>NC_044311.2:139580170-140180170 GCF_007474595.2 Lynx canadensis
GCAATAATAGTTACTAAAACAGACTATTAAATTATCTTTTAATAACCTTATAATAGCAATGTAATACTGTGAGAAAAGCCTAGCATCTCCAATAAAAATCATACATGTATGATTTAGAAAAAATAAATATAATTTAAATCAGATCAAATTTTATAAAGAGTGCCATAAAGTGAATTTATTTTGCTCACATATCTGCTGGAAATGAGGAACCATGGAAACAACTATGTTCTTACAATTTATGAAATAGAAGGATCATAATAAACAGAAAAACACATTTATGGCATATATGTATAGAGGAGAGAGGCAATATTAGTATATTACTTTATGGTTTTTATATTGAGGTTTGATTTAGGATGTTCATCTGATGTTATAAATTTTAAAATATGGTTTACATTGGAAAGGGAATGTGTGTGTGTATGTGTGTGTATTGTACTACACAGGATTTTAATGTTTAAATTATTTGGTATTGCCTAGCAGTAGGTTTTATGCACTAGCAGCTCATATTTGGAGTTGATAACTAAATAAATTGATTGAAAATAAGAAAGAAGGGAAAAAGTAAATATGCTTATCTATGATGACATCTGAGCAAAGTATATAGGAGTATTTTGTGAGTTTGCATGATCAGGTGCATACATACGATTGTCTCACTTTGGAACATAACTACTCTAGAAAGGTTACTGCAGTAAATTGCAAGGATGGCCCCAACTTGTACTTCCTCTTATTTCTGTCCTTCCCCGTATACTTGCCAGCATCCTCCATGGAGCGATAAGAAGTGTAATTTCTCAACCCTGGGCTTAGGCAAGTGACTTGTTTTGGTCAATGGTATGTTACCAGCTGTGACATAAGTAGACGTGAGAAAGGGGCTTGCACCCTCGCCGCCGTCATGAGGTAAACATAGTCAGATTCGCTTTTTGGTCCCATAGAGAAGACAGAGGAGACAGAGCAGAGCCAAGTTGTTTCAATGGCCCCAGACGAAGCCAGCTTATAACAGCTAATAACTCTCTCTCCGCTGGATATGAGTGAACACATCTGAGATGAGCCAAACCCTGAACTCAGAACTTGAGAGTTATTGTAATAAATGATTGTTGCTTTAAGCACTGAGTTTTGGTGGTGGCTTATACGGGAATAGCCAGCTGACACAGTGACAATATGACCTCCCAGATCAAAATATCATTTTTTTTTAATTTTTTTTCCAACGTTTATTTATTTTTGGGACAGAGAGAGACAGAGCATGAACGGGGGAGGGGCAGAGAGACAAGGAGACACAGAATCGGAAACAGGCTCCAGGCTCCGAGCCATTAGCCCAGAGCCTGACGCGGGGCTCGAACTCACGGACCGTGAGATCGTGACCTGGCTGAAGTCGGACACTTAACCGACTGCGCCACCCAGGCGCCCCCAAAATATCATTATGTACAAATGACAAGAAAAAGAAGCAGCTGTCTCTGGAAAATAACAGAAACAAACCTGCTCTGAGAATGTTTTGGGGGCTTTCTTCCCTTCACAAGATTGCAGTAAAAATTATTATGGTACAAATACCAAGACGAGTTTTGTCTACAGTTTTATAAGTTACCTTGCCCACTCGTATTCATTTTCTCATGTGACTGTCAAAACTACCTAGCAGATGGGGCACATATTTTCATCCACTTTTAAATAGATGCCTTCCAGTAGAGTCAACATTAAACCCAAGGCTTCTCAATCCTGGTTCATTCCCCGGTTCTTGACTTGCCAGGGTACATTTTCACACAATAGAATGTAACTTAAAAAAGAAAAGCAGGAAGCCCAAATGACAGTGACAAATAAAAACAATGCTACCACTTAGTAGCAGGGAAAAAAGTCACATTTCTGAAGACTGGACCGAGTAGATTCATCCAAGACTATGGCTCAGACAAAGGGCAGACTTCAAGAGCCATGTGGAGCTCACTTTGCAATACAAACCTGAAGCATCATCCTGAACCCCATCCTAAATCAGGCTTTCCACTCACCGGTATGCCCTACTCCCTCTGAGGGTAATTTTTACTTGCCAAAATTTAGGGACCTTCGTGATCACAAGAAAGCACCGTTGAAACATAGTTGGGAACAGTACACCTTTACAAAGAGGATTACATCAGTGTCTGAGTTCTAGAAGCAATGCCATTCTCTTCAAGGACATCAAACACACGTACTTCTATCTTACCTATGTCCTCACATCCATAGGCAGATTATTTCAATAACTCATTTCACTAAGATACCTTCTTGTGATGATATTGCACACTGTGAATTGAGAAGAAAATCACCTATATCCACTCCAAATTTTTCCTTACAGAATTAGTTTCCACATAAACAATGCAATATCCTATCTCCCAAGCACGGTATGAAAAAGAAAATTTGGGCATGACTTCTGGCTGCCTGTACCAGATATAGTAGAGGCAAATGAAATAAGTTTTTTGGGTTTTTTTTTAAGAAATATGTAGACAATTTATACTTTAAGAAACGGTTTTTGAAATATTTCTACTATTTTATTTTATACCAGTGATTGGCACAAAATTGATCCAAATGTATCTGGTGTAGAAACAAAAAAGGAAAATCAGGGAGAAATGGAGCAGGCAAACCTCACTCAGAGTACAAATGACAATATCCAGAAGTCCCAGGTGGCTGAAGAAGGAAACTTTACAGAGAAGTTTGGGCTTCAGAGACTGTGAATGCCACAAGCTATTAAAACTGTAAAGATTGCTTCTCGAAACTGTTGATTCCTGAAAGTGAGTGGGGAAATCTTACGGCCAAAAGGAAACAGAATGGAATGAGTTTCCAGTGTCTTGGGATTTGGGGTTTTCTTTTCACCTTATTTTCTCGCAGTTGAAGATGAAAATACAAGTTTGTCTCTGAGATCCAAAAGGGAGGAGAAATGGCCAAGTTCAGTTGGAAAGGCCAGAGTCCGGCCCCAAGTTTGATCTGATGTTCATTGGAGTGGAGTCAACCTACAAAACGGTCAGATCCTGAAAGAAAAGTTTCTAGCAAAAAAAAAAAAAAGTTCTGCTTTGCATAAGTTTTGTAAAACTAAAAATCTTACTGGTGCACATCAGTGTTATGCTGCTTCCCCACAGAAATAAAAATATTAAAAGGTATGACTGGTCTAGGCTTAGTTTTAGAGGCACCTTTGTGTATTAGCATTATTATTATTATTATTATTATTATTATTATATTTTTGGTCATTAGAGGTTGGAAAAAGAATCAAATGAATTATCAAGATGTGTCTAAAGTTTTTCTTTATTTCTTTCTTTTCTCTTCCCTCTCATGCGTCCTCAACACTCTTCCAGGGTATACTTTCTAGGGACATCCTCTGCCAGGGTCCCGCTTGTATGTAAAATTGTTTTGTAGGTTAACTGTCCCCAAAATGTCTGTATTTGAAATACTGAATGGAAAATAGCCCAACTGCATCTTGGGATTCAAGGTGCAGGACTTCTCTTAGCTTTCCGCAAATTATATCCTACAAGGAATTAATAGTACAAAATGCTTCCGGTAAGAATGAGTTTCAAGGGCTCCTGGGTGGCTCAGTTGCTTGAGTGTCCCAGTCTTGATTTTGACTCAGGTCATGACCCCAGGGTTGTGGGATCGAGCCCTGAGTTGGACTCTGCACTGAGTGTGGAGTTTGCTTGAAATTCTTTCTCTCCCTCCCTTTTCCCCTCTCCCCTGTTCAGGTGCTCTCTCTCTCTCTCTCCCTCTCTCTCTCCCTCTCTCTCCCTCTCCCTCTCTCAAACTTAAAAAAAATAATAAAATAAAATAATTTTAAAAAAGAGTGAGTTTTGTCAGGTGTACCAATGATAAGGATGGAGAGGAAAATTCAAAATTGTGTATTCCATAATAAAATCATACTCACAAAACACCATCACTCAAAACATGTAGACCATTGTCCCTTAATTACCTTCCCTTAATTGAGAACTTAAAGCAAGTTGCCATCCCACAATCCATTCCCCAAAGCAAAGATGGTGAAAAAGCATAAAATCACTTCTCTCTAGTAAAGCAGACCAGGTTCCACACTGAAAATGAGTTAAAGTAACTCAACCAAGGCACAATTTGTTTCCAGTTCTTCTGTTGATTTGTGATATCACATTATCTTAAAAATCATATAAGTTGTTCCAAGTGTGGTCATCCTCCAAGCCTGAGTATTTTGCTCTCATTTCTCTCCTTTTCTTGATGAGGGGATCATTTCTGCCTTAATGACTCTGAAAGTTATACCTCTGCCTTAAGTTCTTTTTTTGTTCATTTAGATTTGTTTTAATTTAAAGTTCTACATCATGTTGTTTTCCATCTTACAAAAACATCACATATAGAACGACTATCATTATTTCTTGTTCTAAACAATAACCTCTCTCTAGCTTGTTCCACACTATCAAATGGTGGTACAATTAACCCTTCAACCAGTTTGTGAAGTTTACTGTAGAAAAGGAAGCTAATTCTTTACTTCTGATTTTCCGGTTGGTAACGATATATCAAATGGTATAACAACCTCAGTCAAGGTCCACAATTTCAGTACTTCATACAAGCAGTGACCCTTCTTTTCTTACTGTAAAATCTTGGATCTTCGTATACTGATCACACATCCCCACTTGTCCATTGCAAAAGGCCCTACCTGGTCTAACTCAAATATTAACCACGAGCTACAAGAATTCTCCAACTCACTCCTTCCCCCACTGGCTTTTCTTGTCCACTATTCCTGACTTTCCTATCTTCAATTTACTAAAACATACATAACCTGCCTTTAATTTTTTCCCCATTCCTTAAAATGCTAGTTAAGTCTGACATTCTTCGTCAAGTATTCCATTAAAAAATTCTACTTAATTCTACTTAAGTATGGCTAAGTATGTGACTTTGTGTTTTCTATGTAAGCTACTTAACTATATTCTTGGAAAATATCCTTTCTTTCTGAAAGATAATTTTAAACTTTCCTAGGTTTTCTGTATGGTAATTTTATGGGTAATATTTTCAAAACAAAATAAACTGATTTTAACTTTTACCACTGAACAATTTCTCAAATATTTGGGAAAGAACGTTTTCTCTATCTCCCATCTCTACTGACTCTCTGTATAAAATGTAAGTATATCTGTTCTAGTGAAGAGTTTCCTACTCTACATTAGAAATCAACATTTATCCACTGAAACAATTCATTTAGGTATCCAACAAGTATTTATTGTCCACAAACTATAGTTGACTATGACCTTGGGCTGTCTTTCACATTGAGAACAATGAAGTCAGACATCTCCTTGCTCTCAAAGAACACTTGTTATAGGGAGAGAAACAGAAGACTGGTGGAAGAGAGTGAAAAGGCTGTTATGAGCTGCAATGAATCCCCCCCCCCCCCCCCCCCCGCCCAGAATTCATATGTTAAAGTCCTAACTTGTAGTACCTCAGAATGTGACTATTTTTGCAGATAAGACTTTGTAAAGAGGTGATTAATTTAAAATAAGGCCATAAGGGTTGGCCCTAATTCATTCTGCCTGGTGTCTTTGAAAGAGGAAGAGATTAAAACATATTGAGGAGGGCACCTTTTGGGATGAGCACTGGGTGTTGTATGGAAACCAATTTGTCAATAAATTTCATATAAAAAAAAAAACATATTGAGAGACATCAACAATACGGATGCACAGAGAAAAGCCCATGTGGAAGCCAAGGAGAGAGGTCTCAGAAGAAATCACACTGCAGACATCTTAAGTCTCAAACTTTTAGCTCCCAGGACTGTGAGAAAATAAATATCTGTTTCAAGCCATCAAGCATATGGAATTTTGTTATGGAAGCTGTAGGGATCTACTTGGAACCCCAACGGCAGTATAAGGATTTGAGATTCAGTGGAAGACTGAAAAAGGCCTTCACAGAGGTTCTCTTGTCTGACCAAGTGCAACAACATCTGGGAAAAGAAGCTATCATAAATCCCCTCTTTGGAGAGTCTAATCCCAGGAGAGAAATGACAAGTAAACCTACCATAAATTCCTTCTCTGGGGAATGTCATGTCCATGAATAAGAAAAAACACTCACAGCTGCATAAATAAATATATCTCAAACTTCCCCATCTCCCACTTGTTCTAAAAAACCATTTTTCTTTGTAAAGAAAATGATTTGTTTTTCCCATGGAAGTCTTTTCTCTCCCCTCCCTTTCCCCTACTAAATAAGGTAAGGTATGCCTGTAACTTTAACCACTTAGCTCGCTAGATATTTATTTTGCTGATTGCCATACACACGTGTACAGACAAACCTGTTTTCTCCAATTAACCTGTTGTGATTTTAATTCAAAGGCCCCCCAGGAATGGACACTAAGAGGGCGGACGAAAAGTTTTCCATTTGCAACAAAGCCCTAACAATCAAGCATGACATCCAATGGTGATGTGTACTACACAGAAAAGGAAACAAGGGGATGGATGCTATCCATGAGTTTAAAGGCCATCGGAAATGTCTTTGAAGAGGTGACATTTGAGCTGAGACGTGAATTAAAAGATGATTTGAGGGAGCTGACATTTGAGCTGCTAACCGAATTACAAGATGATTTGGGGAAAGATGAACTATAAAGTGCAAAGCCCCCAAGGCAGGGCAAGCTTGGCGTGCTCTGGGATTGGAAAGGCCAGAGTGCATGAAGGAAACTAACTACCATCTGGGATGAGCGAGGGCCAGTGTCATCAGCTTTGTAGGCAGGGTAAGGGGCTTGGTTTTCATTGTCACTCTGAGGCAAGCTGTTGGAGGACGTGAAGCAATACTTGAAAGTCAAGTTTAAAGTTGCGATTTGTGGAAATATTTAAACAGGCACACGGAGAGGGTTTCTTTTTCTAAATACTCCCCAAGTCTAATTCCATAGTCTTCTTGCCATCTTTGTTCAAAATCCCCTTTGAATGTTCAATCCTTGACCACAACTTTCCAGTAAAAATGGCATTATTATAGTTTATTTTACTGGGAGGAAATTCATTTTCAAAATGAACAGCATTCCCAGAGATAGTCTGTACTCTATCTCTCATCTTTTATTCCATTGACACCAAATTGGTTTTGTATGTTGTACTCATTAAAATCCCACAACTGTTTAGTTAATTGGACTATAGAATAAGCATAATAGATGCTTTCAACCGATAATTTGTTTTTGCTTACATAGCTTTTCTTCTTAATATGACAACATAATATGGAAAACATTGGTGAAAGCATCTATCACAGAGCACTAATTTAAAAATTGGTTGTTGTTAGTAAAGTATAATAAATGAAGTATATTTAGAAGGAAATTATTCAGAAGGAAAATATCAGGCCCTTAGTATAGAGTTCTTAGCATGAGAGCTGAGCATCTTTAAGATATTACATTTAAGACATCTCTAGGTAGGACCTGTAAAAACTCAACTTTGTTTTTATTATTTGGTTATCAATTGGATATCTTATACTTACAGCCTAACATAAATACTAATCACATTCTCATTTGATTTATTAGGGTAAACGAACTTAAGTGTCACTCCCAACTGTAGGTTGGGGAGTAAACATTTGCTAACACCTCTGCAGGAGCATTTATGCAGCGATGGGCAGGAACACTTTAGTTTAGTAAATACATTCTTCATAGAAATTCGGTTGGCGTTTGGTAGTCAGTAGTGTGTACATGCATTATGTATTAATTCTTATCATAATATGGACATCCCGAGGCTCAAAGTAACTGTGACTATTTAGAGCAATTGGTTTCCTGGGCTATTCTGCCTGGTAATAGGTTGTTAGCTGTAATAATAGACTTAATATCTGCATTCGTAGTCATATTTATTGTGGTTAAAATTTTTCTGTGACATGGGTCCTTTGTAGCAGGCTGTAATTTCTCCAATTTAATTGCTTTGCAAAATGTGCAGTCATCAAAGCTGTCAGGGACGGAAATTCTTGGACTTAAGCACATTTTTCTCCCCAAACTAACAAGGTCCTTTGCATATTGAGAACTGCAAGGTCACTGTTCACGTAGAACACACGGAGGAGAAACAGAACAGGCAGAAGTTTGTAGCCATCTCTGCTTTGTGCCAGGCACTGTGCCGTTTGTTCTGAGTCTTCACGGAATCTTCATGACACTTTCTTGAGTTGGGGGTTACAGCAGGATGTAATTCACAGCACCAGCCTTTTAGAAATCAAAGCTAGATCCAGTCATGTAAATTGCTATCCACACAGAAGTAAAATGTGTTGACCCAAAGTCAGTAGAATGAAGACACTTTAGCTATTTTTCCTGCAATAATAATAGAAAAAATAGAATAGCTAAAACAAATGAAAAAGTAGTGGTTACAGTTGTTAGTTTTCTCACAGTTTTGAGAGCTTCTTGTAAACCTTCACCCTGAATCTTTCTACCATTCTGTGAGGTGTTCATTAAACTGATTTTTATTTTGTAAGTAAAAATATTACAATGCAAGTGAATCTTTTTTACCATAACCACACACAAAATAACTTGCCAAGTGAGAGCTTAATCCTAGGACTTTGATAGCTAAATATCACCTTTCTTTTAAATTTTTTTAACGTTTATTTATTTTTGACAGGGAGAGAGAGAGAGCAAGCAGGGGAGGGGCAGAGAGCGAGGGAGACACAGAATCCGAAGCAGGCTCCAGGCTCTGAGCTGTCAGCACAGAGCCCGACGCGGGGCTCGAACTCACGGACTGTGAGATCATGACCTGAGCTGAAGTCAGATGTTTAACCGACTGAGCCACCCAGGAGCCCCTATCACCTTTCTTACTATACCATTTTGGGGATGGCTCTTTACTGAGACATACCATAACACGCTTTGGTGAAGACTTTTTAGTTGAAATGAGACAGCAGGTCCAAAGAAATAGCTGCTCCACGCAAAGTTTGCTCACATTTATAGCACCTTTACCTTGGGCCCATTTTACACCACAGTCTCCCTGATAGGGTCAACTTGCTCAGACATCCAGAACCAAGCACCTGGCACCTGAGAGCTTACTTGGAATTCTTTTGTACTATACCTGATGTTCCCAGTCCGTATCGACACACTAAGATGTTGCTTGTAGTTTTATTGTTCAAGTAATGATGAAGATGTCGTGTATTTGTATGCAAAAACACTTCATCGGATATCCTAAACATATATCTTTAAAGCAACAAAACATTCCAAAAGTGACTTATATTTATCACATGCAAATATTTTCATCACCAAAGAATATAGATATACAAATCATTTACTACACTTCATACTCTCTAATTACTATCTAGATGTTTTCTTTCAATATTGTTCTTATAAAATAGTAATGCTTTATTGTTAGAAACAGAAAATCAAAACACTTAGACAAAAAGAAGTGGAGAAACTAGAATGAGCTAAAATACAATTCACAGTAAAAGCAGGCTTGATGAGTTTGTTTTGTTTTTTGTTTTTATTCATGTGAAAACAAGAACTCTTTGGAAGGAAAGATTTAAACAGGTTTTCTGTGAACTCGCAATAGAGAGAAGGGGTAGAAAAACAGATAAACATGAAGAATTATTATTTATTATTTATATATCATTAATTAGATATCAGAAAAGATACACGACTTACTGTCACACATTGTGTAACTTAAATACATTTTGTCAATGATGACAAAAGTGCTTCATAATTACCTGAGTAGCATTAGGTTTTCGAAAGAAGAATTTAGAACACATATTTTAACACCAGGCTAAAGAATTAAATTCCCCTAGAGATTGATATCATTAGACATTTCAATCCCTGAAACGTCTCGTATCTGTGTTTCATTCTCATAGATGACAGACGGCTTGAGTCTCTATCAAATCCAGTGTTTTTCCCTCTCATAGTTTAAATAATAGGTTGCTGCTTCAGATCAATATAGCAAGCAGATTAAGCCATGAAACTCAGAAAGATAAAGCATTCTGGTGCTATCCATCTCATCACATAATCTTCCCACCATTGCTTCAAAAATTGAACACATGCCTTCATGAATATCAGATAGGTTCAATCAGACATTACGAGAATCTTCGGCAATACGCTTACAAATCTTCACTAGTCTCTTTCACGTACATTTGTTCGTTTCCATGTCACTTCATTGTGATTTATATATTTCATAAGGAATTACTGAATTATCCATTTTGACAAATATTACTAAGTGTATACTCTACAGCAGCCATTATGTGAGGGTTGGAATACACAGATGAGCAAAGGTAGCCAAAAACCTTACACTGAGAGAAATTAAAATCAAGCAGGGGCTGAGGAGCAATATTAAATGAAAAATCACACAGATAAATGCAAAACCACAATTCTGATAAGTGTTTAAAGGACAATATAAGGTTCAGTAAGTGCACCTAATAGGGGGACCAGAACCAGTCATGTAGTTAAGTGGAAAGGGTCCTGTGATGATTGAATTGAGGGTTGCAGAAGGGTTTGAATGGTGCATTAGTGTCCTGGGGCTACTGCAACAAAGGGAGTGACTTAAAACAACAGAAATGTATTCCCTCACAGTTGTAGATGCTAAAAGTCTAAAATGAGTGTGCTGGCAGGGTCATGCTCCCTCTGAAAACCTTCATTGCCACTTACAGCTTCCAGTGTTCCTTGGTTTGTGACAATTTAACTCCAATCTCTGCATTTGTCATCACATGACATTCCCCTGTGTACCTCTGTATTATCTTCCCTCTGTGTGTGTTATCTCTGCACTGAATTTCCCCTACTTGTAGGGACAGCAGTTGTGTTGGACGAGGGCCCATCCTAATGATTTCGTCTTAACCTTATCATCTCTGTAAAGACTTTATTTCCAAAAAAGGTCAATTCACAGGTACTGAAGATTAAGACTTGAACACATCCTTTTGGAGAACACAATTCAACCCATAACAAATGGGATGGACAGCATTTCAGATAGTCTCTGTGGCTGGAGAAAGCTTGATGCATTTGAGGATCTGAGGGAAGAGACTGTATGCTTAAGTGAAGGGGACACATTTCATGAAATAAATTTGCAGATGAAGTCAGATTTGGAGGCCAAGGGAAATCCAATCAAAGCATTTGAAAGGTTTGGAGAGCTCATGGCTTAATTTTTACATTCCAAAGGTAAGTTTGGCTTCAGTGCTTAGAAAAGCTATATGGATATGTGTCAGGCCATGTAAGAGCATTTGATGTGGGGAGGGTGAATTTAGGAAGATCAGTTAGGAAGTTATCAGAGTCATACAGATGAGCAACAGGTGGATGGGGTCAAGATATAGCTAGGAAGTAAATGTATAGGTTTCCAGATGGATTGGTAAACCACATAAGGAAAATGGAGGTGTCAGGATTGACACTCATTTTTCTACATTGTGAAATTAGAAAGATGATGATATCACTTTGGGGTTAGAGATTAATTTTTGATGAACAAGATTGAGAGAAGATCGTAAATTCAAGTTAGGATTTGTTGAGTGCAGAGTTTCTTGGAGGAAACCAAGAAGACATATCTCGTAACTCATTTTCTTGAAGTTAACTAAATATGTAGAACTCAAAGGAGAGATCTGGGGTAGGGTAACACATTTTCAGGCCATCAGAATAACAAAGTAACTGAAGATTTGCTTTGTATAGGCAACTTTATTTCTTATTTAAAATGAGTAGTGATGTTATGTAAGTCAATTAAAAACATTGTTAATTCATTTTTTAATGTGATAAAATTCACATAGTATCAAATTAACCATGTTAAAGTGTAGGACACAGTGGCATTTAGTACATTCACCATGTTGCACAGCAACCACTTCTGTCCAGTTTGAAATCATTTTCATTATTCCCAGAGAAAACCCTGGACCCATTCAGCATTTCTATTTTCCTCCCCCTACAGCCCCTGACAACCACCAATCCATTTTCTATATCTACGGACTTACCTATTACGGATATTTCACAAAAAAAGTCGCATGTTATACGCTAACTTATTTTTTGTGGTAACAGTATCACTACTTGGAAAATAAAAGTAACTTACAGCTTTACAATCCCTAGAGGCTTGGTTTCATGCAAACTTAGATCAAATAAATCTAGTAAAAAATCGTGTTCCTTTATTTACAGCTAAGAACATACAGTAGAAAAGCATCTCCTAAGGTAGAATTACAAAGTGTCACTAAAATCAGTTTAATTAGTTTTGCAATATCCATTTGATATATTCCAGACTTAAGTAGTACTTACCATGATCCAGTATTATTCTAAGTTCTTTACAAATATTAATTCTCTTGATCCTCATTTCCACTTTCTGAGAAAGGTACTATTATTTTCTCTTTTATAGATGAGGATTCTAAAGCATAAGGATATTAAATAACTCACCCAAGTAAGCCCAGCAATACAGTGGAAAATCAGTCAGTCTGGCTCCAGGATCTATTGTCTTAAGGTGACATAATTGTTCTCATTTATTGACTTCCTACTGTGTAAAAGACTATATATTACCAATCACAGCCATGGGACTCATAATGCCATACAAAGGATGAGTATATTCCTTGCCCCGGTGACTTTTGGTTTAGTCTCATGACATATTTTGGCCAAGGAAATGAGCAGATGTGTTATATACATGGTTCTGAGTAAAGACTTTAAGAGCCTTCTCTATGTGTTTCTACCACTTCTCTCTCTCTCTCTCTCTCTCTCTCTTTCTCTCTCTCGGGCAAAAAAAATGGCACATGGGGATGAACTTTCAGCCTAAGGCTCATAACAAAAACACACAGAGAAAAAAAAAAACATACAGCCCTAACATGCCATGTGAGAAATAAAGTGTTGTTGTTATCTACTGTGGTCCATGGGCTTTTTGTTCTCACTTAGCCAAAGCTAACTTTTTGACCACTATACTATATTTCCTTTTGTATGTCCTGCTACTTTATTAAAGATCAAAGTTATATTCAAGACACTGAATGTTTTCGTTCCACGGCATCACAACACCATTTCTTCTTGACAGTAGACCTCATTTAGCAGTTGCATTTTCTCATTAAAAAATTTTCAGTGACCACTGGACAACTGGGGTATCCTCTGACAATTTTATTTATTTATTTTTAATTTTTTAATGTTTATTTTTTGAGAGAGAGAGAGAGAGAATGGTGGAGGGATGGAGAGAGAGAGAGAGAGAGAGAATGGTGGAGGGATGGAGAGAGAGAGAGAGAGAGAGAGAGAGAGAGAGAGAGAGAATGAGAGAGAATGAATCTGAAGCAGGCTCCAGGCTCTGAGCTATCAGCACTGAGCCAGATGCAGGGCTTGAACTCACAATCCATGAGATCGTGACCTGAGCTGAATTCAGACACTTAACCGAATGAGCCACCCAGGCACCCCCCGATAATTTTAATAAAAGTCCCTCATATAAAAGTCAGTCTATCTTCAAAACTTCATTGTATTTCAAATTTAACAATGTTATATTTATTCCTAGATTTTACAAAGAATTTAAAAAGTGGACTCAGTTGACCCTTACCATATGATTGTATTAACAAAACCCAAATGTTCAAGCAAAATTTTCCATGTTGCCTTGCTTATAGCACGCACAAATACCTACATGATTTATTAGGATTAGCCCATATATTCTATGCCTCCTGTTTAGTTTTTTCTTTCTTTTCAGAATTCTCTTTACTTTTTTCTCAATAATGGCAACCATGGCAAGAACACTGTGTAAAGCAGAGCACAAATCCTGGCCCATTACATGAATTTAATCACGGTGTAAAGAATCCATCATTTAACTCTTGATTAAATAAATGAATACATGTATCAATTTATAAAAATGGGCATGCATTCAAGATATTTTATATTAAAGTGGAAACTACAATGTGCATCCTCCATTTTCTCATAGCTTTGCTTGTTTGTTCATCATCCCATTCATGGTAATAAGCCAAAGTGATCAACTTCAGCCGTCTTTAACTTCTTCACACGTTTGTGCTTTGGTTCTCATCGGGACCCATTTTTATTGACTTTTAAGTAAATTCTCAAATACAATTTTTTTTTAACATTTTGGTTCTCCTGGAGTGGGGGAAGCATTATTACTTTTTAAAAATTTTTCGGGGCGCCTGGGTGGCGCAGTTGGTTAAGCGTCCGACTTCAGCCAGGTCACGATCTCGCGGTCTGTGAGTTCGACCCCCGCGTTGGGCTCTGGGTTGATGGCTCAGAGCCTGGAGCCTGTTTCCCATTCTGTGTCTCCCTCTCTCTCTGCCCCTCCCCCGTTCATGCTCTGTCTCTCTCTGTCCCAAAAAAATAAATAAACGTTGAAAAAAAATATATATATATAAATTTTTCATTGATTACATATTTTTATTAAATCCCTACCATAGGTTAAGCTGAGTGCTTGGTTATTCTCAAAAGTATGTGTTCAGAACTGCTTGGATTGTTGAAGTGCCATTTTCCTTGAAGGTTTCTACTTCCCATGATTCATGTAAATATCATTTTATGATTCATTAACATTTGTTCACAGGCCTTTATCCAGTCATGAGATCCTTCCCATCTCTAAAACTTCAATAGGAGGAACAGTTTTTGTTTTTTTTTAAGAAATTATTTATGTCAAATTAAAAACTTAACTTTTAAGAATTCCAAAACTAATGAAACACAAGTCACTAACCAGAAATAATAATGCAATCTTTATTTTTTAAAGCCTGGAATATATAAAATGTTTGGTTTGCGTAGCTTGAAGGATAATGTCTTGAAAGAAAAATTGAGTTGAAGGATAATGTCTGGTTCAAACATTTTTTATACCTTGCCAATAGATCAATGCTGAGCACAATGTTGTTGGAATATTGGAATACCTAAAGTGAAGAATGCACCTGGCATTAAGAAGTATATATATATAATTGAACTCATTTCTACACAATAATAAATTTTCCTAACCTCCCATTTTGTGGAAGAACATAATATTGTCATTGTTATTAGAATATTAGATAAGCAAAAAATAATCATTCTATGTAGATATTTGAATTCTTTCTGAGTTGGTGGCTTTCATTGCCATGTCCTGTACATTAATTAAGAAGTCTAAAAAGTACAAAGGAACAAAGACTTAAGACAGCAGCAATGGTGGCCTCTCCTAGAGAGCAGCAAAAGAGTTATACACTAGGTTTAGTCTCAATTCAGTATGTTTTCTGCATACTTTCGAAGATAGCTTCTTGTTAGAGAAATCCATGAGTACTGGAGTCATTCCTTTGGTTATTTGATGTGGCAGAAGCTGAGACCACACATCTTCACTTTGACTGACTAACACATACATTAAGAAACTCTAGCTCCAACATTCAAGGAAAATAGGGTAGAAAGAATGAGAGAGGAAACAAAGAAATCTGATTTACTATCCTTTCTTGATTATTTCCCTCTGCATTTATTTTCTACAAGGAATCCATCCATTTTTCCTGTTGATAAGAACACTTGAATTACCAGACTTCCTCCAATAATTTTTTTTTAAATGGTAGAATCTGCCAGGTTTTTCTCCATTTGTAACATTATCAGCATTCTATTCCTAAGTAAAGGGAAGCAAGTCATTAATTATCATCAACACTGGGTCACATTGAGAATCAACAAGCTTCCAATATGCAATCAAAGCCAGCCATCTATGTAGAATACAACCTATAATCAGAACAGAGCCATTGTACAAAGCAGGTCAGAGATAAGTATAGCAGACATGTGTCAGGCTACAATAATCTAAGATTGTGCAGCATTAACTATTTTTTACCAAGGCCAATACACTTGCAGAAACAAAGACAAATGTACTTTACCATATTATTTAAGTGATGACCCAGCTGCAGAGCAGGGTGTGTCCCAACCACTCAACCGTTTCCAAAGATATCAGTGAGTTCTGAGGATGCACTCCGGGGGTGTCATGGCGGCAGAAAAGCCATTTGAGAATTGGTTTATCCTCTTGATTTTCAGCCCTCACCTTTATAAAGTACCACTTCAAACTGTAAGTTTCTCCTCTCAAGCTTATTGTCTGTTGTATTTTCTTTCCTCAATTTGATTTTATCTGCACGGTAGATTTGATTTATATTGAAAAAGATCTACAAAATTATAGAGGACCAAAAGTGTTTGGTTTATGAACTGTGTTGCAGGAACTCCCTCTTGCTTCTTTTGAATAATAATGATGACACAAAAGACAGATGGATTCTATAGTCCAGTCCTTTTGTTGTGTTATATTTTATACTCTCTACACTGTATAGAGACAGTATGCAGTATAATACTCTATACTATACTATACTATAAAATGCAAGTAAATAATATTAACCCTCTAATTATTTATGTTGTTAGTATTTAGCCTAAGTAGAGCCAGACAGCTGCTTTCTTCATTTATGTAACAACTCTATTATTGTTTTAAAATTTTAGGCATGAAAATCAACAAAGTACAAAATAACTCTTAGTTTGGAAAAAAAAATATCCATACTACTTAAATATTAAAGGACTCTTAGATAAGTTCTTTAATGAAGTATAGGATGAAAAGTCCAAGAGGCAGATATTCACAGCCCAATGGGAACAAATATGCTTATAATGTCCATAAAAACTTGCTTTAAATATATGACCATTTCCTTCAAAAAAATGCTAGGAATAAAATGAAATGACATTGTAGGAGTTGCCTTCACCTCCACTTAAGTGTAAAAGATTCTTTGTCCTATTGTTATTTTGGTTGCCATGGCCATCAGCACCGACTTTGTGGCTGGTGAGTCCTTGATTCTGCTTATTGCAGAAAACTGTAACACCCATCTTTCTTACATTTTGAAGAGTCAACCACAGGAATACACGATAATATTTTCAATAACTAGTTATTTCCCATCCCTTTCATACCTGTGAAACTGACAAAGAATTATCCTGTCACCTGTACTAAAACTATTTTTTCAAAGGTCAACGATCACTTCCTCACTAACAAATCCAATAGTCTGATCACCCATTGTAGAGATGTGATTCAGAGATGGAAGTACAGAGGCCTTGCTGATCTATGGAGACAGAAATGGAAGTTTGCGGGTACTGAGGAGACTTGACTTGTTAGAGAAGACACCAAAAAGACAGGATATTCAGAGAAGGAGATCCAGAAATCTATATGTAAAGCTCTGGCTAATCTTTGACTGATTATAAGTGCAGAGGCATAGGTTAAGCCTTCATGAAACCCGGCAAATTAAAATAATAAAATAAAAATAAAATAAATAAAATAAAATAAAATAAAATAAAATAAAATAAAATAAGATAATAAAATTTTAAAAAGAAAAGAAAAGGGAGAAAAGGGGCGCCTGGGTGGCTCAGTGGGTTAAGCATCAGATTTCAGCTCAGGTCATGATCTCGCAGTTGGTGAGTTTGAGCTCCCACATTGGGCTCTGTGCTGTCAGCTCAGAGCCTGGAGCCTGTTTCGGTTTCTGTGTCTCCCTCTCTCCCTGCCCCTCCCCCACTCATGTTTTGTCTCTCTCTCTCTCTTAAAAATGAATAGACGCTAAAAAATTTTTTTAAGAAAAGAAAACAGCATCTACTGAAATTGCGCTGAATAACTGTTAGATGTCACAAAGGGATAAAAAATATTTGTGTGCAAACCACCCAGGGTGGAGACACCACCTTCTACACCATGGATATTGAGTAATAATATTTCCAAAACATTACACTGTTAGAGAATAGGTATTTTAGATCTAAAATAAAGGCAATTCTAGAACTGACCGAACATGGCTGAAAAATAGGATTTTAATACATATGCTGATTGTTAATATTAAATGAACTGCCCATAAGAACCAAACTCACTACTTTATTAGGGAAGATAATAAGATGAAGATACACAACGTTAAGGATTCTTAATATCTAGCATGCAAAAATAAAAATTCTAAACATGTAGAAAATCAAAAAAACTGTGAGCAATAGATATGAATAGGGGATAAATAAGGAACCTTAACAAAGACATAGAAACTATAAAAATCAACCAAGTGGAAGTCCTAGTGTTAAAACATACATCGTCTAAAGTGAAATTTTTTTGGATGGATTTGACAACAGACTAAACCTGTAGAAATAAACTTGAAGTGACTTTGAAGATAGATTATGAAAATATCCAACAGAAACAGACTATGAAATAAAAGTTGGAAAATAATTGATTAACACTTCATTAATCTATGGTATGTTATAAAGTGGCCTATGTGTGATTAGAATACCATAGTAAGAGAGAAAGGAGAGAAGAAAATCATTGAAGAAACAGTAGCCACGATTTTTCAAAGAATTACGATAAACGCCAGGCAACATAAACATACAAAGCCATCTCAGTCAATCATAATCAAACTGCTGAGAACTAATGATTGAGATAAAATATTGAAAGTAGACAAAGGAAAAATCCAAGTCACATGTCAGGGGGGAATCATTAAGGATAATTCATAAGTCCTTGTCAGAAACAATGGAAGCAAACCAAACAAACAAACAAAAACATTGGAAACAGCATAAAGACCTGGGGAGAAAAAGTGACCTACAATTCTATACCTATTCAAAATTGAAAAAAATTCAACCTAGAATTCTATATAGCCTTAAAAAAATAAAGACCAAAAAAATATTGTCAAATAATAGACGCTGAGAGAATTTGGTACCAACACTTGTACAAAAAGTGTTCAAGAAAGTTGTTCAAAATGAAAAAAAAATGATATTAAAGAGAAACACCAAGAACTGGAGTGCACCAGAAATGACAGATATGTTAAACTGATGGGCTCTTTAAAACAAACTAATAGTAAGTTTGGTGTTATAGAATGTAAAAAGGAAAAACATGTCTGAGAATACCAGCACTAAAACAGGGAATGAAGTGTGCTCCTAAAAGGATCTTACATTGTACATCAAGTGATAAAATATGATTTCAGTGGAGGCTGTGAGAAGCTAAAGATATGTATTAAACACTGTGCAGAAACCAATAAAAAACAAGGGAGAAGATGTATACTAATGAGACAATAAACACACCAAATGAAATGCTTAGAAGACCAACCATTCTTTGACTTTAGGACCTCAGAGACATTCTACACACCAGCGCAATGGTAGGTTAATAAAACAAGTTTACCAAAGGCAACTGTTGGGCCTAACAAAGTTTTAGTAAAGATTTTGAGTACACAAAACACATAGGAAAAAAAAGACATGAGAGTCCTGGAATCAAAAGCCTAAAAGCAGGAAGTAGAATCTTGACACCAATGAAGCTGGAAGCCTCAGAGCTGTGTTGCCTGATACCAAGAGGAAAGTTTCTGCCCCATTAAGGCAGTTAGAATTCAGCATGACAGACTTCCAGTTACACAGCTAATGAGTAATGACAGGAAAACGAGCAAGTTCAGGGACAGGCTGGCTGGGCTGAGATAAAATGTTAGAGATAAGACCAAGAGAGGGAAACCTAGAAATGACTGAGGGTCATGGGATGCTATCATCTCTGGAAACCACGTTGTCTCTCCAACCAGAAATTTGGAGAGCAAGATTATCTTCAGTTATAATTTTCAAAAAAAAATAGATGTTCTCTTTCTCAATGCTTCATGCTGAAATAGGTTGTACGATGTTCTTCACATACAAAGAGCTATAAAATGTGAGCTTAGTAGAATTTTTAACAACTGATGATTGGTGATAAATGTTCTATTTTCCAAAATCATGTTTCCAAACTGTGGTTGAGAGTTCTCTACATTTCCTGAAATTTTTGATACATGTGGGAATGAATTTTTTTTGGAATATTTTTTTTAATGATTTTGAAGTTCTCAGTAAACTGCTGAAGGAACTGGTGTCAGAGATGGACTTCTTTTCTTCTAGCTGAAGAATATAGGAAACACACTTTGGAAAGGAATGAATGTTTAGAAATTGAACATCAGCTGTGCATATATCGTAACAGAACATGGAATTCATAATGCTTCTTTCATTCCATAAAAAAAAAAAAAAAAAGAAAAGAAATGGCCTCTTGGTAAGAGAATGCATCTTGCAATCCCTAGAAAGGAGTTTGGTATGATATATAACTCAACTACTATTAAAAAAAAAAAAAAAACACCTCATTGAGTGTTGGGAAATAATGAGAATATTAAGATAGACCAATAAAAATACTCCATGTCTTTTCTAATTCCAGTATTTCTTGTGAAAGTCAGAAATATAACTTAACTTTGATCACATTAGATTTAAGAAATCTGTTCTCTTTCCTAAGATAAGTAGTGAGTACACAGGGAATCATTGCGTTTTATTTTTATTAATCTTCAAATTATATGTTATATTTGATATACTATCTTATTTGTATGACATTTTAAAATAAAACATTTAACAATAAATACATCAGATATAAAGGTTATTTAGCAGGTACAGTTGGTAAGGTGTGCATGTTTCTGATGAAAGCTAGGAAGAGATTCCTTATAAAAGGATCCTCAAAAGTTCAAGCTGCTTGCAGATATATAAGGGAAACAAACACAAGCCATGACTCATTCAGTGTAGAGCAGGTCTGGTATCCAGGTGTGCCGGATGGTGAAAAAGAGGCAGCTTCTGTGATGCAGGGAGATGAGGTTGGCAACAGTGAATGGACTTCTGAGGTGCAAGGGCATATCCTAGGCCTTCTCCCCCAGCAAAGATTCACAATGCCTTTTCCACATTGTAACACACACAAATGCTTCACTTTAGACTTTTCTACGTAGGCTTCCCTGACCACTCCTTTCCCCAGTAGAATTAATAACTCCATCCTGTGTCCTCCCATTTTACCTTCGATTTCTTCTGAGTTCTGAACTTACCAAGCATACTGTAGTTTGTGTGTGTATGTGCAAAATTTCTCTCTAGAACTATTTTGAGTACTTCAAGGAGTCTAGAAAGAAGATGAGTACCTAAGTAGTCTCTCTATCCCTGGTGCCTGAGTACCTATCAATGTGTAAATGTATAGAATGAATTATCAGTGTAGCTCTTCATTATTCTCACCTTTTTTCCTTCCTTCCTCTTCATGCCTATATTCTTTTCTTGGAAAGCTTTTTTTTTTTTTTTCACTTTATTTATGAAGTCCACCCTCCATGATGGCTTCTTTCACATTTTTTTTTAAATTTTTTTAATGTTTATTTTTGAGAGAGAAAGACAGAATGCAAGTGGGGGAGGGGCAGAGAGAGAGGGAGACACAGAATCTGAAGCAGGCTCCAGGCTCTGAGCTGTCAGCACGGAGCCTGATGTGGGGCTCAAACCCATGAACCACAAGATCATGACCTGAGCTGAAGTCAGACATTTAACTGACTGAACCACCCAGATGTTCATCTCACCGTTCGAACCCACAATGGCCCCCTCTCTTCTGAAAAACCACAGGGCTAATATTATGTGTCTTAATCAGCTCAGGCAGCTATAACGAAATAACACAGACTGGGGTGCTTAACTAGCAAAGGCTTGTTTCCCTATCACAATTCTAGAGACTTTGAAGTCCTAGGTCAACGTTCTGACAAATGAGGTCTCTGGTGACAGCCTCTTCTTGACTTGCAAACAGCCACCTTCTCACTGTGTCCTCACGTGGTAGCTCTTCCTCTTATTACCACACAAATCTCAGGATGGGGACTCTAGCCTCATGACCTTATCTTAAGCTGATTGCCTCCAAAAGGCCCATCTCCAAACACCATCATATTGGAGGTTAATGCTTCAACATACAAATTTTGGAGAAACAGAAAAATTCGATCCATAATATGTGACACACAATTTAGTATGAATATAGCTGATGATTAGAGGTCAGAAGACATATTTCCTCCCTTCACATGAGGCACGGGTAGTTGAGGAGCACTCCAGTCATAGACTCTCCAACTGTTTGCTAATCCCAAGTCATGGTCAACAGCAAAAAAACATTTCATGCAGCAGATTGCTTGGGTTTTTCTAATCATGTGTGCATTAACAGTCTTGGCTCAAATTTTCCTCTTATTCTCAATGAATAGGTTGCTCTTAAGAAATATTTCACTGTAAAATTATTTCATGCAAGTTGACCCTTAAGAGATCTGTTTCCATAGTTCTCTCCTTCTTCCCATCTGTCTCACCCAATAAACAATAAAAATATAGATGATAGATAAATAATAGATAGATAGATATTCAGGATGAATGTATGTATGAGCATTAAGTTTCTCTACACTGACAGTTACAGGCATATAAGATTCCAATAGAGATATGAATGAGCACTTTATGAAATTTATTAAAACATTCTGAAGAGCTCAGATGTTGATAGAAGAAGGGGCAGTCTAGAGAGATGTTCTTTTTCAAACTGAATTCCAAAATGGCACACAGCAGAAATCATGATCATTCATCTCAATAATATTCTGGTAATGCATAGTTGAAAAATTAGTCTTTCAGTCCCCCTGGCTTCTCCCCTGACTCCA
The DNA here is from genome assembly GCF_007474595.2 of Lynx canadensis. Taxonomy (NCBI): domain Eukaryota; kingdom Metazoa; phylum Chordata; class Mammalia; order Carnivora; family Felidae; genus Lynx; species Lynx canadensis. The sequence goes on from NC_044311.2 coordinate 139,602,329, forward strand.
GCTCTTGGCTAATACCAAAGGCAAGTGGAGAAGGCAGCCCTCTGACCATTTCAAGACTCCATAATCACTTGGAAAAGAACTAATCCCTGAACTCAGCTTTTAGCAGGTAAATAGAAAAAGCAATCTGTTTTAAAGGCTAAAAAACAATCATAATCTTTATGTGCTTTTCTCAACCTCAGTACAATTTCATTTATAATATGCTGGAAATTTCAGTGGAAAGGGTATACTTTATGAAGTAGAAAATTGTATTTTTTATTTTCCCAGAATGCTCCTTCTATTACTAACCTCCAATTCTGTTAAACCCCACTGTGATATTTTTCCTGCAGTTGAGCCCATGAAAAGTATAATTCTTTAGGAATTTCATTAAGAGCCCATGAACTGCCTCCAAACTTTTTTTTCCTGTGTAGACATTGTTCTTCTCATCTTCTCTCCTCCTGGTGCTCACCCGCCATTGTGTCTGGGGAAAGAAACCTGATCTGCAATTTTCTGGGCAATGAAGAGGGAATTTCTCTTTTTCCAAAGCCTAAAAACCTAAGTATTACTTACACATTTGTGAATTATTCTAGGTTACCCCCAGATAAGGTTTTTAAAGAATTTTTTTAATTGGGGCTGTGGTTACAAATAAACATTTTTTTTTTTTTTTGCATAAAGGGGAAAGCACAATCAGGGCCACTGCATTCCAAAATGAAATTTAGAAACAAGGAATATATTCACTTTCTATACTCTTAGAATAAAAATTGGGCTGGCATAGATCGTGATGATGTCACTCATGTGTACTCTCTCCAATCTTATCAAGGAGTATAGAATAAATATGTGCAGCTTTTCGTATATCAATCATATCTCAATAAAGCAGTTAAAAAAAGAATTGGGTGGTGGCTGGGTGGCTCAGTCAGTTAAGCGTCTGACTTGGGCTCAGGTCATGATCTCACGGTTCCTGAGTTCAAGCCCCATGTCGGGCTCTGTGCTGACAGCTCAGAGCCTGGAGCCTGCTTCGGATTCTGTGTCTCCCTCTAACTCTTCCCCTTCCTGACTTGTGCTCTGTCTTTCTCTCTCTCTCAAAAATAAATAAACATGAAAAAAAAAAGAATTGGATTGGCAATCTATTCATGTTATTAATCAGTGCAGCACTTAAAGAGAAACCATATTTCTAAAATAAAGATGTATTCAGGTTGACTATGAAACAGAATATTTTTAAATTATTAAAGTACTGTAAGTCCACTTTTTTTGAAACCCTCACCCCCAATGTATCTGTAATCTGTAGTCAAAGCCTCTCTATGTCTAAGTCAAGGTCACCTCCATATCCTTCTCACCTCATTAAAGTGACAGTATTCTCCCATGCACCCTATTGGTTATGACGTGTTTTTTGAGAGAAACTTCATGACTACTCCCACACCCCATCTTCTGTAGCTACCAGCTCACAGGCTCCCCTGCCCACTTGGATGGCACTAGACCTACCATAAGCTCAGGAATTCGGTCCTTCTAGAAACCACCCAGACTCCACCAGTGTCCAGCTCTTAGAGCTCTCTGGAGACTGAACCCACAGGATGTCAGATAATCCTTGGATGGACTGTAGGTCCTCTTACATGCAAAACTGCCACCGAAAGCCATAAATACTGTGTTCTCATGTGGGTTGCTGGTTGTCCCTGGCAGCCTGGCCAGGTCATGGAAAGTGATGAAACTCTAGGGCGGGAAAGATTCCTGTCCTGATCCCACCCTCCACAAGCCGTCTTGCTATCATACTGCTTCTTCTTGTCAGTTCAGCTCCTATTAGCTAAATATAATTTCCCAGGTTCCTCCTGCCTGAACTATTTAAATGCCACACCTACTTGGGACTCTCGCCCCTTAACTCTAGCCTCTGCTTAATTCCCAAGCCTCATTTCTCACTACCTATCCTCGCTACTCCATGCTTTCATGCTCTCCTGCCAATCCTCCCACTTTCTCCCATCTGCTGGCTCTTTCTGCTTTCCGATCCTCTGTGAAGGACACTGTCCCTGCCCCGCTGGGGTAACTTTATCTCATTCTTCTCTAGGCATTAGTTGAATCTTCACTTGCCTTGGAATGTGTGTCAGGAACCCTGAGACTTACGTGGGCTCCCGTGCCTTAAAACTCATAACTTAATTGCCTGTATTTTTGTGTTATAAACTCCAGAAGAGATAGGACCATCTTTATTTTTCTTTCCTGCACTCTGATACTTAATTTGTGCAGTTATATAGTTTGCACCTCAATGTACACTTGCTGAATGAATTGAAGGTGGCAAGATTTTATTTATGCACCATACTGCAGAATTAAGCTAGGATGCAAACAAAAATACCTAAGATATACTTTCACCACTGTGGTATTTGTTATCATGGCTCTCATTTATATTTTATGGTGGTTCTTCACACATGCTGGCTGAGATATTGTTTGATGAGGGTACCATCACGTATCTCTCCACTACCAGTACACTATGGAATTCTATAAAAATTACTAATGTTTTAAAATATGAAATGTGGCTGTCAGGGAACCAGAAACTCCCTAACTCCCACATCAGTTGGGATTCAAACAGAGAATGCCAAAGTTTGGGCACTGACATTCTGAAAAGGGGGAAATGGGGAATGAGAGATATCACCAACCAATCAATCGGAGAAATCGTATACATTCAGCCAGTGACAGGCAGCATGAAGGGTAATGCAAAAATCCATAAGAATTCTTTGAGTCTGCAGCCAGGAACATGGGATAGGTCTCGTTGGTCAGCAGCAGGAGAGGTGAGCTGGATACAGAGCCCTGGGATATTAGGATATGCTAGAATCCTCTTGCCTGTGTGAGTCTGTTTGTCACAACCACTGACCACCACAGCCTTCAGAGATCAATGGGCAATGCCTCACTCCTGCTTTCCAAATCTCGCACAAGAATCTCGGTCAATGCTGCCAAAACCACTTCAAAAAGGATATTCGGGGAAACATAGTTCCAAGTTAAAAATATAACAATGCAGCCAGTTCCTTTTTTTATTATAGGTAAATTTCAAGGTACACCCACACCCACACACACACCCACACCCACACACACACCCACACACACACACACACACACACACACACACACACACAGAGTAGCTTGATAATTCTAAATGAGACAAACTTATAAACTCAGGAAAACTTTAAGGAAAACCTAACATAATGATCCTCATTGTTTAACATTGTTATAATAGACGTTTAATAAAATATTTTACAATGTTTATTTGTGTTATCTTCTGCATAATGAACTGGTCCAAAACTCAGTGACTTAAAACAACAGCAATGATTTATTTGCTTACAATTCTGCAATTTGAGCAGTGCTTGGTGAAAATGTTCCAAGTGGGGAGAATCAAGCTGGAAAGCTCTACTGGGGCCAGATAATTTACTTCCAAGATGGCTTGCCTCTCAGTGTTGAGCTCTCAACACAGCATTGGCTCTCAGGTGGAACTCAGCTGAGTGGGCAGTATTATCCAGGCCTCAATTCTGTCACCATTTGGGCTTCCTCACAGCATGGCTGATGGGTTCCAAAAGGGGAAATCTTTTTCTTTTTTAATGTATTTAAATATAAGTTAGTTAACATATAATGTAATGATGATTTCAGGAGTAGGATTTAGTGATTCATCACTTACATATAACACCCAGTGCTCATCCCAACAATTGCCCTCCTTAAAGCCCATCACCCATTTAGCCCATCCCCCTCACCCGACACCCCCCAGCAACCCTCAGTTTGTTCTCTGTATTTAAGACACTCTTGTGGTTTGCAAAAGGGAGATTCTTAAGTGCCAGTCTTCTGAAAAGTTTAAACCCTCCACTGGCACCATGTCGATTCTGCTATATTTATTCTAGATTAAAGTAGTCACAGATCAACTAAGACTCAAGAGGATGAAGAAATATATTTTAGCCACAAATAGATTTTAGAGACAACCCGCCAACAATTGCTTAGGTTTGTTTTGCAATTATAGTATGTAGTCCATTTTAACAGGTAAATTTTAAACATATGCATCATAGATATATGGTAATTAATAGTTGCTAGAAAAATGTGGGCATATGCTGGCCTTACATTTGTATGCAGTTTTTTCTAAGTTTATTTTTATTTATTTTGAGAGGTAGAGAGTAAGCAGGGGAGGAGCAGAGAGAGGGAGACATAATCCTGTTATGCCCAGAATTCATGATCCCCAAAGACCGCCAGGGAGCCGAGTCCGATGCAAAAGCAAAAGAGCCTTTATTCAAGCTAGCTCGAGCTCAATCCCCTACCTGCACCGAGGCAGCGGTGAGATACCAGGGAGAGAGAGTGAGTTTCAAAAGGACAAAGGTTTTATTGGGGCCTAGGGGCAGTTGTTGAGGTAATGGCTATGGCCTCAGCCGATTGACTGGGGAAGGGTCCGAGTCCTTTTAGGCAGGTGACGGGGGGGGGGGGGGGGGGGGGGGGGGGGGGGGGGGGGGGGGGGGGGGGGTTACTCAAGGGGAGGAGGTGTGGTCAAGGTGAAGGACACAGAACAAGATGGAGTCAGCCGGCGTAGGCCCGCCCTTTCAATCCCAAGCAGGTTTTGCCCTGTCAGCATGGAGCCTAATGCGGGGCTTGAACTCATGAAACGTGAGATCATGACCTGAGACAAAAGTCAAGAGAGTCTTCAGACGTTTAACCTACTGAGGCACCCAGGTGCCTCTGTATGAAATATTTTACTTCCTTCTGATTTTTGCTATAGTGAGAGGCAGATGGTGAAAGGGTAAAAGTATGGACCCTGGGCACGTCATCCAAGATTTGAAATCCAGATTTGACCTTAAATTATATAACCTATCTGTGTCTCAGTTTCCTACTAATAAAATGATGCTAATAATAGTACCTACATCATAAGCTTATTTCAGGATTAAGTAAACTAAATGTAAATATAAATAAGTAAATTGGCAATACATAAATCATTAATAAGACTATAAGCAGTATTTAAGCATTCACTGTCACTACTACTACATCTTTTAGCAAATCTTCCTTGAATTTGAGATGAATAATTATGGCATGTATTATTAGTGAAATGCAAAGGAAAAACAATATAATTTTTTTAATTAAAGTTAAATATTACTACTTAGAAATATATAAAAACCTACATGTACTGAGTTTACTTTTTTGAGTTGTAATGCAAGTGATATGAATGTACACAGAGATGTCTACTTAACACATCTGGAAAGAGATAAATCTACTTAGAGCAGTGGCAATGAAATACGGAGATGTTTCATGATTTTTGGAAATACTTAGTTTCCATGGTAAGGCAATGTGTTACATTATCAGTAAACACACTGCCCTGTTTTGACCCAAGTTTAACACATCCTCGTTTCTTGACTTTTACCTTGGGTCTATGTTGTATAATTGCTGTGTTTCCATTTCCTCACCTGTAAAGTAGATAAAGTAAGAGTTCCTATTTCATAAGTTGTGAAAAATGGTATAAGCTACCAAATGTAAACTACATGGAATACTGCCTATCAGTTAACATACCAAAGCTGTTGCTATTATTATTATTATTATTATTATTATTATTTTATTATCTTTAGCAACATTTTATTTATAAGAATATAACACAATCGTCAGTATTAAAACTTCCATAACAATCGACATATTGATTCCAACAGCATAGTAAACATGGTTTACTATGGCACTCCACCTTTGCATGATGTGGTTTCAAAATAAAATACAATCACTTAAAAAAAAAGAACTTGTCGAAATGGATGTAGCTCACTGTTTCACTAAGGGGGAGGAATATTCTGTTCCCTGACATAAGGATAAGGGCTGCAGATTTTCCTCGTTGGTAGGGACAACTATTTAGGAAATCAGGCTACAATTTCCACCTTACTGTTGTTGTGAAAAGTTAGAGAAAACCATACCCTACTGAAATGGGGGGAGAAATACAAAATGTTTCTGAATTATGACTGGAACTTCTAATCCTGGGGAAAAACTAATAATGGAGTTGCTAAATAAATTGAGAAATATTTTTTGTCAGTTACTGGAAGTGAAATATAAGAATAGCATTGATGATGATAGAAAAAAAATCCAACAATGCTTTGTGCATTAGTTTTCTAGGGCTGCCATAACAAAACACTGTAGACTGGGTAACTTAACAGAACTTTGTTTTCTCATAGTTAAGGAGGTTAGAAGTCTAAGATCAAGGTGTCAGCAGGTATGGTTTCTCTTCAGGTCTCTTCTCTCCTTGGCTTGAATTGAAGATGGCTGCCTTCTCACTGTGTCTTTATGTGGCTTTCCCTCAGCACATACACATCCCAGTGTCTCTTTGTATGTACAAATTTCCCCTTCTTATAAGGACACCAGTCATATTGGCTAGAGCCTATTTTAACAGCTTCAACGTAATCGCTTTTTTCAAGACACTACCTGTAAATATGGTTACATTCTGAGATATTATGGATTGGAATATCCATAAGAATTTTTAGGGGACACAGTTCAGCCTAAAACATTTACCATTCAGATACTAGAGAACAGATTTTGTATTAGTATTCTCCAGAGAAAGAAGCACAAGTGTGTGTGTGTGTGTGTGTGTGTGTGTGTGTGTGTGTGTGTGTGGAGAGAGAGAGAGAGAGAGAAATATTTTAAAAAATTGGCTCACACAGTTATGGAGGCTAGTAAATCCCAATTCTGCATAGTGGGTCAGAAACTCAACCTAAGCAAGAGCCAAAGTTGCAGTTCAAATCCAAAGACTGTCCACTGCAGATTCCCAAACTGGTTCCCTGAACTGTGGAGTCAGGGCTATTATGGTGGAAAAGGCCAAGAGGAAACCACTAGAACAGCTTCTACCCAGAAAAGTAGTAAACCAAAACAGTACTGTATTCCTGGAGGGATTGCAGAGATTAGTGCCATCATCAAGGACTTGAAAGATGCAGGGGTGGTGATTCTCATCACTTCTCCATTCAACCAGTCTACTGGCCTGTGAAGAAGACAGAAGGAACTAGAGAATGACAGTGGACTATCATAAATCTAACCAAGTGGCACCTCAAATTGCAATTGCTTTAACAGATGTGGTTTCATTGCTTGAAAAAATTAACACATCCCCTGGTACCTGCTATGTAGCTGTTAATCTGGTAAGTGTTTTTTTCCCCATCACTTTTCATAAGAATATGTCTGGAATACAAGAAATTCCTTAGGGTGTTTCTTGTTATTATCATTCCCTGTGTTTAAAGTCAGTGGAAACCTACAATAGCCTAATCCGGGCAGGACTACTAATGAAATAGACCCTTCAGGAACAAAGATTTGGATCACCTCACCAGGTAAAGAACCATGACCAGCTGAGAAGCTTGCTGAGGACAAAAGGCATACAGAATGAATATTGGAAGGAGGTATTTATTAATACCAGATGTGACCACTTACCTACTTACATAAATGAGGACTATAATTACATGAATATTCTTCCACATTTTGTTATGTTTGTGTGTGAATATGTATTTAGTAATGAATAGATCTATCTATCTATCTATCTATCTATCTCTTTGTTGTTTTTTTCTCTTAACCCCTTGTAATGTAACTTAAAATGTATTGACTCCATCATGGTATTTAAGTATTGTTAACTTCCTATCAGTGTTTAAGTTACAGAATACCAAAGAGAAGAGTAAACATCACCCAAAGACTTTTTGTCTTCTTCTGGGGAAAGGGTTAGTTCATTTTCAATTGTACATAGGAGAGCTGTATAATGTTAAGTTGAAGTATGACCTTATTATTGTCTTTATTTATAGAGTGAGTATGGCTTAAGGAGATGCATATGGGAGCCAGGTTGGCAAAGGATGAATTTGCGATGGTTCATTTTTATATGTCAACTTGGCTGGGCCACAGTACCCAGATACTTAGTCAAATATATTCTGGATGTTTCTGTGAGGATGTCTTTTTTTTTTTTTTAAGCCCACATCCAAATTGATCAATCTGAGCAAAATACAGTTAGTAACAAAGAAAAGTAATTTTTGTATTTTATAATTTTACAATATTGTTTATCATAGAAAAAGCTTTAATATCTTTTAATAAAATACAAAAGCAAATTGTTAGTGTTGCCAGAGATTGCTTGCCTGCCCTTAAAAAAATTAACAATATCTGTTTGCAAACAAAAGCATTGCTAGAATGGAGTCAAACCCTTCGTTCTCTTTTCAGGACCCAGCCCACTGATCTCTTTTCTGTTCAGTGACTAACACATAGTAGGCGCTGAATAAATATTTGTTGACTGATGGTGTGTTCTTTAATCCCTATCATTTATTTCCTGACCCTAAATTGGATCTTGATCCACAGGGGAAAATCCACCACCCTCCACCCCCATTCCTAGGGTAGCCCAGTGTCCTTTCATTGCCTTTGATCCACGACATTGGCCCAGACACACTTGTCTGAGGGGAATGACTGAGGGTTTCCGAGGGTAAAGAAAACATTTAGAGGATAATTGTCCTCTTAATCCCTTTCACCTATTTCAGCCATCCCTGTGGCAACCATTAGTTTGTTCTCTGTATCTGAGACTGTTGCTATTATGTTCTGTTTTTTAGATTCCTAGGGTTTTGTTTTTTTTAAGCCACTAAGTTTGTGATGATTCCGCACAAAAACAATAGGAAACTAATACAAGCAATAACTCTGGGATAGTTAGAGTCCAACTGTTACCCTGTCTAAACCTAAGGGATAAGGGAAAAGAGTAGTTAGTGGAACCTCAAGGAAGGAAGCCATGTAGAAAAACATGGACTTAGGTCTATAGATCGAGCAAACTCAAGTCAACCTTGTCAAAATGGAGCCAAGAGACTAAATGCCTGGCCATCGCCCCCACCCTTCCCCCACTTCCCTCCAATCTCCTTCTGAGCTTTCCCAATTGCTGGATCCAAAGGGAGCTATAGGGACAGTGGTTTTGGACAATGTACCATAGGTCAGGAACAAACAGCAGTGTTTAGACGGACAGAGTGTGGAAACAGAAAGATAATCTGACAATATCATGAACGATGGAGACATGAGACATGAGAAGTAAGGTGCCACATGTGCTGAATCAGAAGAAGATGCACATCTCTTCATTGTGAGTCTGGCGTTTATGCCCTGTTACAGTGGATTCTCAACTTTGCTGTGCATCAGAATAATGAGAGGAACTTAAAAAAAAAATCTCCGGATGTCCAGGCCCCCCTCACAAACAACTCAATGTTTCCCAGGGAGCAGCTCCAGAAGCTGTATGCTTACTATTATATTGTCTTCCTAGTGGTCATTTTTCCGGCAAAGCAACTTCATCTTTTCACCTTATGTCTTTAGACTCAATATCTTACTTCACCACCAAAATGTTCTTCATCCTGACTCAAATAGACAAATCATTTGTCTTAATTCACAGGAACATTTCATCACCTGAACTATGCATTAAAATGGACTGTTTTGCAAAGATTTTCAAGTGAAATCTCTTCTGGTTTCACAATAAATTGAATGGGCCTTGACCTTAACCCAAGCGTGCTTGGCATTATGTTTATCCTGCATATCATTCAGTTTCTCTTAGGGCTTTGTCAAAAGTAAGATGGCTCATATTTGGCCCTCAAGAATGCAGAATCATCTTAACTAAAAATGTGATGCCTCCACGTTAGTTAAATTGTCAAAACAGTGGTGTTTCTTTGTCTATGGCTTCAACTAGATTTAGATTTAACTCATGTTTTCTTGTATGCTCATGAGCTTATACATTTTTTTAATGTTGCATAAAATGAGCCATTTATTCTGTAACTATGTAATTTTTGTCCTAACTGGAGGAATTTTAAGAGTGAGAAAGGAACTAGTAATAATATTCAGGCACAAACCAAGCATTAATCAGGCATGCCCAAGGGCACACTGGGATGTGCGTTCACTCTTGGTGGTCATCACCCAGAGCTAAGGATGCAGGAGGTCAAGGGCAAGGGGTCTGGTGTGCATTCATCACACACATGTTGAGGTCCGGTTTCATATTTAACATGGTTAGGTCTTTGGTTACAGCATCCTCTCTGGCTGCTGCATGAAATTAGATGGGGAGCCTAGTGACAGTGACCTAGGGAAGAGATAATAGTGGTTTGCATTAGGATGATGGTCATGCAGATAGAGAGAAGAGAGTAGAAGGACTTTGAAAGTAGAATCTATAGGAATCTGAATCGATTGTACGTAGGCATAAGGACATGTCAAGAAGGGTAGCAACTGAGTGGATGTAGGGCTATTTACTTACACAGGACATTTTGGAGGTATAGCGGGTTATCCACAGCTGGCTTCCCCAAGGGTGACAGCAAGTCTGTGGTCCATTGTGCTCCTGTGAACAGATGATTTTCTGGGGACAAAACTCATTCATGGTAGATATGAATATTTGTGAAGATAACGTATCTGGCCCTGCTTTTCTGCCTGAGTCCTGAACTCCAGAACATTAACTACACAAACCTGCCCTCACCCCACCCTCCAGACCAGGCTGCTTATGCCCTGTGTATTTGTTTGTGCTATGCCTTTTGCAGAAATACCCCTCCTCCTTCATCTTTCCCTCACTCCTACCCCACAATCACTTAAAAATCCTCACTATTCCATGTCTAGTACCCCAGCATAGGCATCATCTGGGAGCGATGCAGAGTCTCAGGGCCACTCAAGAGCTGATAAATCAAAATCTACATTGTGATAATATATGCAAGTGATTCATATATACCTTAAAATTTGGAAAGTTTTATAGATAAATCCTGTTCATCCTTAAGTATTCAGTCCAGGGGCTACCTCTTCCAGACAGGCTTTTCTGACACTCCCTTCGCCACCTTCAGTCTGCTGCAAGAACTGTTAGAAAGCCATACATGGTGCCAGCTATGGCTGTGTGCACCATATTCAGGACCGTATCTAGTTCATGAGTCTTTTCCATTAGCTGTGCACCTTGAGGGTCTAAACTTGTTCATCATAGTATCCCCAACTAGTAGTGTCATATCAACACATGCTGTAAATGCATCATCCTTGGGAATCCTCATCTTGCACTATTGTTGGACCACCTGACGGGTGAGACCACCTGGTCCTGAGGGCCTTCAGGTATTGTAGAAGCCAAACTGAAGTCCAAGACAGGTATGCTTTACACCATATTTTGTCCTGTAAAAAAAAAAAAGAACAAAAACAAAAACCAAACAAGATTTTACTGGCTGTAAACCTACACCTTGCTGACTTTTTTTCAGGGATTTCATGCAGAGATTTAACTATGACTTTTAAAGTAGTGTCAAACAGTATCCAGGGTAGTTAGAAAACGTCTAAGAGTTGTATTGCCCCCTGCAAAATCTGTCCTCACTATTCCAGATTCATGATGACGACCCCAGTGTCAGCCCCCAGTGCTCTCTTGCAGACAGCTTTCTGTCCCCTCAGCAAAATACTGACCCCTCTCCAAATTCCATTTTTTGCTCAACCAAGGAGATATATGCAGAATATACATCACATCATGTCCCCCCTCCCCCTGATTCCCCATTTTCCCCACAACAAGGACTAAATCTCTCCCTGGTGTTATACACTGAACCAAACACAGTAGCTGTGCAATTGGCCCTATGCAACCTCCACCATTCTCCTCTATGCTGTGACCTTTGCTCCATGTTCCCTGGCTCCAGAAACCAAGGTCTCAGGGCCTTTATGCTACCACCCTTTCTTTCTCCCTGGAATATTGTGCTCGCTGACATTCTTGGGCTGTCTTCCTCTCATCTGTTAGATCACACCTTAAATGTGACCTCTGATGTTATTCTATAACCCCCATTATCTCTTCACCTTATTGTAATTGTCTGCATAGTACTTAGTACTATCTATTTGTTTATTTGTTCATTATTATCTCACTTACTCCTTACTAGATTATATGCTCTGTGGGTCCACAGGTCTCATTGGGTTGTTTTTCTATCACTGAATTCCAAGCATCTAGAATAGTGCTGAAAACACTGTGGAAGCTTGTTAGGAATTTATTAAACAAATAGATGTTAATGTATGCAATAACACACACACACACACACACACACACACACACACACACACAGTTTCAATCAAATAGAGCCAAATGTGCTAGTCATTGTCCAAATTCATCAAATTTATTCTGTACGCACGACTTTTTGCCCTGTTCTGTCAAAGGGGCATGTGAGCCAGGGACCTGCCCCCTTCCCGGGAACCCTAATAACCCATGGGATCCCTGGACCCTTCGGGACTTCTGTGGGCTATTGGTGGAGCAGCAGAAGCAAAAGGGCCACTTGAGAAAAGCCAGAAGCTGGACTCGAACTTAGTCCAAACTTACATGTTATAAATCATTTTGATCTTTCAATCGACAGAGCTGCCTCCAACTTTCTTAACCTCTTTTCTGATAGAAGAGAATCTCCTTTTGATAGGAGGGAGCGATTCTTTCCAATTCTTTGTTCATGTCTTCTGCCAATTTCTTATAAAAGTTGCATATTTGATGTTTCTACACACATTGAGAAATTTCTTCTCTATTTCTAAGCAGTGTATTTCCTCCTCAACCAATTTTCTGTCACGTTACATTACATGTTCTTGATGCAGGCAGGATTTGAAGCTTCAGCTTAAGCTTCTGGATCTCACTTTCAAACCGGGACATTTTCAGACTGCATATACTTGCTTGGTTTGAATTTTTTATTTTTCCTGTAAGCTCTTCATTCATTTGGTTTTCTTCACACAATTGTCTGGATAGTTCTTGTTGTTGTTTTTTTTTTTTTTTTTTCTCTTTCAGGACTTTTAAAGGACATATTTAAGATAACATCATCAATGAGACTCTTTAGATCCGCTTCTAACTAACAGACTAGATGGTGGCCATTTTCTGCTTCCCTCTGTTTCTCTACTTCCACGTTTCTGCCATCCGTGTGATTTCTCCCAATATCAGGAAACATCTGGCCTTCAGTATGGTTTCAGCCAGAGATTTTAATTGTCTCGCTTTACATTCATGACCCGGTTCACTTGTGCATTTGAGTGTTCTGGCATTTCTCCATGTTCCTTCTTTTCCCACACTTTTTCTTCCCTCCCTCTTCCTCTTCCCTCTTGGGCACCTCTGGACTGTGATAAAGATGGGCATTTTTATTCAAATATTTCTTTAGTTTCTTCTGAAGCTTTTCTCCATTGTTCTGTAATGCTTTTACAATGTCATTAGCCATAGTTATTTGGGAAAGTTTACAGGGCTTGCTTTTCTGTCCTTTGTCAAGAAAGTCTATTATGTCATCAGGTGAAACCTTGTTCAGAATTTGAACTTGCAAACACAAAACTTGCAATATTGAAGGGCTTGCTTCCAGCCCAGGTGACTGGAGGGCTTTGGTGACTTCTGTCATTAGTTTATTCTTTTCACTGCCTTTTCCACACACTTCAACTTAAGGAGAACACCCTTCGGCTGGCTCTTTTTTTTTTTTTTTTCTAAAGGAGACCTGGGACTTGTCTCAAGCATTCACATGTTATCAGCAGAGCATTTCAAAGCTCCTCCAGGATTGGCTGAAAAAACATCTCAGTGGCAAGCAGTGGATCCTTCATGGCTCTGAAGGGCTCTGCAGTTCTCCTTCCAATGTCCAGTGTCCTATAGGCCACAAGTGACCACATGGAACCCTGTGAAGTATTCAGTCTCTAATGTATAGAAGTGCCCAGCAACCAGGGCAATCCAGTAAGTAGTTGGGCTGGGGGAAGGGGAGGCCAACCAGGTTCTAGAGAGCAGTGCTTCCTAACTTTGTTCAGCTCACTGCATAACTAGAAAGTTATATTACCTATACAATAAACCAGAGGAAGTGGAAAGGGCTGAATGCAGCCTAGAGCTCGGCCATTCTAGGCCCCATCTGGCCTTACAGCAAACCTAGAAGTCCAAAGCAATCCCATGCCATTCCCCCTTCTCTGCACACAAGTCTGTCAGGGCATAGCGGTGGGACCACATCCATGAGTGAGGCCTATTCTCTTGATTTCAAGTTTCCTTTGATTTTGCCTATAAAGTTCCCAAGTATCTCCCTCCTCTGAAGTTTCCTTCCTCCTTTGTGTTTAGTCAAGGTGGTCAGACAGGGGCAGAAGATGAAGGGTATACCCACAGCAATTAATCAGAATCCTGCATTTAAATCATAAGGACTCAGGATAAGTCAATTAGAAATGGCAGGGCCTTAAAATTTCATGAATTTTCTATGGAGTCAGCATGTCCCTGTTTGATCCAAGTGTTCCTAGAAGGGAGTGACTCTGCTTCTGGGCTCTTTCTTTCACAAAGCCCTGCTATTTTTAGCACATCCTCCCAAGGTTGTCCTGAAGACAGTCTCCAGTCCACCAATTCATCTTCAGAAGTATACCTCTACAATCAATTGTATTTTTTTATTCTTTATAATATGTTCCTGAAATAATGATGTGCTTTCAATAGTCCCCTTTTCTTGACTCTAGATTTATGTCTCCAAACCTGAGAAATAGTTGTTTCTGCTCTTGGATGCTTAATATCAACTATGGAAGTGTTATATTGTAAATTACTAGGCGAACAACAGCAAAAAATACCACTTTGTTTTAATTAGGTTTTAATAAAGACTTAACATATTATTTTGTTTTCACTTTCGATGAAAGTAATCAATAGTGCATTAAATTTCTTACAATGACCATGACATTTCAGAAATAGTGACAAGTAGTCATTATGGTTTTCATTCAGTAACAACACAAAAATGCTCTTACCACATATTTTATAGGTACAATCTCATTAGTGTTTGTCAATCCTTCCGATTTTTTTATTCACCAATAGGGTTAGGAAACAATAGATTGTCTACATTTGTCATTCATAAATGTGGACTTTCCATCACCAATAAGAGAAAGGATACATTATAATTTGAAAATGCCTAAAGTATTTGCCAATAGATATAAAACATGGAGGGAAAGCAGATGTTCAATGAGTAGTCTTTCACTGGGGTAAAGACTACCCTGGGACAGCCATAAGTGATAAAAAATAACAAGGACTCAAAAGGAATAAAACACTATCAAAACATATGAGAAGGAAAGGAGAACGGAAGGAAGGGAGGAAGGGAGGAAGGGAGGAAGGAAAGAAAAGGTAGAGGATCAATTTTGATCTGCAGTGTCCCCAGAACACTTGACAAAGAATAACATGAGTAGTGTGGGAATATAAAAATTATTGGATATAAGACTTCTGAAGTCAGAAAAATGTAACCTAAATTCATCAAATCTTGTTTTTATTTTTTTCTTTTAATTTTTTTATTATGAAATTTATTGTCAAATTGGTTTCTATACAACACCCAGTGCTCATCCCAACAGGTGCCCTCCTCAGTGCCCATCACCCACTTTCCCTTCCCTCCCACCCCCATCAACCCTCAGTTTATTCTCAGTTTTTAAGAGTCTCTTATGGTTTGGCTCCCACCCTCTCTAACTTTTTTTTTCCTTCCCCTCCCCCATGGTCTTCTGTTAAGTTTCTCAGGATCCACATAAGAGTGAAAACATATGGTGTCTGTCTTTCTCTGTATGACTTCTTTCACTTAGTATAACACTCTCCAGTTCCATCCACGTTGCTACAAAAAGCCTTATTTCATTCTTTCTCATTGCCAAGTAGTATTCCATTGTGTATATAAACCACAATTTCTTTATCCATTCATCAGTTGATGGACATTTAGGCTCTTTCCATAATTTGGCTCTTGTTGAAAGTGCTGCTATAAACATTGGTGTACAAGTGCCCCTATGCATCAGCACTCCTGTATCCCTTGGGCAAATTCCTAGCAGTGCTATTGCTGGGTCATAGGGTAGATCTATTTTTAATTTTTTGAGGAACCTCCACACTGTTTTCCAGAATGGCTGCACCAGTTTGCATTCCCACCAACAGTGCAAGAGGGTTCCCGTTTCTCCACATCCTCTCCAGCATCTATAGTCTCCTGATTTGTTCATTTTAGCCACTCTGACTGGTGTGAGATCCTTGTTTTTAATAAAGCGGTAATTTTATTACAGTTTGACTTTGTGGCTTTCATGATATTTGATCACATGAATATCCAAAAACTATTTAACTTTTGATTTATCCACTCTAATATTCAATTACTATTTAACCCGGTCAACTATAAATTTCCTTTAAAAGACCATGACAAAAATATGATGATCAAGCAAAGCTAAATTCACCACTTGTGTGACAGAGAGATTTCTGTCTTCAGATTGCCAATTGTGTTTCAAAAGGGGAAATTTAAGATAGGATATTTGTAAGGTTTGAGGACATGTTTTTGAGTCACTTAGGTAAACTTTTTTAAGGTAGAGAACCAGGATTTGGATTTGGGAAAGTTCACAAGATAATAGTTTAAGACTTGGTGGACATGGTCAGTCAAATGCCCTGTGTGAATTTTGATGAGCAAACTACTACCCTAAAAAAAGCATTATTTTCCCAGATGAGCAAACTGCTTGCTTGACTAATTTGGTTAGCAAACATTTTCTCAAGTCATGACATTATTTACTGGCTTTCAGCCTGGTGTTCCAACATAAGAACTCACTGTAGCAAATCATTGCTAGATTGACAGGCAGTCTTAGCCCTCCACCTTCATCCAAGTTAGATGTTTGAGTAGCCTCAGTCCAAACTACTTCTCTCAAGCCTCAGCTGTCCTTTCATCTAGGACAATTCATCCAATTTTCAGAGATTTTCAATTTCCCAAGTCATCTTTTCCATGGTGTACTAGATGCCTCCTTTTGGCAAACACCAAAGAAAAAGCAAGTGCGGTTCTCTAGAACAGTGACCCATACATCTCTTATCAACAACGGTTTAGGATTTTTTAAATGGTTCACACTTTGTTTCTTTATGATATTTCCATTACTAAAAGTCTACAACAGTTATTCATAGAGGAGGAACAGTCATTCATAGAGGAGGAAAGGCATGTATGCATGTATGTATGTGCATACATACGTGTGTGCCTGTGTGCATGTATTTCTAGTTTATATGGAAAGGTTCCATTTTTCAAACTTACATACTGGAAAAATATATATACAGCCCCATAATGTGAAATTTTATAATTTACTATTTGATTTGTCCTGAACAATTTGTGTTATCCAAAAAAAAAAAAAAAATGATTTTGGCTACCTTACAAGAAATTCCATGTGCTTTTTAGATTCCAACAGAGGTGAGATAAATCATATACACTTATCTGGCGTCTGATGTGCTGCTTCAGAAAAAAAATGCTAAATATATCTTTCCTTTAGATTCACGTAATTTTCCTTTTGGATGCATGCCATTAAAAAAAGGTAAGTAAAAACAGAGTATACTTGATGAAGGCAGAATATGGTGCAAGCTACCAATGTGGAAGGCATTGAGTGAAATCTAATTTCAAAATGTAAAATCAGAGTAAGAGCCAAGAAAAGATCATTTTCATTTCTTCATATGCCCAGCAAGTTCATGATTGTGACTTTATTGAATATTTGATGCATCAACCTCACTATTTACCATAGAATATTTTTAAAGCAGCTACAATATCTAAAGTTGCAAAGCATCACATAAATATATGTCAAGAAGCCCTGGACACCATGATGAGCATAAAACAAAAATTTACCATGGAGATTCTTCACTCTGACTAACCCTATTTGAAATGTTGAACAAGGCATCTAGTGTTTAATTACAGATCTCTAAGACTTGCTTGTAACACGTAGGCACATTAATATTCTTATATATTCAAAAAGATAGTTTGCACAGAAAAGCTTTGTGAAATCTTTCTTTTTTTCCCAATTTTTAAAAAAGTTTATTTGTTTTGAGAGAGAGAGAGAGAGAGAGAGAATCCCAAGCAGGCCTCGCACTGACAGCACAGAGCCCAACACATGCCTTGAACCCAAGAACTGTGAGATCATCACCTGAGCCGAAACCAAGAGTTGGAGCCACCCAGATGCCCATTTGAAGTCTTCTCAGATTATATTCACATCCACGTAATAAGTCCTTTACTTTAGATTATTTTAACATTTATCAATTTGGGCCAAAACCTCTATAATATACTTACTGATGAATTGTCTTAAGGTTATTTTCCTATATTTCTCATGTTGTGTTTGTGTTTCTCCAGTTAGCTTCAAACTTCCTCCAGAGCTGGAAGAATGTCTTTTGTGGCCCATTTTTCCTCTACACTGAGTATTATATGCCCATTTTATGAGTCACTCCTAAAGGACCAACTTTTCCCTTAAAAATCCTGAGAAAGTGAGTTCATAGATTGGCATTTTACACTTTTCAAGAAGCATCCTAAACACCTCGCAGCCTTGTTATAGAGCACCTCTCGGGGTTCCTGCCACAGAAACATTATCATAAATCAACGCCGCAGATGTCATGGACACATAGGTGTCTACCACAATTTTATGCAGCCTGGAAAATGGAGAAAAATAAGGAAAGAGTAATAATTCTTGTGACTCTAAGGTCTGAAATTTAAAGGGTTCTGCCTTATTCTAAGATTATGTTCATTAAGGGCTGATCTTAAGGGTCACTCACCAGTATAGTTTAGCAGCTGATGTCTGTTCTGACTGGTCAAGTAGTACAAGCACCATACCAGTAGCTTAGTATTTTGAATGTAACCCAGAGAATGAATTATGCTTTTATCCATTAAACCATTTTATCCATTCTTTCTTTTATGAAACAATGGCAATATTGGAGTTCATTTTCTCTTGTTTTTTTTTTTTTTCTTGAATATGGACTTAGTCGAAAAACATCGACTTCCCTTTCTTAGTCCTCTTTCTCTGTAGCATAAAAATAATTTTATAAACCAATGAAGTCTGAAAGCCTGGGAGCCATACGAAACTACTTATTTCACCTCTCTAACACTCCTTCTTCACAAAAGTAATGTGTTTATGGCCTCGCTTACAAACTTTTAGCACACAGCTCAGTTTTCATGCTTGCATATTGTGTCCAAGAAGCTGGATGGAAACAAAAGGTTTCAAACTCAATTTCTTTGCAAAATCCTAGATGTCTGGAATTTGGCATAGGCATCGTGCACTAGAACATGATGAAAATAAGCCCAGCTCCTACAAATAAAACTCTGTCTATAACTTTACACTTTATGCAGCTTCCACGCACCGTACTGCAAATGCGATATAAAAAAATA
The DNA here is from genome assembly GCF_007474595.2 of Lynx canadensis. Taxonomy (NCBI): domain Eukaryota; kingdom Metazoa; phylum Chordata; class Mammalia; order Carnivora; family Felidae; genus Lynx; species Lynx canadensis. The sequence continues at coordinate 139,621,306 of NC_044311.2, forward strand.
TAGGTAGTGAAGTTTTGTTGAAGTATATGTTGATTTCTGCCTTCAGATATTTATAAGCATAGCTGTGCTGGTATTATTAAGATAAAATATATTTATTATCAGGGAATACAAATTTTAGAATCAAAACATCTTAAAGTCATCTAGCCTAACCACGTTAAGTTCAACCATTATGCCTATATTTGCTTCCCCGGCCACCGTATTCCTGCACACATAATACTAAAATGTCCACCACCTCATATGGCTTCCCGTTACTGCTAAGGAAGCACCCAGTGTCCTAAAACACTGACTGAAATGAACCTGAATCTTCATTTATCAGCAACATCTTGATCTCCACTTAGTCTTTACAGATACACAGACTGTATAGTTCTTTCCCACAAACATAAGAGCATTTGAAGTATCTGGAATATTAGCAGATGTCTGTAAAGGTTAAAGTCTTTTAGAACATCTTACACCAAGAATTGCAAGCCCTTGCCCTAAAGTTTGTTTCTTTCCTAAACCCCAAGCTGGGGAACATGCTTTCTTGGAGTGGTTTAAACCTTCCATTTTCCTTGCAAAATTCCCAACCACAGACTTGCTTGTTCTCAGGTCATATATTTCTGAGAAGTGAGACAATCACCTGCCTTGCCTCATACATCATATTCTTGTTTGTTGGTTCCTTTTAACTCATGACAAAACACAACTGCCTGTAACACGTAAATCTTCTGCTAACTGCCAAAAGATAGGGGAATCTCACTTGCAGGATACTTCAAACACTTTAGTTTTTTTTGTTTTGCCTCATTTCTGTTTCTGTTATTGTCTTAGCAGCTTTAATGAGATTTAATTGACATATGACCTTGTATAAGTTTAAAATGTACAATGTGTTGATTTGATGCATTTATATAAACCGTTTAGTTTTTATTTCATTTTGTTTTCCTTCTCTTATTGCTCTCCATTTTTCTCTTACTATCCATACTGAGATAGCACTCATTTTTGGATACCATGATATCTGGAAGGGAAAGTTACATCATCCTAACTGGAGCATTTCTATCTAAAGGCATGTCTTTAACAGAAGGCCTCCTTCTTTGCTAAACTTATCCTCATTTCTTTACCCTGAATAGGTGGTTTTATTAGGGAAAAGTTGTAGGTCATGGACACATTTTCACTGACTTGTTTGTCCTTTGCCCCATTTTTAGAAATGTTGTTCAATTTTAAATGCAAGATTCTCAGTGTATGTGTGATAGTTAATTTTATATGTCAACTTAGCCAGGTTATGAAGCCCAGTTGTTGCAAAATACCAGTCTCCATATTGTTGTGAAGGTAATTTTTAGATATGATTAAACTTTGGGTAAAGAATATTACCCTCTGCAATGCAGTGAGCCTCGTCCAGTCAGTTGATGGCCTTAAGAGCAAAGACTGAGATTTTCAGAAGAAAAAATTGTCCTCCAAATTAAATTGCAATGTAGAAACTCTGCCTGACTTTCTAGCCAGGCAGGATATGGATGGATGGATAGATAGATAGATAGATGATAGATAGTTGGCTCTGTTTCTCTTGAGAACATAGACAAATACAGTGTATGAATATATATATATATATATATATATATATATATATATATTTATGTATGTGTATGTGTAGATAGATAGATGGATGATAGATGATAGATAGATAGATAGATAGATAGATAGACAGATAGATAGACAGACAGAGCCTGCTATACAGGTAAGCAATTCAGGCTTAAGCATACTACTTTTTAAGTTAGTTAAACTAATTACTATATACCCATAGTTCAGCATTTAAAAATACAAGAAAACATGTACCAAAAAAGCACACAATCCCTTCCCTTTCCAAACTTCTCAGCCTTTCATTTCCCCTTCCTAGGTTAACTATTATGACCAGTTGCCTATGGATCCTTTCAAAGGTAGCCTTTGTATAATCACATATATGTTTTCCCCCCACATAGTAATACATTATACAAACTGTTCTGCACCTTTCTTCTTCTTGTTAATATTTCATGAAGATGCTTCCATGTAAGTACATATAGAAGGATCTCATTTTTTCATAATTTATCACCATAATTTTAACTATGGGAATTCATTTAGGATATTTCTAATTCATTGCTATGTAAAACAACAGTGAAATCACATTATTCTAAAAACTCTCTTTATGTGTATTAAAGTTATAGTTTACCTGTACAATATAATACTAGATGTGGAATGTCCTTGTTTTAAATTTGTGAAGGAATGCTATGTTGATAGTTATATGACAAACTTTTTTATGTGATTAATATATCCTGGTACCATTCTGATATTTAAATAACATTTATTACTATTTGGTGTTTGCTGTCCTATATCAGTATAGGATATTTTTTTTTATCTTGGTCAAGCAATTAATTTGGAAATTGGTGATTCCTGATAGTGTCATAATTCCCAATTTGTTATTAAGGGAGTAAGCCATTGAAAAACCTTTAAAACAGGGGTGTCTGGGTGGCTAAGTCAGTTAAGTGTCTGACTCTTGGTTTCAGCTCAGGATAAGATCTCAGTTTGTGAACTTGAGCCCCATATCAGGCTCTTTGCTGACAGTGCAGATCCTGCTTGGATTCTCTATCTGTCTCTCCCTCTGCCCCTCCCCAACTCGTTCTCTCTCTCTCTCTCTCTCTACCTCTCTCTCTCTCTCCCTCTCTCTCTCTTTCTCTCAAAGTAGATAAATAAACTTAAAAAATCATTTTAAAAAAAAAAAGCCTTTAAAACAATAAGTGCACTATCCCAAGTTGGACTATTGATGTCACCATGAGAGGTTAGCGGTAGTAGGATTGTAGCAATCGTGGCACTTAGGTAAAGCTCAGGGGCATGATTAGAGATATACATAGGGAGAGCTCATAGCTACATCAAGGAAGGGTGGGTGAAAATGTTAGCCTTTGTGAAAATATTTTGAGTTGTTAAATCAAATTTCATATGAGATCTCAAGCAATTGCAAGAAAAAACAGAGCTGCAGTCTCTAAGAATAGATTCCTTCGGTGTCTTGATTTCCATAAAATTCTAAGAGGAGGAGATGGAAAGGTGTTTGATTTTGGTTTTGTTTTACTTCCAGCCATTGTCCCTTGTCTCTTCTCCTGCCTTCTCTTAGTAACCAGAGCTTCTGCCAATCCTTCTGCTTCTAAGGAGTTTCTTTTTATTTTGTCAATTTGAAGAGAGAGAGATCACTGTACTTCTTGTACTGATGATGACTACACTTCATGGCAGTTTCACTTTATATTCACTCATCCAAGATGAAACTCTGGTAGTAGTTTCAGACCCTTTAGCCGTCATCAGACCTGCAGGGTGATGTAGGGGCAAGGGAGCCATGTCCTGTTGTGAATCTTTTCCTCAGGCTTTCCCTTCAATCCACCAACAGCCCAGTTCATTTTATTTCCCAAATAGCTCTCAACTATGTCCACCCCCTTTCATTTCCACTCCTTTCTATGTACCACCTTGGAGTTGTCTTCTCTCTTTCTCCTTGCTGATGAATCTCCCTAAGTCCATACTGTCCTTCTACTGAAAGCTCTCTGGTGACATCCTTGTACCTTGAGAATAAAGATTAAAAGCCTTTCCCAGGAGGAAGGGGGCTCGAGCCCATCCCAATCCCCAGCACCACCACCTGGTTGCTCTGGTGAATGCTGTGACACTGACGCAAGATGGTCATATAGCTCTTTTTTAGGACAATTCATTACCTACCAGGAGTGTCTCCAACTATGGGCATCTCTCCCTGCCCCCTGGGGTTGGCTGTTTAAGTCACAAAAAGCTGCACCCAACCTCATTTGGCGTCTTTCCTCTCAAGTGTCCATGATGTAGGGCCCTGAGGAAGTGAAGGCCTTGAGGTCAGGCCTGTCCCAGTCCTGCTCTGCTAAGGATAAGTAGAATTTGCTTTCTGACTGCACAATTCACGCTGGGGTTGCAGGCATTCATTTCATCTACACTAGAGAAGGCAGGCAGAGTGGCGAGGCTTTTGTTGGACTTGAATCAGAAACCGATGTATAAGTGGCCCTTAAAAAAGACAGAAAAAGCATGGGCACCGGTACATTGAGGTGTTTAAGTCACACGGAACTGAGGTGGATTAGGTCTTGAAGCCACTGATGGCTTTGTGTGGCCCGAGGACTCCCATTTGGATGACGAAGGGAGAAATTGTTCTGTTCTTATGGTTGGAATTGTGGACCACCTTGCCTGTGGACCCCAAGGGCAAGATTATAGGGGAGGTCTTTGTGTAGTTTCCCTCACAGGAGTTAGCTGAGAAGGGCCTAGAGAAGCACAAGGAGAGAATAGGGCACAGGTATATTGAAGTGTTCAAGAGCAATCAGGAGGAAGCTAGGTCATACTCGGGTCCCCCTCTGAAGTTCATGTCTCAAGAGTGGCGGGGGCTTTATGACCACCCTGGCATAGCCAACAGGCATATTGGCATCATCAAGCAAGCGGATCTACGGAGGATGAGGTCTGGTGTTCATAGTGCAAGCTATGGGGGCTCTGAGGACTACCGGGTCCTCAGTGATGGCTACAGCTTCACCACTGATCTGTTGGGGAGAGACCTCAATTACTGTCTCTCAGGCAGGTGTGACCACAGATCGGAGGTGGCGATTTCACTGCCCAGAGTACCACTGTACACTGAGTCCGCATTAGAGGGTGGCCATACGATGACACAGAAAATGACATTTATGACTTCTCTCCACTTAACCCTGTGAGAGTCCATATTGACAGTGGCTCTGATTGAAGAGTAAGGGGCGGAGCCCACATGGAGTTTGCCACTCACGAAGAAGTTGTGGCAGCCATGTCCAAAGACGGGACCATCACGCAACGTGGATACGTAGAACCTTTCCAGAATTCTGCAACTGGGGCCAGCAAGGGGTGTGTAGCAACCAGATGATGCAAGGCATGGGAGTGGCCACCCAGTCCACTCCCAGAGGCCTCGAGAGTCAGTCTGTGAGTGGCGGTTACGGGGCTGACTGTAGAGGCCAGAGCGGCATGGGTGGATATGACTAGTTTCGTAGGAGCATTTGAGTTATTGCGATCAAATTTTCACAGGCAGCCAACAAGCAGCAAAAAGCAATTATTACTCTAGAGGAAGCTGTGGGACCCATTTTGCACCATGAGTTTTGTGTAATCTGCATTAAAAAATCACCTCTTCAGTGTTTTCTCATGCAGACTTTCTTATCACATTATCATGTGATAATGAGTAAAAACTAAACTACTTTCAGCTTTTCTCAATTAACATTTTCGTAGTGCACTTCAGAGTGATGTTATCTAAGTTAAAGTAGTTTTAAGTACATTACATGGATCTTTTATACCACATGACATGAACACACTGAGAGGCATACTTTTTTGGAAAACTCAAGGTGCCAGATCCCTAATTCAAAGAGGAGTTTTTTTCATGTTTGTTCATTATAGTTCATTTTTATTTAAAATCTTTTCAGTTTAAATTTCAGTTTTTTAAAATAAGTTAGTGTTTTTTTTTAATTATTTATTTATTTTGAGAGAGAGAGAGGCAGAGAGAGGGAGGGAGAGAGAATCTGACAGCGCAGAGCCCGATGTGGGACCCAAACCCATGAAACATGAAATCATGACCTGAGCCAAAGTTGGAAGCCAAACCGACTGAGCCACCCAGGTGCCCCCAAGAATAAGTTAATTTTGAAAACAGAGACACATTGCTAATACTGTAGGACTTAGTGAGGCCTTGACTTAAAACTTTTTTTTGTAGTTTGATTTCCTTTTGGGTGTATTTTGCTAAGTGAAACTTGTTAAATTTTTTTAACTAATTTTTTTTCTTAAAATATTTTCTTCACACACACAAAAAGACTAAACTAAGTAATAAAATAAAGCCTAAACTAAACTCTTAAGTATGATCTTCAAAACTGAATAATTTAGCCACTGACAAATTCTTCAGCCTCATATGGAACTCTCTCTCTCTCTCTCTCTCTCTCTCTCTCTCTCTGTCGATTCCCAAATCTCAAGGCTTCTTTTACCCTGTCTTGCTACTTTGAACACAAATATATAATAAGGTAGTCAGTAAAAATGGCTGAATAAAGACTTCCAAAATTATTTCTCATCTATAAAAGAAACGACAAAACTCGCAAAGATTTTCAGAATTTACTTTTTCAAAACTCTGGAAATTAAGAAGATACTTGTAGTAATCCAAGATACATGTGAGTGTTTATTCAAGAAAAGTAACTGAATCTTAGTCAGAACGGCAAGCCATATAGTGATTTAATTTGCCCTAGTTGAGTCCCTAGGTCTCCAGTTCTGAGATAGGCTTGAAAATCAAAGCACAGAAACATGATCAAAATCTACAGCCTTATTAGCCACTGGAGATTGGATGGGAATGGGATTGGAGCTCCTTCAATATCTCATTTCCCAAGAATGATTATTTAACCTGTCCAGTCATTCCCTAGAAGAACCCCTTTGCAAGGCTATCTTTGACTAACCTGACTCTGAGCTCCCTGCATGAAAAGTTTTTGCCCCAGTGCATTTGTTTTTGAATTGTAAATCTTTTCTCTTCTACCTCATTTAAGGTACATAAAGAAATGAGTATAAATCTGTGTTGGTGGGCACGTGGTGTATAATAATGGGATTTATATGACAACAGCAGTACAAAGGATAGGAGAGGGAAATGAGTTATATAAGAGTAAAATTTTTGCAGATAATTGAAATTAAGTTAGTATTAAACCTAACTAGATTGTTAAAAATTAAGCTGTTAACTTGACTCGCCAGCGCAAACACTAGGAAAATAAAAAAGAAATATATAAAAAACACTTACAACTACATGGTAAACAACCCAGATAAAAATGGGCAAATCATTTCAATAGATTTCCCTAAAAAAAAATACACAAATGGCAAATAGGAAGCCTGGGTGGCTCAGTCGGTTAAGCGACTGACTTTGGCTCAGGTCATGATCTCTCAGCTTGTGGGTTTGAACCCCACAACAGGCTCTGTGCTGACAGTTCAGAGCCTGGGGCCTGCTTTGGATTCTGTCTGTCTCTCTCTCTCTCTCTCTCTCTCTCTCTCTCTCTCTCTGCCCTTCCCCCCACTCATGCTCTGTCTCTCAAAAATGAATAACATTTAAAAAATATTTTTTAAAAATAATTAAAATTCACTGTCACCTGTAATAGATACTATTTAAAATCATTTCATTTGATCAAATAGAATTCAGATACATAATCACAGGCTTCTGAAATGGATGCTCTTTTCAAGGAGAAAACAATAGACTACAGAGTCCGAGTTTTTAGTGAACAATGTTAATAGATGTACAGTGAATATAACAAATGCAAACAAGGCAAAATTATATCTTTTAGACTTGAAATATGAAAATTTCTATAAATAAAAAGATATTGTTGAAACAATTGAAAAGTACAAATGTCTTGTTTAATAATTTTTAATGACCATTTGCTGAATGAAAGCCCATGCTATTTGTATTTTAGAAAAGGCAAATGTAATAAGTACATTGACATTATTTTGTAAGCTGGAATCTCATCCATTCATACAGCTTAGAAGATTTTGGTAAAATCTGGAAAACGATGCAGCGAGGAGATAGTTTTTGAAAATTAATTGGGCAGAGAATCATCAAAGAAAGTCAAAAATGAGAATCTTCTTACCACCTAGTTATGAACTGGGTGAAACTATCTGAACCAAAGTGAAAAGGAAAAAATGATATCAAGAAAAGAACCTAAGCTTCTCTTTTTTTACCCCATTACTGTCTCCTTTCCTCTTTATGCAGACTCTAGGAGTATTCTGCATGTGCAAACCAGGCTTCAGGAAAAGCAAAAGAACCTAAGACAGATGAAAGTAGTCTAGGTACAAGAAATTTAACTGTTCCAGGGCACCAGGGAGGCTCAGTTTGTTAAGCATCAGACTTTTGTTCAGGTCATGACCTTGCTTGAGGTCAGCCCTGCATGAGGCTTGCTGCTATCAGCCCAGAACCCACTTGGGATCCTCTGTCCCCCTCTCTGCCCCTCCCCGGCTCATGCTCTCTCTCTGTAAAATAAATAAACCATTGAGAAGAAAGAAAGAAAGAAAGAAAGAAAGAAAGAAAGAAAGAAAGAAAGAAAGAAAGAAAGAAAGAAAGAAAGAAAGAAAGAAGAAAGAAGAAGAAAGAAAGAAAGAAAGAAAGAAAGAAAGAAAGAAAGAAAGAAAGAAGAGAAAGAAAGAAAAAGAAAAAAAGGAAGGAAGGAAGGAAGGAAGGAAGGAAGGAAGGAAGGAAGGAAGGAAGGAAAAGAAAAAGAAAGAAAAAGAAAATATCTGTCCCTGCAAGAGTGAAGGTTTGTACCACGGCTTCCAAGGGTTCCTATGACAAGTTTCTGAACATTGGAAGGTACTAACTAGGACATATCCCACATCCATCAGTAAAGGACACTCAAAAGACAAATCATTCTTCTTCACTGATGAACTTCTGGGCAATCTGAAGACAAGTGCTTATCCCCATCCCCAAATTTGCGAAGGTTAGTGTAAACTTTCCCCAAAGGAATCAATGAAAAAAGATTCTGGTTCTGTGTATTAAGTGGGCTAAGGAACTGGGTTGTCAGACATCTAAGGTCACATGTTTTTCTGACATTTTTTGAAAGGAATTTAAACAGTAAAGTGCGAAGAACAATAGAGCCACAATACCACTAAGGTGAAAAGGCATTTGACATCACTGAAAAATTGGCTTTTCCAGTTTCATGTAGCATGCATTCACTTTTGTTATGATATAAAAATTTCTGCTTTTTGGTCGGCTTTTTATAACTTTGTCAAGACTATAAAGACAGAAGTAGACTGCCTGGTTCTGTATGGTCTCTACATATCATATACTAAAATGTTGGGAAATTCACAAATTCATTAAAAAGCTATCATTTCTAGCAGTGATAGTAAGTAGTTTGCGCCTCGTAAAGAAAAACACAGTCTCCATCTTCAGAGGGTTTGCAATCTAGTGGTGAACCTAGGATATGTACGTCAAAAAATAAGGCATTGACATCATTAGTAACAAGTCAGACTGATAACATAGGCCCTTAATATAATGCGATGAGAAAAACAGCTCACCCTTGTGTTTTGCTTCCCCAAAATCCATACCCTTGGTTTAAAAACATTAGACAAATTCCAACTGAGGGTCATTCTACAAAATAACTGATGAACCCTTCTCAAAACTGCCAAGGTCAGAAACAAGGAAAGTCTGAGCAATTGTCACAGCCAAGAGGAAGCTGAAGAGAACTGACAATTAAATATGATGAGATGTCCTTGCAGAACCCTGGAAGAGGAAAAGTATACTAAGTAAAAACTAAGGTAATCCGAATAAGACATGGACTTTGGTTAATAATAATATGTCACTGTCAGTTCTTTAGTTATAGCAAATGTTCCGTGGGTAAGGTAAGACGTTAACAATCATGAAAACTAGGCATAGGGTATATGGGAACTATGTACCATCTTCAAACCTTTTCTGTAAATCTAAAACCAGTCTAAAATTTAAAAAAAAAAAAAGCTTAAAACCATAAAGCAAAGGAAGACATGTATCCTATAAGAAAAACTCAAACCCATAAATTTATGTGTAGCTTTAACCTAGACTTGGATTAATCAGATATTAACTGGGGTTGCTGCTGCTTGAAATTCATCTTTAAAATCGTCTCCATTAACCAAACCCACTTTTTGCGAGAAATCTAGCATTCTCCCAAGATTTCTCAACATTTCCAGGCAGCTTAAGTACATCCAGTCATTTCTAGTTGTAAAAACCTCTTCTGATGAATTATTGATCTTGTTTTGGCTTCTCACCTGTGACTAATTTCTTCTCTCCTTTCTGCTGAAGAATTCACATATCTCCTCCTTCACAAATACCATTAAAACCCAAAAGTCATAGACTTACACCCTGTCACATACTTCCCCACCTCCCACCCAAAAGCTCAGCAGCTGCTGGTAGGTAAAGTTTGGATAAATAGAGATTTTTTTTTATTTGTCTTAACTGTTTCAATAGAGGAACCCCTGAAGTAAAAAGCCTATGGCATTAAATTCACAATGTTGACATAGTACATGTAAGCAACAATGAAAGTACACAAATGGTCTCTTCTTGCTCTCTGGATATAGAAGGTCATGAAGTTTCATGTCAGTAAATCACTATAACATGGAGACCAGACCAAATATGAGTGCAGTTGCTTTTCTGTAACACCCCACCACCACTACCAACAGCAATCACTTCCTATTAATTGGGGTCCTGGTGGGAGGTGAGTCTTCCCAGCAGTGTTTACCTGAAAAGACTTTAATAAAGAGACAAGTTAGAGGTTTGAGAACCAAAAATGGAGACAGCAAGAGTCAGAGGTCAGCAAAACAGGGAAGCCATTGCCACCCTAAGCCTGAAGGGGCAAAGGAAGGAAGCAATGCTATCACATCCAAATGCTTTCAGTGATATCAGGGCTTCCCAGAATCCTGGGCAGAAGAGGGAAGGGGGAACGGAAGGACGCTGCTGTCTCTCTCTCTCCTTCTGGCACCCCCTTTCCTGCAAGTGCTTTCCCCTGACCAAGACCAACTGGAAACAGAAAAATAGACTCTACATGAACCATTCTTCTATGGCACAGAACAAGAATAGAGGAGCAGAGGATGGAAAAGAAGCAGCACATGGCCTTACCATAAATACCAAAAGCATTGGGTTACATCAGGCTTTATTAAAAATTACTCTTCTTCCTAAGACTGTATGTCATACCTCCCTATTCATCCAACTTGTTCCCTCTTACATCATTATTTGGAAAAAAAAATTAGCTTTCCACTCTCTGCTTGCCTCTAGGCTTCCACTGCCTTCTGCACCACCAAAGACTAATCATTGATGGTTCTACTGTGTAGGCCGTCTCTTCAGGTCCTCTTCATAACTGTAACATTGGAATTTCCAACTTTCTTATTGCAATCTAAACTCTGAGAAAGGAAGGAAAGAGTAAGAAAAAAGAAAGAAAAGAAAAGAAAAAAGAAAAGAAAAGAAAAAACAGAAAACTCACTCCCTATCCATTGGAACATATAAATGACTGCCATCAATTTTAGTTGTAAATATTTTTCTCCATTATATTGTCTAATGGAGAAAATTGAGCAAAAGCATGAGGAGGCAGATACCTGTGCAAATGTACTCTAAAGTTAACAATTGATGATAAATTGGTATTTTTAAATTAAAGAAAAATAGATGAATGAAAAATGAACATCCACTTTTCTTTTTTTAAGTTTCTTTATTATTGAGAGACAGAGAGAGACAGAGCCTGAGCAGGGGAGAGGCAGAGAGAGGAGGAGACACAGAATCAGAAGCAGGCTCCAGGCTCTGAGCTGTCAGCACAGAGCCCATCGCAGGGCTCGAACTCACAAACTGTGAGATCATGACCTGAGCCAAAGTCAGACGTTTAACCGACTGAGCCACCCAGGCGCCCCTGAACATCCACTTTTGATAGAAAATTGCTGATGAGTTGAATGAGCAAAGCAACCTGGATCTCTCATCAAAAGGAACTTACTAATACTTACCTGGCAGGGGAGATACCATGATCACAAAAGGAACTTACTACTTGGTGTCCCTATTTCCACTGAGAAGGTTCTAAAGGATCATAGTAAATAATGTGCTACCATGTGATTCCTAGCCCCTTACCTTTTTTTTTTTTTTTTTTTTAAGTGAGATTATTAGTTTGGGCAATATTAACTGTTGAAATGAAGAGTTTATTTCCCAGTTACCTAACAGCTATTGGACCCCGGATGCATACCTTTACATGGAGACACAGAGACCCAGTTCTTTCCATTTTGTGGCTCTGCTATCCCTTAGGGTCTTCCTGCCATCTGCATCTAGGCAACAGAGGAAAAAATAGATCTCTTGCTTTTGGAACCATATGTCCTTCCAAGAAGCATTAGCACAAAAATGGCATACATTGTTCGATGCCCATTCCATTGGCCATAACTCAGGTTTAAGGCCACATCTAACTTTAGAGACCAGGAAATGTAGGCTGGTTCGGTGCCCAAGAAGTGGAAATTGATTTTGGGTGAATAGCTCTACAACATGAGAGTCATGAGAATGGATACTTAAACATTTACCCATGTCTAAACAACCATTTACACTTTTGATATTTAAAGGTAATATTGCTGCAAAGTTAAATATTGCTGCAAAGTTAAATATTACTTACAAGATAAAGTAAGTCTTTAGGTATGTATGCTAATGTAAACCGTTAATGTTTAATTGGTAGAGACTGAACACAGATAATGTATCTTTAAACTTTAGGGAAACAACTGGGGCAAAATGTTCTACCATATTCTATTTTCTCATTTGGGTTCATCCAAGGAAAGGTGGGCTATGAAACAATATTGACAATTACAATAACAGGATAAAACATCAAAAAACATACTTTTATTTCTATCTATCTAGATAAAATAGTTTATTCTCTTAGAGTTCCTGAATACTGGAATAAAATTTCTCTTATGAATAATGAAACACTTTCTATGATTTAACTGGGAATAATCAAATTTCTCTGCTAAGGAAAGAGAAGATTGAAATAGCCAAGCACTCTAAAGTACAAGATTAGTAACTAATTCTTTTATACACTTGCCCTGCTTCTTGTTTAAGTAAGAATCATCTTTAAGCCAACACAAATTCAATTAAGTTTTGTTTGTTTGGTTGGTTTATAGAAATGTAATCAGATTCTACATTGCTTTTCTAGGGTAGGTAGGCATTGTGCTATTCAGTGATCATAGACGTCTTATTAAGAAGATTACCAATGGGGTGTCTGGGTGGTTCAGTTGGTTGACCAAAATCTGACTCTGCTGAGCATATAGCCTGCTTGGGACTCTCTCTCTCTCTCTCTCTCTCTCTCTCTCTCTCTCTCTCTCTGCCTCCCTCCCTCCCTCTCTCTCTCTCTTTCTCTCCCCCCTTCTCCTCTCCCACTCTCTTGCATACTGTCTCTAAAAAATTTTTTTAAATAAAAGAAGATAACCAAAAACTTATGGTCTAGTATTATTATTACAGTAAGAATATTTAGACTCAGAGAGAATATGTATGTATGTATGTATGTATGTATGTATGTATGTATATATAGTCTCACTTCCAATTTCTAATAGTATTATGCATTTTCCTAGCAGGGAAAGCATTGTTTCTTTTCCTTTAAAGTAGAGGGTTTGCTGACCTATTACTAATGAGTAAACAGTGCCATCTTCTGTCTATATTCTCATAAGCAGTAGGAAATAAAGTCTTGAAAGACTAGGCTAATAGAGATCCGTGACAGGAAGCAAGGAATCTGGAGAGTTTATAATCTTGGCAATGTGTACCATATCTTTGAACACTTGCAAAGAAGCTAATTGTCTGAAAGGCCTCTCGGGACAGATTCATGTTTAAAAAAATAGTTCTGTGTGATTAATTATCACACAGGGTTAACATAGTTGGAGGAATAAAATAAGCAATTCTCCTATTTGTTCTATCATCAGTCCATTCATTCCCCTCAATATCCATCTTTAAAGAGAAAGGTTTGATGTTTGTCAAAAAGGAAAAAAAGGAAAAGAGGAATGAAATAGTGTATTAAGCCCCTAAGATTCAATACCAGAAAAAAATTTTTTTTTCTCTCTGCATAGGAAGCATGATTGTCAAAACTGAAGCATATGTGACAACTTACATTAATGTGGAAATCGTAGTGGGTTGGACATTCAGCCAAGAAAATATTTGTTTCTGGTGGATTTGTCTGTTTTTGTTTTGTTTTGTTTGTTTGTTTGCAAATCTCTGCCAGGTGGCTCAGAGTTACACGTCTGACTTCAGCTCAGGTCATGATTTCGGGGTTTGTGAATTTGAGCCCCACATCAAGCTCTGTGCTGACAGTGCAGAGCCTGGAGCCTGCTTTGGATTCTTTGTCTCCCTCTCTTTCTACCCCTCTGCTCATGCTCTCTCTCTTTCTCCCAAAAATAAATAAATGTTAAAAAAAATTTTAAATATCTCTATCTCACAATGCTTATCTTTCACGAATCTAGGCTGGTTTTTAAGCCTTATGAGTCATAGCCACTTTCAGAAATGTTTAGGATACTAATCATATTAATCTGCCCCAACATAACTGTTTTTCTAAGGAATGTGAAGAGATGATGGGGATCCCCAAGGGAAGTAACTAACATTGCTGATGCTGTCTTGGTCAGGGAGCTCCAGACGGTGGCAAGTCACGAGCGTCGTGAATGAGAAGCAGCCTGAGTCCATGTCCGAAAAGTATGGCTTTTGTGAGGATGCCACTTTCTATATCATTTTGCATTTTCAGAGGCAAAGCGGAGACATTGACCATGCATTGTGGGTAAAATAAATGTATAATTGGAAATGTTCGCACGTTGCCCCCAAGGGAAAGTGGTTGCTTGATTTGAGGCAAATAATTATAATCTACCTATTTATGCTCTTCTGCTTTTCCCAGCCTTTTACTGAAATGATGTCAAGTGAGTTTTCTTAGTGTACATCAGGCTACTTTTCATTGTCAAGAGTTGCTCCAAAGGTTCTCCAAATCCCCACATTTCAGTTCATTTTAATTTGGATTTTATGTGATGCTGTGGAGTGATCAGTGCTAGACAAAGATGCTTAGACTTGAGGTATTTACCGAAATTACCAGACAACTTAGTAAGGTGTCTGCAAGAAGCCTGGGTCTAAGGTCTGAAAGGTCATCCAATCTGAAGAGAATCTTTCATCCAGTGCTGGGGTACTCCATGTGAGGGTCCTCACCCCCCTCTTCATGCTCCCTAAACCCCATTTTATTCCACATTAGCCAGAGGTATCATACTTTGATTTTATAATATTAAAGATACTTTAGAAAACCCAGAATTTCCTATTAATTTGTAAGTCAACACAAGAAACTTAGTTTCCTAGATTGGCATATCTATTTCTACAGGTTCATTAATGTCAACATTTCATTAATTCTGTTTGCAGGACAGCCATTATGTCATACCAAGAGCATGACATGTTGACATTTGAAGTGATTACACCGATACAAAAAATGCATATACATATTCATTTCCCATTTTGTAAAACTATAGTACTCTCTACAATTATTTTCCTTTCTTTTAATTTTTTAATGTTTACTCACTTTTTAAAGACAGAGACAGAAGTGTGAGCAGGGAAGGGGCAGAGAGAGAGACACAGAATCGGAAGCAGGCTCCAGGCTCTGAGCTGTCAGCACAGACCCCAAGGGCTCAAAATGGTGAGCCATGAGATCATGACCTGAGCCGAAGTTGGACAGTTAACCAACTGAGCTACCCGAGTGCCCCTACAATTATTTTTCTTTTAAACAAGGTCATTTTCTAAACATACATAATGTAAAGCATTATGAAAATCTTAATGTTCTGTTGTCTCTCTCTGGCTGTAGATGAGCAGAAATAAAGGCAAGGGGATCATGGTAAGCCATGGAAGGCTGGCTGCACATGCTATGAAGCTCCAAATCTCCTTACATAGATCCCCAGGGGAATGAGGTTCTGCCATTTTGTATTAGAACATTACTCCCCGGCTGTGATGCCTTGAGAGGCAAAAACCCAGGGTACATGCAGTAACATGACTGAGTAATTACACCACAGTGTAAGTCACTGAGAGAAATATTAGGCTTCAGTTTGAACCAGAAGCTCTCTCAAACATATGACCACCTTTCCATACATGAGTCAAGTTTTCTCTCTCGAGAACTCACCGTTGTTCATGGCCCTGGCCCGCCCCAGCCACTCTGCAGTGCTTTCTCCAAAGGGCAGCTCATTAGACCACTTGTGGCATCCTCTGTGACAGCATCCTCTGTGTACCCTCTGTTTATATCCAATTTATCCTTCCTGTATTTCTAATACATGAATAACATGGATGGAATATGAGAAACACTGTTACTACAGCAATGAATAAAGCTGTGCTGAAACCCAGAAGTCGAGAACAAGGGATGGTAGGAAATGAGCATTTACAAATCTGTGTAGATCAGGGGCGCCTGGGTGGCTCAGTCGGGTAAGCATCCGACTTCGGCCCAGGTCATGATCTCACACTCCGTAAGTTCAAACCCCGCATCAGGCTCTGTGCTGACAGCTCGGAGGCTGGAGCCTGCTTCGGATTCTGTGTCTCCCTCTCTCTGACCCTCCCCCGTTCATGCTCTTTCTCTGTCTCAAAAATAAACAAACATTAAAAAAAAAAACAAATCTGTGTAGATCATATGATAAACTTGATACCGCAGAGTTTTAGTCAAGGAGAAATGACCAGTGGATTTAGTAAAACATGTCATGGAAATTTGATAAATTAAAGATATAACCCCAATGATAAAGACAATACTTGTAAGAACCAAGAATAATCACTTCAAAAGAAAATAGGTTGAAAACAAGTAGAGGAAGTTCAATAACAGTAGCAGCAGCAACAAAACCTATTTACAAGACCTCACCATAAGCACCTTAGAATATCTAAAATTTGACGTTCGAGGGGAGCCTGGGAGGCTCAGTCAGTTGAGCCTCCAACTCAATTTCGGTTCAGGTCATGATCTCACAGTTCGTGAGTTCGAGCCCCACATCACGCTCTGTGCTGATGGTGCAGAGCCTGCTTGGGATTCACTCTCTCTTTCCCTCTTTCTGTTCTTCCCCTGCTTGTGTTCTCTCTCTCTCTCAAAATAAATAAGTAAACTTTAAAAAAAAAAAAAAAGAATTTGATGTTTGACAAGGAGTAGGAAAGGGATGTGGAGAAAGTCTTCCAGTAGAGTTGCAGATGTTTGAAGGTGGATGTGGGCAGACACTAAAAGCACATCCCTTGTCCAGAAGTAAACCACTGACCCTCCACTCCCCTACCCCTGGCGTTTCTCTCCGACTCTGTAGTCTCTTTTCCTTTGAGCTGATTTCTCCATTTAGAAAAAGGAATACCATTCATTTGGAGTATTTCTCAGATTTAATGGTTCTAATTTAGAGATTTCCAGGCAGTGGAACTTAGACACTTGGAAGCAGACATGGGGAGAACCTCAAATTACATGAGAACTCCTTCAAATCTATTTTCAGACCAAGCATCATTTGTAGAATTAACTATTTATTTCGATATTTTTTTTAAAAATTGATGTTTAAAAGCAGAGTCGTGGCCCGTTAGTGGCTATGATGTTCCTTTAAATAAAATTTTCAAAAATTCATGAAAGGTTCACAAGTATAGAAAGAACATGACACTTTTTTGACAGTGTTAGATTTAAATGTCTGCATACAATTTAAGTAGACTACAAGTGAGAACTGGTATTGTATTTGTAACATTGTTAAGAATTATTTAAAGAGGAAACTATTTTAGGGAGATTTGGCTTAAAATTTTGAGATTAAAAAATTGTGTGGATCGGAGCACCTGGGTGGCTCAGTCGGTCAAGTATCTGACTTCAGCTCAGGTCATATTCTTCTGGTTTGTGAGTTGGAGTCCCACATCAGGCTCTGTGCTGACAGCTCAGAACCCGGAGCCTGCTTCGGATTCTGTGCCTCCCTCTCTCTCTGACTATCCCAGACTCACACTCTTCTCTCTCTCTCTCTCTCTCTCTCTCTCTCTCTCTGTAAAAAATAAATAAACATTTAAAATTTTTTAAAAACAATGTGGATCTTTAAAATTCTGATAGTTTACCTATAAAGGAGTTGCTAGAAAAAAAAAAAAAAAACAAGTGTCATGGTGCAGACATATTATGGACAGAGAAGATATTTTTCTATTTGGGGGAAAGAATTAATGTGGGATATACTTCATATTTGGTGCTTTTAAAAAAAAATTCAAGAAAAAATGTGGCAAATATAGATGAGCTTTTTCCCAGTAACTGAGAAAGGAAATCACACATATATATATTTTTTATGATTTTAAATGGGACAAATCACATTTGGAAGACAAGACTGCATCTGATATAAGCAAAGAACAATTTGAATGGTAAGATAAATTCACAAATAATGACACATAAAGACAGACACCACATTGCAAGATTCAAAGGAGTGTGAATCATAAAAACAAGAGCTAAAAATTGTCATATTCACAGAGATTTGGATAGTCTTTTATGACTATAAGACAGTGTATTAAAAGCTTTATTCTATAGAATCCAAGGAACAGTTTATTAACTCAGTGGCTTGATTGGATATAGTTAGTCTTAGAATGTAACCCCCATGGCAGTAGCAGATATAAGAGATGCCGACAGCTAGAAAGTATGTTACAGCACAGTGAAGAGTTTAATAGAAATAGAAACTGAAAATAAATAAATAAATAAATAAATAAATAAATAGAAAATCGGGCACAGCCAATGGAGTGGAAGAGAAGGATATACTTGATCCAGTAGAGTAGCATCATGGTTATGAATGAGACTCCAAGATGTGGACCAACGAAGTATTCGGGACAACATTGAACTTTCTGGCTGAGATGGCCAAGCAGATGAAGAGGCTTTTAATTCAGGAAAGCAGGAAGGAAACAAATTAAAGGCAAGTCAAATCACAGGAGTAAGGGAGGGAGAGAAAGAATGTAATATGAGTAAAAACTTACACATCATGAGAGTGAGATGGACAAGTCTAAAAGACAGAAGAAAAATGAATATACTCAGTATGGCCATTTGAATATACTCGGTATTGCTGTGTCTTTTTTACATTTCTTATAGACTTGTGCTCAGCACTTTGTACACACTTTTGTCTGATCTTGTTGGCTTGCCTCATTGGTAACACTCTCATCTCTGTACCCTGTCTCTTGCTTCTCATATCTAGGGAATAAAAAAATAATCACAAAAATAAATACACACTTTGAGGTGGGGAACTGTCAAATTAAATTAATGAATTTACCCTTCATTTGTTATTGAGAATTACACTTTTATAAATTTGAGTATTTATATATAGTTGAGTATTTATATACAGTTATGCATTTATTCTCACAGGCTTAAGCTAGAAAAGAAAAAAAATAGTAAGAAGAAAATAGAAGGAACCTAGGATATTAGCTTCCTGTTCAAATAAAAATAAAACTTGGAATTTTTCCCCCGACCTATCAGACATTTTTATGGTGCAGACAGTGGATACCTGGGTGGTTTTATGATTCATGTCATTTTAGAAGAAAAAAATGTGTGTGGCTTTAGCCTGGGATAGTCACATAGAGAAGATAATTAAAAAAGACATTTGATTATGTGCAACCTATAAAAGTGCTCACTTTCCTAACATGCTTTTTGTGCAAAAATATCCCACTCCCTGTGGGGACTGCCTGAAATTAAACAATGGTTCTTTGGGAACAGGGAGGATTTTAGTACCCAGGCAGAATCCCCTTGAAGGCTGCCTTGGGCTTTGCCAGGGGGCTCTTAGGAAGGGGCCATCAACAGAGAAAACCTGCCTGCAAAACCCAGTATAAAGTGTCTATTGAAATCTCAGGAGATGATTAATCCATTGAAAATATCTCTGAAGGAACTTTCCAGAATCTTGGAAGAAGAAAACTACCTACTTTATATAGTTTGTATCAACTTCAAGCATCCATGCTGTCTTTTGGAGCAGAGTCGAAAGGGGTCATTTGAGCAGCGGGAGTGTTTGGCTATACATAGCAGCCTCCTCGGAAGATTACTTTCCCCTCCTGATAGAGTTCTTTGTCTAAGGTTGAGGAGTCATTTTTAAAATTCCCATGGGGATGTTTCTCTCACACACTGAGAAGCGACATTAGTTAGAGTCACAGAAACTGATTTTATACTGTTTATGTGGAGTCAACTATGTTCAGAATTATACATTTGATATCCTTGAAGTGTGACTTGATGAAGCTTCTGGGGTCTTCTCTTTACATTTGCAACAACATTTTGAGCAGAGGAAAGGGACAAAATAGGACCAGTCATCCTGCCCCGTTGGATATTATTCAACAGCCCCTAAAGCTGATTAACTCACTGCAAACCCTACTGGAAAAGGAAGTGAACTTGCTTGCTTCAAAAGGGTAGTCACAGAATAATGACAGCTGGGATAAACAAGTTGTGTGAGACTGTAGAAATGATTGCATTTTTTTCTCTGCTAAAGACAACACTGGTGAATTTGCTGGGCTTAGTATGAAAAAGATGACTTTTCTTTCATTTTTATTCCAGTCAGTAACTATCCCATCAACCAAAAAGCCCAGAGCTTTTGCCACAAACTTTGGTGACACTTTGACCTTCAGCTCCTCCTACTGAGATGCACAACAAATTGTGTTTAGAAAATTGACTTTCTCATGATGAAAACCCATGAAAGAGAAGTGAGGAAAAAATTGTTTGTCTCACCTGAAGAATATCAGCATAACGTTTGAGGCCTTTGACTCATTTGTGAAAATCATCACTTTTTTCTGATTGATCACGTCCACAAGGCTAAAAATTATGGCCAAATACTCTTAACTTTCAAAAAGAATAACATTCCTTTCTTTTTGAAGAGATACCTTTCCATATGAGCTTGAAAATAGGATGGATTTCTGATTTTAAAATTTATTATTTTTGCTTTTCCCTGAATTGAAAAAAAAAAAACTTCTATACATTACTGACGTGTGCAAAACATATCTTTAGTAATTAAAGGGTTTTGAAATACATCAGAGTAGAAGTCATTTCTGCATATATAAATAGTGTCAACATCCATAAAGTTTAAAAAGAAATGTAACTCAACATTTTATACAAAAAATTTTTTTTTAATTTTTTTTTTAACATTTATTTATTTTTGAGACAGGGACAGACAGCATGAACGGGGGAGGGTCAGAAAGAGAGGGAGACACAGAATCTGAAACAGGCTCCAGGCTCTGAGCTGTCAGCACAGAGCCCGACGCGGGGCTCGAACTCGCGGACCGCAAGATCATGACCTGAGCCGAAGTCGGATGCTTAACCAACTGAGCCACCCAGGCGCCTCTACAAAAAATATTTTTTGACATTTGGATTTCCTAAAGTGACTTGTAACCGATTGAACTTTAGGTATGAGGTATGAAAAATAGAAAAAGCCTCTGCTTACAGTTGAAACTTTAAGACTAGATGATAAAAAATTGTAAAATAAATGGCTCTGAGTTCTAACAAATGTGTGACTCTAAAATTTCAACTTGACTCAATAAAGAACTTTACTTTGATATCTTAAAATCATTTTAAAATATTTAGTTGGCTTACTTCATCATGTTCTAGGTATGTTTCCTTCTTTTTTAAAAAAAAATTAGCCTTTGTTGGAGGGCACCTGGGGATCTCAGCCAGTTGAGCGTCCAACTCCTGATTTGGGCTGAGGTCATGATCCCAGGATCATAGGATTGAGCCCCATGTTGGGCTCTGTGCTGAGTGTGGACCCTGGTTAAGATTCTCTCTCTGTCACCTCCGGCCCCTTCCCCCACTTGTGCCCTCTCTCAAAATAATAAATAAATAAACAAACAAACAAACAAATAAATAAGCAAGCAAGACTTTTTTTTTTTCACTCTTGACTCCCATCCACCAATCATACTATTTCTGTAATGAATCAGAGTTCTTGACAGAATTTTCCATACATTGTTCCCTCTTCTTGAATTTGCCATCACTCCTCAAATCATGGAAAGCTGATTTCTACTCCTTCCATACCATCAAAAGTGCTTTTGAAAAGATTGTAATTTCCTTCATGATGTTCACTTCAATGGGGCCTTTTCAGTCCTCATCTTTCTAGATCTTCAGCAGCATTTGACATGGTTAATCCTCCTTAGAAAAAAATAACTCTTTTATTTTTCATTTTATAAGAAAACACCTTCTGGTTTTGCTTCTACCATTCAAAGTCTTTAATATCACCTATAAGGACTTCCATGATTTTGTTTATATCACAACTCTGGGTTCACTCTGCATCCAATGCCATCCTTGGTCAATGGCCCAAACTTGTTTCTTTCCTTTCTGGAATTCACCAAGTTCTTCTCAACTTGCATTACTTATAAATATGTAGTAGCCTAAGAATATTCTTCACCACACTATCCATGTGACTAATTCTTTATCATCTTTAAAGTTCAACTTAAATGGCTGGAATGGAAGACCTTTCCCGAATTCCAATTCAAAATCTAACTCTATCCATTATCACATCTACTCATAGATTTTTTTTGGTAGCACAGGGAAAGAGTTTCATTCATTCCTCTATTCCAGCACCTATCCTATTACGTATTAGGTACTCAGTAAATGTTTATGGCATGAATTAGGCATAGATGATATCTACTTTCAAGGTGAATCTAATAATGAATGTAAACAATAAACTTGTATAAATATTTATTATACTAAATGTTCTAAAAGGAAATATATAGGATGCTTTCTGACCCCCACTTAGAGTGAAATTCAAAGTGAAAATGAAAGTATAAACATGAATCAGTCAGGAAAGAAGCATAGGTAGAAAAATGTTTCAGGTATATACAATTAAACATATAAAAAGTCAAAGGTTGAGCATATGAATGTGATCCAGCCTTGGGAACATCGCTACCCTGTGTGTGACAAAGGTGTCACTGAAACCTGCCTATCTGACATTCTTAGGTGTGTGGTGCTATCAAGTCTTGTTCTTATGGAGCAAGACTCAGAACAGAGTAATCAATAACATGCCTGCACCTGCCACTTTATGTCAGTGACAAAGAAAAATATCATAGATTTTTTTTAGAGTGCTTAAACATCATGTACCTACACAGTCATCGAACTATGAACACATTGTGCTTCAAAACTCATTAGCAAGTATACCAACATATACTGCCAATGGTCATATTTTTGTTTTACCTAAGTAGCTTTTAAATCATTTAATAAATAATTGTGAATATCATACATCTAATGCCATCTGTATTAGAAACAGAGTTTGGTGCATTACATTAATTATCTTGTTTATACTTACCACAACACAGAATGGTAGAAAATAGAATCACCCCTTTTTAAAGAGTGTGAGAAAGTGTGAGAAAGAACTTGATTAACGTGCTTAAAATCACAGAGGTAGAGGTACCTGGGTGATTCAGTCAATTGACTCTTGATTTTGGCTCAGGTCATAATCTCAGGATGTGAGATCAAGCCCCACCTCGAGCTCTGCTTCGAGCTTCACACTATGTGTGGAGCCTGCTTGAGATTCTCTTTCTCCCTCTCCCCCTCCCCTGCTCATGCACTCTTTCTCAAAAACAAAAACAAAAACAAATCACAGAGGTTGTAGGAGTCAAAGCCAGGATTTGGACTCAGAGCTGTCTCATTCTAAGTCTTAGACTCAGGGCTCCTTCCCATACACCGTGAGATCATGACCTGAGCCAAAATCAAGAGTTGGACACTTAACCAACTGAGTCAATCAGGCACCCCAAGAGAAGTTATTCTTTAGGTACATTGTTCTCAGAGAGTGATGCTGAGAACAGTATCATTAACAGCATCTAGATCTTGGTAGAAATGTAAATTCTCAGGCTTCATCTCAAGCACGCAAAATCAGAAATTCTGAGAGTGCCTCAACAGGCTTCCAGGGGATTCTGAGGTGGGCTAATGTTTGAGAATCATATCCTTAGGTCCTTTATATCATGAGTCTACTACTTGATAAAGATAGGGTCATGGCCTCCACAAGTGAGCAGAATGAGAGAACATGAAGATTATCCACCAGAGCCTCCCCTTTGCATTTACAAGCTATCGGAAAAACAAGTATTTGCAAATTGTCTGTGGAAGAAATGCTGTTTAGTTATGTAGTTGAGTCATAGTTCTGAATTTCCTCTATCCTCTCTGGCAATTCACACTCTTACAAACGTGAATGGGGTGAGCAGGTTGGGAAGGGTTGGATTAGTGGAAGGATGAAGCGTGGCAACCATACACTGACAGTTTTCCTAAAATATCTTAATTAATTTATAGGCTATCAGCTTCAGCTTTCATAATTCAATCTAATATTCCCAACCCCATAGTCCTACCTCTCCAGGTCAACTAGAATACTCCTCCAAGAATCCCAGTCTTACACTGGGAAGATAAAAGAGTTTCAAAGAAGGAACACAAAGATCTGTGCATATAACTATCCCAAATACTATTTCCTTCTTTCCTAAGCATCTTTAAATGTTATTTATTTAACATTTCTTTTTAAGTGATCTTTAAAACAGAATTGAACTTTTAAAAGGCCAATTTTTGTGGCACTTTCTTGGAACACATAAGATAAAAATAATGAGAGAAGCAACTTTCAAAAAGACAATGATACCTAGGTTTTGTTTCCTTTTGTTTTGTTTTGTTTTCTTTCTAAAGCATGTAGTTGGTAGAAGTGACTTTTTCTTGGAAAAACTGGTATATCTTGTTCTCTCCCTTCCCAACCTGGTGTAGTGACTGCTTCTATCAGGTTGAACATGGCATGTCAAGGTGGATTTCACTCCAATCAGAGCAGTTGGTGTGATAAAAGCAAGAAATTAACTGTAAATCTTCAAGTACATTTTGCTCTTTACAGTATATTCACTTATCTCTTGAGGGAACTAACTACTCATTTCCTCGTGCTCTCAAAATGTGGCCATTTAAAGCAACGTAATTATAATAATTTTGCAAGCATTTCCTTCCTCATGTACTCATTAACTTAGCTGGAATTGAGATTTTAATAGATACCACTGTGACTAGAGTCACACATCTCACATGTAAGTAATTACAAAGTTAGAACAAAGTTAGAACAAAAATACTACACCTATTTATCACTTTATTTGCTGATTAATTAGTAGAATTTAGAATTCGATCAGCCTATAGAGCAAAAACATATGAGCTAAACTCAAAACACATCCTCAGAATTTGAAGTTTTCTTAGATTCTGGAGTCTGTTCTTGCAGTAGCGTTTAATGTTCAGGAAATACCCTAATTTGCCACCCACAATAACCACAGATAAATAGGAGAAAAAATAAAAAATTGTTTTGGTGAAGTTAATATTAAATGAATTGATATATTGATGAATGAACTAATGAATTAATTAATGCACAAAATGGAATGAGTAAATGAATACATAGTCCTTCTTTACCCCGATTTTTCGGATATTGACTATGAACTACCCATGCTCTCCTTCCCAAATGCCAAGCTACTTGGTCCTCTTCTTCTAGGCTCTTTCCCTCTCTTATCTGTGGACCACTGTCATCTTTCTTAACAGAGACTGCTCATGTCCCTGATACCTCTCAGATGACACCAACATTTGGTAGTTTTTCTTATATGCCCTCAAATCCTAGAAGGGTTTGCTTAAGAAAAGTACTTAATCTTTGGGTATTTACTTTTAATCTCACTGAGCCAATGATTATCCTGAGCAAGCTAATCAATCTTCGTAATGGTTGATGAAATTAACAAAGCATAAACCAGCTCTCAATAGTCTGTACAACAGCATATCAAAGATACAAATAACCTAAAAAATTAGATAAAATGAAATATGCTATCTTGTATTGTGACTTTTGTCCAGAGATATGTCTCCATTTTTGTTGTTGTTGTTGTCCTTCCTAGGCCAATAGGTCACATAGAATGATTTTGCTTAATTGTAATAGGTCAAATGATTTTGATCAACATTAGCACCAACTAATGGGCACAAGTTACGTCCTAGATTTTAATGTTTATATCATCATTATGCAACTAAATTAGGACCAATAAAAGTTGTTAACAATTTTTAAGTAAATAGTATAATAGGGAATAGTTACTGGATGTGAAATTGCAATATTCTACAGTTAAGAGGACAAGAAGTAAAACCAATTTATCAATAAGTATGCTAGAAATATGTTCACTTTCCTAATGAAGCTATATTGACATTGAATATTTTTATGGATAGTCTACCAATTGAATTATCTAAATAGGTAAGTGAACTGCATTTATTGATTTCCTAGGAAAGTTCTGCTCCACGTGACCTTGGAGATCATCACCTTTATCATAGTTACAAAGCGCTTGCCTGGTGTGTTTATTATCACATTTAATTGACTATGAGCAGTGTCTTTAAGGTGGGCTTAATGATCCTAATTTTACAAGTAACAAAATTGAAAATCAGAAGTATAAAGTAACCTGTCTCAGGACACATGGGTACAAAGTGGCAAGAGCCGTGATTTAAACACAGGGGTATTTCATAGGAAATATCTCGCAAAGTGCTACTGTGTTCTACACAGCATTTCTTAGGCATTCACTTCACAAAGGCCTCACTGACTACATTCATAACCAATACCACTCATTCCTTGCAAAGATGACTACTGTGGATATAACCTTCGGGCACATTTCTACAATCTAAAGTAAAAATGTAGTTTTTCTCAAGCACGGATAGAGTGACTTCTGAATTTTTCTGCATGGCAACTTAGCTGTTACTGAGGAATGGTTCTGGGCACATAGTTATCATTTTTCTGCATTTTCATAGCCAAGTGTATCTTTTGCAAAACACTGAAGGGTTTTCCTCTTGCCACAATGCAAATGTTTTCCTCCTTTCCTAACGCTAATTTTCTTCACCTACTTCCAATGTACTGTAAGATTTGGAAATGAAATACTGCCTGAGGCTTTGAGATATAAAATTGAGTTAACTTTATCCTACACAGAACCTGCTCTCCAGGGGCTGCATAATCTCTCATATCTCTACAGTCCTGTTGCTGATATATATGAACTGAAAAAGAAGCCAGTTCAGGAAAGTGCTGGTTCAAGAAGTGCAAAGGGCAAATCCCATTAGAATGGATTTACAATTCAATTACATAAGGTCTAAGGTACTGGGCAAATTATTGGGCATATTATTTCATTAGAGCAAAATTTCACTGTATTGAAACAAAGGAGTTATTAGCTAGACCTTGAAGAGACAGTTAAAGATCATTGTTCTCACATGATTTGACTTGTTTATAAAGTATTTCTTAAAGCTGGTCTCATCTGTCATAGATTGTTACAAGAAGTTTCATTTTAGCTTTTCAAAAAAAAATGGGGAATTGCTAAATAACAATAAAGAGGTTCACATGTGTATTTCTGTGGAGCAAAGACCACGTGTTTTAATTTGTAGGTATGTGACTATACAGCATTTTCTGGAAAATTATAACTCAACAGATGACTCATGACACATCAATGTTTTATCTCAATGAATAAAACACTAAACTGTATTCAAATTATATTTTATTCAAAAATTTCATCCAACAAAGATTTTCTATTTATTAACATTCTTTTTAAAATATTTATTTATTTTTGAGAGGGAGAGAACAGGGAGGGACAGAGAGAGAGAGAGAGACAGAGAGAGAGAGACAGAATCCCAAGCAGGCTCTGCTCTGTCAGCACAGAGCCTGACATGCGGCTTGAACCCACGAACTATGACATCACGACCTGAACCGAAAACAAGAGTCAGATGATTCCCTGACTGAGCCACCCAGGTGCCCCTATTTATTAATATTCTTACCAAAATGTATCCAAGAAATCAATTGAGAAAGGGGTAAGATTGAAAGGGCAAAACAGTAAAATGATATTTGGCAACTATAAATAGCATGATCCATATTACAGTTCAAGTTTGTTTCCTTCATTTAAATGGATTGTCCTCCAGTTTAGGAAAAAATGGAAAGTATAGAAAGGGATTAGTAAATCCTTGACGAAATTGTGTAGATATGTCTTTTGAGGAATTACATCACATTATATATGGAAATACTTGACTTCTAAATGGAGCTAGTGAAGCCTTATGATTTTACAGAAGCCTAGATAAGGAATGTGAAACTCCACATTCTATTCCCAGTTGACCTTTCACTCACGTAAATTTTTCAACACTTTTTTTTTTATCATTTCTTATGCTTCTTTTTTATTTCATTCCTTCCACAGAGGAGAATTAGCTCTTTCCCTTCTAGTCCCTTCACTGAACTGAAGATCACATCTTCCTGTACATTTAGTCACTCACTCAAAGAGTATTTTCATTAAGTACCAGGCCTTCTGCTGGCGCTAATTTGATGACAGACAAGTGAGCAAGAAAATCAGGTACTGCTCCCATAAAGCTTTGCAGGGAGGTAGGGAAGCAAATAATAAATGAATTTGAAAGAATAATCAGAGGAATGTGATACAGGTTGCAAATACATAAAAATCTTGGCTAAAAGAGAGAATCACTAGGGATTATTTTGAACTCAGGGTTAGGTAAATTCTCCCTGGGAAGATGACGTTTATTCTGACGCATGAATTTTATAAAGGATCCAGAAACATTATAGATAGAGAAAATGGCCAATGTAAAGATCTAAGGAGGTATATGAAACTGGGATATTGAATAAAAGAAGGAATTCTAGTGTGGTTAGGGCATGATGGACTACACCCACCCTGAGCTTCATTTATGTGGGACGGTGGAGACCATGGCATGTTAGGGAGAAACTTCCATCTTTAGAACTAATTACCTTACCCAGGCCCTCTACTGCTTTGGTCCACTCTTGGACCACATTCCCCAAGCTTCTTTGGGATTAGTTATCATCATATGTCTGAGTACAACCAGTAAAACATGAGTATAAATGGTTCATGCCACGTCCAGGTTTCAATTATAAAAGTGTTTCATGTAATACTCCATGCTCTTTGCCCAGGCTTGATTTAGAAGCAACCTATTGAGGCAGACTGAACCACAAAATGAAAGGAGTTTGTGACTAGTTTCTGCGCCCTCCTCAGAAAAGCTGTTTTGAACTCCCCGTGTGGGCATGTAGTTCTCTAGGGGCTGCTACTGTGTTAACCCCCTGAAATTTGCAGGTTTATCTTTTATGACAGCCACTGTTAACCTAAAGTACTACAGTAAAATACTTGGATTTTATTCTAAATGGTAACAGAATACATCGACAGGTTTTAAATGGTGTGAGTAATGTGAAAATTCAGACTTCAAAAATATTCTTGATACAATGTAGAGAACGGGTTGTCAAAAAAAAAAAAAAAAAAGAACAAGGAAACCAGTTAACAAGTTATTAAAATAGACCAGACAAAAGATGGCAGTAGCTTTGACTAGGCTGGTAATCGTACAGATGGAGGGAAGTGAACACATTCTTGTATACTGAGTCTGAAACAGGCAAATTTTGTGGATATATTGTTTGGGGGAAGGGAAAGAAATAAAATTTCCAAGGATGCTACTAAGTTTGTATTTGAAGTTTATTTAAATGATGATTTTTCAAATCATTTTAGATTTAGATTAATCATTTTAGATTTATAGAAAAGTTACAATTAAGAGTGCAATTTTTAGTGTACCCTTCACCCAGTTTCCCCTACTGCTAATATCTTACTTCACTGTGGTGTATTTGTCACAACTAAGGAATCAACATTTGTACATTACTATTAATTAAACACCAAACCGGTTTAGAATTTTACTAGCTTTTCTCCTAATGTCCTTCTTCTGTTCCAGGATCCTACTGGAAGACCAGGCTGTGTTAAGTTGTCATCTCCTAAGCCTTGGTAAGTGCATAAAAATTTCTTAACTTTCTTTGATTGATTCATTCATTGATTCATTGATCTACCTTTGACTTTCACAGTTTTGAAGTGTACTAGCCAGGTATTTTGCAGATTGTCCTTTAATTTGGGTTTTTCTGAAAACTTTCCCATGGCTACACAGAGGTAATGAGTATTTTTAGAGGAAGATCACAGAAATAAAATGTCATTCTCATCACATTATGAAAAGGCATTGACCATGTTAGCCTTGATCACCTGCCAAGGTAGTCACGAAGTCACGAAGCACAGCCGACACTCAAGGGTAGAGACGATTGGTCGTTGAAACTCCATCTCCTTCAGAGGAGAGTATCTAGTACTCTAGACAGTATCTTGGGGTCCTTGTGTGCAGAGTTGTTGCTTTTCTATGTATTTGTTTATTCACTCATTCATTTGCATCATTACATACTCATAAATATTTATTTTATAATTTTGGGTACAATCCACTACCACTTTATTTTGTTCCTCATGCTACTCCGGCTTTGGTCACTGGGAGACCTTTCACACTGGCTCTTGTATCCCCATGACAAGACCAATACTTTTGTTGCTTGAGGACATTCTCACTTTTTGTCACTACATCTTGTATATTCCTGCCCTAGCTCCAGAATCAGCCACTTCTCCAAGGATCCCTACTTTCTTTTATTGGAGAATGAAATTAGAAATCAAGATCTAGACACTAAGTGTGTTCATTGATACTAAGATGTCATGCTTATAGGCTTTCTGTAAATAAAGCTAAAAATATATATGGATGCATACTAATCCATGTATATATACTTATCTATACTTATGTATCTATCCATCTGAATATATATTAAGCTAACCTTGAATTCACGCTGATATCTGAGACTCTAATTTAGCACCACATGTTTATTCTACCCTCCCTCTGGCTAATCTGCAATTTCTCTTTCCATCTGTCATCCATTTACTCTCCATCTGGCACCCATCATCTGTCTTATGTACTTGTTTAATCCCAGGATTTATGTACCACTGTTTCAGAATTATTAACTTGTACCTTGGTGAGAAACAACTCTACCAAATAGAGTAGGGTGTTTATATAGAGTTCCTTTTCTCTTTAGTCTTACAGTTTCCAGTCAAAACATCACTTTCCAATGTTACCTAGGTCAGTACCTTTATCCCCCACTATCTTCAGTGAAGATGCTTCATGTCATTGCAATACAGTTAATTCTGTTGTCACAGTCTGCATCCCTTCCCAATATCCCCTGACTTTCTGGTTGGCTGCCTTTTTTTTTCTTTTTTAATTTGCTTGTATTAGATTTACCCTTCATGGTGTAAAGTACTGTAGGTTTTGACAAATGTATAATGTCATGAATCCACTACTAGGGCACCATACAGAATATTTCCAGCATCTCAAAATCCTCACATCCTCCCCTCACCAAACACAACCCTCTCTCTTCTCCAAGGCTCTTGACTTGGGCAACGTGATGAATTACAATATTATCTTTGAAATGGAGAGGACTATGAAATTATTCAGTTTAGATTTCATTGAGTCTGATGGACTTTCATGACAATCAGGGTCAGGAAGTCATCATTATACTATGCTCCTGCCATGACTAGTTTGCTCTCTGAATATTAGTAGATGTTCCTGGATGTTTCCAAAGGGGTGAGGTGTAAGAAGAAAATTATTGAAAGATAGTACAAAAATATATTATATAGTACAAAAATATATTGCTTTTCTTAATTCAGAGAATATATTAAAACCTAAAAACAGCTATATTCAATGTCTATAAAAAAGGTAGTTAAAATTTGTATGTGAAAAATTAAGCACTGACTTTAAAACACAGTGGTTTCAGAATCATGAGAGGACCCAACGAGCCTGTGTGGCTTTAATTGTGACTCATCATCTCTGAGCCAGTATCTTCACCTATAAAAAGGGTGCATCACTTTAGACCCACTTACCTCAAACCTCAATACGTTTATTAAAAGATAGAAAATTTGGAATGCATTTTAAAATTTTTAAATAAGTTATAACTTTTAATTGTTGCTTTTTAAGAAACAGACATGCAGATGTTGTAGCCGCTTTTAAATTTGGATAACACAATATTTTCCAGTGAGGAAACCTGTGGAAAACAGTATATATTAGCAACGTATATGATGTTTCAGACTGATTCTTAAAGAAGACAAATTATCTGTAGCAGTTCCCAACTGAATTGTCTTGAAAGCAGCAATTTTCAAAAATTATATCTCTTGGAAAGAAGAAAATAGCATCAATAGTGTACTTAACTAAATGACTAATTCTCAATTTTACCATAAACAATTCAGGTCTTAAAATTAACATGAAATACAAAAAAGAAGAAAAAAACAGATGATTTATCTTCAAACTTTTCAAGGAGAAATATTACTCTTGACTTGATCTTCAAAACCTAATTCATGTTATTGACAGTATTAAGCAATGTGACTTATAACTTTTGTGCTATGTGCCCACAACTCTGTGTGGTGTGTGTGTGTTGGGGGGAGGGGGTAGATTCTGGAGACACTGAACTTGTCAATAGATCTGGGACACAATGTAGAGAGAGGAATCTGTATGTACCCTAACACCCCTATCAATGGCCCACAGTCTAAATACTAACTTTGCTTGCTGTCTAGCAAAAGTAGAGTCAAATTAAACACAATGCATGTAAGTTAGTGGGGTTGTGACTGTGTGTGACATCAGGCCAGCACGATTCTCCCTGGTATGCCAGAGGGATGAAACCATTGCAGAAAGCCTTTGTTATAGCCTAACAACAGAAAAATGATAGAAGTTTTGTTAGAAGGTATCTTTTATGAATCATTTCATATTGCTCATGCAAATTCCAGTGAGTGATAAAAAATTTAAGGATGTTCCTTGGCAAAATATAATAAATTAGTTAGCAATGTTCCATATTATATAAAAATATCTAAACAATTTTAGGTCATGCACTGCAAAGTGCATGTAAAAAATCAGAAATATATATATATATATATATATGTGTGTATATATATATATATATATATATATATATATATTTTTTTTTTCCTCCATCAGAATCTGAAAATTTTAAGTCATTATTTCAGTGATAGCACAGTTGTTAACAATAATCAGTTTGAAAATTAGTAAATAATTATTGGAAATAATTTGTAAAGTTTATATAAGACTCTTGAATTTTTAATATATATATACACATACTTATTTACAGCTTGAGAAATAAAATCATTTTTTTCCTAAACCTTTCAGCCTCATACTACACATTGCTATAAAGATAAACAATCCCAGAAAGTGCTGCATAAACAAATTAACAGTAAAAGAGCTTCTAAATATAAAGGGGGGATGTTGCAGCTCTGGAGAACGGCAGGCGTGCAATATTCTTGCCAAATTCTACAGCCATCTCCTGACCTAAATTTAGGGAGGCTGCCAGTGGGTCAAATGCTAGATGGGGAGTTAAGAAGACCGTCGCTTCAGTCACACATATGTGCCAAGGTTGGCAAGAGGAATCTCTATGTTTAATGGTCACAAGAAGACGAGGGAGGAGAAGAGTGTCCTGACCATTTGTCCTAATTAAAGATAATATGATACAAGCATAAAAACCTAAATAAAGATTTTTCATCATTCCTTGTAATGATTTCCCAACAAGGGTGGTCTTGGAAAACATTCTGTTAGCCCTGTGGATGGA
The DNA here is from genome assembly GCF_007474595.2 of Lynx canadensis. Taxonomy (NCBI): domain Eukaryota; kingdom Metazoa; phylum Chordata; class Mammalia; order Carnivora; family Felidae; genus Lynx; species Lynx canadensis. The sequence goes on from NC_044311.2 coordinate 139,654,132, forward strand.
ATCTGTACCCCTCCTCTGCTATACACTGGGCTGCTACAGATTGAATGTATATGCTCCATCCCCCACAAATGTCATATGTTAAATCCTAACACCCAAGGTGATGGTGTTGAAAAATGGGGCCATATGGAAGGTGAGTTGTTCCTCAGAGTGGAACCCTTATAAATGGCATGAGTGGCCTTCTAAAAGAGACCCTAGAGAGTCCCTTCATCCCTTCTGCGATGTGAGGACACAGTGAGAACACAACCCTTTATGATCCAGGAAGCAGGTTCTTTCTAGACACCAAATTGCCCATTGCCTTGACATTGGACTTCCAGCCTCTGGAATGTGAGAACTAAGTATCTGTTGCTTATAAGCTACCCAGTCTATGGTAGTTTGCCACAGCAGTCTGAACAGACTAAAGTGGTTACTTCAGTAACCTTCTACTTTACCTCCTACTTGGTTAGCTTAAGGATATCCTACCATCAGTCCCGACACTGGGATGGGCTATAATCCAGTCTCCTACCCAGAAATTCTAGTGTTTGAACATGACGCACTGGTGAGTGACTATACTGATACTTTTCCTTCCATATCCATTTGTTCCCCTGGATTATTGGCATCTCCTAAATAAAGTGTATGTGTTACAAATATACATGACCCTTAAGAAATGTACATTAAATAAACCCTGGTGGAAGGGATAAGCTGGCTGTTCCCTCACGGAAGCTGCTTGGTGAGGAATGAGACAAGTAGCTAGATTTTTAAAGGCCCAGAAACAGACCCAAGTCTAAGTCCCAAGTCTAAGCACATCATAAAAAAGAACATTTCAGTTATGGAGCAAGTAACCAATTATTCAAGAAATAGTTATAAGACACTTGGGTAACTCTCCAAGACAGAACAATCTGTCATTCGGAGTGGGTTTTGAAGTCGAACTGTACAATGGGAGTCCTAGCTTTGCAATCTACTTGCTCAGTGATTTTGGAAAATTATTATAAGTCATTCTTCCGTTAATGCATCTTTAAAATGAGCAATATAATCTACCAACTGAAGATATTGACAGAGTTTAATGACATTCTATATACATATACAAGTACTTAGAAAAGCACTTGACCATAGTGAGTGTACAATGAATGTTAAATATCATCATTACTAGAAATATCAGACAGCTACCTCATTAGATGGAATTTTGTTAAGTGTAAATATTTAAAGCAATGAAAAATAATAAATATTTTATCTTAGGGTGGGGAAGGTTTTTCGAAAGATTATATGAATCATATCATAGAATATGATCGGAAAATAGAAAAGAAAAGGTAGACTAACAATATTCTCTTTGAGTTCCTGAGATTATCACAAAATAATACATAGAAACTTTTTAGGAGGTTGTACAGATTAGGTCGGCATCCTGTCTGTGTTAACTTAATTTGTGGGAACAGGGAGGGAGGATGTGACAAAGGAGATAATAAGAAAAATAAATTAAAACCAAAGTGGAATCTTTTACAACCCAATAACGATAATTATCAAACAAAATTTCAAGTAAGAAGACACACATGGGGGGTGCCTGGTGGGCTCAGTCAGTTAAGCTTCCAACTACAGCTCAGGTCATGATCTTGCCTTCCGTGGGTTCAAGTCCCGCGCCAGGCTCTGTGCTGACAGCTTGGAGCTTGGACTCTCTTCAGATTCTGTGTGTATCTCTCTCTCTCTGTCCCTCCCCGCCTCATGCTCGCTCTCTCTCTCTCTCTCTCTCTCAAAAATAATAAACATTAAAAAAAAGAAGAAGACGACACACATGGGATTCTAGAATTAGAGGAGAAAATATAACAGTATATATACATTATATATATATATATACACACACACATATATATACATATATATATCACACGTGTGTGTGTGTGTGTGTATATATATATATATATATATATACACACACATGTATATATACACATTATAGTCCCAAGTTATAAAATTCTATTTCTATATGTGAATATGTGTGCATGTACATATTCACAGGGATGGCCACACCTAAGAATATACAGAGAATATTACAGATGAATTTCTCTAACTGGTAGAAAAATGGACATCCTTAGGGACAAATATATGTACATATATATTTTAGAATCTCTCTAAATTTCTACCTTGAATATATATGAATCATGCAATCAGATAAGGTATCTTGATACAAAGAACAACAGTTTCTCTAAAAACAATGACCAAATATAATCCAGTCAAGGAAAATTGTCAAGCATTTCCTAAAGTTCAAATAAACTTGTCACCTCAGGAGCAATGTCTCAGATTTTACCTTACTTGCAAGCGAACAACTTAGCTCATCCCAGTTTCATAGATACTGGCAGAAAGACATGAGTTTTCTGGGTCAGAGCAAGAAAACAGTTTATTACACACAGCTATAACACAGACCAGAGTGACACCTTGCCCTTGTTCTCTGAGCCCCGGGTCCCACAGAGCAACACAACGAGAGTCAGGCGGCACCCCCACACACACACTGGCACGAACTCTAAGTGGACACTGAAAATAGGGAGCCCCAGGTCTTATACAGGTACTTCCAGCAAACTTGCACAACCTCCTCTCCAGAGAAGGAGACAGTACCTTCGTCATTCTGGAATTCAAATCTGCTCCAGGGAGAAGAGTAGCCCTCCTTTCAAGTCTACTTGCTTACACCAGCATCCCAAAAAGGCAGTCTGGAGGAAATTGGCCGACAGAGCTTCTGTTCAGAAAGTCAGGCCTAGGGCGCGTGGGTGGCTCAGTCGGTTAAGAGTCAGACTTCAGCTCAGGTCACGATCGCACCGTTCATGAATTCTAGCCCCGCTTCCGACTCTGTGCCAACAGCTCAGAGCCTGGAGCCTGCTTCAGACTCCCGTGCCTCCCTCTCTCTCTCTGCCCCTTCCCCGTTCAAGGTCTGTCTTTCTTTCTCTCAAGAATAAATAAAAGCATTATTTGTTTTAAAGAAAAAAGAAAGTCAGGCCTGCAGAATGTGAGAGATCAAGGCAAAATTGTCTCCCAATAAAATCATCTCATTAATTGGGGTGCCTGGGTAGCTCAATCGGTTAGGAGTCCAATTTCGGCGCAGGTCATAATCTCACAGTTGGTGAGTTCAAGCCCTGCATCCGCCTCTGTGCTGACAGCTCAGAGTCTGGAGCCTGCTTCGGATTCTGTGCCTCCTTCTCTCTCTACACCTCCCCCACTCACACTCTGTCTGTCTGTCTCTCTCTCTCTCTCAAAAATACATAAACATTAAAAAAATTTTATTCAAAGAAGCCATCTCACTAATTTATGAAGACATACAGAGTGGGTCTATTTAAAGGTGCAAATTCAGTAAAACACTTCTCACATGGACACCGCTGTCATGGAAGTCTGTGTAATCTTTGTTAGCAGGGACTCAAATACAGGGTTTTGAACTTCTCTGTTCAGCTTTTGTTTTATTTTACCTGCTATCTCCATAACGTCTCTGTTCATGGGAAACACCCTAAAATATCTCGGTAGTACGGACTTGAATGCACATCTTTCTTATGATTGAAGAAATTAAATTAATGCTACAATGATTTTAGTTTTTGACCATTTGGAAGTTTTTATAAACTATAAAAATAGAGATTTTGGCCTGCCTTATTCAATACTGTAAGTGTGCTTATCAGCCTTCGTTTTATCGTTCATTCTTGTCCATAGGCATGTCATAAAACTTCTTCTAGACAAAAGAGCAAAGATGATAACATCAATGACGTTCGAGTGCATGAGGCCAGAGGTAAGAGAGAGATCAGAAAATAAAAACTTCCATGTATTGTGTCGAGTGCAAAAGACTGGCTTGTTTTGTTTTGTTTTGTTTGCCAAAGAAAAGGTTTGTTTTGCCACTCTTCATTTCAAAAATGCACATCCTAAAATAACTTTAGGTGACAAACGGATATGGATAAGAAACATAACTGTTTCTTTTAACGTTACACCTGTGGTTTTCACTCATTCAGAAATACCGATATGCTTGACCCTGCCCAGTGGAAATCAAAAAATTGTACCCTTTGCTTATAATCTGTAGGCACAGGGTTGGCTGACTGCAGAGAGCATTTTTTTTTCCTTGATGCTAACAGGATTAATAGATTTATTGTGGAATATAAAACACGGCAAAACGAAGAAGTCGACACCACGGAGGAAGTGGGAGTCGGTTTTTGTGAACACGGGCTTACAGTCAGGTGGAGAGAGGATAAAAAATTGGGGCAATACTTCAGGAAAGGAGCTGTGTGTTGTTTGAGGCAGAAACTGATTTCAAAGGAATTGAGAGAGCACAGCATGGAACTCCTAGGTCTAGAGAGCACGGCATTCATCTGAGCACCTGTAAGACCCAAAAGCCAACTGTGTGGGTACCAGTCTCTCCTGGAAGCTGAGAAAGCACAAGGAACTTGAGGTTGGCATTTGAGTTAACAGCACGACTCCTTATTTTTCAAAAAACCCACGAGCTCTGTTGGTAGATGTTTAAGGGCGGGTTTTGGCAGGATTCTCACTTTCCATGTAAATCAACACATTACATCCTTTTTACTCATTTTCTATAATCTCCTTTTGAGAACACACACAAGGGAGGGACATTAGAATGTCCAATGTGTATCTTCTAAGACTTCATGAATACAGCTATAAGCAAGTGAATTTCCCAGTTGCTTACTTGAGGATCAATAAAGCCATATTTTGAGTGACTAAAATAATGACTCAATCCCTTGGCCTCCCTCCTTGGTGATAAAGATTTCTTTTCAACCTCTCTGTTGCTGGGCGGGCTGGGCGGGCTGGGGAGATCCACCCAGCCTGTCCCCAAGATGTTGCTGGAGGCTCTTGGTCTGGTCTTGAGAAAGAATTAGGACAGACCAGAAACAACGGTAGAGTGGTACAAGTAAAAATGTTTATTAAAGTGAGAGTACACTCTCCAGACGTGACAGAAGACAAGCTCAAGGGAGAGCTGCACATTCTGGGGTTGGAGTTTCTATCTTTTATTGACAGCTGTTAACTAGGTAATATTTATTACCTGGGGAGGGGACTTTTGGGGGAGCAGCATTTCACATCTTTTCTTCCTTACTTGGTCAGCGTCTCCAGTCTCCTTTCCCTTGAGCCTGTCCCATTCGATCTGGCTTTTTGCAGCTTTGTTTTTGGAGTGGGGCCAGACAGACCTCTAACTTTCCCAAATACCTGGCCATGATTTCCTCTTCACTGGCCTCCAGAAGCCTATTAAAACCTAACTGCCTGCTCTAACATCTCTCCCTCTCCTATCCCTCTGTCCTGAAATCTTGTTTCCCTCAAAAAACCTTTCAATAATTTATTATTTATACTAGGTAAAAAAGAGTGGGAGTCTTTTTTTTTTCCAGGAAAGGCTAGAACCTAAGCATTTATAAACACAACTATCATAACAGAAATTAAGAAACATACATAATTCTCCAAACCTTATCTTATGTATTTATTTTTATTTATTATTATTTTTTTTTAGTAGGCTTCAGGCACAGCACGGAGCCCAGTGCAGGTCTTGAACTCACAACCTTGAGCTAAGCTCAAGACTCAGACACTTGGGGCACCTGAGTGGCTCAGTCAGTTGAGCCTCTGTCTTTGGCTCAAGTTATGATGTCGTGGTTCCTGAGTTTGAGCCCTGCATCAGGCTCTGTGATGACAGCTCAGGAGCGTGGAGCCTGCTTCAGATTCCATGGCTCCCTCTCTCTTTGCCCCTCTCTCACTTGCACTCTCTCTCTCAAAAATAAATAAACATTAAAAATTAAACAAAAAATAGATTTAAGCACTTAACCAACTAACCCACCCAGGTGCCCATCTAAACTTTATTAACATCAATTCTTCTAAGCAGATATGACTTTTAAATTGTGGGGAGGGGGGAGGCAGAGGGAGAGCAAAGGAAGGCAGTATTTATTTACCAGTGTACTTCAGTGGATTTTAATCCCTTCTTTCCCTTCCCTTCTCTTGGGTCTGTTCCCTGAAGCCTCATGGAGGCCTTGGAACTCACTAGTAAATTCACCTCAAACATGCTGCAAATGAAGGAGAATTACCAGGATCACCTCCCTACTTTCAGAATTTCAAGTAGGTTCTTTTGCAGACACACCTTCATTTCTCTCTATGTTACTTATTACTGAGGTTCCTCTTTCTAACTGTTCTAACTTCATACCTACCTTTATATCATCCCACAGGTATAAAGAGACACCAAAGCTAGATCTCAAACACAGGATCCTTTGCTGATTCTAATGCAATTTTTCTAAAAGTACTCTGCTAGAGTAATATGTCACATTGACAGTCACCTTAAATTATTAAAATTGTGGCTATTAAATTCAGGTACCTAGGAAATATTGAAGCAGGTCATTTTTTAGCAGCCTTGCCTGAAATCTCAAATCTTATCGATAGAGAGCTGTCTACTTCTTCTGTGTGTCTGCCATTAGGAGTTTTCGTTCAGGTATCATGGGACCAGCTCTGAGCAAAACTGCAAAGGCGACATTTATCTTTGCTGATTCCTCAGTTGGATGTATCCATCTCCAAAGCTGAAAATACTTCTAGGTTTGTATAAGGAAAGTGCATGGCAAAGATGGGTGGGGTGCATGCATGTGGACAGTGAAGGTCAAAATCTATCACTGTCTTGGGGTCAGCAATGAAGGATCTTGCTAACTGGGGTGGTCCTTATTACTTGAGAAGGTAGTTTTGGTTCCCATCAAAGGATGCTTTGCCCTCAAGATTTTCCACCTGAGCCAAACACAACCTAGAAATAGAACCAGAGGCAACTGAAGTCCTCTTTTATTGCAAAATGAACTCTTTTCATCTCTGTTCTTTAAACCAAAAGGAAGTCATTACACACACATACCCACACACATTCAAAGTATCATTTCAATCTGTCTTCTTTCCATTTTGTGGTAAATATATTGCAAAAATGATCCAAATCCTTTGCCCTTCTCTGTATCATTTTTTTTGTTTCTTTTTTTTCTCGGGGTCTTGAGGTGCCATGTTGAAGATGCTTAAAAGCATAAAGATGAACAAAAATCAAAATGGTTGCACTAACATTTCAGCAAAGCTCAATTTTGAAACAACCTTCTTCCCCTCTTCCACACGTCTCCACTCCTCCCTCCTTTGCCCTTTCTGTCAGGAACCCAGTATCACCATACAACATGATGGAGGAGGCAGGTAGTGCCCACACAACTCCTGTCAAAACTGGCTAGATCCTGTATTTCCCTATGATGCAACCCCCCCTCCCCACGCCCCTTCCTCTGGGGACATGCATTTTTTTGAAGGCCATGGCCTGCTGCAGCCTCCTTTGCCTGGCAAAGAAGTTGTTTCTTTTCATCCCAAAGTCTGTCTTTGAATTATATTTTGGCTTCCAAGGATAATGGTCGACTTTCGACAACACTGTCTTTCTGACTCCGAGCTGGCCCTGGCACTTGCATCATCCAGTCCAGTGAGAACTTAGTAGATGTGACTTAAACAGAAGCTTGTAAAAAGTGCTTGGTCTTTTCAATTTTGTACTTGTCCCTCTGCCAGTAGCATGAGAAATGCCAAGACTAGCTTGTTGGTAGATGAGAGATTTAAGGAGCTCAGTCAAGTTGCCCTAGTCATTTCATCAAAGTCCATCCCAGATTAATATTAGTCAAATGGTCATGAGATATACATGATCGCAGTCAAAAGCAAGAATGCTGAAGAATATATGAGGGGGGGGTAATTTTCCCTCTACCCTTCTAAGTTCTTGGCTGAGATTCCCCCTTGAAATAAAAGGGCAAATTAACAGGACAAAAATAGACAGAAGTTTAATAACATGTTTACATGGGAGATGGGAGGGGACCCCAAATGTGGGGTGACCTGATCAGGTAGAGGCTGGCGCCACAGGTGGTAAAAGAATTCACCTGAAGCAGAACAAAAGACATAGGTTTATTGAGTACACCTCAAGGGACCAGCAGACAAGACAATAGCAAAAGAGAGACTGTCTGTCAGGGAGCAGTGGTAGGAGGCTGTACCTAAGGGGGAATGTGAGGAGGTTATGGGATCCTATGGAATTTTCTTTTTTAGGTACCTGTGTTCAGGTATAAGTAACCCATTGTTCAGCTAGGGTTTATGGATATTTTGAAGTGGGTCATGTAATGGGCCTGTTTGCATTCAGCCAGGGGGTATGGGGTTACCATAAGCCCTTCTGCCTTTCTCAGCTTTCCATTGTTCAAGTTGCCTAAAAGCAACCTCTATGGGAGATATCCAGGAAAACTAACTCCCCCTAATGGTTCAAGCCTTCTCCTTATATACAATCTCCAACTAAAGACAAAAGATGTCAGAGAGTGGGAAACCAGTTCTGGTTTCAGACAAAGCACAGTAAATAAGGGTCTGACTGTTATGCCAAAGTCTCTGCTTCCTCCATTGATAAGAGTTTCTAGATATTTAGTCATCCTCCTCTTTCTAGTACAGCAAGGAAGACATGCTTATGAGTGGACATTCCTGTTATAAATGTAAATGTCTTTTACAAAAGGGTACCTTTACTTGGTTTTAGAGACTCCCCTGCTCTATCGTCTCTTAAAAATAATCTGCCTAAAATAAACCTTATGCCAAAGACATATTTGGGAAAGACAAATTCTGCTCTTCTTCATGCGCAACCTGGGTAGTCACCTAGCATAGAAAAATACTTAGTTTCTATCCTATTGAGGTCTTATGATTATTTATGATAGTTAATAACCTATACTCTTTCCTCCTATGTGATTTGATAAAGGATCTTATTGAAAGAGAGAGGACTTCAGCTACCTCCCTTTTGATCTGTATGTACTTTCTAATTGATTAAGTTTTCTTTCCAGCTTATCTCTTAACTCAGGCAAAAGACTCAGTGGGCAAAACATTCCTGAGATGAGAACCAAACTACCCCAGCCAGCAACAGGGACTGCCCTGAGTTAGTAGGACTCCATGTCATTGACCCCAAGGTAATGATCAACCTGACGTTTATTGCCCGCCTGCATCTACCCATTGACCTTTGTCTCACACTTTCCTTACATAAACCTAGAAGTATTTTCACCTTTGGAGACAGTCTTTGAGATGCTACTCCACTGTGTTCCTGGTGCTGGCCTCACTGCAATAAATCCCATCCTTGTTTTGTCGCCACTCATCTCTCTGCTTTTGGATTTCGTCAGCAATGAGCAGCTGAACCTGGTCTGTTTGGGAACCCTGAGCCAGATGCCTGACACCCCTGTGCCCTGGTTATGTATTATATTTATCTAGGCTATAATCACATTGATATGATAACTAATCTTCCACCAAACATTCCTCATCCAATTTACCCTTCCCACCACTGGGGTTTATCTTTGTTTTTAGATGTCAGATAATAGGATATCCCTGCTCAAAACCTCTGATAATCCTCTGATGCCTATCACATCAATCCAAACACGCTACCCTGGCATGAAAGGCCTCCAATATCAGCTCACAAATGCCAATAGTTGTGGAATCTCCTCCTCTAGAATGCCCTCCCTTCTCCACTATACTCTTTACAAATATTCCCCGTTCTCTACAATGGAACTGAAATCCAACTTCCTTCTTGGTTAACAAAACAAGAGTAATTTCTTTCTTTCCTGGGTGATCTCACTTAGTTCTTTGTTCAGACATATCTTATGGCACTGGCCATACACTCTTGCATTTTGTTCTCTACTCCCTTGGACTTCCTTTCCTCCCTCTGTCTTAATCACCTGGTAAAATCTCAGTTTAGAGTAAGTTTCCAGTTAAGAGGCATTTTGATAATTGTGGCTACACGAAGAAATAAAACTTTATCCTAATCTTGAAGAAGTTAGAAAAAAAATCACACAAGATCATTTTGTGACCTTAGATCTAAAGGTTCATCAATTATTTCATTCATCCATGCATTTATGGCACAATGTTACAGTGGAATTTTCTACGTGGGAAATGATGCTAGCTCTGGCTGTATGGACATGGGAGTAAGTAGTATTGTAAGCACCGCAGATAAAGAGAGAAAAGATATCCAGCGATGACGGAAGGTGTTGTTCAGACATAGTCAAATCCACAACTGTCTTCTAGGTGGGAGAGAACTTGTTTTCACTAGCAGGTGACTGTCTTCTTTTTCTTTTTCTAATTGACTGTTGTAACTGTGTGTGTGTGTGTGTGTGTGTATGTGCACGTATGTGTGTTTGTTACAGAATCATACAATATGGAGGGCAGACTGATGCCTGACAACTGGGTTTTGAATCCCAGATTTGGCTTTGCTATTTGTGTGACTTCAGGCAAGTGATTACTCACTTTGGGCCTCAAATAACTCACAAAGAAAATGAGGAATAGGGGCGCCTGGGTGGCTCAGTCGGTTGAGCATCCGACTTCAGCTCAGGTCACGATCTCACAGTCCATGAGTTCGAGCCCCGCGTCAGGCTCTGTGCTGACAGCTTAGAGCCTGGAGCCTGCTTCCGATTCTGTGTCTCCCTCTCTCTCTGCCCCTAAGCCACTCATGCTCTGTCTTTCTCTGTCTCAAAAATAAATAAAAACATTAAAAAAAAAGAAAATGAGGAATATGTTACTGCTTATTCATAATGTTGTATTCAGTGAGTTGAAGTATATGTAAAGTTGTTTAGAATCATACTTGCCACTGAATTAGCACTATATAGATGTTACCCATTAATTTTGTTGTTTCTGTTTTGGTTTAGTGTTTTTTAATCTTTCTATTGTTCATTTTATCGCTTATATTTTTTCCAGACTATTTATATTTCCACAAATTAACCTGATACATTAAGGTTATCAAATACTCCATTCTATGGTCTGATATGTAATTTTTTCATCCCATCATTTATTCTAATCTAAGTTTCTCAGTGGTGGTCTAGAGTTACTCAATTGTAAATGAGCTCATATGAAATAGAAATAAAAACACACCATTTGCACTGGTTTGAGTACCTGACTGAATATGCCCATCTTTCTGTCTGAAGACTGCACCAGAGGATGTACTTTTTCTCCCTAACATTATGCTCAAATCTTTAATCATGTAACTAAGACATCTTCCTAGGAATCTTCTCTGAGTATTAAGGGGCCTGCGGAAAAGGCTTTATCCCTTTCTCATCAAGAATATGCTTCCCAGAAGGAAAAAATTGGGTCCAAATAGAGCTTATATCCTACTTCTCTCTTTATTAACCTCGACATGTGTCAAGGGGACTCTAATACAGTCATTCACTTCACTACCAAGAGCAGTGATTAAAATATAAATTGCGTGAAGCTCACAACTCATCAGAGACTTTTACAGATGACAGGGATTGATGTTGTATTTTTTATTGGCTAACCTATAGCACAGGAATAGAGTGTATCTACTTCACAGATTGAAACTTTAACAAAATCCTAATAAAATGTATTTAGATTACTTCTAAATTCTGAGAATATTTGCAAATACAGTGTGTGTATTACATATTTTTTACAAGAGCTAATTTTCTATCTATCAGAAATAAAATTAAATAAAATTACCTTCTCAGAGTCATCCTGTTCCCCAATACTTTCCCAGTATAACTCATCTTGGGCACCTAGCTATTAATTATTGCTTATAATAATAAATAATTGAGTTGAGATCTGTCCCTGTCCCTCCAGAAATTTTAATGCAACAATATAATAGCTATCAAATAGGTGTTCAGCCTTTTAACTATTACCAAAAGGATTTTTGCATATGTATGTGTTTTCTATTCTTAAAAAAATTTATCCAACAAAATGAATAGATTCGAAGTATTTAGTTCAATGCATTTGACACAGCACACTTCTTTGACACAGCAGAGAGTTTCCTTGTGTCTCTTTCAGTGTCTGAGAGACCCATCCATGTTGTTGTATGTTTCAATAGTGTCCTCCCTCTACTGCTGAGTAGTACTGCATTATGTGTACTACATTACATTTACCACAGTGTGTTTATCTGTTCTCCTGTTGACAGGCATTTGGTTTGTTTCCAGATTTAGACCTTTATGATTTATAGTTATTGATTATTGACTACTAATTTGTGGAATTATATAAATATATATATATTTCTGTATTCCTTATGTAGAATATATATAGAATATATTCATATGCATGTGTGTGTTTCTATGTGTGTATCGTACATCAGATGTATTCCACCAGTGGATAGATTGTAAGCCATTGATTCATTCCCTAAAAAAACCCAAAATAAATGATGGCTTTTCAGAAGAAGATACGATTATTTTTAATTTATCATTTTTTCCATTATGAATAGTTTTTTTTATATCCTATCCAAAAAACATTTGTCTATCCCTATGGTCACAAATATATCTCTTATGTTTTCTTTTCTAAGTTTTATGGCTCTAGCATTCGCATTTACATCCATTATCCAGTGTGAGATAAATATTGTTTACAAAATGAGTTAGGGGTTGAAAAAAGGGATGCTTATTTGTTCCATACTAATATCCAGTTAATTCAGTACCATTTGACTAGGTCCCCACAAAATAGCTTTTAAAGATGTTAAAAGCATAATGACTTTTGAGTTTGATGTGCTCAATTGAATAGGTTAGTCTAAAAATAATTTTTCATATCTTGGGAAGGGCATCATATTTCATTTATTTTTTAGACTATCTTTACTTAAAGTAATATTATTTTATATTATATTACATTATCATAATAGTAATTGTGGCTGAATTGTGTCTCCCCAAATTCATATGTTGAGTCCTAACTCAGAAGATGACTTTATTTGGAGACAGAACCTTTCAAGGGGTAATTAAGTTAAAAAGAGTTTGTTAAGGTGATTCTCTACTCCAATAATTGGTGTTCTTATAAGAAGAGAAAAAGACACCAGTGATGCATGCACACAGAGCAGAGGCCAATCAAGTATACAGCCAGAAGGTGGCCATCTGCAAGCCAAGGAGAGAGACCTCAGGAGAAACCAAACCTGTTACACCTTCATCTTGGATTTTTAGCTTCCAGAATGATTAAAAACTATATTCCTGTGGTATTTTGTTATAGTGACCCTTGCAGACTAATACAGTAGCCCGAGTAAAGAAATACATGGTGTTAACCAGAAATAAATATTCTGAATACAGGCACAGGTTGGCATAAGAACAATCCCTGGGGAAATTTTGTCCCTTAGATTCAGGAATTTTTGCCCTTTTTGATCATCCAAAGCATGGTCTGTGTCCAAGACAGGCTAAGATAGCTAACATAACTTTTTTTCATTGTAAAAAGCAACAATCATGGAGCTACCATATTCCTTTTCTGCCCACCCATTGCATCCCCACAGCAGATATTTCAGCTCAGATTGTGAAAATTTGTCTTTGGAAGTTCAAGTTTCAAAAAGATATTCTTCATCATATTCTTGCCAGTTGGTCAACTTAGGCCCAAACAGAACAAAACAAAGAGCAGATCATGTAACCATTATTTTTTTTTTCCATTTATGACAAATTAAAGGAGTAGGAGATAATAAAAATCACAAAGGAGAGAAAGGTCTTTCCCCTTTCAATCTTTCTGGTGTGGGCAGCTGATGAAAGTGAAGTAAACTAGAAGAGTTTTAAACATAGGAGAGAAGCATAGCAATGTCGTTTGAATTCTGTCCATGCCATGTCAAATAGCAAAAATTACCATTTCACAAGTGAGTATAAACTACTCTGGGGAAAAAGGGGCTAGAGTAACCCAAGATCCTTTCCATGATGGTTCCATTATCCTTGGTACTTTAACATTTTCTGTATAAAAAGGAGCCTGAGCATGAAGTTAAACCTTCAATTTAAGCCTTGACTAGTAAATTTTACATGTATTGTATTTTAACATCCCCTACTTGGGGGAAACAGAGTATTCCAAGGCTTCTCAAGACATTCTGAACATCAAGATGTTCTTGAAAAACTAATTTTGGATTAAATTAATATAAATAAATGAATGTAAAGTATCAATTTAGATATCAATTTTAAAATTAAGAGCTATCAAAAATTCAGAAGTGGTATAAATTAAGTGTATTACTTAATTTAATATTTATATGTTTTCACTCTTATGTGGATCCTGAGAAACTTAACAGAAGAACATGGGGGAGGGGAAGGAAAAGAAAAAAAGTTACAGAGGGAGGAAGCCAAACCATAAGAGACTCTTAAAAACTGAGAATAAACTGAGGGTTGATGGGGGATGGAAGGGAGGGGAAAGGGGGTGATGGGCATTGAGGAGGGCCCCTGTTAGCATGGGCACTGGGTGTTGTATGGAAACCAATTTGGCAATAAATTTCATATTTTAAAAACATAATAAAATAAAATAAAATAAAATAAAATAAAATAAAATAAAATAAAATAAAATAAAATAAAATATTTATGACTGCATAGTTGTTACATGAGATAAGTCTGCAGTAGTCAGATTTTTAGCCGTATCAGCTTCTGAAAAACTTTTGCATTGTTTTGATCATGTCTTCATTTTTTTAAATAAGTTTTAATTCAAACCTTACCAAAAAGAAAAAGAAAAAAAAAAACTACATACTCATGGTACTTTGACATTATAATTTGAGGGAAAAGAACATTTACCAGTTTACTCAACACAAAGGCTTTCATTGACAGATGTTTTATGAAACAAACGAATTGTACATCTTGTTTGGGTGAGTCCAAAACCCTTTTCGTTTTGTGTACTTATATAAATGGGGAAATGAGGGGATGCCATTTGCTATGACTTTGGTCAATTATGCGTTTTTGTTTCTTCCACAATTTTCCCAGGCTTCAATGTTTAACCTTTATTTTGTCTTAGAGGGGATGTCCTGTGGGAAAGATCTATTTCAAATGCATTTTAGCTCCTAAAAGATTGAAAAATTTTCAAAGAACATGGTACAGAAAAAAGAAATAGGAAAGAATATATTAAACTTTACTATATTTTATTTATTTACAAACTGTATTTAATGTCAAATTATTTATAACTTATATAAACTTATTTTCAGTATTAATTTGACATATGCTTCTATCTGTGAAAATCAGGAATTTATTCATTAACGTTTTTTTTTTCATTTAATGTTTTTTTTTTTTTTCACTTAGGTATATGGTCTTCAGGAATTAATTAAAGTCATAAGAAGTGATATGGGTATTTTGTGATTTTAATAAGTGGTTCTACTTTTAAGGTATTTCATAAGTGGGAATGGAATAATTCAAAACTACCTTTACTAAGTAGTGGAATCTATGGCACTAGTGTGATATAAAACATGTGTGCTATCATTTTTTTCTCTGAATGGCCATAGACAGCTGATGCTGGAGGCATTATTTGATTTCCAGTGAGGTGAAACCCAGCCTCTGAACATAGCAATCCCTTGTAAAACGATACCTGCTTTAAATCTAGAAGTTCCAAGGCTGTGTTTTATTGTTCCACATATTGTCCTAAGATCTCAATAAAAGACTCTTAGGGGTTGTGATTTCTCACAGCTCTTGATGCTGATAGAGTAGCACAAAACACACCTGCCGCTCAGCAAAAACTGTCAGTCAGTGTTCTTCACCTCTTTAATACCGTTTACGTATATCATAGACCTCAAGTTTTAACCTTTCACATAACTTATTAGGGTAGCTGCTTTTATAAACTGGTTAGCACAAGATTCCAAAGCATATTGTCTGACTCAAGGAAGCAAACGAGTTTATCTAAAATGCTTTCTGTTAAATAAAATAAAATAAAATAAAATAAAATAAAATAAAACACTTTCTGTTATAAAAGTTTAACTTTCGACTCTAGTCAACTTTTTTTATTTAATACTAATCTTGAACATAATAGTAATGATGGTTTACTCTAATTTCTAATTAAAGAAAAGAAGCTCTTTACTTTCTTCTTACTAAAGAAGACATTTATTACTTTTTTGTGTAGTTGGGATTTTCTTACTAAAGAAGACGTTTATTACTTCTTTGTGTAGTTGGGATTTTGCTGTCGAAAAAGAATTCTGCAAATGCTACTCGGGAAAATTTTGGTTTTATAAACCTGAGAAAATAGCACAGATTCTTAGACAAACTATTTTTTTATTGATTCTTCAAAAACAAAGTATACCCATTATTTTTCATATTTTATATACCATATAAATATTTATATAGATCTATATTATATGTATCATCTGCTATGAATACCATAATAATATTTATTGTATGTGCTATAAGCACAAATTCACACAAATAAATTTGAGTATTTACATATTGTTATGTATACATAATACATATTATTATAGAAATTATGGAAATGATTAAAGGAGAAATATAATTCTAGGTGATATAATTCTACTTATTTATAAATGGGGGAGAAAGCTAATATTAATTATTCTCACTAGGACATAAAATTTTCTTTGAAAGAACAAATGTTTATTTAATCCTTCGTTTTGAAAACTGGAGGTAAAAAGAGACCAGTATTCTGTTAAAATGTGATGTTTTGCAATGACCAGCAGAGTTTGAGGTCCAGTTTTAAGGTCATTCCTTCCAACTCATTCAGTTTGAGTGCCCTCAGATCTTGTTTGCTTAACCAACAGATTTTTTTCAGATTGAGTTAACTTCTTTATAATGACAAATATCTGATCTGTATATCGGCTACCTACTTACCTACCCTCATATATACACGGGTTTACTTAGTTTTACTATGAAAGTATTAGAATATAAAGGGAAAATAAAAATATGTCAAAGAAAATATATCAACATATGCCTAAGTAGTTATATTAATTGAGCATTAAATTTAGTTCTGGACATCTTGGCAAGACAGAAGTGGAAACATGATAGATTATCTAACTGTCGTAATCTGATAAAAAAACAATAAACCTATTCTTCAAAGGAGATCATTTTTTTCCTGGTATTAAATCATCCAGCTAATGTATCAATTTAACAGACAATATAATGTCAAGTGGAATGCTTACATCATATCGTGATGGTAAGAGTCAGGGGATTTGTCAATATGGAATTGAGGCCACATCAAAGTGGGTCTATTTTGAATCGCTTACATTATCATAGGGCAAAAGAGCAGCCCTATGATTTAAGAAAACTCATTTTGCAAGGTATTATTTAAATAAAAGTAAATACATTCAGTTTTATTTCTGAATAAATACATGTACAGTAAAACCTTGGTTTGCAAGCATAATTCATTCCAGAAACACGCTTGTAATCCAACACACTTGTATATCAAAGTGAATTTCCCCATAAGAAATAACAGAAACTCAGATGATCTATTCCATAATGCAAAAATATTCATATAAAAATGATTACAATCCTGTAATATAATAGAAAATAATGAAGAAAATGCAAAATAGAAAGAAAAATAACAAATTATCTGGCACTTGCCTTTGAAAACTTTCACGGTTGGTGTGAGGGAGACATGAGGGAGAAGGGTTATTTTGTAGGATGACTTTCATTATCACTAACAGAATTACTGCTCTCTATTGGCTCAATGGAATCTTCTACTGCATGGGAGCCATTGTATACTCTCACATGGATGTTGACTACAGTACAGTGTTAAACTCCTGTCATATACTGTATTTAATGGAACTAGCAATAAGGCAGCAGAGGAAAGGGTCTATATATACAGGAAGCCTGCCCTCGAATGAAGCAAAGCATTTTTAAGCTTAGTCTTGTATGGAAATTCAAAGGACTGTCCACAGGTGCTTGGAAGTGACAAAAAATATACTAGTGCCAGTTGTGGGCACCTTCGATGTTCTGAAAAATCACTGATTTCTACCAAACACCGTGGCGTGAGACTGAGCATGTGAGCATCAGAGACAATCACCGCGATGCCACAGCGAGAGAGAAAGGGAGACCATTGGCTCAGTTGTGATCATGTGAAGTTCTACTTCACTTCAATTGTGATCACGTGAAGTTCTTCACATACTACTTGCCTTGTAAGACATCACTTGTTTATCAAGTTAAAATTTATTAGAAATGCTTACTTGTCTTTCAGAACACTCACAGAACATGTTACTCGCAATCTAAGGTTCTACTGTATTTATTTATTTTATTTATTTATTTAATATTTCTAAATAAGCACACGTAATGTATAAATTAGTTTCTTCAAGCATTGTCAAAAATATTTACAACTACTCCAACATTTTGATGTTTTTATTTTATTTTGTTTCTTTCTGGGGCACTTTGTAATCTGTAACCCGCTTGGCCTTCCTCACATATATAATTCAATTCAACAAACATGTCTGAAGGAACACTTACATTTTTCAGACACTTTGCTAGAGTCTGAGGACACAGGGGAGGGGGCGCTGCTCATTGTCCTGTCATGAAGCTAGGCTTGGGTCGCCTTCGTGTTGACTCTCCCATTGTAGTAAATGTGTCTCTGCCAAAAGCAGTTTCAGTTTTCATCTCACTGTGGTAGCTCACTAACAGAGCGGACGTTTTAAATTTTTTTTAAGCCTTACTTAGTTTGAGAGAGGGACAGAAAACTAGCAGGGGAGGGGCAGAGAGAGAGGGAGACAGAGAGAATCCCCAGCAGGCTCCATGCCATCAGCGCAGAGCCTGATGCAGGGTTTGATCTCCCGAACCGTGAGATCATGACCTTAGCCAAAATCAAGAGTTGGACGGTTAAGTGACTGTGCCACCCAGGCGCCCCCAGAGTAGACATTTTAAAGAATCTCCTTTTGCAAGGAAATTTGTAAGACATCGTCCAATAAACAACACTGTAGTGTATATATCTAATTATTTTGATTTCATTGCCAAGTAGAAAGTATACTTATGCAAATGCCAATTTGACATCCCAAATGTGCCTTTTACTACAGACTTGACCTAGCTCTCCTCTTTCCTGCATGATTCAAATATATAGAAGATCTAGCAGAATGAACATTTCTAAACTCAAAGCAAAGTTTCATCAGTATTTTCCCAGTGTCCAGGTGCGCGGCTGGATATATCTGTCATTTCTCTCTCTTTCAAGAATTACTTGGCCTGAACTGGCTGTTTCAGTGTATCAGGATCATTCATCCTTAATCCCCCAAATATAACACTGGGAAGAATGAAATAAATTGGCGACTCTAATCCCTTCTTCTTTTGTATCAGTCATTTTGAAAGTGGGAAGATCAGCTTTGATAGTGGATTACTGGATGCCACATGTTCTCATTGCAACATCACAGATTGGATTTAACCCAAAAATACATTTTTCTGATCTGTAAACAGCACCAGCTAAGTCCATATTTCTCATGAATGTCCTGCCATGGCACCGAATGTTCTCTTCATCATGTGGCCAGTTTATTAATTCTCTTTTAGCACAATTTCCAAGAATTTGCATCTGTCACTTGGAGCTGAGTATTATGAAGCTTTACCACAATTCTAGGCAACAGGAGCTTTGTTGCATTTCTGCATTTCCTGACTTAGATGCCAAAAAATTATCTTTAAGTGGCTTTAAGCTAGTTGGCTTCGGCTTACATAGAGGTACTGCTATCAGCTATCTTTTGACAGCTTACCTTAAGCTTTAAACTGGCAGCTCGAGCTCATGTGTTTGTAGGAGGTAATGACCCTGATTTCTAGAGCTGGATTTTGACAACATTCTATCATTATGGCTAGGTGCAGACAAAATGAAATTGGTAAGATTACCCATTTTCTCAAATTTCATGTATTGTTGGTGGGCCAAGGAAGAATTGGCTCCCCAAAGTCATTATCTGACTGAGGTATAGGGAGGAAAATTTCATTGAGTATTAGCATTTTTGTATAATCATGCCACCCGAAATTCAAATATATCCAGATGTCTGCTCTATCCAAGTCTTTGAACCAGCCAGATATCTGAGACAGAAAGTTTCCATCAATCAACTGGATTTTTGAAAATTGTCTTCACCTGTTCACTCATTAATTTGAAAGATATTAAGCATATTAAGAAAAAGTGAGTTGAAGAGAAGAGCAGAACGATGAGTCAATATTTCTTCAGCCATAATGGCCTTAAGATTACAAACAACAGGGGCGCCTGGGTGGCTTAGTCGGTTAAGCGTCCGACTTCAGCTCAGGTCACGATCTCGCGGTCCGTGAGTTCGAGCCCCGCGTCGGGCTCTGGGCTGATGGCTCAGAGCCTGGAGCCTGTTTCCGATTCTGTGTCTCCCTCTCTCTCTGCCCCTCCCCCGTTCATGCTCTGTCTCTCTCTCTCTCTCAAAAATAAATAAACGTTCAAAAAAAATTAAAAAAAAAAAAAAGATTACAAACAACATGGAGGTTTCAATTCAAAAGAATATTGTGCCAGTTTTCTCTACATTCAAAGATGAATCAAGCATACTTACTATCCTCCAGAATCTTCCCCAGTTGTCGAGAAGACAGGTCTCTGAAGAATAACAGCACTGGAATAACTCCTACAATAGAAATAGCAGTAAGAGGTGATTAATGTGCACAAGTACATCCATCTTGACAGGACATGGACTATTCTTAGAGGAAGTGACATTATCTAAGCCATTCACTTATTCATTCACTTAAAAATATATTTATGTATGATATTTTTGGGCCATGAATTTCCACTTTCTTTCATAACCTTCTTTGAAGGATGTGCTTTATTTCTCTTCCCAGGAAAACAGAAACTATTTCCTTCAGTTCCTTGGGTCATAGTCACTTTAATATCTTATCCAGCAAACACTTCCTGTAGCCAAATTATGTTGGGATTTAATTCTGTCAGCCTGGTAACCAAGAAACAAGATGACGACAGATCCCAAGGATGAGACACCCAGATTCCTTCATCAGAGAGTCTTTACAGAGGTGGAAGTATCCTAGCCTTTAATAAGGAGGAGTGGGCTACATCTATATCAGTGGATGGACTGGGGGCATCTGTTAATATAAGATTGTTTAGTGTATTAACCCAGATGTCTCCATCAAATGAATAAGTCATTTTATTGCTCAATCAGAGCCTTCACTTTATATAGGGGGACTCTCTTGGTTCACTGTTTAACTTTCTTTAAAGCTTTGGTACTTTATTCACAAAGTCCTTGGCCCAGTCCTCAGCTTTCACTGCTCTCTGGATTTAATTAGATCTCGCTATGCTACCAGGAAAGCCTTTAGCTTTCACGTTTAATTTGTAGTTGCTGTTTCATCACTGTTACCCTTTGGTTATCTTTTCTTAAAGTTTGCACTCAACAACTGTCACTTGATTTCACTGTCTTTTATGTCAGTTGTTACCCCATATCTGTCAAAGTTGCAGTACATGGCCCTAACTTTCCACTGATTCCTTTCCACTGATACATTCTCCCCCACGTGCCAACCAGTTCACTGTGAAAGTTTTAACAGCAGTATTTCTCCCTTACACCAGAGTCATCTGTACTAGTGATCTGCAGAGTCATCTAATACTAGCGATGGGGCAAAGATGTGAGCTAGCAGAGGATTAAGCTCCTGAATTCTATCTCTTATTCTTCTGAACAGTTCTGGCAACAAGGATTGCTGGTTGGGGTCCTGGGAAACGGAATCTAAGATTAACATGCAAGCACTTTATTAGAGAGCACATGGCAATTAAAGAAGAAACGAGGCCTGATTTGCTAAGAGAAGTTGAACTGTGATGTAGTCCAACAAAGCCCTAAGCAGAACCTAGAAGCTGTGATGGCTCTCAGCATTGTCTATATTGTAGTAGGTGTTTCGTTTCAGAGGTAGTATTAGCCTCCAGTGCATGCAGCCACTGGCAGTAAGATAGAGAATAATGGGGGATGTCTTGGGGCACAGTGGGTTAAGCATCCAAACCTTGATCTTGGCTCAGGTCATGATCTCATAGTCCAGGAGTTTGAGCCCCACATAGGGCTCTGCGCTGATGGCATGGAGCCTGCTTGGGATTCTCTCTCTCCCTCTCTTTGCCCCTCTCCCACTTGTGTGCTCTCTCTCTCTCTCTCTCTCTCTCTCCCTCAAAATAAATAAATAAACTTTTTTTTCAAGAAAACAATGGCATGCCAGAAGCTATGGCAGATGGACATATAAACCTCAAGCAGTATACCCTGGTCCCTATGGTTTTCAGGGGATTCAGATTAACTGAATCCTCTGGATAAGGGCCACAGGTGTTCTAGAAAGGATATTGAGTCTGCAAGGAGCTCAGATAATTACAAGAACTGCTCAGAATTTAGCAACACAGAAAATATCAGTACAAAGTCTTCTGCCCTAACTATCTAGAATTAGGCCAAATTTCAAATGGGAAGGATGCAGTTCTCCACAAAACTACTCTTTTTTTTTTTTCATTTTATTTATGTATTTTGAGGGAGGAAGGGCAGAGAGAAAGGAAGGGAGAGAGAATCCCAAGCAGGTTCTGCATCCTACATTGGGCTCCAACTCACAAACTCTGAGATTATGACCTGAGTCATAATCAAGAGTCAGACACTTAACCAACTGAGCCACCCAGGCACCCCTGGAAGACTACTCTTAATTCAAATACCAACCATCAACCTGAGAGTTTCCAGGGCCACCCTCACTCTGACAAACTAGCTATAAATTTGAGGATTCTCACCACCTCTTCAGGGTGGAAAATTGCTACAATGGCTCACAGAACTCAGGAAAGTGCTATACTTAGTCCAGTTTTATTACTGATGAGGAGACTCAAATCAGAGCCAACCAAAGAGAAGATACATAGGTCATGGTCTCAGAGGATTACAAACTAAAAGCTTCCAGCGTCCCCTCCTTATAGGATCAGGATATGTCACCCTCTCCACATATCAGTGTGTAACAATATGCACAGCATGCCAACCAGGGATGCTTTTCTGAGTTTAGGTCTTCAAAGTTTTTGCTGGGGTTTTATTATGTAGGCATGATTTTTGGCTCATTGGCTACATGATTAAACTCAGTCTCCACGCCCCTCCCCCATCCCCTCCTAGAAGCTGAGCTTCTGACAACTGGCTCATATTTTTTTTTTTTCATGGCTCCAAGCTGAAATCCTCTAACCATTGGGTTGGTCTTTCTGGCCTGGTCAGCCCCTATCCAGAATCTTCTCTCCATAGCACTAGCTATATCTGGAGTCTTACCATGAGTCACCTCATTAGCATAAACCACCAGGCTCGACTATAAGTAACAAAGAGATTTTTATTACGTGGGAATTTCCAAGGATTTAAAAGCCACTTTCCAGAACTAGGGACAAAGGCCAACCAAATATTTTATTACAGGGAAAGCATCCACTCCACTGAGCCAGTGGGATTCAGAACACTTCATGACTCAGAAGAATGTTGTTGTTTTTTTTCCATGTCTTATATGACTCAGTACACTCCTTCACATAACTATTCACCATGTTGGAAGGAACAAATAGAGGGTGGGGAGTGGGTGGAAAGGGCTAAGGGCTTAGAAAACTGATCCTCCCCAAAGAATAAAAAAAAATACTGGTCCTGATAGCAAATTAAACTCAGAACATGTATTGAAAAAAGATTTGCAGTTTTTTTTTTCCAATTCAAGCTTAAATTTTCCTGATATCCAGTGGAATTGAGGCTCTGAAGGGAGATTGCTTCAGCCATACAAAATAAAGAAGTTAACGTTTATCCATTTATTAAAAAAATAATATGACTGTATTTGGGATGACCTTTTATAATTATTGAATATATATCATCCACAATTCTAAAAGCTGCAGGTACAATTAATGAACAAAATTAAGTCCCTTCTCAAAAATTTACCCTCTAATGTGAAATACAAACAAGTACATAAGCAACTACAGTAAAGTGTGAAATTCCTATCATAGTAAGGAGTCCTACATGAACACATAGATGAGGCACCTAACCAAATCTTGGAAGGTATAATCAGAAAGATTCCCAGAAACAGTGAGTCTAAAATTAAACTTGAAGAATGAATCAATATTCTATCAGTGAATGAGGTCTTAGAATTATACACAAACCAGACGTTTTAGTGCTTCATTTTAAAAACTTTGATTATCTGTAGACTCTGATCCAAGAGTGGGAAAGCATCTGACAGCACTTTCCAAATTACCCAGATTTCCCTCATGTATCCAGTCCAAACACACAGGAACAAATGATGCTAGCATGATTGTAGATCTTCTCCATAACACAAAGCTGGCTCCTTGGATCTGTTTAGCTGGAATGTTCATTAATAATCAAGATAAGATTCAGAGAGTATAATACTAAATCTATGATTAGCACAAAACCAAGAAGAACAATTAATACTTTATAAGACAGAATCAAGATTTGACAAGATTTTGAGAGGCTGGAGTAATTTAATAACAAAATAAAATAATTAGACGCTGGTCCAAAGAAACACCCTTAGGAGTAGAAATACTACAAGATATAACTTAGCACTATAGGTGGTGAAAAAAATAGACATTAAGAATTCAGTTAATTCTATACGTGATAGGAAATACAATTTGCCCCTCAAATACCAATGCAATCTAGTGGGCTTTATCATAAAAATAGAATATCTGGAACATGAGAATGAAAGCTCTTTGTTGTGCTCTGTTTGGAATATTAGTTTTGGTTCTGGGCACTATACATAATTTACACAAATTAGTTCTGCCCTCTGGTTTAAAGATTTAACTACATAAATACAACTAACACAGGATATGAAGCACCATATGTTGAAGGATAAAGATAGAAGTCAAGAATTTTCTCAATAGCGTATTCAATGGGAGTGCATTAACATAATACACATTTCATGGGGTACTCACTATATAAATCACTGTGCCACAGATAGTAAACACACAGTCTCTTAATCTTAAGGAGTTTATATTCCTGAATATATGTGAAATTTAGCTTGATTACAGCCAGATAGAGGCAAAAATAAATCAGAACAGAAAAACTATCCAAGAAATACTACCTTCAATATTGAGGATGTCTGCAACATGAAAAATCAGCAGTGAATTATAAACTAGTTAAGCCATGTAAAGAGCAATTAGAAAAAAAATTAAGAGTTCAAGCAAGGTGTAATATGTGTTAATTCTAGACTCACTAAAAAGATCACACCCCCTCAAAAAAAATGATAAAGAAAGAACTATTAATCGGTCAAAACTGAGTTTATTAAACTTATTACAGACATGGAAAACATCACCTTCATAAACTCTTAATAGTATCAAAGAGGGAGGAAAGGAAAGAGTATTTATAGGTTTTACTCCCTGGACTCCAGGGGCTTAATGTAGGACTTATAAGACAAGAAAAATGATTGAAGTTTCACGTCACAGTGCGTGACATAATGGCCTGATATTTGTGCACATACCAACACCAAGGTCTTGAAACCAATCTCAGTGACCTGGCTATTGCCCTGATAAGCAAACTATTTGTCCAAGTGAGCAGACTGTTGTCCTGATTCGATAACTATTTGCCCAGATGAGCAAACTCAGATCAGTTGTTTTGCAGATTTCCTGAAGTAAGAAATTTTTTCACTAGATGCAGTCTTATCTCCCTAAGTAAGAATTTCCTGAGCAAATAGTTAAGTTTTGTTGACACAAGTTGTCTTGGTACCTACATTGAGTCATTTTCCAGGTGAAGCTAGAGAATATATCAATGCCATCTTTGATGGTCATTCTATAAGTACACAATGGACTCCACCCAAAATTTGATTTGGGTATTGAAACTGAGGACACCACACATACACAAAGAGGATTAAAAAGGGTTAGGACTTAAATTGAGGTCTCTGGGGAGAGCATGGTAAGCCTTTTAAACAAGTCCTAAATGAATTGAGAGAGCAAAGAAAGAAGATGGCTCTGAGTTTTTATTGTGGTTAAAAAGTGGGGTTGACTTGATTAGACATTCCTCCAAAGAAGACATATCAATGGTAAACAGGTATATGAAAAGATGTTCAATATCACTAGTCATCAGGGAAATGCAAATCTAAACCACTGTGAGATATTACCGCACACTTGTAGGATGATTATCATAAAAAAATTGTAAGCAAGCAAAGATATCAAGTGTTGGTAAGGATGTGGAGAAATTGCAATCCCTCCACACTGTGGGAATGTAAAATGAAAAAAGTATGGAAGTTCCTCAAAAGAATAAAAACAGAACTGGGTCATATGATCCAGCAATGTTATTTCTGGGCACATATCCAGAAGAAATGAAGTCAGATCTCAAAGAAATATTAGCATTCCCAGATTCATTGCAACACTATTTACCATAGCCAAGATGTGGAAACAGCTCAGTATCTGTCAACAAATGAATGGCTAACGAAAATGTGGTATATACCTACAATGGAATACTAAACCAACTTAAAAAATAAAGAAATTAGGCAATATGCAACATGGATAAGCCTAGAAGACACTATGCTAAGTGAATTAAGCCAGCCACAGAACGACAAATACTGCATGATTTCCACATGTGTGGGGTTTTAAAATAGTCAAAATCATAGAGTAAAAGAGTGGAGTAGTGATTGCTAGGGGCTGAGGAGAGGGAAACATGGGGAGCTACTAATCAATGAGCATGAAGTTCCAGTTATATAAAACGAATAAGCTCGAAAGATCTGCCATACAATGTTGTACCTATAGTCAACAATAATACATTATACACTTAAAACAAGGTATTAAGAATGTAGAGCTCATGCTAAGTGTTCACACCACAGTAAAATAAAGGTGTTTTTTTTTTTTTTTTTTTTTAGGTAAGAAAATAAAGTGCTGACAGGCATGAAAGACAAAATAATTAAAGTGAGTTTCCTGAACAGGGGCAGGTACTTGCATGGCCCTAATTTCTCCTCAGCACCAAAGGAATAAGAGCCCCTAATTTCTTATCAGCTTTCCCAAGTGTGGAGCAGAAGGGCAAGAAGGAGGTTTGAGGTTTATAAGATGTTGGCAGTCGAATATCAAAAAATGAAGTAAGGCTTCTTATTATGCCCTGATCCATTTTCAGCCAAAAATGTGACTCGGGGATGTTGAATAACTTTGTAATATTTTGGAATCACTCATTAAAAATGATCCAATACCAGGAGATAAATTTTGTGGTAGCAAGATCACAGAAGTAAAAGTAAAATTAAGAGTTTGAGAATAAGCATACATGGGGGATCTTTTTTTGTAAGCTCTATACAAGCAGGACAGTTTTGGTATATACACCATCAGTTCCTTAATTCTTTGCCAAACTCTAATTTGTAAACATTTGATTAAAGATCTAGCAAATAGGAATTGTCCATGTGGATTGTTTCAGTGCAGAAACAAAACTCCCACCTGAGGTATGTCATGATAACAGGTTTTAGATTTCTGGATCTCTGGCTTATTGCGTTTGCCGTCTAAAAAAGTCACTTAGAAAAGTTGCAGATGTGTTACAAGAAACTGTCACATAAGAAAAACAAACACCAAAATGAAAGAGTATAAATCCAGTAGTCTGTCTCATGGTATATTTTAGCCAAAGTTTGAGCAAGTATTGTCCAGGTATTAGATTCATATCAAGGAGTGACTGGGGATGGAAAAGTCAATATTAAGAATAGGGACTTTATCTTTGTCAAGAGGTTATTATGTGTCTATGAAAGTCACAACACTTAAGCAAAAAAAAAAAAAAGACAAAATCTTGTCATTTGAACAACATGGATAGACCTAGAGGGTATTAAGTGAAATAAGTCAGAGAAAGACAAATACCATATGATTTCACTTATAGCTAGAAGTTAAAAACAAACAAAAAACCAAGATGAACAAACTCTTAGATACAGAGAACAAACTGGTGGTTGATAGAAGGGAAAGGAGCGGGAGGGGGAACAGGTGAATAGGTGAGGGAGATTAAAAGGTACAAGTTTCCAATAAATGAATGAATGAGTGAATAAATGAATTGCTGGTATGTTAATGCACAGCATAAGGAATGTCATCAGTAATATTTGAGTAACCACAGATGGTAACTAAACCTATTGAGTAATCACTTTGTAATGTACAAAAATAGTGATTCAGTATGCTATACACCTGAAATTAATATAATATTATATATTAATGATAATTCAAAAAATGTTTTATCTGCAAAAAAGAGGGACTTTGTCCTTGTCAAAAGATATTATGTGTCTGTAAAAATTACAAATCTTAAGCAAATAGGCAAGAAAAATATCTAAGAAGATAAAGGGGCACAAAAGCACAGAGATTAAAGTATAACAATCCATAGGTCCATTTATCTTGTTCTGCAGAACTTGGTCAGAAGGAGTCCACTTTGAGCTGTCAGTGAGCTGCTTGATTAGACAGTACTGTGTAAAATCCGTCTCTTTGCTGCAGTCAGATACTTCTGGAAGCTTCTCCCCAGATCCTCAGTTTGAGGTCTCTTACTGACACAGTCTCAGTAATTTAAGGATAACTGATGTATATTTAATTGAGGGATATGAATCCAAGGATCGACACCCTAAGGTCTCCTCAAGGCTCAAGGGCAGACGGTCTTGAATATGTTGTCCAGGTTGTAATATGTGAAAAAGTAATTTCACAGGATATTCACAGAAAAGGTTTCTGGCATCTTTTAGTAATATGATCTCATGAGCCCTTTAAAATATTTCACTATATTAGTCTGTATTAAGGCAGCCTCTGAGATTAGGGATGATATTCATAGAGTTCAAGAGTTTCTGAAAGATGGCTCAAGTTTGAAAATTCCATTTGCCCTTTCTTCACTTATGTGAAGATTGACAGTGACATGGGGCATTGGCGTTTTTGAATTAAATATAATGACTTACAAAGCTCCTTAATAACAGTTTTGG
Organism: Lynx canadensis; assembly: GCF_007474595.2. Taxonomy (NCBI): domain Eukaryota; kingdom Metazoa; phylum Chordata; class Mammalia; order Carnivora; family Felidae; genus Lynx; species Lynx canadensis. The sequence goes on from NC_044311.2 coordinate 139,682,535, forward strand.
TGAAATGAATGCTGCCATCCTCAGAAAAAGAGCATTGAGATTCCTTAAGAGAGGAAACAAAAAGTCAAGCAATTACAAAAAAAAAAAAAAAGTCAAGCAACTATTTTTTTTTCTTGTCCCCGTAAGATCTAAGGCTTTTATACTCCTTGACTACAAATATATAATAAACAAAATTTATTCATAACCCCGTGGAGCGATTATTTAAAATTCATTTGGAGGTACTCAAAGAAGTTGCAAGCGTTTGACTGAGTCCCTTCCACACCTTCACAATTTGGTCAACATGATATTGCAGGCTCCTAAGGTATTGACAGTAGCCATTCTTCACTATGCATTTAAAGTTTCTGCACAATATTGCTCAAAGATTTTCTTTTTAAGTAAACTACACCCAACATGGGGCTCAAACTCATGACCCCAAGATCAAGAGTTTTGTGCCCTACCGAGTCAGCCAGTCACCCCTCGGAATACTGTTTTAAGATAACAGCAAGTTTATACCTGCTATGAAGGTAAGATTGAGGAGCTTTGTTCGATATGATATGTTTGCGAACGTTATGAGAATGAAAGAGAATAGGACCTTTTTGAGACATAACATAAAATCAATGCATGGGAATATACTCAATAATAAGCCTGGGAGTAAGAATATGTTGCAAAGAGAACATTGAAAAAATCTTCAAGATCTTTATACCCAAAAGTATACTATGTGTATTCCTGCTTAATAAGATCATTAAAACCTAGGAAAAAATAATTTATAGACCACCAATGTACCAATCTGTGTGTCTAAATATGAGTGTATTTTTAAAAGTGGAATTTAAGAAACAAAACAGATGAACACATGGGAAGGGTGGGGCGGGGGTAGAGGAGAGACGGAAATAAACCACAAGAGACTCTTTTTTTTTTTTTTTTAAGTTTATGTATTGTGAGAGAGAGAGAGAGAGAGAGAGCACTCTTCACTATCAGCACAGAGCCCATCACAGGGCTCCAACTCACAAACCATGAGATCGTGACCTGAGCCGAAAAGTCAGATGCTTAACTGACTGCACCACCTAGGCGCCCCAGGAGACTCTTAATGATAGAGAACAAACTGAAGATTGACGGTGGGGGGTGGGTGGGGGATGGGCTAGATGGATGTTGTATTAAGGAGGGCACTTGTTGTGATGACTAGTGGGTGTTGTATATAAGTGATGAATCACTAAATTCTACTCCTGAAACCACTATTGTACTGTATATTGGCTAACTAAAATTTAAATATAGTATATATATAAAAAAATCTCCTCCAAAAAATAAATAAATATGAGTATATTTTTACCTTGAAAAATATGTAATCACTGAAATATGTATTTGTATTAACACATTTTAGTTATATAAAATTAACCTAGAGAAAGTAAACTTCCTTCTAAATGTGTTAAATTTTTTAATCTTTTAATCTAAATTCTTTAAAAGAAAATATGGAGAATGCCAAATTAATCTAATTATTTCCATTATCCATTATTTTAAAAGGTAAAGGGGAAAAGTTTTGTATTTCTTGGTAGCTTTCTCAAAAAATCCAAAAACAGTTTAAGACATCAAATTGTAAGATCAAAGATATCTTAATAATTCTGTTAGTTGGAATTTGGGACATGTGTCAGGAATTGTCAGAAGAAAAAAGTTATTAATCTAAGTAATAAGTATCTAAAGGTAAATAATTAAAGGCAAAATTTGAAAACACGTAGCAATAGCAATGATTATTAGGAACCTTTAACTTTTTTCAAGAGTCAGTATATAAAACTACCTGAATAAGTTTAGTTAACTAATAATTGATGTTTATGGCCAACCCAGTCTAGTTATTTTCATTATTACAACAGCAAAAAATTAAAGTGAGCACTTGATTATCTTGGTGCTCTTCATAATAGGTTTAATCAATAAGTGAGATGATAAAATTCAGTAGTAGTTGATTTTTTTCTTTTGCTATATTAGCTAGTCCACTAGATCTAGTTATATTCTAAATGAAAGACAATTTAAGAAAAAAGAAATATTGCAGTTCTTAAAGTTAAGGGGTTGGATTATCAAAGAGAAGAAAAGGGGTTGGATTACCTTCCTTGATTTTTTTGATCCAGAAAACTTTAAGAACTTCTTTCATATTTTGTCTATTTCTTTAAACCTTGCTCTCAACAGCATTGCCTGTGTTATGTCCTGTGTTAGATATCCTGTGATATATGCCTGTGTTATATAGATCCCTGCAATAAAGGGAAAACAAAGAAGCAAAATATTCTCTGGGTGCTAAAATTCAGTTTGTGAGAATATATCCAGGAAATGTTGATCAACTAAAAGAGCACTAAAACAAAATCAACAAAGCGAGGTGGGCTTTAACCAGCTTCCTCCGGGTCTTGCCCACACTGTTACCAATGCTGCAACATGATCCAACTGGCTGGCTCTTCCCAAGGCCCAGGTGACACTTGAGGCTACTTGGTCTCTACCCTCATATACTGAATCTGCAAGGAATTTTGTCAATTACTCATTCGGCCATTTGGCAAATATCCTTAAAGTCCTTGCATGTGCCTGTACCTTCTTAGATGGTGAAGGGAGATATGAAGAAGGATGCCACACTCCTTGTCTTCAAAGTCTCCAACCACCTGCTTTTCAGACACGTAACCTGCCATAATGTGATGTCATCGTCCTGTAAGGGAGGTAGACAGAATGAAGGGACTGATAGGCAACCAGTGTGTGTGTGGATGGAGGAATGGTTCCTGGAGGGGGAGCTGGAACTGAGTCTTAAGTACAGGAAGTGTCCAGGAGACACTGGGGGAAGGGAGGTCACATCAGTTGGAATCTATGAAATCACATGGGCAGATGAGGTGATTGAGTCACTACTGAATTTTAGAGATTGTCTTCAGTCCAGTTAAGTTTCTCTTAATTACATAGGGTTGGTTCATTTTAGGGATGGAAATATATGTGAAGCTACATGTGGAAGGTGAGTAGCAGAGCTGTGAGGAAAACAGGGATGCAAATGTTAGACACCAGACAGGGTCTGATTTTATTCCTAGAATAACTGGTCATTTGTGATTTTTTTTAACATAATTTTTGACACTCCAGACCGTTCTTCTAAAAAGACACAAATTATCAAGCGGCTATAACATACTCTCCCAAAGTATGTTCTTTATTTTAATTTTTTTAAGATTTACTTATTTTTCAGAGAGAGAGCACACACGCATGCGAAGGGAAGGGGCAGAAAGAGAGGGAGCCACAGAATCTGAAACAGGCTCCGAGCTCCCAGCACAGAGCCCGATGTGGAGCTCTAACTCAGGATGGTGAGATCTTGACCCTGGCGGAAGTCAGATGGTTAACCAACTGAGCCACCTGGGTGTCCCTTTTTATTTTTTTTAAATGCTTATTTATTTTTGAGAAACAGAGAGTGCAGGCAGGGGAGGGGCAGAGAGAGAGGAGGGCAGGATCTGAAGCTGGGTAGTGAGGACAGCACAGAGGCCTATAAGGTGCTCTAACTCATGAACTCTGAGATCACGACCTGAGCCAACTCTCAGATCATGACCTGAGCCAGTTCTCACACAACTGCTTTTGTTATGTTCAAAGCAGTTGTTCTTGCTGTCAGCAGGAATAAAATATACTACCATTGAAGACTGCAAAAAAAAAAAAAAAAAAAAATCAAATGTATTCCTGGGAATTACAACATAAGCTGCATGCAAATAACTTCACAATTTTAAGGCCTGTCTCCTGTGTGGTAAATGCTGGTGTTTCAGTTTTAACTGAGGTTTTCTGGTTTTGTTTTTAATTTCCTAGAAGCTGAGGCAGAATCCGTCTATCAGCTTAAGGCTAAAATAATTGTATGAGAACTATGGTCCTGAACGGGGAAATATTGCTAGTGCACTTAATAAAAATATTTCCGTCTGGGGCACCTGGGTGGCACAATTGGTAAAGCATCCGACTCTTGATCTCAGCTCAGGTCATGATTTCACAGTTTGTGGCTTCAAGCCCCGCGTCTGGCTCTGCACTGATGTCACGGAGCCTGCTCAGGATTCTGTCCCTCCTTCTCTCTGCCCCTCCTCTGCTTCTGCTTTCTCTCTCTCTCTCTCAAAATAAATAAATAAACTTAAAAAAATAAGAAAGTAAAGATAAAAATATTCCCTTCTTAAAGTGAAAATCGTTATAAAACAAAACAAATTTTGCAACCAATAGTCTTTTGAAGACTAACCTTTGGAGGTAGGCTTCATAGGCAGACTTTGGTGGTTGTATCTCCCACAAGGGGCAGGTGGGTCCTTCAACAAAATATGTGACTCCCAAAGACTTCTCATTTCTGTAAGCAAATATTATAAAATAACCATATAACAATCTGTTTGAAATTCTGCTTGTGCTTTGGTTGTAACTACCTCACCAGTGAAGTCTTATCCAGGTCCAAGATCATCCGTTCTTTTAATAAGTAGTAAATAGGGGCACCTGGGTGGCTCAGTTACTTAAGTGTCCGACTTCAGCTCAGGTCATGATCTCACCTTTGGTGAGTTGGAGCCCCGCATCGGACTTGGTATTGTCAGTGCTCTCTCTCTGTCTCTCTATCTCAAAAATAAAGAAACATTTAAAAAAAGATAATAAAATGTTTAAAAAAATTAAAAAGTAAGAAATAATGATATTAACATATGCACAAATTTAAATATCCATATGATGCATAAATTTTTGAAAACACAATAATCTCCCACGGGATTGTAGAGAAAAAAATTTTTTTATATTACTCCATAGTTAAAGTTGTCTGGGTAAATCTTATAGAAATTCGCAACATGAGTAAATTTGGAAAGATACTTTGTGACTAATTTACATAGTAAGATAATTCCATAGAAATATTTCTGTGCGGTTGGAGATTTGAGATCTAGGATCATAAAGATATAGTAAAAAGATGTTATAAAGCTAGAGGCAATGATCTTATCTTCCCCCTGGAGAAATTTATACTTACAGAAGGGTTAGAGCAAAATTACCCTTCTCAAGGAGTAGAGCACCCAGGTTCTTTTTTTGGGGTGGCTCCTCACATATTATACAAAAATATATATGTACAATAACATGTGAATCTCATTGCTTTACCCCAGTGTTAAGAAACTGAGGCACTGGGAAACCACATGCTTTTTTTTTTTTTAACATTTATTTATTTTTTATTTAATTTTATTTTTTAATGTTTATTTACATTTTAGAGACAGACAGAGAGACAGAAAGTGTGTGTGAGTGGCGGAGTGGCAAAGAGAGAGGAAGACACAGAATCCGAACCAGGCTCCAAGCTGTCAGCACAAAGCCCTACGCAGGGCTCGAATCCACAAACTGTGAGATCATGACCTGAGCTGAAGTCGGACACTTAACTGACTGAGCCACCCAGACACCCCAATTTTTTAAATATAATTTAGTGTCAAATTGGCTAACATACAGTGTATAAGTGTGCTTTTGGTTTTGGGGAGAGATTCCTATGGTTCATCTCTTACATACAACACCCAGTGCTCATCTCAATAAGTGCTCTCCTCAATGCCCATCACCCATTTTCCTGTCTCCCTCATCCCCCCATCAATACTCAGTTTGTTCTCTGTATTTTAAGAGTTTCTTACGGAAACCACATGATTTATTTGTTGTGCATAAACAATAATATTCTCTGCCCTGAAAAATTTTTGTGTGCATTTAGGAAAATATTAATAAATATGGATTTTTCAAAATCTTTCTCACCCATTTTATAAGATTTAACTTTTTAGCTATTCATTCTCATATTGATCTCCTTATTTCAAATACAAATTTTGTATTGTTCGTGTAAGTACAAATTCATTTAGAGAAGCTAGGTGCCAGCTGATATCTTTCAATGCTTTTAATACAAGAAATTAAAGGTTTATGTAATTGTTGGAAAAGCTGGAGAGAAAACGTCTAGGAAATAGCCAATGAAGATCTTAACTTAAGCATGTAAACAAGTGGGTCATATATGCTCATCCCAAAGCCACGCAAATCTCAAGACTCTCTGGACCATTCCCATTCAAGTATCTCAGTTATCAGCATCAATGAAGATGATTCTCAAAGAGTTCAACTAGAGGCTTCTTGAAATCTCACATCAGCCAAGTTCTATCTTTAATTGCCACCCGGTTATAAAGGCTTGTCCTTCTTCTCTACCTTTCAAACCTCATGAAAATATTACTCTTTGCATGAAGAAGGTGGAGAAGGGAAATCTGGAAAATATAGTTTCCGATTTCTACTTCTTAGAGAAAACTTCGCAATAATGCCTGTTATCAATCTCATCCTTTCCTGGGCAAGGTACTAACCCTGTGTGTGGACATGCCTCATCTGTCAAATGGGGACAGTAGTAGGATTTACTCATTGAGTTGAAAAAGGTATTGAATGAATATAATATGTAAGACAGCTCAAGCAGCATGTGAAAATTAGTGTCATGTAAGCATTTGACATCATTTAATCCTTGCAAACTTATAATAAATTGTAGAGAATATAAAATAGAGAAGTGTGGGATCCTGGAATTCTGACAATACTGATATTTAAGTAACCATTAGCTCATGGACATAACCAGGAGCAAGTTATTGAGAATACACTTTTTTCAGAATCAGAGATTCAATGTTGACATATATTTCATCGTGTATGGAAATCTATATAAATATATGTTCGCATATGTTATACACACCCACACTTCCCACATCTGTAAGTTGAAACCTGTCTGCAATAAGCCCTGAGAGATCAAACATTCCAGAGCAATCAGAAGACTTACTGATAAAAAGCTATTGAAAAATATCAGAATGAAAAATTTTAAAACAGGTGTCTAAGTGAATTCAATTATTACCATATAAAATGTACATTTACTCTTTGAGTCACTGCTGTATAAATATTTCCTAATCAAAATTCATGTCAGCCATAGCATAGCATTTTTTTTTCATCTTTCCAACTATTGAGAAAGGTACTAAGGAATATAAATAATCTTGAGCCCAGGTAAAGGAGACAGTTTTTGTTTTGAAGCGATATTCAGAAAGCCACTATTAGGTTTAATTGCCAATATCCAGGCACATAAAATCCTTAGATAGGTATAAAGAAGAGTGGAAGCAATAACTTTAGAAATAAAGCAACTATTACCCCCAGAAAAGTTTAATAAACAAAGAACATCTATACCTGCCCATTAGTTATTGATGACCATTTGATGTGATTTTTATGAGCAATAAACCAGAAACACAGGTTTATTTGGTTCTTTATTATACTTATATTAGCTCATATGTCAAATGAAAAAAAAAAGAATATAAACTAACTTTTTCATCTTTATGGAAGTGTTGATAAAAAATATTATGATCAATTGAAAGTAAGTAGATTACTTTTTTCTATTTGCTCTTTGGTGTATGAAAAATGTGTTGTTATTCAGATGGCTTCAGGATTCCACCAGCTTTTTTTCCTCTTAATTATTTACATAATCCTTTTACACAATGTTCTCAGAAGAATATATCACTAATTTTCTTTATCCAGAATAGCTGCAACCTTACCTGCTATATTTGTAATGAACACTCTGAATATTTCACACCCAATGTATGCTTCCCTTCTGTCATCCTTCTCTTTTATGGACACATGGACTTGGCCAATCTGGGAGCAGCATTAGGCCAATCCCAAGTTTTCTGGAGGGTTAGAACTCTACATAATGACTTGTTTATATCATAAGTTCTCAGACATATTAGAAAATTGCTTGTTGTATATTTGAGATTTTGACTGAATCTTTGTGTAATACAAACATTTTATACCAAACTAAAAAGCGAAAGTCACCTAAAGCAAATTAGAATATTTCCCAAACAAATTTAGACAGCAAATAACAAATAATCTAGCCAAGAGAGTTCCCTCCACCACACCAACACTGAGAAGTGAATGCAGAGTTTCACATAAGTTAATGTTATTGCTTTAGGCTTTTATATATTTGAATCGTCTATTCTGAAAGACATTATTTGGCATAAGTTGCAGCTGGCCCTTTGAGACTTTATTTCCTCTGGTGTAAGATGAGAATTGTTAAGTAATCCTTGATCCTCAAAGGATTAACAAGATTGGCACCAGTATGAAGATTCCTAAAAATAAAGAATCTCATGCCCTACTCAACACCTAACAAATCAGAATTTTTATAATTATCTACAGATAATTAATATGAACCTTAAAGTTTGAAAATCACCAAACGAGATGCTTCCTGACATTGTATACTTATAGGATTTTTTTGAGTTCCTGGAATGGAGATTAATACAGGAAAAAAAGAATCTCCTTCTAAATTGATGCTGGGAAAAAAAGGTAGAGAACCCAAGTTTTGCACCAAATGAAAATAACCAAGTTGTACCTGAAGTCTTGGGTTCCAGCACTTTAGTTAACATGTGATTTGAAGCACATATCTGTGCAATAGTACCCACATTATTTCAAGAGTAAGAGAATCTTTTGTGGAGGTGGGATTCATTTTTGAAGAAAAAACACTGAGAGACTTTGGATAAATGGATTTTCTCTATTTTATTCCTGCTTTTAACATCATCGGTTTTTTTTTTTTTTTGCTCTAATTTTTATTTTTAATTTTCTTCCACTTGTTTTAGTCTTAAATTGTTCATCTTTGGGGGCGCCTGGGTGGCTCAGTCGGTTGAGCGGCCGGCTTCGGCTCAGGTCATGATCTCACAGTCTGTGAGTTCGAGCCCCGCGTGGGGCTCTGTGCAGACCGCTCAGAGCCTGGAGCCTGTTTCAGATTCTGTGTCTCCCTCTCTCTGCCCCTCCCCCGTTCATGCTCTGTCTCTCTCTGTCTCAAAAATAAATAAACATTAAAAAAAAAAAACTTTAAAAAAAATTGTTCATCTTTGTCTTGCTTCCTAAGGGAAAAAGGTAAGATTGATTTTACATATTTATTTACTTTCTATTATATGCATTAAATGCTACAAAGTTTCCTCTAAGTAGAGTTTTTAATATATCTCACATATTTGGTAGATTGTGTATTCATTTCAGTTCAGTTCAAACTATTTTAATTTTTCTCGAAACTTCTTCTTTGACTAATGTGTTATTTAGAGGTGTGTTTTTTAATCTCTAAATATTTTGGTATATTCCAGCTGTCTTTCTGTCATTGATTTCTAGTTTAATTTTATCTGTATCTGAGAATATCTTTTGTACGATTTCCTTTTTTTTTTTTAATTTGTTATGGAGTTTTTAATGCCCCGAATTTATCTTGATGGATATTCCGTGAGTCTGAGAAAATGTGTCTGCTGCCATTGTTGGACAGTGTACCATATAAATGCCAATTAAAGTCATATTAACTATATGTCATTACTAACTTTCTGATTGATTTATTAATTCCTTAAAGAGGAGTGCTGATATTTTCGACTATGGCAGTGGATTTGTCTATTTCCCCTTACAGGTCTATCATCTTTTACCTTATGTATTTTGAGATCTATAGTAAGATGTATACACACTAATAATTGTTTTGTCTCCTTGGAAAACTGTACTCTTTATCACTCTGTAATTCCTCTCTTTACTCGTGATCATTTTCTTTTTTACTTTTTTAACGTTTATTCATTTTTGAGAGACAGAGCGCAAACGGGGGAGGGGCAGAGAGAAGGGGAGACACAGAATCCGAAGCAGGTCCCAGGCTCTGAGCCGTCAGCACAGAGCCCGACGTGGGTTTGTACCCACGAATCATAAGACCACAACCTGAACTGAAGTCAGATGCTTCACTGACTGAGCCACTCAGGCACCCCACGTTTTCTTGTTCTAGAGTCTGCTTTGCCTGAAATTAATATAGCTACTCCATCTTTCTTTGACTCAGGATACCCCACCCTCAAGAGAGGGATCATAGTTCCCCACTCTTTAAGTGTGGAATATGTATGGTTACTTCCTCTCAAAGAGGTAAGTATATAGAAAGGGGATGTGGTAATGACTTGACAGTAAAGAAATCTGGCAACCCTACCTCACTGGCTGATCAACAGTAACAAATCATGTTGACAGTATGAACCCTCGGTATGAGGTGATGGAAATAGCACCTTACCTGGTCTTTCTCCCCAAAATTCATAAACCCTGTCTATCCATGAAAATAATTCCAGGCATATTCCAGTAGAGGGCATTTTACAAAATACTTGACTGGAACTCCTCAATGCCATCAAAGTAATCAAAAACAAGGAAAGTCTGAGAAACTGTCACAATGACTAGAAGACTAAGAAGATCTGACAAGTAAATGTAATGCGGTATCCTAGACTAGATTATGGGACAGTAAAAACAATTGTCAGATAAAAATGAATAATGAGTCATTAATTGTAACCTCTATACTACACTAACAAAAGCTGCTAATAATAGAGAAAACTGGTGGTGGTTATTTGGGAACTCTGTATTATTTTCTTATTATTTTGTCAGTCTAAAACTATTTTTAAAAATAAAGTCCATTAAAATAATTAAATTGGAAACTAATACTTCTTGGGATAAATGCAGTATTTTTAGTTCTCTCTCTCTCTCTCTCTCTCTCTCTGTATATATATATATATATATATATATATATATATAGTACTAAAGGGCCTTGAAGAACAAGTTGGAAAATTTTCACCAGGAGACTAAGACACTGTGTAGATATAAAAATATATTCCAAGTAAGTAAATAAAAAGGGTAAAAGAATTCTACCATGCATGTCACAGTAGCTTCTGTCAAATCAACCCTCACACAGATAACAATTATAACTAGAGAAAATGTAAAATACAACTATTGGAGCTAACATAGAGAGACCAAAAACAAGCAGATATTAGAGGTAGAATCTCAAAAGAATGGAACAGTACTAGTAAAAATCATGTTTATATGTTTTTTTGCCTGAAGCCATTCCCCTCAGTATATAGAGCAGCACAAGTGAAACCAAGCAGAAACCTATCATATTATTTTTCTGAGGAACCAAAGGACAGAATTCAAAACTTCCAGAGCACCTAAAAATAACTTTATGATTGTTATATTAAGGGTAATAATAAAACAAGTAAAAGTACCAAATGTAGACCCTGTGGTTCAATAAATAGGCTTTAATCGTCTCCAACTTCCCTCTCTATTCCACAAATGACTACTTCCCTCCAATACAAATAGCAGTGGTTCCTAAAAGGTATCTTTTGCAAGCATCTAAATGTACTGGAAAAATAATTACTAGAGGAAGTATATGGAATTATGCCTAGGTTAGTGACTGACATATCAAAAGAAAGCACCTATAGAATTGTAGAAACAAGTCATTTAAATATGCTGGAAAAAATATAAAGCTCATCCAAAGCGGGGAGGAGAGTGAGAGATTTAACTGAGAATAAACACCATGTAAAAAGGGGCCAATGAAAGACAGAAATAAAAAACAGTACAGAGATGCAAAAACTGTTAATAGCCTGGTAGAAAGAAAATCACATCAAGTCCTCTCCACGTAGAAACAGGTGCAAATAGGAACACTGCAATATCTTTTCATCTTTCAGTCATTCCAACTAAACAACTGATTTTGTGAAAAATCAGTCATAAACTTGAGATCGTAGCCTCATCACCCAGTTATTGGCTTTATGAAATATTGAATTCTACCTTGTGACAGAAATGAATTGCATGGATATGTGAAATAAAGCTAGCTATTTTTAAGAATGTAGCTAAGTTACAATTATTTATTTTATCTACAAATTCATGATTAAAATTATGGGATACAGAAATAACACCTAGGTTTGAAGTCCTAAAAAGAATCCTAATATTTGAAAAAGAAACTACAGTACTTTGTGAGCAGGTTGATTCTTGAATTTTGATCATTAGATTATTGTACAATTTTGCTTAATACACAGTCATATGTCAGCTTTAGAATTTGGTGAAGCCTGAAAGATTGTGAAAAAAAAGTTTTTGATTTTAGTTCATCATAAGATTTTCAACTTGTTACTGCTATGATAGTTTGTTGTAGGTCTCAATAAGTCAGAGACACATGACAAAGTAATGTGCTCAAGTCAATGAATCAACTCTAGTTGTTTCTTTCTACATGTGGCCCATTCTTTGAACCTCTACTGAGGATGCTCACCTATTAAGTCCAGTTTCTGGGAAACATAAAGGCGTGACATATAGGAGTTGCTCCCTTGGATGAATTATTTTGTTTCAGGTACTGTCAAAAAAGCTGTTCATAGAGTTTTTAAAAAGATACATAAAAATTAAAATTGGAATAAAAAAAAGGATGCCAGACAAAATAAAAAGAGTACAGGGCATGTACAAGGAGAAAAGGAAAGGAAAAAGGAAGGAAGAAAGGAAGGGCAGAAGGGAGAGGGGGAGGGAGGCAAGGAGAGAGGAGGAAGGAAGGAAGGAAGGAAGGAAGGACGGAAGGAAGGGAGGGAGGGAAGAAGGGAGGGAGGAAGGAAAACAGGGAGGAAGGGAGAAAAGGGAAAGGAGGGAAGGAAAAAGGGGTGGGACCCCCTTTTTTGTGTATTTGGCTGCTCTTTCTCTTATGCCCCACATATGAGCATATTGAGAAGAAAGCCTGGCTACTTCCTCCTTAGTTCCAGCAGGAGGTTCAAACTGTACAAACTTCTGTCCTGAGATCTGTCACCCCTGTTCCTCCTACCACTGTAAAAATCCAAAGTCAATCTCCTTTCTCTACTCTCTCAAGATTGTTGTTGGGATGCCTGGGTGGCTCAGTTGGTTAAGCATCTGACTTCAGCTCAGGTCATGATCTCACACTACGTGAGTTCAAGCCCCACCTCAGGCTCTGTGCTGACAGCTCAGAGCCTGGATCCTGTTTCAGATTCTGTGTCTCCCTCTTTCTCTCTCCTTCCCCGCTCATGCTCTGTCTCTCTCTTCTCAAAAATAAACGTTAAAAAAAAAAAAAAAAAGATTGTTCTCTTAGTTTTGTTTTTGTTTTTTGTTTGTTTGGTTTTTTTTTGGACCAGCTTGGGAAACCCACTCTGCTCTCCAACATAAGCTTCATTATGAGAACATAAAAAGTCATTTTCACACCCGTTTGGTGTATGTGACATCATCAGTTTTGACATTTGAACCAAATTTTAGGTGGAAGATCCTCCAGTAACTGAGAGGCAACTACAACAGAAAGGGAGGAAAGAAGATGAAAGAAATAAAGGAAGAAAGAAATCTTGAGGCATATAGAGAAGGAAGTCAAAAGCCAATGTCTTTTAAATGAACTTTTCCTCCCAAGCAAGAAAAGAATGGTCCCAACTATCTTCCTTCCTCAAATGTGGGTAATGGTCTCAGCTTACCCATAAGAATTAACTGTGAAACATTAATAAAAATATGGAAAGAGAAATTTAAGTAATAACATTATAGGATGCGTTTGAGTTAGAGAAATCAAGCCAAGTGAAACATAGAAAAGTCTTTTTTATAATTTGTTGCCAAGTGCTTAAGTGAGGTGACCTTGGTGGCCTAAAGGAAATTCAATTTGTGCCTTTATAAAATCATCACAGGCATTTTTATTAATTGGTTAAGTTTAATATCACTACTTTGAAAAAAAAGTGGTTACTCTTTTATTCATACTATTTGTTGGGTTATTTCCAGGTAAGCTTTTCCATAAACAATTTACCATTTAGGAATCCCATCAGTGTGCTGAATATGTCTGACGTTATTGATATTTGGGTGACACAGAACTATACCTAAGTGGGGGTATGCAAAGTTACTTGTAACATTACCTCAATGTTTCTTTGCAAACGAACAAATGAATATATCCTCACGATACCTAGCATAGCATTTTGTATCCCTGGTATTCAGTACATTTGTTGAAATAATCACTCCTTTCTGTAATCGAAGTTCTGTTTGTCATGTTTGACCACTGAAAGGTCATTTGACCTTGACTTCATTTTCTTTGGCAGCCATACAAGTTCATGAAACAAATCCCTTCTTCATTTTTATTTTTATTTCTATTTTTATTTTAATGTGCTTTTCACTTTCATCATACTTCATATGAAACATAGTCATAAGAAAAACTGGTATCTCCTCAAATCAGCTGTTACAAATAACTTTACTATTTTATCCAATCTTCAATTTATAAGGACATTTGTGATATGTTTTTATAAGGATATATTTATATGTCCATTTATGAAACATTATATTTATTTATATAAATAGTTACATGTTTGTTCATTAAATAGTATTACTTGAGCATCTATTATGTGCCTATGTGTTATAACATGATAAGTGGCAAGGATACAACATGAACTAAAAGCTAGAAAGTCTTTCTCTTCTTGGAGCTTACCACCCAGTAGGGTAACAAACATAAAATAAGTGTATTTTTTACAAACTGGGGAAAATGCTAAGAAATATAAGAAAGATATTTAACAAAGAAATGTGGCTGATAATTGAGTTGAGCTCTGAAGGCTGGATGGGTGTCATAAGTAGTGTATTGAGGGACAGGCAAAGGGCATTCCAGGTAAGTGTATCAAGCTCTGTATCAAGGGAAGCATGGTTTATTGGAAAAACTGAAAGGAAGCCATGAGACAGTGAGGATCCTGTAAGTTCTTACATTATATTTTTGGTGTGCACGTGCATGCATAAACCTGTATCTGCCAGGAAGACTCAAATTGAATTAATGTTAGATCATGATAATGATGTAATTCCAGGTTTTTGATATATTTACTATTCCCTTCCTTCCCATGTAAGTTTTTTTTGACTAAATTTCTCTGTATTAGCTACTGAGTTCTACAGTAAGTATTAGTAAGTATTAGTATTAGAATTGGTGGGGGAAATGAAGAGGGAAAGTGGACTTGAAGGAAAGAGAAAGGAAGACATGGAAGAAAAATCGTAAACTTGACATCATCCTAGTTAGAAGGAGAAGCAGAAATGTTTTAATACATGATTTTAGCACATGGATAATATGGTCTTCTACCATTTATACTGTAAGGTAAAATAAAACTAATTACATTATACCATATTTTTCAAGTAAAAAGAACAAATGTCATGGGCTTAAGGATTTAATAAAAAAAGCAAAAGAGATTTTTCTAATATGTTATATCTACCCTAAGATCTGGCTTAAGCACTGGGGGATAAATTTCAGGGTATAAATATATTGTATCATTGAGTCAAAGCTCTAACGGGTGCCTCAAAGGACCAAAATTGGATCCTTAGATTCCTTCCAAGAGAAAAGATTAAAAATATGTAGAACCTTACAATTTCTTATAATTGAGTAACCTTCAGTCTGATTGGCAATTTAACATTGCAAATAAAAGGTAAGCTTTAATTTACTGGCTCAGTTTGAGTTGTTGGGAAATTAAATCATTTCCACATTTGCATAACAAAATTTATTATCTGTAATTAACTAACCTTTAGAAAATTTATTTTTAATTTCCTCCTGTCAACATATCTGGGAAATGCCAAGTTAACAAGCATTAGGATATAAGCAACTACATTAGTATAGAAGTTACAGCAAGTATTAGATGGATGAAGTGGTCAAGTCCTAAGGTAATTAAAGAGTTGTCATCTGATTGCATTGTTCACTTGAAAACATATGGAGAAATATATTATATCATTACTAAGTGACAACAAAATCATAAGGCACCATTTTGTATACACTAATCAGCTAAAGTGACCTATTTAGTCAGCGTTGTTTACTTGGAATTTCTTTATAGTTATAACACTATGCTTCATAACAAAACAAAACCAAAATATGAAAATCCTATTTTCCTAATTCCAATTGTTTTAATTTAATTGGAATGTACATGTATTTTGTCATTCAATTTTACAAGCAACAGTTCTACAGTAGTATTTTTTAAATCTTCAATATTTTAAGAATTAATTTCTTATCCCTATTCACTCTTGATATAAGGAGTAGTAAGAGAGAAATAAAATGCATATTCCCTCATCATAAATTTTGGTTTATTAAGTCCTCTTGTAAAGATAGATAGATAGATAGATAGATAGATAGATAGATGATAGAAACATACATACACACATACATAAAGTATACATATGAATATATGTATATGTATGCCATTTGTCAGATTGTATAGCTATAGAATTTTAAAAGACTGTTTTCTTTTCAAGAACAAAAAAAAAAAATTAACAACAAACCTCTCTGTTTTTCCCTAGAGTTTACCAAGCTCTGCTAAATGCTTTATCTAGCCATTAAATTCATAGAAAAAAGTAGTGGTAGCAGGTGGCATTATGAATTTAAATTAGATCCAATGTGCAGAAGGACAGCAGGGGGTCCTCCATATCAGTTTTCTGAATGCATGACTCCAACAATATTATATGTTTTCCAAACTAGTCAGCCCATTACTGTTCCACAAACAATTTTTTTTTCTATTTTACTAGAGTGCTTTATTTCCCTCAAGATACTAGTTTATAAACTCATCAGATTCTTTACTCTGACACGAGAAATCTAGAGTACCAGTGATGAAAAATAAAATATGAAACAAAGCAAAACATATGCCTTTTAAGACAGTTCCAGAGGGTAAGTCATCTTAAGCTATCTCCTTTTTAATATCTACAGATGCACACACATACACACACACACACAAAGCCAATATCTAAACAACTACACATCTTACTCTTGCCAACACAATTAAATTAGATATATAATATACTTAAAATTGCATCAGGAAATAACTTTATACTATTTTTTAAATTCAGACTTTTGCTAAATTAGAATTTAGGGTT
Organism: Lynx canadensis; assembly: GCF_007474595.2. Taxonomy (NCBI): domain Eukaryota; kingdom Metazoa; phylum Chordata; class Mammalia; order Carnivora; family Felidae; genus Lynx; species Lynx canadensis. The sequence goes on from NC_044311.2 coordinate 139,699,092, forward strand.
TTTTTTAATATCATACTTCAGAAAATTTAAAGAGATGACAGCCTTTAAAGGAATTCAGCATCCTCTCATTCCTTATTTTCAGATGACACCATCTATTTAGATTTTAAAGCCAGAAACTTGGGATTTATCCATCAACATGTATATCCACGTCCTTCAGATTTTACTTCCTAAGATTTTTTCCGCTCCTCTCACTTATGTCCATTTCCATAAAGTCCATCTTGGTCCAGGCTAATATCCTGTGTGGCTGATTACTGGATTACTGCAGTACAAATCATAGCTAGAGTAGGAGACTTAAACTGATCGACAATTAGTTTCTCGCTTTTACAGAAATATTTTTAAAATGGTATTCTTGTTCTACTCTTATAGACTATAAATGAGTGGGAGAAATAATGAAACCACATGTTATTTACATCAGAAGACAATTTAACAAATATACCAAATTTTTCAAATATTATTATTCAAATGAACCAAAGCACACTCTTCTCAATTCGACATTGTAGACTACTGTTTCATAAAATGTTGACTTGTACAAAGGAAAAGAAAAAGAAAAAATACACCATATAATATAACTTTTACTGTCTCATTACCTTAATAGTCACCAGGCAACTTTTATTTATACAAGCTTATAGCAAAACTATAGGAAAATAGTCAAAATTAAACTATACTTTCTAATAGAATAAACAAGATTTATGTCTGCTTTCCCTCCTGGTTTCTTCTCTGCAATGCCTCATTCATTTGGCAAAGTAAAACTAACAGAATTAATAAAAAGACTTTACGGTTAACTGATGTTATTGAAGACCTAACAAAAAAATAACACAGAAATCAAAAATTCATCACAACAAAAATATATCACTGAATATCCACCCATATTTCTCACAGAAAGTTCTGTACTCAGCCTCTCCTCTTGCAGACATCCACTTCCCGTCATTACACAAATCACCATCTCTTTTCCAATCTCGTCTTTTCAAGGGCCAGAGATTCCTCAAACTCCTGTCTTGTCAGTGACAATGGGAAACTAAACATTTCTTCATATTAAGCAGTTTACACCCAAAAATGAGCCTTTAAATTTATTATGCAGAGTAATTTACCATTCCATTGCCTTGACCATCTTATTTTCTTTGAACGTAGTCCAAACATTTCACCACCACATAATGAAAGGGTCTATTAAAGGGCTTTCCTACATCAAATTATTGTGATCTTTCAGCCATCTTTTTTTTTTCCTTTTAGCTTATTTATGTTGAGAGAGAGCATACATGCTCATGCACAGGGAGAGAGAGCACTCCAAGCAAGCTCCACACTATCAGCACAGAGCCCAATGTGGGGCTTAAACTCATCAACCGTGAGATCATGACCTGAGCAGAAATCAAGACTCAGACACTTAACTGACTGAGCCACCCAGGGACCCCTCAACTATATTTTTGAATGCAGAAATCATCACAGTGATTTTTAAATATTTTGGTTTTTGTTTTTCCAAATTTCACCATTAAAATTTTTTAAGCTCTGATATTTAGTTTCCTTTTTTACACTTATTCTGTAATTTCTGCAGAGCAATATGAAAACGAAATAACAAAGTCAGTTGGAAAAAGACAAAAATAAATAATATTATATAGTGTTTCGATTTTATACCTGAAAATCAAAAGAATCATCCAAACAACATAATAAACTAGAACATTTTAACACAGTAATAATCAAGATGTTAGGTGTTTATGAAGAAAACTATAAAAGTTTGTAAGTATATATAAAGAAAAAGCAAAATAAACAAAAAAAACAGATATAAAAATCAAGTTCTTGGACTGAACGATGAAAAGACCAGTTTTTTTCAAATTAATGAATAGTTTCTTCCTTCCTTCTTTCCTTCATTTCTTCTTTACTCCTTTATCTGTTACATAAAATAAATATTTCATGTGAGAGACCATGTCACTTATTAGGGTAGATGGTAAGTGTACTAGAGGCAATAATATAGGTCGATATCTTGCCCTAATTAAAGGTGCCAAATACATGCAATTTAAGAGTAATTAGAGTAAACTCTAATATACATTTCTATCATATAGATATACATACATACATACACATACATATATGCAATGTGTACAGTTAGGTATGTATTTCTCCTCTTTCTTTGAAACAGAAAATGAACGAATAATGCAAAAACAGATTGAAACAACAAAATTTTTATTTTGAAAATATGTGAAAGAGGAAAGCTATAAAACCTTAGAGACTTCTGAAAGAAGACTTAATTAAATGGTTATTTTACTGAATAAATACATGGAATATTTTTCAGATGCTAATTCTACCCAAAATTATACATAATTTTAGTGCCATTACAATCAACTTTTCACTAGGAATCCTCTTTCAACTTGACAAAGTGATTCTAAAAATCCCTCTAAGTATTTTTCACAGAAATAGGAAAAGCAATCCTAAAATTCATGTGGAACCACAAAAAGACCCTGAATAGCCAAAGCAATCAGAAGAAAGACGAGCTAAGCTGGAGGCATCATGCTCCCTGATTTCAAACTATATTACAAAGCTATAATAATTAAAATAAGATGGTATTGTCATAACAGCATACACATAGATCAGTAGAATGGAACAGAGAGCTCAGAAATAAACCCATGCATACAGTCAATTAATATTTGAGAAGGGAGCCATGAACACTTAAAAGCAAAAAGATAGTCTCTTCGGTAAATGGTGTTGGGGAATCTGGCCATTTGCAAGTAAAAGGATGAAAAGATTTACATTGTCAAGGGACATAAAAATAATGCAAGTTTTCTTCTAGGAGTTTTGGGGTATATTTCTCTGTTCTCAGTAGTCTAGGGTAATTGCTATTTAAATCTTCCTTTATAATTGAGGTAGGATCACGTTGTGTGCTTAATCCATCTCATTGTCAATCATCACAGCATCTTCTCCTCTCTTTCCTCACTTTTTCAAGGATCGCACTCCACTCTTAGCAACTCAATCAGGCTTTGTCATAAGCACCCAGGTCTAATCCATGGCAGCCCACTCCTTCTACCTTTGTAAAATTACATGTTCAGGTCTCTATCTTATTATCCTGCTGTCACCCCTTGTCTGCCAGCCCCAAAGCTGGCAGAGAAGAGGACAGCCCCATGGCCTTCTCTACTCTCAGAGCTTCTAATTTTCTAACCCAATCTTTGGCCTCTAGCCAACCAACCATCCACAGTAGAGGCCAGTCCACCTTGACAGCCATTCATTTCCTTTCTTTGCTACAGTTCGCTGTGTGTAGTTCCTCAAACACATGCATTAGAGCAGCCTGCATCTTGAAGGCATCCTTAATACTCACATAGCCATCCACAAGCCTGACCACCTCACACACAGGTGGATAGTCAACTCGGGGTTTCACTTGAAGATGTCTCACTCCCCAAGACTCATCTCTTTAGTCTCCTGAGTGGCTTGCCAGTTGTTGGGTCACAAACTTTGGAATCCTCTGGATGAAATCAGCAGAGAGAGATGGAAGAAAGAGGCAGACCACTCCAAGTTGGTAGGCGGCAGGTTTAACAAGCAAAGGAACTTACGTACAAAATATATTAGTCCCACAAGTGTGCTCCTACTTCAGATGGCAACTATAAATAGTGCCTACAATGTCCAAGGGGCCAAGACCATGAGAGAGAGGACCTCAGGCCCCTTGCCAACTGGGTTTTGGGCTTTGCCTGAAAAAGAATTCAAGAGCAAGCCATTTAGAGAAAGGGACAAAAATTTATTAAACATAGAAGTAAGAAATGAGCCACTTCACAAAGTAACAGTCTCTCCTCCCAGATGGGCAAGAGGACCCCCTTCTTGGCCTCTAACAAAGGGTTTTATAAGTTCTTAGAAACTTATAAACTAACCATATGGGAAGGGGCTTACCCTTTAATTTTGAGTTCATTATTTACACTGGGAGGTTAGTTTTTTCCATTACTTAGCGTTGTGGAATTACCTCCAGGGAGCAATTTTAAGGCTATCCAGCCTTTGTTGCTTCTATTGCCAGAGAGAGTGGAGTCTTGTGGTTTTCCATGAGTAGGATCTTATGCCTCTTTTTTTCAGATTTTTTAAAAAATGTTTTAATGTTATTTTTGAGAGAGCACAAGCAGGGGAGGGGCAGAGAGAGAGGGAGACACAGAATCCAAAGTGGGCTCCAGGCTCTGAGTTGTCAGCATAGAGCCCAACATGGGGCCTGAACCCATGGACCGTGAGATCATGACCTGAGCCTCTTTTTATAACCTGCTGACTTTTAGGGTAAGGGTCAACCTAAAGACAAAATGTCTTTACTTTGGTCAGGTAGTCTCCTGAGCCTCCCTTCCCTCCTCTCTCACCTAAATAAAACTTATTTCTGCCTGGCCAACTACAAATTCAAAAGTTCTTATAACCCCTCTTCAGGTTAAATAATTCATTACAATGACTCCCAGAACCCAGAAAAGCACTTTACTTACTATTGTTGGTTTATTATAAAGGATTCAACTCAGGGACAGTCAAATGGAAGACATTCATAGGACAAGTTATGGGGGGACAGCATAGACCTTTTATTCTGTTTCTGTGTGCATCATATTCCCAACTCTTTAATGTGTTCACCAAATCATCAGCTCTCCAAATCCCCTCAAGGGTTTATAAAGGTTTCATTACCTAAACATGATTGATGAAATTATCAGCCATTGAGGACTGAACTCAATGTATAACACCTCTACCCTCCGTGGAGGCCAGAGAATGGAACTGAAATATCCAACTAATAACAGGCTTGGTCTTGCTGGTGATTAACACCCATCTTTTTTTTTTTTTAATTTTTTTTTCAACGTTTATTTATTTTTGGGACAGAGAGAGACAGAGCATGAACGGGGGAGGGGCAGAGAGAGAGGGAGACACAGAATCGGAAACAGGCTCCAGGCTCCGAGCCATCAGCCCAGAGCCTGACGCGGGGCTCGAACTCCCGGACCGCGAGATCGTGACCTGGCTGAAGTCGGACGCTTAACCGACTGCGCCACCCAGGCGCCCCTTAACACCCATCTTAAAGCTATCTAGGTCTCTCACCTTCACCCTACCTCCAGCCACCAAGTCCCTTATTAGCATAAATTCAGGCAGGATTGAAAGGGCTGATTTCAAATAGCAAAAGACTATTTCACCACTTAGGAAATTCTGAGGATTTGGGGAGCCCTGTGACAATAACTGGAGACAAAGGTGTGTGTGAGTGTGCATTTTATTATATTATAGATATAAAAACATCTTTTATGCAAGTAACTCACTTCATCTAAGTTCTTTTATTATAAGTTTCTTTACTTTTATTTTCTGTTTCCTCCTTTTTCTGTATTTATTTTGTTGTTATAAGCATAAACAATTACATCAAAATTAAAATTACTAGCAACAGTTTACATGGAAGAAGTAGGCAAAACTATACAGAAAAAAATAAAGCTACAAGGTAATTATATTAATATAATTATATTAATTCAGCCAAACTAATGTTTATTTATTGGCTACCTTGAATGATCTTAGCTTATAAGTAAAGGAATGCAATAGCATTCAAAAGACCAGTTGAGCATAGAGTGAAATCAATTTACGTGGCTATTATGTAAGTATAAGAACTGAGTTTTATCCATATTCTATATACAGCACATCCCACAAGACTTGGCATAGAATATACTTAATAAATATTGACTAAATAAATGGATGCATTTAAACTTTTAAGCATAATTTTGAATATATCTATATATGATTTAGATGTAAATTCTCTCCATTTCCATTTTCTGGGCTCACAAGAAAGTTCCATGTCTCTGCTTTCTTTGGTACTATCCTGGGGTCATGTGTAAAATAGGTTATCCATAGAATGTGGGCAAAAGTTATGAACATCATTTCCAAGCCTGGCCTTGAAAAGGTCTGGTATCCTTCACTATCTCATATTCCCCAATCTCTGTAGCCAGAAGCAAAGGACTCAAAGATAGTAGAGCCATATGATAGAAATGCACTGGATCCTTGAATCATTCCTTGGAGGAAAGAAACCTAAGCAAGTTGCTTGACCTCCATTAGAATGTAACAGGAGCAAGAAATGCTTTTGTTGCACTAATCATGGTGGTATATCCTGGGTTTATGACATGGGGGTGGGAGGACAGCTGATATCTCTGACTTTCAAGCTGAGAACATGATCAAAGGGGTGATAAGCCAAATATAGTCAATATTTCTGGGACACATTTAACTCAAAATGTATTTATGTATTCATTTTTATTCATCTAGGAAGGTTTTATTGTAGTTCCACTCTAATTCTTAGTATATAGAATCTTAGCATTTTAAAAGTCTTAGAGGCTATTTTGTTGAAATATTATCTATGCAAGAACCATGTCTGTATAATGTTGACATGTGGTCTTCCAAATACAATTATGCAGCCTAAAATTCATTGTGAAGGGCAATTTTATAACCCTAGTTGCTATTTATTTGATTGATAGAGGATAGAGATAAATTATAAATAGATTATAGATAGAGAGATAGATATGACAAATTGATGTCTATCTTAGAAAAAGGCAGATTAAAAATAGAAAACTCACAAACATAAACTATTTTTTAATATCTGGATGTTAAGATTATACAATAAAGTGGGGAATAGCTTACAAATTGCCTGGGATTACACCAATGGGTTAATAAGGCATAAAGAATTACAAAGCCATAAGATGTTCACACCCAAGTATGGGTAAACAAGATTAGGCGTGAGTAAGTATAGAGAAGGCAGGGCAGAAGCCCCAATATAGACAGGGTGGGGCAAAGGTCCCAATATAGAACGTAGGTATATGAAATAAGCAAGATTAAAACTGAGAATAAACTGAGGGTTGATGGCAGGGGTGGGAGGGAGGGGATAGTGGGTGATGGGCATTGAGGAGGGCACCTGTTGGGATGAGCACTGGGTGTTGTATGGAAACCAATTTGACAATAAATTTCATACTAAAAAAAAAAAACAAAAACAAGATTAGGTATTCAGGGCCAAAGCGCCCCCAATTTAGTAGTATAGCAGAAAGCTGCTTTCACAGGAGGGAAGGACCAAGTTAGGTAAACAGGAAAATAGGGCTATAGACAGCTGTGCTGTGCTGCGAGTGAGCAGCCCAGAGCAGAGATTAACAAAAGAAAGGGGCATTGTTAACCCTGAGGTCACGTGTCCTATCTGTCACATCCCCTAGGCTAGCTAAGATAAAGAGAGGTGCTGCCTCAGGTCTGCTTTATAAACAACCTTCCACCAGGCTGCCAGGCACTAGGATTTTGTTTTGTGTTAACCCAAACCCCTAACCCCGAATAGCTTCAAGATCCCCATTCCCTCAAGTCCGCTTCAAGATCCCCATTCCCTCAAGTCCGTAAGTTAATGTTCACAGATTTGTTGTCTCTTTGTGCACGTCCATCACCATGTTTGTGAGCCTTCTGATCCTGGTAAAAATGGGTCAAGGACCCTTATTCGGGGCTCTTGTCTTTTCCTGGGCATTAGCCGTCTCTTGCTTTTTATCCTGCATCTGCTTCCTTGCTAGACAAGAGAGAACTTTAGACCCAGAGTCTATGACACAATAAATGAATCAAAACTTTTTTTTTCTGAATTAGTTCCACTGTTCCTTTGGAAGAAAACAGAGAATTTAAACCTGTTTCCTGTAGAAGGATATTACAAATACTGAACTATAACAATTATTGTGTATCCCAAGTTAATCTTCTCCAGGTTTCTCTTCTCCAAGTTAACCATAACTTTTCTCATCTCCATCTACACATGGATTTACATAAGGAACTTCCCCTAACGTAATGTTGAAATGACCATGATTATCTAATGGGCTGTCCATGTTTAGTAACATCGGGTTTTTTAGGAAACATTTCAGCAATATGTGCTTTGAAAAGATACAAGAATTAAAGTGCAAAAATTTAACAGGGTGTTATGCAAGTGACGAATTCCACTCCAGAAACCAATATTGCACAGTATGTTAACTAAAATTTAAATTTAAAAAATGCACATAATTAATGTATACAATTTGGTGAGTTTGGACATATGCACACATTCATGTTAAGATCACTATAATCCAGGTAATAAACATATCCATCAACCTCTCAAAAAAAAAGTACAAGAGCTTAGATAAATTGTTTATCCATTAATATAAGTGACCTATTATTTCCTGCAGTATTTAATATTGTCCATAATTATCAGCAAGAAAATACTTATATGAAAGGGCAATTTATAGAAGTGACTGTCTGCATAAACTGTGTTCTTAAAATAAGGTTTCAAAGACTAAAATAAAAACAAATAATTAACCGGGTTAATAAAAGGTCCCTAACTTGAGAATTTGAGGAAAGAAAAATATTTATTATTTCCAGTAAAAATTTATGTTTTGGTTTGAAAATGTTTTGTGAAAATACCAAGTAAATCTACATCCCTATTAAGAGAATAAATGATAAAGATGACATGCCCCTGTAAAACTTAATCACATTTTTCCCTACAACAACACACCTAAGATAAGAATGATCAAGAAAGCTGGGTTTCAATCAAAAATATTATTTTGACTATGATGAACAAATATGACACCACAAAATTAATTTGCTAACAATTCTTCATAACATCTAACATACTCATATACACAGATAGCACTTGTCAAAATATGCTATTGGTTGTTAATGTTATTACTTACAGATATTTACAACTATCTAATGTCATACATGAAAATCAGATGTGAGAAATTTTATTCTTTAAACACAGTCTTCATGTGTATATAAATTATTTCCTACATGTTTATTCTTGTATTTATTTAGTTTGTATTACAGATGATTCGTAGTATTTTTCTTTTCACTAAATTAAATCCGCTCAGCTATGAATGAATCAGCTGGAACAGCTACAGCTAATGAAAAGCTAATGCTGTTTACCATGCAATTATCTTGCCTGAAATAACAGGATTATGTACAACAGTCGATAGGATAATTTATCAGATATTATCCCTCTTTTTAAAGGTTTCATATTAAATCATGCAAAATACATTTGACAACATCTTTAAGTTTCTAATTAACTTACAAAGAACTTTTGAAATATCTTTTCTCACATGTCATTTTCCCACATTTTCCACCAGTTGCTATTGGCTTTTTTCCGGTAAAAGCACAATGGTACTACATTTTAATTTGGGAGAAAATTACTTGTGCAAGGAGACTTTGGTTACATCTGTGAATGAGGCATGGTGAAACAGATTTCACCTGGTTTATTCAATCCTTGGATATTCAGACTTTATATGCAAAAGCTCAATTAAGAAATTACCCATTAAGAATAATAATGAATCTCCTATGGCCATATGAAAGCCAGCAGGCACATGCAGTCCACACGGGATGTTTCTTGATCACCAGGCTTTGGTGGCCAGGATAGCTTACATTTCTGTGTCCCATGAGGCTGTAACAATTAAAGAAATAGTTCTTGGAGGCTACTACCCCAGAGCACTGCACAAACAGCAGACTAAAACATACCGCAGTCTTCTGGTGAAAAGGCCTCTTTATTTGTCCTGGAGCTTCAGCCTAAGGGGAAGGCTTCAGGCTTGCCACACATCTTGAGGCTACAGAGGTGTTCTCAGCGAATTTAGGCTGGGGGAGGCCAGCTTTGCACTCTTCTTTGACCTCACTATAGCTCCTCACTATTTCAGAAAGGGTACACTAGTCTGAGACATAGAAACAGAAATTTTCAAATAAATCTGAATAGACTGATTGCTAGAATGAGATTGAATCAGTAATCAATAACTCCTAACAAAAGTCTAGATCAAGACAGCTTCACTGGTATAAAGACACACACACACACACACACACACACACACACACATACACAAGAAAAGGAAGGAGAGGAAAGGAAAGGAAAGGAAAGGAAAGGAAAGGAAAGGAAAGGAAAGGAAAGGAAAGGAGAAAAGAAAAGAAAAGAAAAGAAAAGAAAAGAAAAGGCCAATGTTTCCTGATGAACTAGCAAACCAAATTCAACAATACATTAAAAGGATTATATGCCATGATCAAGTGGAATAAATTCCAGGGATTCAAGGATATTCAAGTTTTGCAAATCAATCAATATGATGTATCACATTAACAAAGTGAAAGATAAAAATCATCTCAATAGATATGGAAAAACCCACTTGGCGACATTCAACATCAATTTATGATAAAAACTCTTAACAAAGTGGGTATAGAGGGTATACCTCAAAATAATAAAGGCCATATATGACAAGCCCACAGTTAACATATAGTCAATAGTGAAAAATGGAAAGCTTTTCCTCTAAGGTTAGGAACTAAACAAGGATACACATTGTAGTTGTTTTTATTCAACATAATATTGGGAGTCCAGCCAAAGCAATTAGGCAAGAAAAATAAATAAAAGGCATCCAAATTAGAAAGGAAGAAATATAACTATTTCTATTTGTGGATGACATGATATTATGTATAGAAAACTCTAAAGACTCCACCAAATAACTGTCAGAACTAATAAAACTTAGTAGGGTACAAAATCAACATGCAAAATCTGTTGCATTTCTATATACTAACAACAAACTATCAGAAAGAAAAATGAAGAAAACAATCCCATTTACACTTGCATCAAAAAAAAAAAACCCTAGGAATAAATTTAACCAAGATGAAAGACATATATACTGAAAACTATAAGGCAGTAATGAAAGAAATTAAAGAAGATATAAATAAATGAAAATATATTCCATCTCATAGACTGGAAGAATATTTCTAAAATATTCATACTACCCAAAGCAATCAGATACAGATTCAGTGCAATCCCTATCAAAATCTCAATGTCATTTTTCATAGAAATAGAACAGCTAATCCCAAATTTGTATGGTACTACAAAATACCTCAAATAGTCAAAGCAATTGTGGGAAAGAAAAGCAAAGTCCTTCATGCTTCCTGATTTCAAACTATATTACAAATTTATAGTCATCAAAACAGTATTGTATGAAAATAGATGTGTAGACCAATATAACAGAATAGAGAGACCAGAATGAAAATATATATATATATATATATATATATATATATATATATATAGCCAAATAATGTAGGATGAGGAGGCAAGGGGAAATGACAGCTTCTTTAATAAATGATGTTGGGAAAACTAGACAGCCACATGCAAAGAAATGAAATTAAACTAGTATCTTATACCATACACAAAAATTAAGTAAAAATGGATTAGAGACTTAAATATAAGACCCCAAACCATTAAACTCATAGGAGAAAACATCAATGACGAATTCCTTGACGTTGGTCTTGGCAATGATTTTTTGACTATGACTCCAAAAACAAAGGAAACAAAAGTAAAAATAAACAAGTGGGACTACATCAAATAAGAAAGCTTCTCCACAGTAAAAGAAACCATTAACAAAACAAAAAGACAACCTACTGAATGGGAGAAAAAAAAAAAGCAAATCTTGTATCTGATAAGGAGTAAATATCCAAAATATATAAAGAACTCATATAATTCAATAGAAAAAATCTGATTTAAAAATGGACACAGGATCTGATCTTTTTTTTTTGAAAAAAAAACATACATATGGTCCAAAGACACATGAAAAGATGCCTAACATCACTCACCCTCAGTAAAATGAAAATCAAACCATGAGATACTACCTCATACCTGTTAAAATCCCTATTACCAAACAGGCAAGAAACAACAAATGTCGGCGATGCTGTGGAGAAACGGGGACTATCTGTTGGGAGGAATGTAAACCGGTGCAGCCACTATGGAAAACGATATGAAAGCTACTCAAAGAATTAAAGATAGACTACTGTATGGTCTAGCAATTCCATTTATTGAGATTTATCTGAAGAAAATGAAAATACTAATTCAAAAAGATATGTGCACCTTTATGTTCATCGCAGCATTATTTACAATACCCAGGATGTGGAAACAACCTCATGGGTCTATCAGTGAATGATGGATAAAGAAGATGTGGTGTATACATACAACAGAATACTATTCAGCCATTAAAAAGAATGAAATACTGCCATTTGCAAAAACATAAATGGACCATTAGCGTATTACGCTAAATACAATAAGTCAGACACAGAAAGACAAATACCACAAGATCTCACTTATATGTGGAATCTAAAAAACAAATTAACCAAACAAAGCTCACAGATACAGAGAACTTCTGGTGGTTTCCAGAAGGCAAGGGGCTTGGGGGGTAGTAGAAATGGGTGAAAAGGTTAAAAGCTAAAAAACTTTCAAGTATAAAATAAATTAATCATGGTGATGTAATGTATAGTTTGTTGACTATAGTCAATATTGTAGTTCATATTTGAAAGTTACCAAGAGAGTAAATCTGAAAAGTTCTCATCAGAAGAAAAAAAAAATTTACTTTCTATAATGACAGATGCTAGCTAGACTTACTGCTCACTTTGCAGTGTATACAAATATCAAATCATTATTTTGTACACTTGAAACTAATATAATGTAATATGTCAATCACGCCTTGTTTCCAAAATAATAAGAAGAATATATTGATTTTTTATATTTATTGAATGCTTACTATGCATTCAATGCCTCTTATGTCAGGCTCTGTTCTAAGCACTTTGCATTTATTAATTATTTACCAATCTGTTATATGGCAGAGTATAGGATTTAGGAAGGATTGATCTAATCTGGTTAAACACCTGCATTAAGACAACCAGATAAGATTGATAATCTGTCAGCAACTTTTGATACTTGAAAAAAAATTAGTACTTTAAAGAAAGATTGGGCTATTTATGTCACCAATCCAGGTATTCACTGGAAGTAAAGGACACCATATTGTCTTCCACTTCCAAGAATTTGTTTTCCATATTAATGTATTATTTTAGGTCAGACAATTAAAATAACATTATAGGATCATCAATTATTTTAATTAAATTGTGCAAAATGTGATTTCTCCTTTTTCTGTGGATTTTATTCATTTTCCATATGCACAAAATAATCCACATTCACAGCAGGCTTAGGGTGCAGGGGTTTATCCTGAATGATATGGTGCAGGTTTGCTTACCCAGCAAACTCTTTCTCATCTACTTTGCTTCCAGCAGTTAAGATTTTGTTAATGCCTTAAGCCAATTCAATTTTTCAACCTTCTTCTTATGCAGGCAGAGGACAATAGAAGGGGAAGAGATAGCACATCAGCAAATCATGTACATTCAAAAGAAACATTTGTCTGTGTATCATACAAATAATAGTCATAGCTTTGATGAGAACTACTCAGAGGCAAGCTGAACTCTCAGATTTGTTTGAACCTCCGAGAAATCAGAATAATTTTTAAATGCTTAACATAAGTAATGACTCACCAAACATAGTTTTTAAAATTCAGCAAGAGGTTTTCTTTATTTGTTTCTACCACTCTGACAATGCCTTTTTTTTTACTAGAAAAGACATAAAAATACATCATTCTTAAAGTCTAACATATTGATCCAAAAATACTGAGCCTGGAATTCTAAGTAACTAAGAAGTCCACTCTAAATGGTGCATACATGTTTCATAACCTTTGCAAGATACTTGCAAATTTAAATTTTAAAATTTCTTTGGTCCATTTATTTCCACAAGCTTTCATGTCATAATCTCCTCCTCTTTTCAAAAGTCTACTATGACTTCAATTTTCCTTCACAGTTGTTAGTCATTCTTCTCAAGAAGAGAAATGATTTGGGAAATGATGTGGAATAGGATTCCCCTGCTGCTTTCAATCCAGAAGATGCTATGGGGTAGAACGCGCCTGGGGGTCCCTGCTGATCCTTAATGTTCCGTCAGCATTGCCAAAGAGTTGCCCTAACCAGCAGTTTTATCTATTACTTTCTCCATGTAGGAAATACAATTATTGTCTCTGGGTGAGATTTTCATAGAATAGTAAGACTGCACCCTAAGACCTTCTGAAGATCATGATTAAAGAATTCATTCACTTAGTCATTCATTAATTCTTTTATTTGCACAGATGTACAAGTCTAAATAAATTTATCATTCACTCTCTCTAATAGAACTCATGTTAAAATAGTGACACTTTTCTATGAAACTGGTCATCTTTATCACACACTGGAAATGTGATTTTAAATATTGTGATTGGAATAGATCATGTTAACATTGAAATGGAGATGGCTATTACATTTATATCAAAGACCCATCATGAAACTCATCATTCAACTTACATTTCATTAATTGTATTTTCACTATTTTTAATATCTGAGAATAAGGCAACCTTTAGAACATCTCTGGCTATTTTAATCGGTAGCACATAATTTAAAAGCTATAGTATAAGAAGTGTATGTTAGCACATGTATTTAATGGTGCTCAGATATTTACTTTAATTTTAATTATTTCAGCAAGTATGTAGTAAGATGAAGACAATTTTTCCATTCCCTCTTCCCTTGATATCTTTTTTTTTACTGTTTTAATGTTTATTTATTTTTGAGAGATAGACAGACAGACAGAATGTGAGCAGGAGAGAAGCAGAGAGAGAGAGGCAGAATCCAAAGCAGACTCCAGAATCTGAAGCAGTCTCCAGGCTCTGAGCTGTCAGCACAGAGCCTAATTCAGGGCTTGAACTCACGACTGTGAGATCATGACCTGAGCTGAAGTTGAACGTTTAACCAACTGAGCCACCCAGGCACCCCTCTCTTCCCTTGATTTCTAATTTTTTCAGACCACTTATCCCCTATGTGCCCAATATTGTTTGAAAAATATGTGATCATCTCAAAATATATACATATGTCAAATAATTATTTGTACACCTTAAATTAAACTAATATGTTATATGTCAATTATATCTCAATAAAAAGCTAATAGATATAATATCTGACACACAAAATTAAATTTAGTTGCCAATGCCTATTTTGCCTTGCACATGTGTCTGCATTTTATTTTATTTTTTACATGAAATTTATTGCCAAATTGTTTTCCATACAACACCCAGTGCTCATCCCAACAGGTGCCCTCCTCAATACCCATCACCCACCCACCCCCCATCAACCTCAGATTGTTCTCAGTTTTTAAGAGTCTCTTATGGTTTGGCTCCTTCCCTCTCTAACTTTTTTTTTCCTTCCCCTACATCCAGATGGCCAACAGGCACATGAAAAGATGCTCAACATCACTCCTCATCAGGGAAATACAAAGCCAAACCACACTCAGATACCACCTCATGCCAGTCAGAGTGGCTAAAATGAACAAATCAGGAGACTATAGACGCTGGAGAGGATGTGGAGAAACAGGAACCCTCTTGCACTGTTGGTGGGAATGCAAACTGGTGCAGCCACTCTGGAAAACAGTGTGGAGGTTCCTCAAAAAATTAAAAATAGATCTACCCTATGACCTGGCAATAGCACTGCTAGGAATTTATCCAAGGGATACAGGAGTGCTGATACATAGGGGCACTTGTACCCCAATGTTTATGGCAGCATTTTCAACAATAACCAAATTATGGAAAGAGCCTAAATGCATTTTAAAAAGAGATTCCTAAGGGAAGACTGTTGAGTCTCATGACACTTTTGAGGGACAGTATTTGGAGGATGAACAACCTACAAGATAAGTCATAAGAAATTGTTGCTGCCATCCATAACAAGGCTAATTATGAAATGAAAGTAAACAAGGCATTGCATAAGAGCAAATGACCATAACAAGAAGATGATTGAATGCATGTGGGCTACATTACCCAATAAGAGGATTGAACCCAAATCAATTTATCAAAGTTGTAAATTTGACTTTTGCAGCATTACTACTTTAGAGAAAACATGCTATAGTAAAGAGAACATGAGACTTAAAGTATGTGTAATTTTGTCTCTGTCATTTATTGGCTATCTGGCATCAAACAACTAACAAGCTCTCTTGCTTCAATTTTCCCATGTAATTAGTAACTGTGGCCTCCTTTCCAAATTCAAGCCACTTGTTATTTCACAAAAAGTTTTCTTGCAGCACAGCCACACTCATTCATCTATGTATTCTCTAGGACTGCTCATGCCCTAATGACAGAGTTGAGTTGTTGCAGCAGAGACCACATGATCTTCAAATACTAAAATATCAACTCTCTGGTACCTTACAGAAAAAGTTGGCTAAACTCTGCTCTAGCAGTTGCCAAGCCAAAGGAAATATGTCCTCACAGAACTTGTCCTCCCTCAAGAGGTTGTATTATTGATCATTGCCTCCTTCTATAACCTTCTTTGTCTTTGGTTCTTGAATTCCACTTCTCCTGTAAACCTCCTATCTCTCTTAATAGTTTTCCTTCTCTTTCTTTGGTCTTTTCAGTTTTGGTGACCCCCAAATTTTCATCCCTACATCTCCTAATTTTCAATCTCACACTTTCTTACATAATCTCCTTCACGTCTCGAGACGAGAACAGTCCTTCATAGGTCTACATGCCCCATTCTTCTCTCACCATACTTAATACAATGCAAAAAAATGATTGAGGGGGGTATTTTCTTTCGCTTTTTCCCATTTAACCATATACCTGGTTACCTGATCTGCAACCAAAACACATGGGATGCTCAGTAAATATTTGTGGAAAAATCAGACTGGATATCTATTTCCTCTTTTATTCTCATTCCTGAAATTGACTTGTAGTTAGACTCCTTCTTCCTATTGTGAGTCCTTATCAGTGTCATATGCCATTAGACAAATAAAACTATCCTAACATAGCTGATCCTACAACACACTGGAACTTAGAGTATCACTAAGTTTCTCTCTCAAGAGTTGATCAGATAAATACAACAATTACACAAATACATCATAACAAAGTGAATTTAAAATGTTCCAAGAACAAAAGAGGAAAAAATGGAGAAATCACAATGGCTGTAGTATAAAAGAACTAAATGTTTTTGCATTCTGGATAATAAAAAGGAAACAATACTAACCAAAACAACACAGATCTCAGTGTCTATACTTAATCAAGGAAAATAACACAGCTGCATAATGTTAATTGTCACCCCCTTGGATAGAAACAAACTATCAAATGTGTAGGAATGAAGTAGCTCAATTTTCACCTTCTCTATGCCATTATATACATGATAGTAAGCCTTTTACCTCCTTTCTAGAGACAATTCCGTACTGCTTTAAAGCATAACTAAAAGCACAAAATAAGCTTCTTGTGATTCACAAAGCAATTTGCAGCTGAAGAACTTTCAAGAATGATTGCCAAATGTATAAATGCTCCCCCAGCAATTGTGAAGGGGTACTCAATGCTAAAACCAGACTGAGTTGTGGTTCAACATCGCGGTTGCCATTTGAAATAAAGTTGCCTTTCTTTCTCCCCCTTTTTTCTGAACAAATTCACAGAGCCTGGATTATGAGTGGTATGGCTGACTCAGAACACCAGCCAGGTCAGAATTACAGTTTGTGCTGCTGAGTTTGTATGCAAATAAAATAAAAGCAAGGAGAAAAATGGAGACATAATTATGAAAGACACTAGAATATGGAAAAGAGATTAAACCTTATTGAAATATCATCCCTAGGCATTAGCAGCAGTTCTATAATTAATAATATAACAGTTGACTGCACTAAGCACTGTAACAGAAATTAAATTTTCATTTATGAACAGGAATAATGAGGTAACATAAAAAGATTGGGCTTGGGCTTTTCTGCCACCAAAGATTAATAATTGCCTAAGGTCTATATTCAGAATTAAGACACGCATTGGTTGCAGAGAAGGATCATTCACAGGGTGTGCAAACACCATCACCCTGGACCGTAATCATGATATGAGCAAGATGCAATATCCATTTTACCATCACCGGTGTCAGATTATAGCCACTGTTGCCCAATTCATTAGATGTAGTAGAGAAAAGTAAATGTGTTCTCTTCCATGGAGAAAAATCAATATAAATAGACAAAAAATTTACAGGTTTCTTTTTAAAAAGTATCCCTTGGCAAGGTAAATATTCAGTACAGTGTTCTTAACGCTGTTGATGACCGCCCTTAACGTCTCTAAGGAGATTTAGTTTTCTTGGAAAAAAGAAAAACAGCAGAGAATAAACAAGATGGGTGGAATTTCTTTCAGAAACTATTTAATGATTGCTGTAGTGTCTCACCCTGGCTTTATTTTCCAAGGGTTTTAAAATTTGCTGTACATGTAAGATGGATATATTTATACTACTGTTTGCATAGTTCGGCACATCCATGAACAAAAAGTTAAGAAAACATCATAAAAATTGTTCTTATTGATAATTACAGTGTTTATTTTTTAAAAAGGAAAATCAATTGGTTACTTATATCAAAATTTGGGAATAGAAATTATAACTGTCCCAAATTTTCATTTTGATTTCAACTGACATATAACATTGTATTCATTTTAGATGTACAACATCAAAATTTGATATATGCATGTATTTTGAAATTACTACAATAAGGTTAGTTAACATCTATTGGCACATATACTTAGAATTTTCTTCTTGTGACGAAAACTTTTTAGTTATGCTCTCTTAGCAACTTTCAAATATGCAACACAGCATTGTTAACTATAATCACCAGACCTCATATTATATCCCCATGACTTACTTATAACTGGAAGCTTGTACCCTTTGATCACTCTGACAAAATTTTCATTTTTGATTCATTAAATGCCATTTGGTATGATTTTCTCATAGACCCACTTCTTGGTAGTTAGATACCTCAGTAAGATCAAAGAATAGAGAGGAAGCTAATATTCATTTAGTGTCAAATATACAGCAGACACTTTTGATATGGTACATCATCACATTATCAAATATCTCTTTGTGTTGGATGTTTCTATACTCTTCTTACAGATGAAGAAAGTCAAACTAAAGGAGATTTAGTACCGTAGGATTTGACCCCAGATCTGCTTGAATCTAAAGCACTACTTTCTTTCCATTTTAGCAAATGATTCTGTTAGCCCTTAATGTTCCTAAAACACTAATAATCACAAGATAATTTCAAAAACATAATTTGATATTTTTTAAGTTTATTTTTATTTATTTTGAGAGAAAGATAAGGAGTAGGGTAGGAGCAGAGAGAGGGAGACAGAAGCCCAAGATAGAATCTACACTGTCAGTGCAGAGCCCAATGTGGGACTTGAACTCATGAACTGTGAGATCATGACCTGAGCCAAAATCCAGAGTCAAACACTTAACTGACTGAGCCACCCAGGTGCCCCTTTTAGTGTTGTTATTTTTACCTAGAAAGATGCACTCACACACACATATACACAACCACACCACACACACACTCACCAGATCTTAGGCTGCTGGAAAATATATGGCAAAATATTTTGTTACGGTTGCTGTGATTTAGCATTTTGGGACCTTGACTGAAGCAAAGTAGTGATATTGAACCAGCCAGCACTTCTCACTTCTAGACTCTGATCTAAAGCTTTGTGCAGGTATGTGTAATCATTTAGAACTAAGCCTGAAGACTCTTAGGAATGGGTCTTGTTTGGGAGAAGCGGGTACTGGAACCTAGCTGCCTTGTATTCTGATGTTTAACTAATTCACCTTTTTTTCTGTCTTCCCTTTCATCTTATCTTTTTGAGGTCCAGTATGGACCCCATTTCTGGGCTTTGCCAGTTCTTTCTAGTAAATACTAACGGCTCTTGTTATCACCCTGTCTAAAGAAACAGAGGTTTTCATTTCTTCTGCTCTGCCAAGTCCAGGCTCACCATTCATTCAGCCAACATCGGTCTTCAAAAATCTGTTGACTGCTCTTTCATCCTCTTTGTTCTTACAGGATTGTGCCTTTTAAAAATTCCTCTACTCTCATTTTAATAAGGTCTGCAAAGGAAACAGAGCAAAATGCATGTATTTAAACTGTGAAGTTTGACTCACCCCACCCACTCTCCCACCTAACTTACTCTCCCTCTTATTACACTGAATCTTTTCCTGTCAAGGTCACCAACAAACGTCATGCTGCTAAATCTATTACATGCACTTCTATCCTCACCTTGCTTGTCTTCTCATTTGGTACATTGATTATTGTCTTTTTCTTGAAAAATGCTTCTGTTTGAGCTTTAGTGGCACCATTCAATCCAAGTTTTTCTTGTACCTCTCTAGCTGCCCTTCACACTCCCCCTGCGGGCTCTACAATGAGCAGAAAGTCAATGCCTACAACAATCATAAAGTTCTTCAGATAACTAGACAATGCAAGAGAGATTCATCACACTTCAGATAATGGAAGATATAGGAGAGATAACTAATAATACAAGAATAGATAAAGATAATGTGTAAACAAAATTTACATATTTATAAATAAAAAGCAGGGCATGATGGCTTTGAACTATGTACTTGTTAACTGATTTTTTATTTTATGTGTTTTACTCCCTCATTCCGAAGTACATTCCTTATTAGTTATTTCACTAAGTCTCTTAATGACAATTTTTATGCTTTGTTTATTTCTATTCTGAAATATCTTTCCTTCACATTTACTCAAAAATGATAGTTTATTTAGACATAGAATTATAAATTGAGAGCTATTTTTTCCCTAGCATTTTGAATATTTAATCCATGGCTTCTATTGTTACTTTTAAGAAATCTGATACCAGGTTTTTTTTCTTTCCTGAGTAATATTCCTTTATTTTCTAATGGCTTTAAGAGAATCCCTTTGTCTTTGGTAACCAAAAAAAAAAAAAAAAAAGGTAAGCAAATATTAAAATCCATAAAAAGTTTAAAAATATGGAAGACCATGCTTTATATTGTTTGTAGATGACTCATCACTGTATTCCTTCCATTCCTTCCATTCCTTCCATTCATTCATCCTTCCATTCCTTCCATTCATCAAGTGGTGATGCACCATCTTCTAATAAGCAGAGGACAAAGTAAAGTCAGAAGAGGCATTGTGGTTCTTGCTTGTCAATATATTCAAATCAAATGACTTCAGCATGCTTAAAAGCTTAACAGGGCTTTCCCTCTTAAGGAAAAAATTTGCAAAAGTTGGAAATGATGTCAGAATCCCAGTCAAGGAAGCTGTAATTTAAAACAAAGACATACCACTGAGATGTTGGCCAGGGGAGTATTACAGGAATAAATTTAATTACAGGTCAACAGAAAGGCCATCTCATTCTGAAGTATTTGTTGGGTATCTACTATTTACTTAGTATCAGAACTAGGGCTACGTAAGTGAAAACAGTAATGCTCACTCTTCCATTAAGCTTCTATTCTCTGATATGGGCAGAAATGGGGCAATGATAACAAAAGCATATGAACATGTGATGAGTTTCATGGTCATTAGTGCTGTTGAAGAAAATAAAGCAGGAGAAGAAAGACGGGATTGGACTGTGTGGTGATGGTGATATAGGGAGGCTTTTTTCTATGGAGCATTCAGGGAAGACCTCATAAAGCTAGATGTGGAGGAGACAAGAGAATGCAATGTGGGTGAGCCAAGAGGGGTTGTGTGTGTGGCATGGTTGAAGAACAACCTGAAGGCCAGTGTGGTTGGAACAGAAAAGAGGAGAGAGTGGTAAGAGAGGAGATGAAATCAGAAATTTGGTGGGATGATCATGTTCAGGAAATGGGGGAGGCAGCAGTGGCATAGGTCATGTAGGTCTTATAAGTCAAAGTAGAACTTTAGCTTCTATTCGGAAGGAAATTATGAGTAAATTCTAAACAGAGAGAAGTGACATGAGCAAATCAGTACTTAAACTCAGGCTCCTGTGTGTAAATTGATGAGTAAACATGACAGTCAGAGAAACAAGAATATTGTGAGGTGAGTCCATGGTGACCCAGAATGACTTCCACCAGAAACCACAGTTCCATATAACCCTACTGCTGCAGAAGAGCTTCCTCAACCTTCACTGACAATGTTGGAATTGACACAATGTCTGGGTAAAGCAGACTTCCAACTACATCTGATCAGAACTGGGAAGCTATTGGGTAGAAGCAACCATATAACATATGGCAAGCAGAGTCAACCTTGCACTAGTGAGAATAGGTTTTTACCCACCATGATTTCAGAAGTCCATCAAAGAATATCTTCTCTAAATGTTTTGTTCCTTGGTGCCTCAAGTTCTGAAATTCATGGTTTATACCTTTCATATTAAATTTTGACCTATCTTTGTAGTCTTTTTCTAGAAATCAAATATCCATTAGAAGAGTTAGACATTAATCTGCCTTTATTGTGAATGCATTGATTAAACTATAGAAAGGACATATTTGGAACTTTAAAAAATAACAATAAGATAAAGAACAGCCCAGTTTTCAAAACCAGCAAAATATTTGAACAAACACTTCACCATAGAAGATATATGGATGGCCAATAAGCAATGAAAGATGTTCAACATCATTTGTCATTAGGGAAATATAAATTAAAACCACAATTAGATATCACTATATATTAAAATGGCTAAAAATAAAAAGAATATCTATATGAAGTGTTTATGAGGAGTAAAAGGAATTTTCATACACTGGTGGTGGGACTGTAAAATCACAACTAATTTGGAAAACAATTTAGAATTTTCTCAAAATGTTAGACATATATTTAACATATGATCCAGCCATTGGATTGTAAGGTATTAGCTCCAAGATGAAGGAAAACATGTTCATAGCAACTTTATTTGCTGTAACCAAAAACTAGAAGCAATCTAAATGTTTATCAACAGATGAGTGGATAAACAAATTGTGGTTTATCCATACAATGATATACTACTCAGCAACAAAAATTAATCAGCTCACAAAAGACCACATAATGTAGGATTCCATTTCTATCATACATCCTAAATAGACAAATTCATGGAAATAAAAAGTAAATTATTATGTTTCAGGGTCTGGAGGGAGGGGAGAATGGGAAATGCCTATTAATGGGTAGAAGGCTTACTTTGGGGTGACAAAATGTTCTAAAGGTAGACAGTGGTAATGATTTCACAATTCTTGGAATTTACTATAAAAGACTGAATGCATTCTTTAAAAGATTAAGTTTTATGGTATGTGAATTATCTCAATAAAATCATTTTTAAAAAATAAGGAGGGGTGCCTGTTGGCTCAGTCAGTTGAATGTGAGACTCTTGATTTTAGCTTATGTCATGATCTTAGATTCGTGGGATTAAGCCCTGTGTCGGGCCCTGGCTGCCCTGAGTATGGAGGCTGCTTAAGACTCTCTCTCTCTCGCTCTCGCTCTTGCTCTCACTCTCGCTCTCGCTCTTCCTCTGCCCCTCCCTTTGCTCACGCTTGCTCTTGCTCTGTATCTCAAAAGAAAAGGAAATAAATTTTTCACATATGTTATAACACAGATGGGTCACAATATAGTTTTGCTGAAAAAGAAACAGATTTTTAAAAATACAGTACCTTGGGGCGCCTGGGTGGCGCAGTCGGTTAAGCATCCGACTTCAGCTCAGGTCACGATCTCGCGGTCCGTGAGTTCGAGCCCCGCGTCAGGCTCCGGGCTGATGGCTCGGAGCCTGGAGCCTGTTTCCGATTCTGTGTCTCCCTCTCTCTCTGCCCCTCCCCCGTTCATGCTCTGTGTCTCTCTGTCCCAAAAAAAATAAATAAAAAACGTTGAAAAAAAATTAAAAAAAAATACAGTACCTAGTCTATGTAACATAGCAAATGCAAAGTAATTTACTGTGACAGAAAGCAAATCAGCCCTTGCTTCTGGAAGCAGAGAGGGGCCAGAGGAAAGGATTATAAAAGGCACAAGGGAACTTAGTGGTATGATGGATATGTTCATTATCCTGATTGTGGTGATGGTTTCTTAAGTGTATACACAAGTCAGACTAATCAAATCATAATAAATATATGTGTGTCATATAGTGTATCAATTATACCTCAACAACCTGTTTCAAAAATTGAAGGGAAAAGGAGTTATGTTCAAACTTCACCTACTTCGCAATCTTGCCAAACACTGATCAAAAAGGAAGTGAAAAATGTTGGCCCAGCAGCAGTCCAGTGAGAGAATTTTGTCTCTAAATCTGATATGAAGCAATACACTTCTGGCAGTTGTCTGGGAAATCTCTACAGTAAAAGGAGACACTATTTCGACAAAAAATTTGCCAAAAAACAAGGATAATTGGTGTTTATTGAGAACTTACAAGTATGTCTCAGACTCTGTTGTAAGCGCCTTTCATATCTTTGATTTTCAGTTTTCACAACAACCCCATGAGGTAACAGGTGCTATTATTCTGGTTCTATATACATGGAAATTGAGTGACAGAAAGGTTAAGTAGTTGGATGCCGTTACTCTGCTAGAAAGTGAGATAACCAGGAGTTAAGCCTGCACAGCTTTATTCCAGAGTCCACTGCCTAACGTAGCATTTTGTCTGCAAGTAAAGTACCCACTAGCCACGGGTAGCAACTGAGCATCTAAAAAGTGGCTAATGGGGGCGCCTGGGTGGCGCAGTCGGTTAAGCGTCCGACTTCAGCCAGGTCACGATCTCGCGGTCCGTGAGTTCGAGCCCCGCGTCAGGCTCTGGGCTGATGGCTCGGAGCCTGGAGCCTGTTTCCGATTCTGTGTCTCCCTCTCTCTCTGCCCCTCCCCCGTTCATGCTCTGTCTCTCTCTGTCCCAAAAATAAATAAACGTTGAAAAAAAAAAAATAAAAAGTGGCTAATGAAACTACAGAAGTGAATTTTTAATTTTGTATTTAATTTTAAGTGCATTAAGTTTTAAAACCTACACTCAAACAAGATAAACAAATACGCACACACACAATGACGGAGGTATGTCAAAGGGACAGAGGAGCCTTGCAAGGGAAAGCCACGGTGCTGATCTGAGGAATGGCAATTGGAAGTAAATAATCACTGGTAAAACTGAGCCCCTTGGCATGTTTTAAACTTTATTTTTTATGATGTGCTTTTTCCAAAAGCCTTTAAGAAGCTTTAAATATTTTGGCCTTGGCTCCACTATAATGGCAAGAATGGAGATTCATAAAGCTTTCACATAATTTTTTGTACTATAAAAATTAAACTTTAGGGACGCCTGGGTGGCTCAGACAGTTAAGTGTCTGACTTCCGCTGAGGTCATGATCTCACGGTTCGTGAGTTCGAGCCCCGCGTCGGGCTCTGTGCTGACAGCTCAGAGCCTGGAGCTGCTTCGGATTCTGTGTCTTCCTCTCTCTCTAGCCCCTCCCCCCCTCAAAAATAAATAAAAATTAAAAATTTTTTAATTAAACTTTAATTATTAACTTGTGAGGTTTAGTTTGGCCTTTCTGTCAAACATATGTAACTTGCCTCCTGATGGAATCAAACCTAATCTTTGATGTTTAAATTACAAGATATACTTTGGTTTTATTATCAGCTTTTGCTTTCACTATTATTCATGCTGAGTGTCTGCTAGGTCTTTTCTCCATGTGATAAACTTCTCATTTTTTAAAGGAAGAGCATACACATTGACAAATTTCATGATCCAAGCAGTCTTTCATACAATCTCAGTTACAACTATAAAGCAGATTACAATTAACCATCTCCCTGTTTGCTCAACCATGTAAATGCTTGTTATTCTTGCTGATTACATAAAGTAGACTTTTTATTGTTTTGGCAAACAAGATACGGAGACTATAAACTAAACACCAGAATGGACCATAAAATTTTTCTGTTAAATCAATCTCTATTGCTGGCCTGAGAATACATGTATAATGTGGAATAGATACATTTTTGAAACTAGTATACCAATTGCAATAGATTTTCTTTCCCTTAATAAAAAATATGTGACAGATGTACTGAGTTCAACATGCAGGTGACAGAGATTAAAGATCAGGTTTCAATCAAAGTGCCCGTGGGGTCAATTTGCTTCATGGGGCAGATAAATCCAGCAGTGTGGCCAGCCTTAATGAAACGAAACTTTTTAATCTTTGATCAAGAAATCTTCCCTGGTTCCATCAGGCAGTTGCCATGTAAGGAGAATAATACTAAAAAGAATAGCAACGATAGTGGAAATATGTGGATAGCAAAATTAGGTAACTCAGGATGAAAATAAATTTCTAATTTTGGCCTTAAAGATTTGCTTTAGTTTAAGGAACTAATTAACTTGACCAGAGTAACTGAAGTTTGCCAATTGTTTCTTTCTTAATCACTGGCAAATTCAATCATTACTGTTGAATCATCAAGTCCATTGTTTCTGTAGACAAAACAACGGAGAGCTGTTTGGAAGTTAAATTTTCTAGTTTAGCAAATTAATTCATATAATTCGGGTAATTTCCAATCTTCCCACTCTCTTAGATTTGTGTTGACCAAGTCTAAATTACTCTCAGTTGCGTTACATTTTTTTGGCAGGAAAATTAATTAAAAAGCAGTGGCCATAGCCAAGTCAATGCCCCAAATGCCATTGAGCATGTTTCAGACCACTTTTCTGTCAAAACAAAAAAATCTGTTGAGTCAGCATTATGTGAATAGACCATGTAAACATTTAACTCATCTTTTGATGACTGACGTAATTTGACTAGCAAAGCCACTGGGAAAGGATATGAATTTAAAGAGTATGAGCTACATTTGCTTTATAATTGGGCATTAGTTGCCCACAACTTTTGAAAGTGTGGTTTTTGTACTCAAGCAGATGCACTTTGCCTACCTCAACCACTGAACAAGTATCTCAATTTACTTTTGCTTCAGGAACGACAGATTTATATTAATGCTGAACCAATATCCTCACTAACAAGCAAGGTATGGAAATGCAATTACTCACTGGAGATTATGAAACCCAAGTACTTACGGCAATCACCTTTTGTTCTAACCACCCAGACTGCCTTGGTGAAAATGTGGAAAGGTGAGAAGTACGATTCCTGGGCACATCACTGGGCCCTGGCTATTTGACTAACTCACCAGTACTTTCACTGGACGTGAGTACTTCTTTTTTTTTTTTAGATTTTATTTTAGAGAGAAAGACAGAGAAAGTGCAATCAAGGGAGGGACAGAGAGAGAGAGAATCTCAGACAGGCTTCATGCTGTCAGTGCAGAGCCTGAGGTGAGGCTTGAACGCACGAACCATGAGCTCATGACCTGAGCTGAAGTCAAGAGTTGGAAGCTTAACCAACTGAGGTATCCGGAGATACCTGGAAGTGAGTACTTTTAATGGTTCTAATCCCCAGAGATGATAAATCCTTCAAAGTATTCTCTGTAAACCACATATAACTGGAATCACAATTGCCCCATCCTGAGGATTAGTTCTGAAAGAGGTTAAATACACTACACCGTGTTTCTTTTATACTTCTAAAGATTGCCAACGGAAGTGAAGAAGAATCTCCTGCCAAGTCCTGTATCACTGAAGATGACTACCAATAAAAGACACTTCTTTGGTGGGGCGCCTGCGTGGCTCAGTTCGTTAACGTCTGACTCTTGATTTCAGCTCAGGTCATGGGCTCATGGTTGCGGTATCTAGCACTGCATGGAGCTCTGTGCTGAGTGCTGAGTGTGGAGCTGCTTGGGATTCTCTCTCTCCATCTCTCTGCCCCTACTTCATGCGCATGTGCACTCTCTCTCTCTCTGTCAAAATAAATAAACATTTTTTTAAAGACACTTCTTTAGTTTGGTGAAACATGGTAACTAGTCATCAATTTTTAAGAATGGACATCCTTTACAGTTTCTCTCAAAACAAGGGAGGAAGGGAGAGGAGAAAATGCTATTACCTTCAAACTAGAAATAGCTTTGGAATTTGAAGTTACGGTTAACAAAAAAGTAATTATCTTCCCTAGTCTGCAATTAAACCATGCTATTTCATATTAATGCTCCTATTCATTGAAAAATGTGTGTGTGTGTGTGTGAGTGTGTGTGTGAGTGTGTGTGTGTGTGTGTTTTCTAAGACTTACTTACTAGAAAATTTCCAGCAGATAAATAAGGTATATCTGCCCTGGCAAAGTAACCCAAATTTGATCAAACTTTAGTTTAAATGGGCTGAATGTAGAATATCCCATGGTTTTATTGTCAACTGACTAGTTTTCCTCCCTGAAATGTCACTTTTGTGAACTATTTTGTTTTGGGATTATTATAAGGTCTAGAAGCAATCAATCATAAGTTAAAATCACTTCCTTTTGGTAATGGACACGTTTTTTCAAAGGGAATATGAAGATTTGTCTTGGAAGGAATGGAGAATGAACCTCTCAGAGAGGAAGGATTCATGCTGAATCAAGAAAACAAGATTTGGTTTAGAGTGTGTGTGTGTGTGTGTGTGTGTGAGCATGCGTGTGTGTGTGTGTGCACGCACGCACATGCACGGGTGTGTATGTGTGTATGCCTGCACGCATGCACGAACATGTCCCTTTTCTCCTTGGACTATCAAAACAGTCATGTGTTCATGCTTTTCACCCAGTTTCAAGTTTTCTCTTCCCATGTTGAAATTCCCTCTGTAATCCCTAAGTCTTCAGTCAGTACCACACGCAGTCATCATCCTCTGTTAACGGAATTCTGGACAATAAAGTGATTAGGATGTGAAAGGGAGTTTTGAAGCCGGTGTCCTCGTAGCAACATCTTGTCCACTGAACGTAGCCTCAGAGCTATGGGCAGTCATCAGCTAAAAGATAGAGAGCTGCTGGCAGGGCTGACAGCAGTAAGGAGACAATTTAGGATTATACTTGAGACAGCCTCATGAGATGAGGCCTTGGAGTCTTGTACAGGGATGGGCAGCTACCTATCAGGAAGGTAGAGTGGGACAGATTGGGTATCTTCCTATTACGGTGCCCAGAGGAGAAAGCAGGTAAGTTTGCTTTGGCTGCTGTCTGGTCCTGTTCTTGCTCATTGATTACATCTTTGGTGCTGATACCACTGTGTTTTATTATGTCCTTACATGCAGTCTGGTTCCTGGATCTATCCACTTTGGAAACTTTCAGGTAGAGAGGAACCAGGCAACATGACTACAGACATCTCTGCTGTCTCACTACTTGACAATTTTCACCATGAGGTACTTCCCCGAGATTAGCTGCTTCAGAGAGCACCCAGACTGTAAGGCTTTCTTTGTGGAATTAAATTGCCCTTTCTGTTTATGCTTTCATGCTTTTTTTTTTTGAGCTTATCGGGTAATCTGTTAGCAAAATGCTACAATAATGAAATATCAATATTCACTTATGAATATCACTGAGATGCTTAAATGAACCCAAGCAGCACAAAATGATTTGTATATAGAATGCTCGTTGCCTAATCAGACTCATAAATATGAGTGAATCTTTAATCAATTAGGTTTATTTGATTCATGATCCATTTAAAAGTTTGTCTTGTGATATAAAGTCCAGAATGAATAATAGTTCATAGATTAGGAATTTTTCAGATAAAAGTCACTAGCTGAGTTTGTTGCACAAAAAAGAACATGAAATTACTAACAGCAATAGAATAGTGAGCCATATTCTATTTCTAAAAGTTAGTTGTTTTCTATATAAGTTATAGTGCAGAAGAATAATTAACTGTGCCACCTAAAGTAAAGATATTTGCTATATTTTTGTTCAGTGGAAAGGTGGCAATTGCCATTGCCTTTTCCAATGCATGCACTGAGCATACATTATAAAATGTAATAAATGTTAAGTGTTCTATGAAACACTCACATGATTAATCTAATTTGCTATTCGGTACCAGTTAAATGCAGCTTGATACTCCTGAAATAATTACGGCAAATAGAGCCTTCAACACATTTCCATCCTTAATGAAAAAAAACAAACCCAGAACACTTCAAAGGGATACAACAACAAACAACTTAGCTGAAAACACAACAGGAAGCTTGAAAAGGAAGGAAAAGAACAAGAGTGGGGACCAGAGGAGGTGAGCAGATAAGTCTGAGGGACTAAACCATATCCAATAAATGTTTGGAGGCCAAACCTGAGATATTTGCGTTAAACCCAGACTACTAAAAGCTGTTAAACAGATCACAGGAGGGTAACGGACTCCAGCTTTCGCATACACAAAACGCCAATGACCCTTAAAGAAAAGGCTGTGATTTTGGCCTTCAAAATTGTCCAAGATGAATTTAAATTTGAAAATATACATTTTATAAATGTTCTATATATGACGTTTTTATATAGGTATGATGTGTTATTTATATGTTGTTATGTATATATATTTGAACACATATGTGTGTGTGTGTGTATATATGTATAGTTCCCACTTATCATAAAAGACACATTTTAAGAACCCCAATAGATGCCCGAAACCATAGATCATACTGAACCCTATATAATGTTTTTTTCTATACATACATATCTATGCTAAAGTTAGATATAAATTAGACACCGTAAGAGATTAGCAACAATGACTAATAATAAAGTAGAATGATTATGGCCATAGACTATAATAAAACTTATATGAATGTGGTCTCTCTCTTTCAAAATATCTTATTGCACTGTACTCACCCGTCTTGTGATGACGGGAGATGATAAAATGCCCCCATGATGAGGCGAAGTGAGGTAAGTGACGTAGGCACTGTGATGTGTAATGTTAGACTACTGTTGAGCTTCTGACAAGGCATCAGGAGGATCATCTGATACGGAACTGAGGTTGACTACTGGTAACTGAAACTGCAGAAAATAAAACCACATTTAAGGGGGGACTATGTGTATATACAAAACACACAAAGAAATAAGGAGACTCAGAAGAAAAAAACCAAAAACTTTGTCCTCCCAGGCATTAGCTGTTGGACATATCAGCAACAGAATATTAACAGTAACAGACTATAAAATAGCTATGTATAAAGTACTCAATGGGATAAAAGATGGAATTTAGAAAAATAGCCAAGAAAGAAGGGATTGCCAGTATTGGCTAGGAAGGTTAAAACAAACAAAATCACGAATATAATAAGCACAAGTTTTAGAACCATAAATAACAGTTATTGAATTGTAAACCACAGTGAGTGGGCTAAACAGCAGACACACCTGAACTTCAAAAAGGTGAGCTGGAAATGGATTTGAAGAAGTCAGACAAAATTCACAAAGAGGACAGTAAAAGACCTTTAACTTAATATAAATAATCTACCCAAATCCTGCAGAAATCTTGATGATGAACAGTGAAGATTAGAAGCATCTCCTTTTTATGGTTGGGAGCATGATAAGGATTCTACTAATGATCACAGCTTCCATTCAACATTGAGTAGGAGATTCTCCAGTGTGGTGTGAAAAAATAAAATAAAAATGTGTGGAACTGAAAAGAAATAATTGTATTTAATTGACTACAAGAAATTCCAAAACAAAAATTTTGCGGATGCAAAGACAATATTAAAATTAATATAAGGTTTAGCAAGACAATTCAATAAAAGAGAAATTTATAAAAAAGCAATTTCAGGGGCACCTGGGTGGCTTAATCAGTTAAGCATTTGACTTCAGCTCAGGTCATGAACTCAGGGCTCATGAGTTCGAGCCCCACATCAGGCTCTGTGCTGACAGCTCAGAGCCTGGAGCCTGCTTCAGATTCTGTGTCTCCCTCTCTCTCTGCCCCTCCCCTGCTCGCACTCTGTCTCTCTTTCGCTGAAAAATAAATTTTAAAAAGTTAAAAATAAATAAAATAAAATAATCAATTTTATTCTGATATATCAGAAATGAATATTTATAAAATAGCATTCAAAATTATATAATTTACAACAGTATAGAAACAACAGAATGCATTCTTTAATGATGAGAGGTCAGTGATAGATGTTGTAGAAGAAAATACATAGAGAAATACAATGTTCATTGAGAGCAAGGACTCATTTTATAAAAATGTGAATAAATGTGATATTGTATTATGATTCATAAGAAATACATATTTCTTCTTCCCTGTTTCTGGCACACAGCTCCTTAAATCAGTGGAATTTCCTAAGTGATAAGAGCTATGAAGGTGTATTTCATTAAGACCCCACGGGGCGCCTGGGTGGCGCAGTCGGTTAAGCGTCCGACTTCAGCCAGGTCACGATCTCGCGGTCTGAGCCCCGCGTCGGGCTCTGGGCTGATGGCTCAGAGCCTGGAGCCTGTTTCCAATTCTGTGTCTCCCTCTCTCTCTGCCCCTCCCCTGTTCATGCTCTGTCTCTTTCTGTCCCAAAAATAAATAAATGTTGAAAAAAAAAATTAAAAAAAAAAAGACCCCCAATAGATGCCTAAAACCATCACTTTTGTGATGGTTTTCTCATTTATGAAATATGAAATGTCAAATTTTGTGACTTTTGTTTTTATTTTATTTCAGTGTTTTATTTTAACTCCAGTTAGTTAACATATAGTGTAATATTAGTTTCAGGAATAGAATTTAGTGTATCATCACTTACATATAACACCCAGTGCTCACCACAACAAGTGCCCTCCTTAATACCCATCACCCTTTTAGTCCATCTCCCCATCCCCCTCCCTTCCGTCAACCCTCAATTTGTTCTCTATAGTTAATAGTCTCTTATGGTTTGCCTCTCTCTTTTTTAATTCCTTCTTCTATGTTCATCTGTTTTGTTTCTTAAATTCCACATATACATGAAATCATATGGTATTTGTCTTTCTCTGACCGACTTACTTCACTTAGCATAGCACACTCTAGCTTCATATACATCATTGCAAATGGCAAGGTTTCATTCTTTTTGATGGCTGAGTAGTGTTCCACTGTATGTATATGTGTGTGTGTGTGTGTGTGTGTGTGTATAGACACACACACACACACACACACACACATATACCACCTCTTCTGTATCCATTAACAACCGATGGACATTTGGACTCTTTCCATAGTTTGGCTATTGTTGATAATGTTGCTACAAACATTGGCGTGCATGTATGTCCTTGAATCAGTATTTTTGTATCCTTTGGGTAAATACTTAGTAGTGCAATGAATCTTAGGGTAGTTTTAACTTTAACTTTTTGAGAAACCTCCATATTATTTTCCAGAGTAGCTGCACTAGTTTGTAGTCCCACCAACAGTATAAGAATCTTCCTCTTTCTCCACATCCTCACCAACATCTGTTGTTTCCTGAGTTGTTAATTTTAGCC
Source organism: Lynx canadensis (assembly GCF_007474595.2). NCBI lineage: Eukaryota > Metazoa > Chordata > Mammalia > Carnivora > Felidae > Lynx > Lynx canadensis. Next base: position 139,731,819 of record NC_044311.2, read on the forward strand.
ATTCTGACAGGTGTGAGGTGACATCTCATTGTGGCTTTGACTTGTATTTCCCTGATGATGAATGATGTTTAAGCATTTTTTCATTGTCTTAACCATCTGTATGTCCTCTTTGGAAAAGAATCTATTCATGTCTTCTGCCCATTTCTTAACTGGATTACTTGTTACTTGGGTGTTGAGTTTGGTAAGTACTTTAAAGTTTATTTATTTATTTTGAGAGAGAGAGAGAGAGAGAGAGAGAGCATGATCAGGGGAGAGGTAGAGAGAGATGGAGAGAAAGAATCCCAAACAGGCCCCACAGTATCAGCATGGAGCCAGAGGCAGGGCTCAATCCCATAAACCATGAGATTATGACCTAAGCTAAAATCAAGAGTTGGATGCTTAACCAACTGAGCCATCCAGATACTAACCCTTTATCAGATATGTCATTTGCAAGTATTTTCTCCCATTCTGAAGGTTGCTTTTTAGTTTTATTTATTATTTCCTTCACTACGCAAAAGTTTTTTATCTTGACAAAGTCCCAATAGTTCATTATTGCTTTTGTTTTTCTTGCCTCTGGAGACATGTCTAGGAAGAAGTTGCTATGGCCAATATCAAAGAGGTTGCTGCCTGCATATTCCTCTAGGATGTTGATGGTTTCCTGTCTCACACTTAGATCTTGCATCCATTTTGAATTTATTTTTGTGTATGGCATAAGAAAGTGGTCCAGCTTCTTTCTTCTGCATGTTGCTGTCCAGTTTTCCCAACATCATTTGTTGAAGAGACTGCCTTTTTTTCCATTGGATATTCTTTCCTGCTTTTTTGAGGAATAAACTTAATCAAACTGGTATAAGAACTATACTCTGAAAACTATAGAATATTTATGGAAAAAATTGAAGATGACACAAAGAAATTGAAAACATTCCATGCTCCTGGATTGGAAGAACAAATATTGTTAAAATGTCTATATTACCCAAAACAACGTACATATTTAATGAAATTCCTCTCAAAATACCATCAGCATTTTTCATAGAGCTAGACCAAACAATCCTAAAATTTGTATGGAACCACAAAAGACCCAAATAGCCAAAATAATCTTGAAAAAGAAAAGCAAAGGTATAGGCATCATGATTATAGACTTCAAGCTATATTGCAAAGCTGAAGTCATCAAGACAATATTGTACTGGCACAAAAAAAAAGACACATAGATCAATGAAACAGAAAAGAAAACCCAGAAATGGATCCATAATTATATGGTCAATTAGGTAACTTTTGGAAAGTCATTAGGTCACCTAAGGATGGGGGCTTGTTGCTAGGGGAGCCAACCAAGAGATTACAGTGTTAGAACTTTTAGTTCCACCCTCTCCCCCCCCACCCCCGCCAACATCCAGGAAAGGGAGAGGGACTGGAGGTTGAAATAATCATCAATTGCTCATGACTTAATCAAGTATGCCTCTGTGATGGAGCCTCAGTTAAACCCCAAAGGACAGTGTCGAGAGAACTTCTGAGTTGTGGAAAATGTGCAGATTTGGAGAGGGTGGAGTGCTCAGGAACAGCATGGAAGCTCTGAGTTCCTTCTCACGTACCTTGCCCCATGCATCTCTTCCAACAGGTTGTTCCCAAGTTATATCCTTTTATAATAAACCCGATTCAGTAAGTAAAATGCTTCTCTGAGTTCTGTGAGCCATTCTAGCAAATTAATCAAACTCAAGGTGAAGACTATTGGAATCTCTGATCTATAGCCAGTAGGTCAGGAGCTTGTAAGTAGCATCTGAAGTTGGGGTGAAGAGGGTGGCAGTCTTGTAGGACTAAGCCCTTAATCTGTAAGATATGACACCATCTCCAGGTAGATTGTATCAGAATTGAGTTGAATTGTAGCACACCAGCTGGTGTTGCAGAGAACTCCTTGGATGTGTGGGAAACCCCCTCCTGCATTAGAATTGGGTGCCAAATTTTACATTTCTGTTGATTTAATGCAATTCCAGTAAAATTCCAAATGGGCTTTTTTTTTCCAAGAAAATCAGCATGCCGAATATCAAAACTGGTATGGCAGAGAAAATCTCAAGAATGACCAAGGTATCTCTGTATAGAGACTCTTCTCTGACTACCCTTTAAAAATTCCAATCCCCAAATATCTATCTGTAATGCTTATATAGGAAATAAAATATTGCTTTTTAAAATATTACTTTAAAAGATACTTTCAGGTATAGGTTATAGTAACCATTAAGAACTTAATTAAGCAATGTATTTGAAGCATAAGACAATATTTACATAATGCAGGTAAAGTTGAACAATCAGAACGAGAAGCAATCATTGGTAAACCTTTCCTTTGGAGTACTGATTAATAAACTTATTAGTTATTAATCACATTCTCTTTCAAATGCTCTAGTTTTGTTTGGGGTTTTTTGTTGTTGTTGTTGTTTATTTTTTTACTGTTCCTCTCAGTTTCACCTGCAATTCTCACTCTGACTTCCAAAGCTGTGCACAAATTGTAATCCCACCTCACCAGCAAAATTGCTTCCCCTTCCCCCTCATTGTATCCAGATCTGACCCCTTCACCCAAGCGCTCACTTCAGAGCCCCCTTCTTTCTCATCCTGCCCTTGATCATACCCCAGTTCCCCAACAAGCTGGGGGCTGACACAGCTCTTTCCCCAGCCTCTGTCCACTCTGCACTTGAAATGGTTGGTTGCATTTGAAATGGCTGGTTTTACTTCATTTTTGCCTTTCTGGCAGGTACCTGGAATCTACCTTCTGCAATTTTGTTGTGCTTTAGAATCCTAGTCTCTCTACCTAGTTCACTTAGCTTCCCCCCGGTCATCAATTTTCCAGTTCCTTGAACCCAGCCCCTCATACTTTAGCATTTCACTTATTCATGATTTAACTAACACATGCATGCATAAACGGCACAAAAGAAGCACACAATAATCATCTGTTGAATGAGTTGATGAGAGTGAATGTCCCATTTTCCATGGGACAGGCTGGAGGTCAGGAAGCAATTTACTCTCTATTTTTTTCCGCACCTTAACAGTGCTAAGTACATAAAAAATGCTACTAAAGGCTACTGGGTTAAATAAATATTATGAATTCTGTTTGCATGTGATGAATGAATCTGTTTGCATAAGACAGTATGTGAGAGAGAGAGAAAAACAAAGACAAAAACAGGAAGATTACTTGTTCCCCTTTGGAGAAGTTAACACAACATTGAAAAGAACCTTCTCCTAGATGAAAATTAAATGTTAGCATACTGTGATTCAACTTTTTGTTTTCTTTTCTAAACTATTCACATGAAAAGCTAGTATTGTACTTACAAAAATTAAGATTTATATTTACCTCTGGAACATTGGGAGCTTTAGATCTAATTTATTTCCTGTGTCCTTGTCTCTTTCCAAGATGTGTATTTCAGAATAACATCTATAGATTTAGAGTTTTGATCTTGCTGTTATGGCCTGAGAATTAAACTTTTATGTAACTGAGCATTGTATTCATATATATATATATATATATATATATATATATAATTCAAATATATATATAATTCAAATATATATATTATTCAAATATATATATTATTCAAAGAATATATTATATATATATATTATTTTCAATGTGAATAACAGACATTTATATATGAAAAAGCAGTCCTCAGACAAAGCAATGAAAGACACCAAAGAGGATAGACAGGACATGTCACAAATGATCCTTCAGGGCTACATTATCTCTATAGGTTTGAAGAGGTGAGTCTAGGGACCTTGACACTGTCCACTAAAGCAATGGCAGCGAGGTCCACTCCTTTCCAGGTCAGACAGCACACAGGCCCCTCTTCAAGGGTCCCTGCTGCACTGCCTGTCAAAGGCAACTCACGTCACTGGGCAGCCACTTCCTTTGTCAGCATTAGGTGGCCTCTGGAAGAAATGCTGGACCTTTCTTTTCTTCGCTTCCCTTTTCTCAGTCAATACTGAACTTAAGCGTGGCAAAGCCCAGGCTATTCCTTGCAGATCTGACCCCAGCCACAAAACTCCTGGAAGCACTTGTGTGGCCCAGGTAAAAACAGTGCCCTATGACATAGCTGAGAGGAAAGGGCTGACAGCCTCTGACAGCGTGACAAGCGGCAAGACTTTCCTTGTGTTATTCGCCAGCTATGGCACATCTATAAGCCTTACACCTTCACACTGTGTGTACAGAGCAGGTTCTCAGATGTTTTTGTTGAATGAATGAAAAGCATTCATAAGGTAGAATTTGGAGCAAGAATAGATGTGTATACAAATAGTCTATGGCCAGTATTTGGTAGGAAAAGGAGATAATTAATCAGTTACGACCCACTGTTCAGCCAGCCCTGCTGGGTCGGGAATGAGAGTCCATAATGATCACTCTGCTAAAACAACAAGAAAACATGGGTCGTTTCTATTTTGGCATAAACTTCATATTACTTTCTGGTTGGTTAGTCAAACACTCTACATTTCTTTTCTTAACATTTTCTTGAGCACATTGTATTTTTCACATTTAATAGTGTCAAGACTTTTCACAGTAGGGTTTACATTTGATTTTGCCACACAATAGACAATTCCTAAGGCAACCTATAATCCCAATCCATTAGGCTAATGGATTGCAGCTGCTGTGAGCAGTGGGCATGTCATTTTTTGATAATGAAGTCTAGCAAGACATACAATATATAAATAAATAAACTGAAAAAAATACTATGTCTGGCTAACATGGTGATTTTCTTTTTTGTCTTAGAAAATCCTAGTAAATAGGCAGAGTTAATGGAACTTTCATGAATACACATGAATAATTGCATTATAAAATATTGAAAAAAATTAGGTTTTTGTTTGGGAAGTCTTGGTTCATCGATATACTTTATTTCCTTTCTTTCAATTTCTATTTTTAAAAAAACCATTATTATTGCATGCCTTTGCTTATTTATGACACCATTTATCAGTATAGATTTTTTTTCAAGTGGGTGTTGATTGGCCACATTCCTGAGGCTTTCGGGGTATAAAAAACTGCTCATGGGAGCAACTGACCTGCCACGAAAGAAAGTAAAACATTACCGAGGGGAGTTGGTATTTTTAATTTCTCTCAATTGCGGGAAAGCAAATATGTTCTCTTAAATCAATTTCATGGAGTTAAAAAAGGAAATTTTATGTTCTCATAACACACCTGGCTTCTCTGCTCAGAACACTGAAATTCTATCCCTGGAGAGAAGACTGGAGAGGAAATGTAGAACACAAAATTCATTCAGTCTCGTCAAATAACGAACTATTCCACCAGTAATTAATGATTCTTGCTTTGCTCATGTCATCTGTATTAACACCTGAATTCTTCACAGAAATACTCCTAGTCCTTTGTCCATGAAAACAGTACCCGCTAAAATATATTTCCATAACCCTAATATCTGGAAGTCTCATAATTAGTGAATGGTGAATATCATTTTTTATGTTTATTCTGAAAAGCGTCACTCTAAAAGTAACTTTGTTCATGTCCAATCAGTGTCAGGATACATTTTGTTTGTGAAAAATTAGTTTGTAAAAGAAAGGAAGGAAAGAAGAAAAAGGAAGGAAAGGAAAAAAGAATGGAGAAAAGAGGAAAGGAGAGAGGACAAGTGAGAAGAGTATGGGAGGCAGGGGGGAAGGAGAGGAGAAATTTCTTTCCAAAGGAAAGAGCACGAGCAGCACATTGGTGATTTTGACCCGAGACTTGTTTGCATATACAGTACACCTCAGTCTGGAGCAGTGAGGGAAAATGTGAGAAAGTTCGGTACATAAAGTCTTAGAAATAAAGCCTTAGAGGTATGCGTCTTCATTTAAGGAAGGAAGGGGATGTCTTTGTTACAAGGTGTATGTGAGTGAGTATATGTATACAGTGAACGTGTTTTAGGTGTTGACACACTGTGACTTTAATATTCTCTCACCCACCAGTTTAGGAATGTATGTTGGTGAGAAGTTTGCTCCAAACCAAGTTCATGAAGGAAAAGCTTTGGGCGTGTGCTAAAGAGGGTATCAGGAATGCCTCTACCATCACCACTACAGATGGGCAAGGCTGAGGGAGGTGTATGAACCCTGGAAAAGGGCTTCTATGACAAGCGCAGTCTACTCAGCCCCGCTGGACCATCTTCCCTCCGTAGGCAGTGACAGAGTGGCCAGCACATTTGTTGGGGCTCTGGCTAGTTCCAGGAGGGGGAGCATAAACGGGTGTAGGGGCAGCAGAACTTGAAGACTATCAGCAGGAGGGTGGCAAGGGGACACTGATGGTGGGAGTTCAGGTGAGCCAGGTTGGCCTGTCGTCTGGCTGGAAAATGCAAGTGCCCCCACATGGAGGCCTTTTCCTGTAGCAGCTCTTAGGTGCCGTCCCTCTCCTATCTCTTACACAGAGGTCAAAACTGAGCTTGTCCTGTCTGTGCAGTTTCCAGAGAGGGGAGAGAGGGATGAGAACCCCCATCCCCCGACATTTCTACTTGGGTCTGCCCCTGGTGCCACATACCAGAGACGAAAAACTCCCATGGGGCTGAGCAGAAAAGACCCACAGAGCACCTTCAACTTCCTCCGAGGACAAATGACCAGAAGGCATTGGTGAAAACAAGGGGCACGTGAGAAAAGATTCAAGGCTGGAGTTTGGCATCATGTATGCCTGGTCCTCCTCCTTCCAAATTGCATGTCCAGTCACCCCGAGCAGGTGCGAGATCACAGGGAGGTGTCTGATGATGACACAACACAGGCACACCCAAATCCAGGGGTGCTATCTGAACAACCAGTGAGTTGGGGGGCAGGGGGGGAAGGAGGTGCACTATTCCACCCAACTGCTTTGAGTGACCATCCTGCAACTTCTGACCAGGCCTCTGTCAGAATCACAGCACATTTCTTGGAGCTCTTTAGGGGATTTATATTAATGTACATCAGAAGCATGGAGTTTCCTCCCAGTGAGCCAGTCTAGAGGCAACAGGGCTGTCACAACAGACAAAATTGCTAGAAGATGGACGAAGATTTTCACGCTTTGATCTAAATGTTTTAACAATGGAGAGACATTTATTGTCAATCACTCACCCTTCTTTCAAATCCTTCTTAATATTGCAAATAAAGGATAATTCTTATTCAGGGGCCTTCTAGGAGAAGCTGATTCCCATATTAAAATTAAAAAATTGGTGACTGTGTCTTTAGATTGCAGCTAACCTTTTCTACAGTCTTTTGCTTTTAATATAGCTAATAGTCATAACTTTCTACAGAATCCCTAAAAATAACTTAAGCATTTCAATGAAAGTTGAGTGTTTAAATACCAAACTTGATCCAATTATCTTTTACTATGAATCTAGGAGAAAAGTAGCACAAATATAAAATTTCAATAGTAGTTAGCACTGATGCTGATAAAATTTTAAATCTTTGATAAATTGACTTTTGGTTTTTAGCAATAAATCTTCAAGGATATGTTGAATAAAATTACGATACAACTCTTTCAATAGTATGTCTAATTATGAGCAATCATTTAGTTAACTTAGTTGGAAATGAATTTATTAAAAATATTGGTTGCCTTTTATTATATTCAAAATTAAAATGATCAAATGATAAAGTCACTTTTCCATACACAGTAAGCCGATTTCTAATCTTTTAATTATGCTGTCATAAATTCCTTTTAATGAAAATAGGGTTCAATAGAGGAGGATTTCATCTATATTTCAAATATGCTCAACATGTTACACAGAGAACACTGAATCTCTTAAAAATATTCTTTTTTAGATAATCACCAAATTATTAAGAAGCTAATGATTTTCAGAAACAATGAAACTAAATGTAAAAATACTTTCCCAGCCAACATGAATTTATACTATGAACTGAAGCTTCCATGAACTTACACAGCTTAAAAGTCATGTTACAATATTATATAGTCGGTTGACACCAGGTTGTCTAAATTTAACAATTTAAGTTACTCTCTTTAAAAGGGATTCTAAAGCCACCTCTACTGAGAGATACCCATCAGAAAAAAAAGAAAGTCGCCTACGAATAAAACTAGTTCAGAAATTACTTTACAAACATTCGGCCTTCTCTTAAATCTCCCAATCTTTAAAATGGAAAATGTTGGGGCCCCTGGGTGGCTCAGTCGGTTGAGCATCCGACTTCAGCTGAGGTCACGATCTCACGGTTTGTGAGTTTGAGCCCCGCGTCGGGCTCTGGGCTGATGGCTCAGAGCCTGGAGCCTGCTTCCGAATCTGTGTCTCCCTCTCTCTCTGCCCCTCCCCCATTCATGCTCTGCCTCTCTCTGTCTCAAAAATAAATAAACATTAAAAAAAATTTTTTTTTAATGGAAAATGTGGACTCCATTTTGTGTTATGGCACAGGAGACATGAGCCATAAAAATTGATAAATGTATCATATATTGAATTGATCCTTTCTAATAAGCTTAGAACAAGACCTTTGTGTGAACACAAATCATGTACATCTAAATTTAATTGTCCACCATTCCAAGTACGTATACCACCTGGTTTTCAGTGAGTGTAACGTACATGTCCCTCACCTTCTCCATCTGTGATGAGCTTTCCTCCATTTTCTCTCTTTTCAATATTAACGTTTTCTGTAAGTTCAGGTATCCAGGTGTTGGTACATCATATAAAACAACTGGTAAATTTAACTTTAATTAATTTTATTTCTGTATTATCTTTATTAGACTCATCAAAATCTACCCAAGTTATAATAGGCCACCTTTATTTTGTTTTGTTTTGTTTTACAGCCAATCTTTTTTTTAATATAATTTATTGTCAAATTGGTTTCTATACAACACCCAGTGCTCATCCCAACAAGTGCCCTCCTCCCTGCCCATCACCCACTTTCCCCTCTCCCCCACTACCCCCCCCCCACCTACCCTTAGTTTGTTCTCAGTCCTTAACAGTCTCTTATGGTTTGCCTCCTTCCCTCTCTGTAACTTTTTTCCCCCTTCCCCTCCCCCATGGTCTTCTGTTAAGTTTCTCAAGATCCACATATGAGTGAAAACATATGATATCTGTCTTTCTCTGACTGACTTATTTCACTTAGCATAATACCCCCTAGTTCCATCCACATTGCTGTAAATGGCCAGATTTCATTCTTTCTCATTGCCAAGTAGTTTTCTATTGTATATATAGACCACATCTTCTTTATCCATTTGCCAGTTGATGGACATTTAGGCTCCTTCCATAATTTGGCTATTGTTGAAAGTGCTGCTATAAACATTGGGGTACACGTGCCTCTATGCATCAGCACTCCTGTATCCTTTGGGTAGATTCCTAGCAGTGCTATTGCTGGGTTGCAGCCACTCTGGAAAACAGAGTGGAGGCTCCTCAAAAAATTAAAAAACTACCCTATAATATGTTACCTTTAAAGAAGGCCTGTGAGTTACAGGCTACAACATCAACAAGGGCATGATCCACTATTCTAATATCCTGGATAAAACATCATAGGTTCATATTATGTATATCCACATGAATTCCCATTTATCTGAAAAACAGATGCCTGACAAAAGAGCTAGAATTCTGAAGTGAGCATACATTTCTAAGAAACCATGCGATTCCATTTATTGACAGTCCCAACAATATTTACTCTGCTATGCTAATTGGAAGACAAACAGAGGTAAGATTTTCAGTGTAAAATATTTTCGGTGTGCACACAAAATTTTCATTTAACATTATATCCTGGGAGAAATCATTTGTCATCAAAGACAACATCTGATTTGGAAATAAACACTTGTATCATTAAAAAGTAATTTTTACCTCACAGACTGTCTCTAACAATTTATGTGAGGCTCTTAAAACAATCCAGTCTTCTCCAAACACAATCATCTATCATGGTGAGGGAGGGAGGACAGCACCTTCTAGTAGAATCTATAAATAAATGTGTTTCTCAGCTTGTAGCTGAGATAATGTAACATTTCAAAATGTCTTTGTCCCCAAACGCCCCGCCGATAGGGTCCACCCTGCTGTTAAAAGTTATCGTGCTTCCCCACCTCCTTTTATAACATATGGGGCAGGCTTGCCACGAAGGTGACAACTTAAGCTAAGAATCTGTCAAAACAAAGAATAGCTAACAGGCATATGTGAGGCTGATGTAAAAAAAGAAAAAAAATGGAACACGTGCCAATGAGGATGAAACATATTCTATTTAGATGCTTGCGTGGAAATTAGGTACACCCGTGTTGACTGACCTGTTTTCTGTGCAATCACTTATGTGCCACATATACTGCAAGGTGCTTTGGATCCATAGGTGAAGACACGGTCGCTGCCCTCAGGGACATAAGAACAGCAGCAGCCAATGTTGCTATGCTCGCCATGACCAGCCACTCTCCCAAATGTTTTCATATATGAACTAATAGTAATTAATCCTGACGGCAACATTATGCGGCAGGTGAACGGTTATACATTTTATTAGGTGGGCAAACTGAGGTACAGAAAGCTTATTGTTTTGTTTGAGTATGGTTGACCACAGGATGCGACCTTAATTTTAGGTGTACAACATAGTGATTCAACTTCTCCATACCTTAGGCTGCGCTCACCACAAGGGTGGCTACCATTTGTCACCATACAAATGTATACAGTGTCATTGACTGTATTCCCAGTGCTGTGCCTTTTATTCCTGTGACTTGCTCATTCCACAAGGGGAAGCCTGAGTCTCTCACTCCGCTTCACCTGTTTTGCCCATCCTCCATCGCCCTCCCCCACCCTCCATCACTTCATGTCAGACAGACAGACGCTAAATGACTGATCTTGGTTTCAACCCAAGACAGTCCAATCTGGAGTCCACTTTGTCTACTCCCCCATGCTTCTTCTTTTGCAACGTTGCTAAGTCTTGAGACACATGTATAAATGCACAGTTCCGATGTGGTGAATTATGTGTTACCAATATGCAAAGGAAAACGTGGGGCCGTGGTGCAGACAAGATGAACATGAAGGGGTGTGCACCAATAAAGGATTCCCTTGGATGGCAATGCTTGAGCAAATCCTTGAATGAGCTGGAATATTCATTCACCAGGTGGTCCAGGAAAGCTCAGTCACCCCAAGCAAACAGAAGGGTAACTGTAATGGTTACCCTTCCGTAATGGTGTTGAATATTTTGCAAATCACAACGCTCCCTACAGTAACTGAACTTGAGATTTCATTCATTTTAGAAAAATTAATAAGCAGGACATTTTTATTCATAATTGTTGCTGTTTATTCTTCACTGAGCTGAACGATAAAGTATTCCAAAAGCACTGGAGTGATGATTGTCTCTTATGAACTTTTAGCATCCCCAAAAAATCAAAGAACAAAAGTATAACTAAGGGGGGAAAATCTCCTATTTGTCTATGTATGACTCTGTGTATTATTTCTGGGCAACATTCTTTAAAAAGTGTTGGCTTCACTTCAGGCACAAACGACCTCAGCCTGAGCCAAAAGGAGTCAGGTTGGCAAAGCGGACCATGCTCCTCTCTACTAGTGAGCAGGAAGTAAAGTTATTTGACTATTCCTGCTGCGCTTGCCCTGTCTCCTGAGTAACCACCTAGCAACTGAACTGTGGTTCAATACTATGACTTCTCCTTGGGAGTCCAACTCCCCAGCTAACTCTTGCTTAAACTGAATCCCATATTAGTTCCTCACCAAGAGCAGAATTGGATAAACCAAAATACTGGATGCCTTACCTAGTTTTTCTAGCACATTCCTCTGAAGCTTTATCTGTTAAAGATTCGCTCAAAGAAAACGCACGTGGGAATCTTATCGGGCACCGTGGAATCTGAGAGAAGATGCACATACTGCAGATAAGCATACTGATGTAATCCTTGTCTAGAGCAATTCAACATCCATAAGACTTGAAAATATACATAGCTTACCCAGCTATTTCAATTCTAGGCATAAAACCTAAAGAAGCTTCCAAGTGCTTCTGCCTAAGGACATTTCCATAAAGAATTTTATCACAACATGGTGATAAAATAATAAAAATGCTCATCAATATAGGAATAGATGAATGAAATGTAGTATTTTTTTAATGTTTTTATTTATTTTTGAGACAGAGAGAGACAGAGCATGAGCAGGGGAAGGGCTGAGAGAGAGGGAGATACAGAATCCAAAGCAGGCTCCAAGCTCTGAGCTGTCAGCACAGAGCCCGACGAGGGGCTCGAACTCACGGACTGTGAGATCACGACCTGAGCCGAAGTCGGACGCTTAACCAACTGAGCCACCCAGGCATCCCAAAATGTAGTATGTTTATGTGGTAAAATAATATACAATTTATTTGTAAAGCAAATCTATATGTATCAACATGCATAGGTATCTTAGTCATGACATTGAGCAACAAATCTACTTTCAGTCTGAAAACATTTATGTGATTATAAAACACTGTTTTTATTATTTATGGGTATATATATATATATGTACATATATATATATATATCTTATATATGTACATATGTACCTTAAAATGTCTTAAAATATAAGAAGGTAGAATATGATGATGGACACAAATTCAAAATAATGTTTGCTTTGGGGGCAGGAGGTAGGAAATATAAGAGAGGAACAAAGAGAATTCAAAATGTTATCTGTAATGTGTTTCTTATAGAATTATTCTACACCAAATGTGATCAAGTGTTAGCACTGATCACGTTGAGTTCGTGGGTGCCTGTATATTTCTTCTATAATCGCCTTTCATTTCAGAATTGAAAAGGAAAGGGGAACCAGCCCAGTTTGAGGATGATGTTGGAGGTCCAGAATGGAGGGTTTGTGTTGCTAATGCTAACAGTCATCTTGTCAATTTTCTTCTTTGAACTCGTATTCAGTTGTCCTCTATTTATCATTAATTCTGCATTGACTGACCCAATGTTTGTTTTTTCTTTCTTTCGGGTACCTGTAAGCATTCTGAGTATAAAGAATTAGCAGGGAAAGAATGTGCTTAGGGTTTTTGTTTGTTTTGTTTGCTCTTTTAATCCCCTAGATATCGCCCTTTACCATAACTTAACCATTGATTTTTGTAAGTCAACTCTTTTCTGAATCTTTTAGGATGGCTGCTTCATGTACTTCCTACCCAATGGATCTCCTCGCTCTCAAACATTGAACCTTGTTCGTTTTATTTTGCAATAACTCAGCTGACACAATATGGTTAAAAGGCTCTGATTGATTAGCCATGGTTAATTCTTGGTGGTGAACTCAGTGGAATTCAGGACCAGTGGAGTTGAATTATTTGTGGCTAAGTGTGAAGTGCAGAAAATAAAGGAAGAAAAAGGAGGACAAAAAAAATATCATTTAATGATAAATAATGTTTTTAAATTTCTTATTGGTGTTCTATCTTAGGCCTCAAATAAGCTCGCAGTCCATATTACAGAATGCATGGGTATTAACATGAAGACTAGAGGACCAGACACATTTAGGTTCCAGAAAGGCTCTTTTTGGACATTTCAAAGTGCTTGCATAGTTTTGATTTGTATTTCGCTGATGATGAGTAATTTTGAGTATCTTTTCATGTGTCTGTTAGCCATCTATGTCTTCTCTGGAAAAACATCTACTCACGTCTTCTGCTCATTTCTTAACTGGACAAAACTACACCTTATACCTGTCAGAATGGCTAAAATTAACAACACAGGAAAAACAGATGTTGGTGAGGATGCAGAGAAAAGGGGAACATTTTTGCACTGTTGGTTGGAAAGCAAACTGGTGCAGCCACTCTGGAAAACAGTATGGAGGTTCCTCAAATATTTAAAAATAGAACTACCCTATCATTGCACTACTAGGTATTTGCCCAAAGGATACAAAAATACTGATTTGAAAGAATACATGCACCCTGATGTTTCTAGCAGCATTATCAACAATAGCCAAATTATGCAAAGGTCCAAATGTCCATCAACTGATGAATGGAAAAGAAGAGGTGGTGTGTGTGTGTGTGTGTGTGTGTGTGTACAAGTGTGTGTACAATGGATTACTCAGTCATCAAAAAGAATCAGATCTTGCCATTTGCAAAGACATGGATGGAGCTAAAGAGTATTATCTTAAGCAAAATAAGTTCGAGAAAAACAAATACCATATGATTTCACTCATAGGTGGAATTTAAGAAATAAAACAGGTAAACACAGGGGAAGGAAAAAAAAAGAGAGAGTGAGGTAAACCATAAAAGAGATTCTTAACTTTAGAGAACAAACTGAGGGTTGCTGAAGGGGAAGTGGGGAGTCATGGGCTAGGTTGGTGATGGATATTAACGAGAGCACTTGTTGTGATGAGCACTGGGCATTATGTGTAAATGATGACTCACTAAACTCTACTCCTGAAACTTATATTACACTGTATGTTAACTAACTAGAATGTAAATAAAAACTTGAAACATTAAAAAAAAAACATTAAAAAAAACATAAAAAAAAGTACTTGCATAGATCTACTAACCTATATGCCTATCAACGCTACTTCATGAGATAATATATCATTAACTCAGTCTGAGTTCCAGAAAATAAATTCCACTAGTTTCAACACTTAGTAGATTTCTCTGATTTGCCCCCAGACTTAGAACTTCTGTAATTTCATTTAATTTCCAAAAAAAATTTTAGAGTGAGAAAGGCAGATATTCCAATGATAGTACCCACCTTAAATTTCAGAAAACCAGTGCTAATAAAATTAGGTGACTTGGTAATATACATATGTCTGATAGACAAACCCATGGATAAAGTCTAGGGCTGATCATTTTTCCAGTTTGCTGTGATAAGCTTGTAGTGAAAAAGTATTTAGAGTGGTAACATTAACAAGAGTAGCTTCTGTCATTTCTGCAGCCTTGTTACCAATTTATCTGAAACATGACGATAAAGCAAATGTTACTAATTCTCTATTTTAGAACATCCTTCCGCTTTTTTGTGTCACATAGATAACAATGCAGGAAAAGCAAGCAATTCACCATGATGTTTCCTGGCAGCATTAGCCAGTCAGTATCACATAAGTAAGGAATTTATTTTGACCCGAGTATCAGGTAGTTTATTATTTTGTGTCTGAAAAACAGAGCGCCGAAAGGGGGTTTCAAAATGAAAATAGTGACATTTACGAAGAGAGCAATGATCTTAAAAAGATGCCAGGTGGTGGCTTTTTACCATTCAGACAGTTGGAAGACCTACGGTGAAGTTATTTTTCTGTCCTGTGGAAAAACAAAAAATATCAGCTAAAGTAATTCATGCTCTTTTTTTCTGCCTGACTTGTGTTTTGTGTACAATTAAGTATTAAAAGATTATTTTTCTATTGGGTAAAATTCAGCACTCTGTGCATTGATTTCCTTTTAAGTCACTGCAATTGTCTAAGCCATTTCAAGTTTTTATAGCACCATAATGTCCATTTAAAATGACCAAAAGAGAGTAAGGATCCTGAACAAATATAATTATAAAGGTTTATGCCAATAATTTATAAACTTTTGCTTTAGCAGAACTCTCTAAAATTGCCTTTCTATATATACTACAGGCAACACAAATGCTAAAACAAAGATATTAATTTCCCTTGGACATTCAACCTATTTGCCTAGAATTTTATTGTTAACCATGTTGCTAAATATTCAGTTGTAGAAGTCTTTGCATGGTGGCCCCCAAATTTACTATTTTATGTGGTTCATTGCAACCTATTTTGTTAGCTTTTGCTTATATACCCTGCAGTTATAGTCTGAGAAAAGATAGATAAATGAAAGCAATAGAGATTCATGGCTCACATATTTTAATTATTTGAATTGTAAGTTACAGCTGCTCATACAAATTGGTGGAAATAGACAATCTCAGTATTCGGAAGGAACTTCAAATAAATTTCAAGAAGAATTCAAAGGTTTCGCTTTCACTGCTTCCACAATGGACAGACAGGACTCTTGACTTCTTACCTTCTAAAACTGAGTAACTACAGTATGTTCCTGACTCTTAACAGCCTGGAGGAAGGCCGTGGTAGGAAAGGTCCTGGCAAGAGGTTGGCATGTGGTCACTGAAAGCCTGTGTGGACCATAACACAGTCCCGGCTCATCCGGCAGAAGGGAATGCACGTGATACTGTAGCCAAATGTTCTTTTAAGAGGCCATAATCATTTTGGGTATATTGTGCTTTTCTTGCTTATCTAAGAAGAAATAGGTTTCTGAAGTACACAAAGATATTTCTTCTACATTTCTTAACCCTGATCTCTCATTTTTTCCTCTGAGGTACCAATGACTAAATGCAACAGTGTAAGATTCCCAAAAGTTCTGTTGCTTCTTTCTCCTTGAGAAATGGCACCTGTTTTGTTTTTTTTTCATAAGTGATCACCATGTATATTTGCTTTACCTAAGCACAAGAACTATAATTTATAGATTAAACCATTTCTTCTGCATTTCTTCCCACCACCGCCTTTTCCTACATCTTTAACATTATCCATTGGGGAAAAGATTAAGATAGCTATAGCTTGATGGAATGAGCCTTATTATCACTGTAATATCAGTTTAAATTTAATTTTAAATATAGATATCAAATTTAAATTATTGAGTCTTCAATTTAGGATTCCCTATTCTGTACTCAGCCACATTTTAAATATTCAAAATATCTTTTATAAATTTTTAAATTATTTTCTAAAATGAACAATGAACTCTGGCTCATCTGTGATTTAGTCTTAAATCAATTCATATTTGAGAGAAAAAGAAAGCAAAGTATATCTTCCATTGTTTTTTATTTATCTTGCTTTATCTTACCACTAAATTCACCTTGCTTTACCTAACCAGAAGCTAACATATTTATTTAAGAAGATTCACAATAATATTCTAGAACAACATCCTGATTACTAGTGAGCTTATGGTTAAGATTCAAAAACAATATTGCCTTGGGGGAAATTTCTGTCTTCTTTTTAAAATGGAGAATTATCAGACAAGATAGATGTGCTTCTTTGAAAAAATACCCATCAAAGCTTTTCCGGCAGAGCCTTTTCCCCTGCTGTGTCTTTATTGATCCTTTCAAGCTTCACATCCATGTTGGGTGTATTAGAAGGTATTAATGAGAGAGAACATGCAGTCTACAAGAGTTACAGATTTTTAAGAAGCCTTGAGCTAATCAATTCACCAGATAGAGAAGTGTTACATTTCCAAAACGGCTTTATATGAAATGAGACATTTTAGAAGCAGGATTTAGATATGCACCCACACAAAAAGTTTCATATATATTTTTTTAATATACTTAATGCATGAAAGAAGCTTTTATTCACTAAAAAACTGACATAAATATCTCTACAGTACAAGAAAATATGACATAAAATCTAAGGGACTTAATAGAAGATGTACAGAATTATTGCTGGAGAGAATATAATTTAAATAGATTATAATGATCACTCGCATGAAAAATAATAACATTTAACTATCAATACAAAATTTCATGCTAGAAAGCAAAATGAAATGAAAGAATTGTGTTTCTCTCTTGTGGACCTTTTCATTGAGACTTTCATTGAAAACCATGTGTTCTCTACATCAATGACTATGATGTGGAAAAAATGAAGACTAATACATCACATACCCATAAAGAACATTTTAGAAAGAAGTTAGCATCAATTGGTTAGCATCAATTATCAATAAGAATTTTCAGACTCAAAAAGCAACTATAGCAGGGCACCTGGGTGGCTTAGTCACTTACACATCAAACTCTTGATTTCGGCTCAAGTCATTATCTCACGGTTCATCATCTCACGGTTCATGAGTTCAAGCCCCAAGTTGGGCTCTGTGCTGGAAGCATGGAGCCTGCTTGGGATTCTCTCTGTCTCTCTCACTCTCTGCCCCTCCCCTGCTTGCTCTCACATGCACTCTCTCTGTCTCTCTCTCTCTCATAAATAAAATAAACAAACATTTTAAAAAAGCAACTATAGCAACTACAGGGTGTGAACAGGAGGTTGAGAATCCAGTTTTTGCCTAATGGAAGTGTGCTGCAAAGAAACTAAGAAGTCAACAGAAGGGTTGGAGGTAACACTGTGGGCTTCAAAACATTCACTGAACCATAAAAATACATGGAAACTAAAAAATCAAAAACCTAACTACTCTCAACAAATCAGGTATAGATGAAGAGTACCTCAACATAACACAGACCCTATATGACAAGCCTACACCTAAGATCATATTCAATGGTGAAAAGCTGAAAGTTTTTATCCTAACATCAGGAATAAGACAAGGATGCCGACTCTTACCACTTTAACACAATAGAACACTGGAAGTCCTAGGCCAGAGCAATTAGGCAAGAAAAAGAAATAAAAGGCATCCAAATCAGAAAGAAAAAAGTAGTCTTTACAGATAACATGATATAACATATCAAAAATCCTAAAGACCCCACAAAAACACCTGTTAAAACTAATAAATGAATTCAGTAAAGTTTTTGGATACAAAATCAATATGCAAAATTAGCTGTCTTTCCATCTACTAACAATAAACTATTAGAATGAGAAGCTAAGAAAACAATGCCTTTACACTTGCACCAAAAGGAATAAAATACGTAGGGATAAACTTAAGCAAGGACAAGAAAGATCTGTACAGAGAAAATCGTAAGACACTGTTGAAAGTGAAGACACAAATAAATTGAAAGATATTCCATGTTCATGAATCAGAAGAATTAATATTTTTATAATGTCTGTATTACCCAAAGTAATCTGCAGGTTTAATGCAATACCTATCAAAATTCCAATGGCATTTTTCACAGAAATAGAAAAATCAATTCTAAAATTTAAATGAAACCACAAAAGATCCCAAACAGCCAAAACAATCTTAGCAAAGAAGAACAAAGCTGGAGTTATAACACCTCTGATTTTAACTATATTACAGAGATATAGCAGTATATCTACTACTATAGTATAGTATTGGAATAAAAAGAGACAAGCAGGCCAATGGAACAGAAAGGGGAACCCAGAAATAAACCCACATTTATGATTGATTTTTTTTCTTTTTTTTTTTGATTAATTTTTGACAAAAGAGCCAAGAATATATAATGGGGAAAGGACCATTTCTCAAGTAAATGGTGGTGGAAACTGGATATCCACTTGTAATAGAATGAAACTGGATCCTTACCTTATACCATACACAAAAATCAATTCAAAATAGATTAAAAACTTGAACACAGACCTGAAACCATAAAACTCCAAAGAAAAGAGAGCATAGGTTCCTTGACCATGGTTTGGCAATGTATTTTTAAATTTGGCACCATGGGTGGCTCAGTCAGTTAAGCGACTGACTTCAGCTCGGGTCATGAGCTCGTGGTTTGTGGGTTCGAGCCCCATGTCCAGTTCTGTGAGGACAGCTCAGAGCCTGAAACCTGCTTCAGACTCTGTGTCTCCCCCTCTCTCTTCCCCTCCCCCACTCATGCGTGTGCACATGCTCTCTCTCTCTCTCTCTCAAAAATGAATAAATACTAAAAAAATATTTAAATACGGCACCATGTGTATTGCAGCATTATTCATAATAGCCAAGATGTGGAACAACCTAAGTGTCTATTAACATATGAATGTATAAAGATCTCTCTCTCTCTCTCTCTCTCACACACACACACACACACACACACTGAAATATTATCCAACCAGGAGAAAGAAGGAAACCCTGCCATTTATGATAACATGGATGGAGCTTGAGGGTATAATGCCAAGTGAGATAAATCAGACAGAGAAAGACAAATACTGTATCATCTTATTTATATATGGAATTTTAAAAAGCTGAACTAATGAAAACGGAAAGTAGAATGGAGGTTACCAGGGGGTTGGGAGAATTGGGGAGATGCTGTTTAAGGGTAAAACCTTGCAACTAGTAGAGAAATAAGTTCTGGAAAATCACAGCATAATGATT
The DNA here is from genome assembly GCF_007474595.2 of Lynx canadensis. NCBI lineage: Eukaryota > Metazoa > Chordata > Mammalia > Carnivora > Felidae > Lynx > Lynx canadensis. The sequence continues at coordinate 139,751,544 of NC_044311.2, forward strand.
ATAGCCAATGATATTGTATTATAAACTCTCTAAATCTTAATCGTTTTCACCACACACACCAAAAAAGAGAATTATGTGACAAGATACTCTGGTGGTAATCATATTGCAAGTATAAATGTGTCAAATAACACGCCTGAAACTTATATAACATTATATGTCAATTACATCTCAATTTTTAAAAAGATAAATAAGATTTGAGGATCTAATGTATAACAGTGACTATAGTTGATAACACTGTATTGTATAATTGAAATTGAGAGTAGGTTTAAGTGTTCTCACAAAAAACAAAACACAGTAAATATGTCAGGTGATGGATGTGTTAACTCAATGGAGGAAATCCTTTCACAATCATACATATGTCAAATTATACCTTTTTACATTCTATCACAATTTTATTTGTCAATAAGACTTCAATAAGGCTGAAAAAGCAACCTAAGTAGATTCATATTGGAATCTCTGCATAACCAATAGAGAATAGTAATGAAATGCTTAACTAACGTGTTAATAAAGAAAAAAAGATGGGATTATAAAAAATTGAGGAACATTTTTATAGGAACCTACATTGCAATAAGGAATTAACCATTCAAAAAATAAATGTAAATAAACTCACATCTCTTCTTCACTCACTATTACAATACATATTCCACATAAATTATATAATCATACAGCAAAATAAAATAACAAATGTAAAGAACTACATTTGTAAATGTAAAGACTTTTAATTAAATACAATATTTAAACTTCTTCGTACAAATTGATTTTTAAATGTTTACAAAGAAACTAAGATGTTTAAAACTTATGATTTATTCTTACCTATACTGAAAAGAAAACTAAATGGGTTATACAAAAATCAACTAAGAACATTTTGAGACAGTTTTACTAGAGCATCGATACACATAGTTAATAGGATTTTAATTTATTATTCTAAAAATAAAAATTAAATCAATAGGCATGAATTGTTTATAGCCAGTTAGAAAATAATAAGAAATGATAACATAATCACAAAAATACATGTTTTATTTATTTTTTTTTAATGTTTATTTATTTTTGAGAGAGAGAGAGCAACCAGGGGAGGGGCAGAGAGAGAGACAGAATCTCAAGCAGGCTCCATGCTGTTAGCGCAGAGCCGGATATGGGGCTCCAACCCATGAACCATGAGATCATGACGTGAGCTGAAATCAAGAGTCAGACGCCCAACCTACTGCTCCACGCAGGTGCCCCAGCAAAAATGCATGTTGTGTAAAGGGGTCTGAGGAAAAAGGCATTCATAAAATTACTAAGACTATACCATAGTACGATTTTTCTGGAAAACAATTTAATATTGTATATTTGAAACTACAATTCCATTTCTGAGATTCATCTTAAGGAAATATCCAGGCATGTACCTCAAAATGATGCTGATATCAATGAAAAATTGCTTAAAATAATTTTAAAAAAATTGAAAACATAAATGCTTAGAATCAAGGTATTAGACACATTAACTATCGCATATTCGTGTAATGGAATATTACATAGTAGTGTTGGTGGAATTAAATCAACCTAGAAAGGAAGTATACCGTTTCATGGAAAACCCCACTTATTATCCATTTTTTCAGCATATGTCCAGTTTCCCATGAGAGCATTTACTTATTTAATTGCATGTAACTACACATTCACATAAAAAAATGTATTCGAATTTATATAGCACATAATAACAGTGGAAAGTGGAAATATATGGCTGGTGGAATTTCTGTCATACATTTTTGTTTTGCTTAAATATATTTTTACCTCAATAAATATGTATTTTTGCATAAGAAATAATGAAAATGGTATTCACTATCCAGGGAGGAAGAAGTCGGAGATTTTTTTTTTTTTTTTTTTTTTTTTTGCTTTTCCAAATGTTTCCAAATGTTTCCCTTCTCTGGAGCCCAACTCCTTCCTCATTACTGTAGAAAGAATGGTTTGGCATTAAAAAAAACCCTCTCCGGGGCGCCTAGGTGGCTCAGTTGGTTGAGTGGCCGACTTCGGCTCAGGCCATGATTTCACGGTCCGTGAATTCGAGCCCCGCATCGGGCTCTGTGCTGACAGCTCAGAGCCTGGAGCCTGTTTCAGATTCTGTGTCTCCCTCTCTCTGACCCTCCCCCGTTCATGCTCTGTCTCTCTCTGTCTCAAAAATAAATAAACGTTAAAAAAAAATTAAAAAAAAAAAAAACCCTCTCCAACACCAACTCTAAGCACCAATCTCTCCCTGATCCCTTCAATGGGTATGTTTTTATGGTCCTTGGCCATTGCTCAGAGAAAGGAGTTTACAATTTAAGATTCACATCTTTGTTATTCTCTCCCATTACAATAAAATCCTCACCTGTACCCTTTATTTCCATGCACCTGCCATGCTCAGGCTACAAGTGCAAGAGGAATTTTACACCACAACTTCACTATAAGTCTACAATTAGGTGAAGAGACTCCATGATTTTAGGGTTTACCCACCTTTTTTAATGAACTTGTTTTTTTTTTAATGTTTATTTATTTTTGAGAAAGAGAGAGAGTGGGGGAGGGACAGAGAGAGAAGGAGACAAAGCATCCGAAGTCGGCTCTGTGCTGACAGCGGACAGCCCGATGCGGGGCTCGAACTCACTAACTGTGAGATCGTGACCTGAGACGAAGTCGGACACTTAACCGACTGAGCCACCCATGTGCCCCCAATGAACTTGTTTTAAAGAATTATCTCATTTTAACAAATGGAGGGAAATTGAGCTATTAGGCAAAAAGTTAAGAAATCTACATAATATCTTATCTGACTTACAAATGCATTCCATACTATTTTGTTACTTCTTCACAGAAGTTATAACTTCTCCAACATGTTTAGCTGATGCTAATATCAAAACTTTTATAATGATTAGCTAGAGAAGGTGACTCAGAAACCTATGAAATAATGAATGATGAAAAGAGCACCAGAAGCTAAAGTTGCTAGGAATAATCCATCAAAACTAGTAATCTTATAAACATCTATCATTTCCATCCAATGACTCAAAATTTACTTCTCAACAAAAGTTGATTAAATTTTTATTGAAAAAAATATTGGTTAATATTTTGTTTACAATGACAGACTAAAGCATGAATCATTTGTAAAGCACAGGGTTTCTATTTTAAATCACATATATCTCATAAAAATCATTTTATTCTTTCTCCTTTGCATGGAAAAGAGATGAGGAGTAAAACTGCAGGTCAATAAATTGAGACAAAGCGCTTGCCTCCTTTGACCATTTAAAAAATTGCATTTAGAGAAAACAAAATACATGTATAATTGACCATGAAATTTTGTTGGTGTTATAAAATGTTGACATTTAGTTATTATACATCATTCAACAGCAATATGGAAAACTGATTCAAGAGAAGTTGAAGAAAATTATCCCTGAGAAGAAAAGCATTCTGAAGGGGAAACAGATAACCCCTCCCAGCAGACCACAGACAGGAATAATGGTTCAAGTGCAGAAAGCCTGTGGTTTGAGCAGTAGGAACAGAGAACAAGTAAACAAGATTGCTAATAACGTGTGTGTTACTTACCATCTGGGGAGAAGCCACAGAAGAGGGATTTTGAAAAAGCAACTTTTCAGATGATTAAGACTGTGGAGAGATAAACTAGTACAAGTTTCTATGTCAGACGATTGTAAACCATTTTGTAATCCTATTTGCCTACAACTGTCTATGCATTTCCCGGGTGTTTGCATAGATTTCTTTTGATAGTGACTCTGTGCAGAGATGGACCACAGATGGCTCAGCTTTAAAATAGCTATAATTAATATTTGTAGTTAATATCTCAAAATAAATACTTTAATCATTTCATGTTAATATATTCACATATGGGCATTAATCCTAGTCAATGAAAATATATAATATGAAACTTGCTGAAGTAATTAGTACAGAGAGTTTAATAATGCTAAATGACCAGAGAATTATATTGGTTTAATGACAATCACATTATCAAGATGCACATTTTTTTATTTTGATTCAATAAATACCTTAAAATTTCAAAGATAATCACTTTCATTTTTATATTAACAATGAAGAGACTGTAAAAAAAGAAAGTGGTAATTGTAATACAGAACTTGTAAAAAAAGATAACTGGAAGATATGAATTTACATATAATTCATATTTCAATTTTGGCTTATAAATTTTAAGAGAAGGTTTATTCATGAATATATAGGGAAAAATAACAAAACATATAAAATAAAATACTGACATTATGCAAAAATTCACCGAAATGTTATGATATTAATAATATAGTTGAAATTGAATACTAGGAAATGAGAGATTCATTCCATAAAATACAGACATCATATTTTTAATTAACTGGAACAATCAATAAATTAAAACAGAGTATTTTTAAATAATATTTTTTCAATCAGTATAATTACTGCTTGTTTTATATACAGATACTATCTACATATGATTTATGCATATATATTTTTGATATATACATATTAGACAGATACAGTTTCTACATTAGCCTGCAATACTGTTAATTTTGTGTGTGTGTCTGTGTGTGGAGAGAGAGAGAATGGAGAGGTTTCTTACTAGTAATGCTATCCGCTGTGCAAATAGCTGTAATTAGCATCCGAATTGGCAAAGTCAGGTTCAGATACCAAAGGAAGGCTTTCTCAAGATTATTAGATCGTACATGAATTGATACAATGTGAACTTATTTGAAAACACAATCATAGTACGGACTTACATTTATCTTTCACAACATTGAGAAGAGTAGAAATTATTTATTGTACACAGTGATGAGATGTGTTCTTACACGTACTAAGAAGTTAAAGTGAAAAATACCACACGTACTCACAGAACATGGGACGTAATGATTCTCATATGACAAAAATATATGACAGAATTGAAAGACAGGAAGGGAGGGAGAGAAGAAGGAAGGAAAGAAGGAAGGAAGGAAGGAAGGAAGGAAGGAAGGAAGGAAAAGAGGGAGGGAGGGAAGAAGGAAGGAAGGAAAGAAGGAAGGAAAAGAGGGAGGGAGGGAGGGAGGGAGGGAAGAATGGGTGTTAGCACCACCCCCAGTAAATAGAGGGCAGCATTGTGTTTCCAAAAGCAAGAGAAAGCCATTACTTCCTGACTACCCTCCCAAACACCAGCTCTTCCTACGCATAAGCAGTTAGGTTTCAGGCCATCCTAGAATGATGAGTAGGTGCATCTGGGGCAGAGGTAACTGAGATTAACTGAGGAGCCAGAAGGAGCAAGATTGGGAACTCTGCAGGTGGGACAAGAATGGTGGATGAGCACGCCGCGATGGGGATCTCCGGGAGAAGAAGTTGGACACTGTACCACAGTCTGGTGGACAATAGTCTCTGGAGGAAGATCTGGGCTCCTGAGACAGGGATGCAGGTCGATGGACATCATTTCTGAGGGGCCAGGGCATGCTGCCCAGCAATGCAGAAGATCCCACTCAGCGGCTGTGTCACGTGGCAAAAGAAAGGCCAGCAAAGGTGGCCATTACTGTGTCTGGGCTCATAAAGCCTTTCCTATCAGCATGAGTTCCTGCATTGAGAGCATGATCCCAGGGTCATGAGATCGACCCTTGCCCTGCTGAGTGTGGAGCCTGCTTAAGATTCTCTCTCTGTCTGTCTGTCTCTCTCTCTCTCTCTCTCTCTCCCCCCCACCTCACTCTCTAAAAAAAAAATTTAATTATAGATCTCCTGGGTTTTAGCTCTCTGTTTTTTTCATTACTGCCTCATTTGGTGGTAAATAGATACGTCTAAGTGTGCTGTGTTAATTCCTCTGTGGATTTTTTAAACTATATTTTTGAGTTATTTACTTAATGGCTGTTTTACAGATTATAATAAACACATTCGATTTTTGTGTTTCAAAAAAATAAAATAAATTTAACTTCAAAATAAATTTAAAACAAAAACTTTTAAACAATGTAAACAAAATAAAATAATTCACCTCAAGATAAACTAGGGCCAAATTATATTTTAGGGTGTTTATATGTTAAAGGGTTATAGATATAAACTTGTTGACTCTTCAAGTTATTTGTGTGCAATTTGGCTCAAAAAAGGTTTAATTTTTGTTAAAGATCTGAGGGTAAAAACTAACTCAGAGACTTAGACCATTGGAGAAACACTACTTGGAACATTGGAGAAACAAGACTAAGAATGAATGTCACATTCACGCTCTGTGGCCAGATGACCAGGTATTTATTCTACAGATACACATTGAGTGGAAGGAGAATGTTAAGGGCCCCTGGTATTGCTATCATCTGGTGTTAAATTCCCTCTTCAGCATCCCAACACTCCTGCTGATATGGGAATTATTACATCCCAAGGTCCTGCTCTCCAGAGGCAATCCAAAACAGCTTTCGACACCTTGGTAGAAAAATCTTCTCTACATTAACCTCATATAACTCTCCTAGAAATTTACTCTCTTTTTTATTCAAGTCTGAAACCGCAAGATGACAAGGAACAAATCCAATGTCTCTCGCACAGGAAAGGTCTTGGTTTATTTAAGAGGAGCCTTCAAATTCCCCTGTAGTCTTTGCTTGTATGGATTCTGTCTCAATTCCTTTGAGGAGGCTTTTTTTTGTAGCTGTTTGCTTTCCTCTTGCTACATTTTTTTGTTTCTTTTTTCTTTTTTTAAATATAATTTATTGTCGAACGGGCTATAACATATAGTGTGTAGTGTGCTTTTGGGTTTTGGGTGAGGAGGCTTCTTCTGTCATGCTTTTAATTGCCTTTACAGTTCTGGTCTTCTTGGCCTTGAGTATCTTCCAATTTGTCAATATTTCTCTAAAAGTCTGATGCTCCGGGCTAAACAAAATGTCTCAGCTGAGTGGCAACCAAGTGAGCGGAAAACAGTTCCAGCACTTCCTTCATGCTGTACATTGATCAACAAAACCAAGATCAAATTAACTTTTCATGGAGGTGTGGATCACTGTGACTGATACAATGACAGGATTCTCAGGTACAGGTCAATTGTTCTCCAGGGCAGCTTTTAAAAAGGAAAAAAAAAAAAAAGGTATTACGTAATCTCCCTTAGTCTTCTGTTTCAATTAGAACAAACAGATAGATGGTTACCATGCCATGTGGATAGGACTGAATTTTCGAGAACTAATCTGCACATCTCTGAAATATTCCTTCACCTATTCTCACTCATAAAGTCTCCTTCTCTGAATGCAAAAGGAAAAGTGCAAGTGTAAGACCCACCAAATGTGCCATACGAGCACCTGTTCCAGAGAAGGTAATTGGCACAAAAATTGGCGACTGAGGTACACAGCCTCTGCCCGTCCTTTGTTGTCTCTTATGAGGTCTGCACAGCAGAATCAGGAGCTTCAAAGGTGACCAATCCCAAACATGGAAGTCTTTTTCTATAAGCTGACTAAAACTCAATTTTATGAGCCAGATATTCATGGAAAATTATGTTTGTTTTGCTATTCTGGCACCATACTCCCAACTCACTTAAAACCCAGAAAATAAAAAGATTTTTTTCACCAACGAAACTAAAAAAAAAGAGTGGCACTGATTAGAACTTTAAAACCTATGATTGTGCTGAAGGAACTATCTTTTGTTTCAAGTGAATTTCCCTATCTTCGTAAGGACATGACAGGCAATTTCAAAAATAAAACCCCATATCGTTATCTTCTTGCTAATTATTTGCGTGTGTTTATGTGGGTAAAAATAAAAGTATCATTAAGAATAAGATTGACATTTGATGATGTTTTACATTCAAATCAAAGTCCCCATGGTAGTGGTACCTAGGGGGTGTCTGATCTTTTGTCTGCCATGTTAAGATCATGATCCCCAAATCATGAAATCAGGCTAATATGTAGTCATTTCCCTGTGAACGTTGCTTAATGAACAGATCCATCGCTTGACTAAAGTTTAGGATACAAATTCCTTTTTGTGTGCAGGAGAATGTTCTCAATACGTGTTCGAGAGTTCGAAGGAGAAATCCTTTCTGATTCAATCCTACTGATTTGCAAATACCGGTCTCTTAATAGTTATTAAATGCATAAGTGTACTGACCAGTGTTTTTCTGCAATGACACTCTTGGTTATGTGACAAGTTAAGTACTGTCTCCCAGGGATGGTTGGGGAGAGTTCCAGATTCTGGGGCAGCAGGTAGATCAAGACCAGATTCTTTTCCACGAGCCAGTAATGTAACACCTGAAACAATCTTTAGATTTTTCTGAATACATAAACGCATGCCAGTAACTGTTAATCCAGGATTCCTTTGCATGAACCAAAAGCATTTTAACTGGAAATGCACTTCAAAGGTCATCTTATCTAATTCCCTCTATTTAGATAGGAGACTAAGTCCCAGAGAGGTTGATCAGGAGGGCATAGAACCCAAAATTGTACATCCGGGCCTCCTGAGTCCTGCTCACTGTCACTACATCACTCTACCACCTACTGTAAGGTATAAAAGGATGAATTAATTGAGTTCATATAGCATTTTGAAAAATAATTGAAAAGGCTAAAGAACATTTTCTAAACATTGAGATGTTTTTCCGGTCTGTCTTGCTCCTACCTGCCCTATCCATCATAGAGCATTCTCTGCTCTCCTCTTTTACCTAAATGGCTCCTACATGTCTTTCAGAACTCAGCTCAAAGGTCATTTCCTCAAGAAAGCCTCCTGTCACCCCCCGTATTAAATTGGACTTTCCTGTTACACAGTTTCCTCATCCCCTGTCCTTTATATTCACAACACGTGCCTCACTTATCACTGCATGTTCTGTGGGTGTGTGATTAGCACCCGCTTCTTCTATTGGACTCAAAATTCGATTAGATCAGGGCTGGAATCTCTGATTCTGCCCACCATGTACACCAGCTCTTAGGCCAGCATTCCAGCATCCAACAAATGTTGCTCAGAATACATACTGCTGGACGTATGAATCAACCTCTCGAGCCAACTTGTGTAGCTTGGGACTAAATCACAGAGTTGAGAAGAACACTAGAGACAGAGGTTATTTCTGATACAGATTTAGAAAATCTTTGAAGAGTTTCATCTGAACTTCAAGAAAAACTAAAGCTAAAAAATGTCCTTCGTAATTAAAAATCAAAGTTGTTTCCACAGAGTGACCCCCGGGTTGGCTTCCTGCTTCTTTGACCTGTTCTGTGTTTGCCACAACGGTCATGTCACCTCTGGTGTTCAAAAGGCCTGGAGATCATGGGGAGGACTCAGAAAAACCTCAAACTGCATCTAAAAAAAGAAAAAAGCAAACCAAAGGTCGCGAGAGTACATTGCTTCCTCATTCACGCTTTACACGTTCCCCTTCTTCCTGCTGCCAACCAGTGGAAAAAAAGTTGTGCGAGCTCACGGGTTTCTCAAACACACTTCTGACAGGGAGCACATTGGATGACTTTTTTTTTTTTTCCTTATCAGATTAGTTAGAAAATAACGAAACGTCGTATGAGTTTGTTCTGATTTGTCTGAACTCAGCAGTGACTTCGTCTCCTTTTTCTCACTTCCTTTTCCTCCTTTGAGCCCTGCTTCTGTTTTGTTCCACACCTTCATAGGCCTCGTGTTCTCGTTCCCAACCTCTCTCCTTGCCTCTCTCTGGGGTGTCTCTATGAAAACTTCCGTAACGCCTTTCTTTTCTCATATCTTCCATGAGCATTCAGAAATATTTATTGAGGACCTACCATTTTATGTCCAGTATTGTCTATATTGATAGCATTCCAAAGCTTATTTGCTTGTCTTCCACAAGTTATATCTTTTATTATTTCATGGGGTATTTTCAAGGGCTCTTTAAACATTTTTTCATTCAATATAGCCATTGTTTTTTATAATTTATAGAACAAAACTCCAGTATTTTAGTTGCATTCGTAAAAAGTACCAGAGGGTTGGTAATACTCTAGATACCTCAAGCCTGCTTAAAATGATTTTTCATACTATTTTGTAAAACCTCCTTGCTGTACACAAATGTCCAAATAGTAGCATTTAGGTCATCTTTCCCCTTGTCCTTTTTTTTTTTAATTTTTTTAAATGCTTATTTATTTATTTAAAAAAAATTTTTAACGTTTATTTATTTTTGAGACAGAGAGAGACATAGCATGAACGGGGGAGGGTCAGAGAGAGAGGGAGACACAGAATCAGAAGCAGGCTCCAGGCTCTGAGCTGTCAGCACAGAGCCCGACACGGGGCTCGAACTCATGGACCATGAGAACATGACCTGAGCTGAAGTCGGACGCCCAACCAACTGAGCCACCCAGGTGCCCCTCCACTTGTCCTTCTATTGCATATTTACTCTCATTAATGTAACATCATGTAATACATTACATGTAATAGCCTTCTTTTATCCCTATTTCCTGGTATCTTAGTCAGCTTGGGCTGCTAGAACAAAATACCACAAAGCAGGTGGTATATAAACAACACAAATTTATTTCTCACAGTTCTAGAGGCTAGCATGTCCCAAATCAAGATGCTGGCATGTCGGAGGTCTGCTGAGAGCCTGCTTCCTGGCTATATGCAGCCCTCTTCCCACCATGTCCTCTCACAGGGACATGGGAAGGGATATTCAAGGGAAGGGATCTCTGCAGTGTCTTTCATAAGGATACCAACCTCATTCATGAAAAGTCCACCCTCATGACCTAATTATATCCCAAAGATCCCACCTCCCAATACTATCATCTCAAGGGATAGGATTTCAACATAGGAATTTTGGAGAGACATGAACATTCAACCCATAGCACCTGGTCAAAGTTATCTGTCAAAGGAAATACCAACCTTGCTGTGTGACCAAGCAAAAAATCTAGAAGTCAGGTGTCTGGATATGGAATTTACTAAAATATCTCTAATAATTCACACTTCACTTTTTTGCTTCATGATTTATACTTTCTTCCTCAAATTAAACAGAAAAGTTTTCAGACCCTTGAATACCTTTCTAATTACCACTGTGGTAGTCCGGGGTCTGAAATTTTCCCTTTACCCACCACAATTTTTAATTCCATTTTTTTCCCCTTTCAGCATTTATACCTATGATTCTCTTTTTTTATTTAAATGAAAACTTAAAAAATAAAAAATTAAATCATTATATATTGCACTCTGTTCATCTCATTTTTGCACTAATTCCAAATGTGCTCATTTCTCTTTTACAAAATCCAAATACTTGCTGTATTTTCCTTTTCTAATACTTAAAAATGTTATTTTACTCTTCCTTTTTTGGTGCTTCCTTCCTGTTAGTACCTTATCATATAAAGTTAAAAAATGTTATTATTAGCACCATCCACATCATAAGATGCATGCTTATCCCAAACTAATCCCAGACTTTCCAATATGTATTTCCTGTGCATCCCAACCTATGAGGGAGCTAAGTTATGAGGTCACCTGTGGTTGACAGGCAAAATGAACAAGAAGGTAAGTCTATGAAATTGTTCTCAAACTTCCAAAACTAGAATTCATCAGTGATGTCTACAACTTCCACATAAACTACGCCCAACTCAAAGGAGCCCACTAAAATATTATAGGCTAAGAACAAAGGCTGTGGGATCAGAGATATGGATTTGACTGTTGAGGTATATAATTCTTAATTACATAAAAACCTAAAATTTATGATAACAAGGAAAGCTCTCACCTGATGTCTTTCATACAGACTTTTCCTACTTCTTTTTTAAAGGTAGATGGTTTTAAATCACCATTTACAGTGTCTTCCCTTTATCACATTTCTTCCCACCAGACTGAGTTGGAATACCTACTTTAAGGACAGGATACCTGTTTTCCTAAGGGAGTTATAATCTCCAAGAAATGAGCATATAGATGAAAGAGTTTATTTAAAAATCATTTCATCAAAACCATAAAATACCTAGGAATAAATCTAACCAAAGAGGTGAAAAATCTATACACTGAAAACTATAGAAAGCTTATGAAAGAAATTGAAGCAGACACAAAAAAATGGAAAAAGATTCCATGCCTCTGGATAGGAAGAAGAAATATTGTTAAAATGTCAATGCTACCCAAAGCAATCTACATATTCAATGCAATCCCTTTCAAAATAACACCAGCATTCTTCACAGAGCCAGAACAAATAATCCTAAAATTTGTATGGAACCAGAAAAGACCCTGAATAGCCAAAGCAATCTTGAAAAAGAAAACTAACGAAGGCATCACAACCCCAGACTTCAAGCTATACTACAAAGCTGTAACCATCAAGACAGTATGGTACTGGCACAAGAATAGACACTCAGATCAATGGAACAGAATAGAGAACCCAGAAATGGGCCCACAAATGTATGGCCAATCTTTGACAAAGCAAGAAAGAATATCCAATGGAATAAAGACAGTCTCTTCAGCAAGTGGTACTGGGAAAACTGGACAGCGACATGCAGAAGAATGAACCTGGACCACTTTCTTACACCATACACAAAAAGAAACTCAAAATGAATGAAAGACCTCAATGTAAGACAGGCAGCCATCAAAATTCTTGAGGAAAAAGCAGGCGAAAACCTTTTTGATCTTGCCCACAGCAATTTCTTACTCAACATGTCTCTGGAGGCAAGGGAAACAAAAGCAAAAACGAACTATTGGGACCTCATCAAAATAAAAAGCTTCCTCACAGCAAAGGAAACAATCAACAAATCTAAAAGGCAACTGACAGAATGGGAGAAGATACTTGCAAATGACATATCAGATAAAGGGTTAGTATCCAAAACCTATAAAGAACTTATCAAACTCAACACCCAAAAAAACAAATAATCCAGTGAAGAAATGGGCAAAAGACATGAATAAAAAGACATTTCTCCAAGGAAGACATCCAGATGGCCAAATGACACATGAAAAAATGCTCACCATCACTCATCATCAGGGAAATACAAATCAAAACCACAATGAGATACCCCCTGACATCTGTCAGAATGGCTAAAATTAACAACCAGGCAACACGGATGTTGATGAGGATGCGGAAAGAGGATCTCTTTTGCATTGTTGGTGGGAATGCAAGCTGGTGCAGTACTCTGGAAAACAGTATGAGGTTCCTCAAAAACTAAAAATAGAACTACCCTATGACCCAGCAATTGCACTACTTGGCATTTATCCACGGGATACAGGTGTGTTGTTTCAAAGGGACACATGCACCCCCATGTTTATAGCAGCGCTATCAACAATAGCCAAAGTATGGGAAGAGCCCAAATGTTCATCAATGGATGAATGGATAAAGAAAACATGGTATATATATATATACAATGGAGTATTACTCAGCAATCAATAAGAATGAAATCTTGCCATTTGCAACTACGTGGATGGCACTGGAGGGTATTATGCTAAGTGAAATTAGTCAGCCAGAGAAAGACAAAAATCATATGACTTCACTCACATGAGGACTTTGAGAGACAAAACAGATGAACATAAGGGAAGGGAAACAAAAATAATATAAAAACAGGGAGGGGGCCAAAACAGAAGAGACTCATAAATATGGAGAACAAACTGAGGGTTACGGGAGGGATTGTGGGAGGAGGATGGGCTAAATGGGTAGGGGGCACTAAGGAATCTACTCCTGAAATCATTGTTGCACTATATTCTAACTAATTTGGATGTAAATTTAAAAAAGTAAAAAATAAAACAAGTTAGAAAAATTCATTTCATCAAATGTTTTGCAGAAGTCTAAAAAATTGAAGATTGTTTAAAAAATATTTGCCCTGAGGCTGTTTAAGTGTAAGGATAAGGCCATGGGGCATGACAGCTCCAGAGTTGTCCCAGACAAAGCAAAGCTTGTGAGCTGATGTGTACCTTCTGTGCTGAATTCTGTCCACCTTACTACTTCTCATGTCAAATGGTGAGTCAGGGTATTGTATTAAGAGGAAGATGGTTCTTCCCATAGACTCTTAACTACAGAGAACAAACTGAGGGTTACTGGAGGACAGGTGCATGGGGGGATGGGCTAAATGGGTTATGGGTATTAAGGAGGGCACTTGTGATGGGCACTGGTTGTTATATGTAAGTGAAAAATCACTAAATCCTATTCCTGAAACTAATATCACACTGTATGTTAATGAAATGGAATTTAAATAAAAACTTGACTTGTGGCTTGGTCAGTTAAGTGTCTGACTCTTGATTTCAGCTCAGGTCATGATCTCACTGTTCATGGGATTGAGACCCATGTGGGACTCTATGCTGGCAGCAGGGGAGCCTGCTTGGGATTCTCTCTCTCCCTCTCTCTGCCCCCTCCCACTTGCTCTCTCTCTCTCTTTCCCTCTCAAAATAAATAAATATTAAAAAATTGAAAGGAAAATATAAAGAGGAAGATAAAAATAGAAAACTTGAAACCTTACTATAAATTAGATGCGTATAACATTAAACATTAAAGAAAACCTCATTTACTGAGTTGAACTTGAATTAGCACTTTGCTTGACCCACATGGAATTTGTCACCAACAACATTTAAATCTAGAGGCAAATAGCCTTTGTTGTCTCCAGTTTTTAGTTATATCAGGATTTCAAAAAGGTCATATATTCCACGCGGAAGAATTTTAATCATCTCAATAGTGATATTATCTAACATAATACTTGGATGTGAAAATGCCAGAACAGTGGTTTCTGTTATTATTGTTTTCTATTCCTTTCTCTTAACTCTACTCCTTTCTTGAAAAGTAAGAGATCACTTTTTTGTTGTATATATATATATATATATATCAGTTAGGGTTCAATCAAGAAACAGAACTGATAGGAGACATACATTAAGGGATTTATTGCAGAGAATTAGCTCACTTGATTTTGGTGGGTGGCTAGGCTGGTCCAAACGCATAGGTCAGACTATCTGGAAGGGCAGGCTAGGACTTCTGGCCGTAAGTTAAAATGGCAGTCATAAGTAGGATTTCTTCTGAAAAAGAACGGAGAATTTCTTCTTCTGAACCGAGATTGGGAAATCTCATTTCTACTCTTAGCGAACATTCAGTTGATTGAATCAGGATCACCCAAATTATCTAGGATATTCTCCTTTACTTAACTGCTAATTGATTATATATATGCTAATCCTAGCTACAAAATACCTTCACAGGAACACCTAGATTAGTATTTTAATGAGTAACTGGGTATATATCCTTCCCACGATGACCCATAAAACCGATCATCATAATAGGTTAGCAATTGTCATAAGCATAAAGCATAAAAAAGCAAACACAAACACAAAACAAGTGATAAAAAATAAATAAACATTTACTGTGGTTAACAAGTCTGTAAGTAGCCTGGGTGACTCTGCTGACCTTGGCCAGGCTCACTTGATATTGGCTGGCTTTGCCCAGGCATCATTAGGCAATAGGCAATTTGGTTAGAGGGTTAGAACATGCTGATCTGGGTTAACCTTGGGGAGAATGACTCAGTTCTTCTCCATGTAGTTTCTCATCCTTTAGTAGACTACCCACAGGCTTATTCTCATGGTGGCGGCAAGATCCAAAGAGACAGCAAGAAGGTACACAGCGTCTTGGGTCCCAGATTCGGAGCAGACATGTGTCACTTCTGTCACATTCCACTGGCCAAAGCAAATCACAAGGAGAGCCCAAACTCAAGATATGAGGAAATAGATGGTATCTCCCAGTGGGAGTAATTATAAAATTATCTTAAAAGATAATTTTTAAAAGAGCACACATTATAAACAGCGTTTTTAAAATGGGATCACTTTCGCAATAAATTTACCACATCTAGCCACTAAAAATGAATAAACTAAAAACATCTAAAGATTTCTGAACCATTTGATATGCTATTCTTATTTTTTAAATTAATATGGGGTGCCTGGGTGTGTCTCAGTCAATTGACCATCTGACTCTTGATTTTGGCTCAGTTCGTGATCTCACAATTGTGGGATCAAGCCCACATTGGACTCATCACTGAATGTGGATCCTGCTTGGGATTCTGTCTCCCTTCCTCTCTCTCCACCCCTTCCCCACCCACATGCGCACTCTCTCACTCATTCTCTCTCTTTCTCAAAGTAAATAAATTTTTAAAAATTAATACCCTTTTTATGTACAGATGGCAAGAACTTCTAATTTTATGCTAATGAAAACACTGATCTAAATCATCACCTGGATTTCATATTAATTTAAAGTACAGTAATGTCCAAGGTCAATTATTTTATCTAGCATATATCAGAAGGCAAGATAAAAAGCCAAGAAGGCAGATGATAAAAGCGATTTGTAGTTCAAGTTTTGTATAATGGATGGTTCAAGTAGAAAAGGGAGTTAAGAATTGAATGCATACAAAAAGTTGTTGAAATTGTTAGATATAAAGAAAACCTGACAAACGTTAATAAAATGCAAGAGTCCAGAAAACTAGAGATAGAAGTATAGTTGAAATGTGTGTGTGCTGGGGCACCTGGGTGGCTCAGTCGGTTGAGCGTCCGACTTCAGCTCAGGTCACGATCTCACGGTCAGTGAGTTCGAGCCCCGCGTTGGGCTCTGGGCTGATGGCTCAGAGCCTGGAGCCTGCTTCCAATTCTGTGTTTCCCTCTCTCTCTGCCCCTCCCCCGTTCATGCTCTGTCTCTCTCTGTCTCAAAAATAAACGTTAAAAAAAAAATTAAAAAAAAAAAAAGAAATGTGTGTGTGCTGGCAGGCCCTGTCTTAACATTTGTAAGGTAAGAGTACAAGTGAAGATGCACATACCGTATGCCTAAATATATAAAAATTATGAATAGGGCCACCTGGGTGGCTCAGTTGTTTAAGTGTCTGCATCTTGATTTTGGCTCAAGTCATGATCCCAAGGTCATGGCATCAGCCCCCAGATCAGGCTCCGCAATGAGTGTGGAGCCTGCTTGGCATTCTCTCTGTCCCTCTGCCCCTTCCCTGCCCATGCCCTTTCTCTCTCTCTCTTTCTTAAAAAAGAAGAAGAAGAAGAAGAAGAAGAAGAAGAAGAAGAAAAGAAAAGAAAAGAAAAGAAAGAACATTTTACTCCCAAAAGTGGTAAAAGCGTGCAGCCTACAGACATCTCACCCTGTTCAACCTCAGCTGTCAGAGCAGAGCCTGCTTGGGATCCTCTCTCTATGCCCCTCCCTTGCTCATGCTCTCTCTCTCTCTCTCTTAAAAATAAAATAGGTAAAAACTTAAAAAAATTATAAGTAGAATTATAAACAGAGCTAGAGAATTGTTTTTTTTTTTTTTTTTAACGTTTATTTATTTTTGGGACAGAGAGAGACAGAGCATGAACGGGGGAGGGGCAGAGAGAGAGGGAGACACAGAATCGGAAACAGGCTCCAGGCTCCGAGCCATCAGCCCAGAGCCTGACGCGGGGCTCGAACTCACGGACCGCGAGATCGTGACCTGGCTGAAGTCGGACGCTTAACCGACTGCGCCACCCAGGCGCCCCGCGAGAATTGTTAAATAAAATATATCTACTCCTCATCTCCTGACTAAGCGACATTCACCATGACAGGGAAGGACCACCGTCCCACAGCAAATGGGCAACACAGAAAAAACCAGATCACAGTCCCCAGCCTGCCATCTTCCCTCCTCGCCCAGATTTATCTCATACCAAGAGGGTATGTGTGGCCTGCATGCACATGATTGTGGAATCTCACATGTCGAAGTTCCATTCATTTTCCTACAAACTGCTGCCTCTTGGTCAAACCTTGGTCCTATAATGAGCAGTATCCTGAGCCACCCTCAAGAAGAATGACATAGAGAAGGGGCCTGTTTAGGTGTTCAAGGCAGGCTCAGGGACACGTAAGCAGGGAACTCCAGCATCATATGACTCAGCACACAGTCTGGGAAGGAAGAGCAGGGGGTCCACGTGGGCACTGACGCTTCTCTGCGTTGAACTCCTAACCCCATCAGGAAGGTGCATACAGAGGAGAAATAAAACCGGGTACAATAATGGGGACCCTCTTGACAGAGACTAAAGACTAACGGTATAATAATAAGGATTTGAAGAATAGAGGTCTGTGGGGTTTAAAGTTTAATCTCTGGGGTGGTTAAAGAGGCTTAAGAAACAAAGTTCAAAGCACTGGGTTGTTTAAGTGAAAAGAAGATAAAGTTAAGATGAGGCAGGTCGGGACACTGTATAAGGCTAGCCTCCAGATGAATCAGATTTTGGATACTGAAGTGCCCCGGATGAGAGCCAGAGATAATATGGAGGAGAGCTTGACAAGTCAGATGCCAAAGACTTCAATGAATTAAAAAAAAGATGAAGTTCAATAAAGGAGGGAATGAGCAGGAAGGAGGGGCATAAAAACCCAACCTAATGGAAGACTTTGGTGCAAGAACAATGGGGGTGAAGTTGGATGTGAAATTGCTTGGAAGACACTGTGAAGAACAACAACAACAACAAAAAGAACAGTGAAACCACCTGCTAGTCCTATAAAGAGCAGATGTGAACACAAGCATCCATGACCTAAAGGCTGGAGGAAGATCCAAGTTTCGATTAGGGAAGAAGGCAGAGAAAGCAGAGGATGAGGCAGTAGGAGGGAGTAACTTCTTAAAGCTCTGAGATAGTGGAGCCATGATCATTACTTACTATTCATCGCAGGGACGAGTGCAGTGACCAGCCCACGGTACGTGCTCAGTAAAAAGTGGCTGAATTTCTGGATTACACTTGATGAAAGGAAAGGCTTTCTAACAGTGCTTCTTTCCAATAATTGCCTCAAGTGTGGAGAACCGTGTGGCACATTGGGAAAGGAATAATATAAAGCAGTAGACGGCCTTTCAGTTCTGTTCCAAAATTGTGCCGCTACCATGATCAGATGAACTGCATTTCGATGTCCGGGTATTTATGACACAAATGTGAATTGTGCATGAAATATACATGCCCATGTACGCTTTGCACAGGTACTTTTAAGATATTCTTGTTGCAGTGTAAAGTTGAAAAATCCAACTGTCTTTAGGCTATAAAATGTTGCAGAGCTCCACTAGGATTTTAACATCTGGAGAGAAAAATCAAAGAAATGTGACCACCTCCTAATTAATGCAATTGCTAAAAATATCATTAATTAGGAACAATTTTCACATCCACAGAGCAGTCATAACAGTGGTTTTGAAACTACAGTTGCAACCCATTAGTTAGTTACGACTACAATGCCTTTAATGAAATAAAAAGTAAAGCATCTCATGTTGTACATACCTATTGTTTGATTAAACTCCTGCCTTGGTTGCATATAACATATGAATCACAGAGATTTTTTTTAGTATTTTCCCATTTGCTGTGTATTTGTTTATTGTGCTGAGTGCCAACTGTGCTAACAATTCAGAGAAGAACCATCTTAAAAGACATGGGAAGTTTCTTTACAAAGTTCATAGTCTAATAAAAAGGCAAATAATTATGGAAGCAATGAGGCAGTAAAGTAGGTAAGTATAAGTTGCCAAGGGAGTTCATAAGTAATTAAAAGGGTAAGGGAAAAATTTAGAGGAGGTATTGGTTAAGCTGATACCTAGAAAGTGAGTAATACTGAGCCCAGAAAAGAGCTGGTCTAGTATATTCTATGCGGAAATATACTACATAGAAAAAGGCAAGCGAGAAAATATCATGTTAAGAAACGGGAAGAATCCAACCAGTTAGAGTCTAAAATGTAATGATCAGAGGTGAGACAAGAAGGGTGGGCTGGGGCCAGTTTTGCCTGGTTTTATACACAGTAATTTGGACCTTCAATAGGACACTGGAAGCCGTGAAGGATTACAAATTGGTTGGTGGCATAATCATATTTTTTATCTTAGCAGGGTAAGGAATGGAAAATAAGAAGAGTAAGCCAGGAGGGTAGTTGAAAAGCCAGGAGGGTAGATGGCAAGTGAGACGTGAGGATGGTCTGGTCCAGGCCGGCAAGACTAAAAATGAGAAAAGCATCATTTAATTGGAGAGTGTCACTGGTGCACGTGATCCTCGCCCCTTGGAGTTGGAAACATTGGAGCAGAAGCCCCTTTGTGGTGAATGAATCTGTTCAACACAATTGTTCGTTGACTTGGGGCACCTGAGTGGCTCAGTTGGTTGAGCGTCCGACTTCGGCTCAGGTCACGATCTCACTGCTCATGGGTTTTAGCCCCACGTCAGGCTCTGCTGACAGCTCAGAGCCTGGATCCTGCTTCGGATTCTGTGTCTCCCTCTCTCCCTGCCCCTCCCCTGCTCACACTCTGTCTTGCTCTGTCTCAAAAATAAATAAACATTAAAAAAACAATAATATTGAAATAAATAAATAAACATTACAATTATTGACTTATAAGTCAATGAGCAGTTGACCTATAAGTTGACTTCAAAGGTTTGAAAAACATATGAGTGTTTATGGCCACGAGGCAGCTTGAATAAAAGGCCCAGACCCCAGCAGAAAGGTCTGTAATGAAGATGTGGGTATATGCAAGTCTTCAATGGACAAATGGGTAACAACACTTTCAGGATTTGAATTACCATGAAGAAAGAGAATTGACCAGTAGTCTTTGACTCTACCAGATCTCATGCAAACTTTTTACTTTTTTTTATCTTTAATTTTTTTAAATGTTTATTTACTTTGAGAGAGAGAGAGAGAGCATGTGCATGTGGGAGAGGAAGAGAATGCAAGCAGAGGAGGGGCAGAGAGAGAGAGGGAGAGGGAGAATCCCTCTGTACACTGTCAGCATGGAGCCCGACATGGGGCTCGAACCCATGAACAGTGTGACCATAAGGAGCCGAAATCAAGAGTCAAATGCTTAACCAACTGAGCTACGCAGTCGTCCCCCCCATGCAAACTTTTTAAACTAATATTTTCTTGTGCCCACCCCCCATTCACAGATAAAACACAAGGATAGGAAAAACTACCCATTCACATTATTTGAAAAAATAAAATACCTTAGTTATATTCTAAAGGAGAAATAAAAGAAAAATGCTCTCTAATGTAAGGAAAGAATAATGAAGTGTTTGTAGGTTTACCCTCTATGTGGGATAAAATGAACACAGCAACTGCAAATGCAGGTAATAAGCTGGGGTCTGTAAGTGATTAAAATTCCCCAAGTGAGGTTGCCACTGGGGACGTGGTTTTCCAGAATGGTGAGGAACTTTTGGGGAAAGTCCTGCATTTTGCACTACACTCTTCCTCAGTCTACACTGGAGTTTCAATCCCAGAAAGTTCAAGGCATATGAAAACCATCCGAATGCAGCAAAAAGTACTTGGTTTATATTTAACACAGATTTTTTTCTTTCTTTTTTATTTAAATTCCAATGAGTTAACATACAGTATGATATTAGTTTCATGTGTACAATTTAGTGATTCATCACTTACATACAACACCCAGTGCTCATCATAACAAGTGCCCTCCTTAATACCCATCACCTATTTAACTCATTCCCACCCCTCCCTACTCTCCTCCCCCTCCCCTGCCCATCTCCCCTCCAGTAAACCATCAGTTTGTTCTTTATGGTTAAGAGTCTGTTTCTTGGTTGGCCTCTGATTTCCCGCCCTAAATTTGTTTGTTTTATTACTTAAATTCCACATATGAGTAAGATCATAGGGTATTTGTCTTTCTCTGACTGACTTACTCTGCTCAGCTTAATATTCTCTAGCTCCATCCATGTTGTTGCAAATGACAAGATTTCATTCTTTTTCATGGCTGAGTAATATTCCATTCTAGAGAGACATAGATATAGATGATACAGATTAGATAGATATAGATGTACCCTCTCTTCTTTATCCACTCATCAGTTAACACAGATTTAGATTCAAGGACAACATATTTATAATTGGGTTTTGGGGTTTCCTCCTCCAACACATACTTACACGTATATCATGCAGAACTTGGAAAGTTATGTGGAACTCAGGAAAGTTCTTCACTCCTCAGGTTTTTAAAGATATCTAGTTTCCCTTACCCACTGCTCTTAATTAAGCTAGTAACCCAATACCTTGAACACTGTAACTAAGAATGCAGAATCTCCAGAATGTTCCATAGGGAGATAACCCATCACTGATTTAGGAATAAAAATAAATAGAAAAAGAGAGATTTCTAGGGAAACTTGAAACAAATTTTTAGAGAGATAGGAGGAAAAGAATCCCTAAATTCAGTAAACCATCTCATCTCTTATCTTATTTGACCTTTAAGGAGCATTTGAAACTAAATTTGACAGCATCTGGACATGGAGAATTCTTGAGAAATGCATGAGAGGAGCTTCTATGGGTGTACAGGACTGATTCCTGAGTGTTGAAGAATGATGATGTACACAGAAAAGATCTGCCAGGTCCAGAAATGTATTTATTAATTCAAATTTTATATTTATATAAAAAAGTTTATATTTATATTAAATTTGTATTTATTAATTCAAATTTTATATATTAATTCAAATTACATTTACATTTATATTTTTATATAATTCAAATTTATAAATTCAAAATTTATATTTATATATGTAAATTTTATATATTACTCATTTTGTTTCATTCCTTCGATGAAAAAGGCTTCAACACCTATAATTGCTTAAATGAAGGAAGGTGTCCCTGAGCAGGTGAAGGGTAATTTTTTTTTTTTTTTTTTTACCTCAAATGTGGCAAATGATGGATGGAGGAATCCAGAGCCCAGGGGAAGGGATTCACTTTGCACAGCCCGAGGGGACGGCTGGATTACATACAGCTGCAAGTCAGGTCCCAAGTTTGGTGCCAGGAGGCTGAGAGGTTCTCTTCCAATGACTGGTACTTTCTCAGTGAAGTGAGGGAAGCTGGAATCCAAGAGAACAAGACAGGAAGTGGCAGGATCTTACATGTGAGAAGGGGGAATGTTTGACGTGGCTGCTGTGGATAATGGGAAAAGAGGCACAGGGAAATGCATTTTGGAAATGGGGGGAAGCCATCTAAAATGATATTTCGTATTTCTTACACTATTTTTCTGCATGTTTAGTGCTGAAGAAAGTGTCTTGAAAACAGATGGTTCCAGTGAAGTAACATAAAAGGATGTTCCTTGACAACTCTGAGGAAAAGAGTATTTAATTCCCCAGGAATGCAGTGAATGACAGAGGAGAATGTAGGATACAATAGGGTGCCATTTCCTCTGTGGAAAACTTACAAACTGACCCCATACTTTCAAAGTACGAAGTATGAGGTCAGAATCTGCTTTAAACCTACACACAGTATATTCAGTCAGGTAATATTTCACTTATAGAAGCTTTGGGTTTTGTATCTATTCATGTCTATCACTGCAGGATGCTTTGAATGCTCACAAAGGGGGAAAGCAAATATTTACTCAAAACCACTTTTAAAAATGTCAAGTTTTAGGGGTGCCTGGGTGACTCAGTCACTTAAGCATCCAACTTCAATTCAGATCACGATCTTGTGATTCGTGAGCTTGAACCCCGTGTAGAGCTCTGTGTTGACAGCTCAGTCTGGAGCCTGCTTCAGATTCTGTGTCTCCCTCTCTGCCTTCCCCACTCCCATTCTATCTCTCTTTCTCAAAAATAAACATTTAAATTTTTTTACAAAAATAAAGATGTCAAGTTTTAGACAAATCTGACGACTTCTGCACAAAAATTCACCAACGGACTGCATGATGTTTGCTGGCTTTCCAATATGAATACAATTTAACACCATTCACCTTCCTCCTAAGTAAACATTCCCACTGCAAAAGCATCAGAAACACAGAGAGTCTACCTCTCTGCTCCGATGCGTAAATGGGGGAAGGAATCAGATGAGGAAAGGAATTACACCTCAGTGACCCAGAAGGACTATTACTTCAAGACCTCTGAAATAACTCAATAAGTTATGGCCTCTTATTGGAAAGCTAAGCAGCTGAATTTTAAGCCTTCACTCTCTCCTTGATGGAACTGAGGAAGCTGGCGCTGTGGCAAATTGGATTCAACAAATTTTTAGACACCTGCTTGGTGCTGGAGAACGCCGAGATACCAAGCCACAAGGCAGCTCACCAGTTGGCTCTGCAGAAAGACCTGTTTGGACGTAGCTGGGACACCAAACGGGGATCGTAGCCTCATGGTAACAGGCATCAACTCCTGAGTCATAGCTGAGATTCATCTCTGCTCTCACGACTCACTGTGTACTGTTGCAGAAGTTGCTCATCTAGACTTCAGTCCTCTTTTCTGTGCACGTGGCAAACTACGCAGGGCATGTGCCTGCCATAAGTGACCCACGAAACAAATAGAAGAGAGAGGCTCTTGTTAAGTCACTGGAAGGTGAATACGGACTGAGAGAAATGGTCAAGTATAGAGGGAAAACCGCTTGCATTGCCTAACTACAAAATTCAAAGTCATCGTCAAACCAAAAACTTCCAGAAAAATCTGTTTATAACTCATTTAAGTTGTTGTCGGCGTTGAAAAGTTTTCCTTGACAAAGGTCATCCTCTACAGAGAGGCTTTACATTTTGGGAGCCATGTATATTAGATTTTGCTATCAGAAATCCCCCCACCTCCAGACATCTAAATTACATCAGCTATAATCTGATTACCCTGAATTCACTTCGACAGCAACAAAACTCATGTTCCATCTTTGGGGCTTATATCACTACCATGACAAATACCATTGAACATAATAATAAAGTTCCTGCGGATTTACCAACCCTCTTACAACAGATTTTTCTGGCGGGGAGGGAAGGTGGTTAATGACCCAGCATGAAACTAGGTCAGTCTAAATACACCCATAAAATACACCGACCATGTCAGCAAACTTTTCAGATGAACTGGCCCAGATTAGAAAAACCAATATGCAGAAGAAAGTTTAGTTTCATGAAACCTCTTCCTAAGCAAGCCTGAGTGTATAATGAGTAAGTCTTGAACGGCATCTAATTTTATTGCTACTTATGTAAAACCTAAGCCGGGTATAACAAATTCTCTCAAAGTCAGGAAAAATCGGGAACCACCAGTACCAACACGTCTTTGATGGAATTTAAAGGTTTAGATCACTATGAAAAGCAGGAAGCCTCAGAATATAAAACTCACTTCAATCTCAACTTGCCCCCATTCGATGCCTTCTCATCTAACATTTGCATGTGGCCATCGCCAGAATGAGAGAACAAAGTAGTGTCTTTGCAACTATTAAGAACAACCAAAACCATCATTGCTTACATATGTGGAAGCAGAAAATGTACTTGTAATAAATTTAGCGGATTGCAGAAGGACGTGTATTGTAAGATCTCAATTTTAAAAAGAAAAATGTACGTGTAGAATGTGTCCACCCATGTGGCCCAGAATCTAAAATATCTTTACCTATAGCATCCACAGAGGGATAAAATTTGGAATTGAGGGAGATCTTTTTTTTTTTACTTTATACAATTTAAACGTACATAGTTTTACAAGGAATATACATCGCTTTTAGAATAGTAGAAAATTAATTGAAAGAAGTAATAATGTGAAAGTCAAGACGGTGGCTGTTCCTGGGGAGGATGCTTGAGAAAGGTCACAAGGAGAGCAGGTGTGGATGATGCTAATATTCTAATTTTCGATCTGAGTAATGCTTACCTGACTCTTCATTTCATAATACACCTTTCATTTTCATACTTTTCTTTTGTACCATTTAGGGGTATATTTACTTTCACAATAAAACTGCTTTAAAAAGGAGTCCTCAAAACCAATGACCAACATGACCATGAAAGTTATCATTTCTGTTCTTCCCCTGCCCCCTAATAATTATTAATAACTCTGACTTTCGTGCTCAAAAGTATCCCACCTTAGGCAATACATTACATTGTCCTCTACAAATACCCTACTACAATGTGGTATTTTTAAAATGAAAGACAACTTTGGAAGTAAACTTGGGTCCAGTGGTTCCCCAAATGCCACCCAGTGGTGGTCATTAGGTGTGTGGTAAAGTTTTTCGTTGTCCCAATGCCTAGGAGAGCTTCTGGTATTTAGCAGACTATAGCCAATGGTGCTGATCTCTCTACGATGTGTGTGATAGAACTGCACAATGAATCTCACTTTTGTGTTAAAGACAAAAAAAACTGAGATCCTAAATGTTAAGTGAACAGTCTAAGAGCCTGCTCTTAGTAAATAGCTGAGCCCATGACTAAAACCTAGGGCTCTTGCCTCACTTACCAGCTTCTTATGTACCCAACAACAAAAGAAATCTGCTTCTGACTTTCCTTCCTTCCATCCTTCCTTTTATTTTTCGTTCTTTTCCTTCTTTCTCACTTGACTTTCTATTTTCTTTACCTGCAAAACTTGGCAATGCCATTCAACTTCTACTTTTAAATAGTGGAAAATCCAGTGTGATATCAGAAACTAGGGAATAGTTTATTAGCCAACTGCATTCAGTGATCTGGAGGATAAGTCACTCTGAAATACAGATTAAAGACATAAAATCTCACCTGTTCTACTCTTACCCTTTCCCCCTTGAAGTTTTCCTCCCCTACCACCCTGCCAAGTCCGGTTGCTTATTGCCCAGAAAGCATGATACAACATCTGTAGTGGCTTCTATGGAGATTTATTTATCCAGATTTTCATTAAAATAGCAACTGAATGGACTCAATAAAATGTTGCTTATCCTAATAAAGCTCTTTAGAGCTTTGCAAATTTGCATTTAATACTCTTTAGTGTCATTGTGACATTAATAATCAGTGCCTAGAGAGCAATAAAAAACTTTACACTTTCTATTTAATAGGAGGTAGCTTCATAACCCTCTGTTTTCATGCAACTCAGCTCTTAATGTATCTTAAATAGAATCACTGACTTAGGTTGAATTAATTTGAGACGTCTTAAAATCTGCTGGCCTTCCCTGTTTACCCCATCATGAAAACTAATGCAGGTATGTTGGTCCAGGCTTATAGCACGAGTCTTCAGCATTTCCTTAAGAATAAATGACCTCTTGGGGCACCTGGGTGACTCAGTCGATTAGGCATCTGACTTCAGCTCAGGTCATGATCTCACGGTTCGTGAATTCAAGCCCCGCATCGGGCTCTGTGCTGACAGCTCAGAGCCCAGAGCCTGCTTTGGATTCTGTGTCTCCCTCTCTCTCTGCCCCTCTCCTTCTCATGCTCTGTCTCTCTCTGTCTCAAAAATAAATAAAAACATTTTTAAAAATTAAAAAAAAAAAAGAATAAATGACCTCTGGGGCACCTGGGTGGCTCAGTTGTTTAAGCATCTGACTTTGGCCCAGGTGATGGTCTCACGGTTTGTGGGTTCAAGCCCCAGGTTAGAGCCAGAAGCCTCCTTCAGATTCTCAGTCTCCCTCTCTCTCTCTGCTCCCCCCCCACTTGTGCTCTCTCTCTCTCTCTCAAAAGTAAATAAACATTTTTTTTAAAAAAAGAGTAAATGACTTCTGGTTTGCTCAAAGTGTTCTCACTACTAGCGGGACTGAAAAGGAAAGAGAAGAGAGAGAAGTGTGTGCATAAAGGCAATAAGTCAGCACAAGGCAGACAGCACGAGCCACCCGTGGGCAGATCCTGCAGCTGAGACTTAGGTCCACAGGAAATCCAGATGCACTGATGAAGAGCCATTGCCTATAAATCATGTGTCTGGATGAGTTCTTGAAAGAACCCCATCAAGATACATCGCAAAGGCTTTCTGGTCCCCTTCCTCTCTCTCCTTCTTTATTTTCTCTCTTATTCTCTCATTCTCTCTGTCTCTGTCTGTCTGTCTTTTTCTTCTACTTAAATAGGAGCAAGTGAAAAGGAAAGAGAAATTAGAAGTTGTTTCGAAGCCCATTTCAAATAACACTAAAGACAATGGTACTGAACACCTTGTACAGTCAGCCAGAATGTTTGAGAATATGCTACTAAAGAGGCGACCAGGAGTTGGGATCCAGGGAGCTTACATGTGATGGTTTTTGTGGCTTCCACTATTGTTAGCTTGCTTGCTTGTTTATTTTTTTAAACTCAAGGAATAGCTGAAAATCAAATTCACGAGCAACCTGTGTTGTCAAAAGACAATTGTCAAAAGACAATTTGATGGGAAAGCCTTTTTTTTTTCTGTCCAGTTGGAAGATCTATCTAGAATGAAACCAATGGGGAAAAGGAGGAAGACTGTGAGGTACAAAAGGGGGCTGGGCACCCACATTTTCCAAGAATGTGTCTGCTGTGCTACAACTGTAGTTCTTTTGAACTCTATCTAGGCTACATTTTAGTTTTTAGAGTCTTAGATTTGCTCTGAGCTAGAGCCAATTACAATAACTTTTAATACCTAGTGAAAATAGACACAAGGCTATAAGGTACCATGCCACCACATCAGACAAAAGAATTTTGTCATGACAATAGACCCAGAATCATCTATTTTTTTTTGAAAAAGACAAATTAAAGGAAACTAAAATAAAGAAGATGAATGTATCAAAATCAGAATGACAGTACAATAGTAATAAAGGCTACAGGGCAAAAATTCCAGAAGAAAAGAGAAGGAGATGGGCAGTGGAGTTAGACACTGAAAAAAAAATCTCTCTGATAAAAAAGAAAGAAAATATTAGGATTAAGCAAAAATGTAAGGGAATACTGCACATAAGAACTGAGTACAAAAGAGCTTAAAATTCTGACAGGTGTAAGGTGATATCTCACTGCGGTTTTAATTTGCATTTTCCTGATGATCAGTGATGTTGAGGTTCTTTTCATGTGTCTGTTAGCCATCTGTATACCTTTGGGAAAATGTTTAGTCAGGTCCTTTGCCCAGCTTTAAATCAGATTGTTTGGGTTTTTCCAATGTTGATTCATATAAATTCTTAAAAATTTTTTTAATGTTTTTATTTATTTTTGAGACAGAGAGAGAAAGAGCATGAGCAGGGGAGGGGCAGAGAGAGAGGGAGACACAGAATCCAAAGCAGGCTCCAGGCTCTGAGCTGTCAGCACAGAGCCCAACGCGGGGCCAAACTCACGGACTGTGAGATCAAGACCTGAGCCGAAGTCAGACGCCCAACCGACTGAGGCACCCAGGTGCCCCTGATTCATATAAATTCTTTATATATTTTTGATATTAATCCCCTACCAGCTTTATCATTTCAAATATCTTCTCCCATTCAATAGATTGCCTTTTTGTTTTGTTGATGGCTTCTTACACTGTACTGAAGCTTTTTTATTTTTATGTGGTTCCAATAGTTTATTTTTGCTTTTGCTTCACTTGCCTTGCAAGAAAAATGCTGCTGTGGCTAACGTCAAAGAAATTACTGCCTTATGTTGTCTTCTAGGAGCTTTATGGTTTCAGGTCTCACATTTAGGTTGTTAATACATTTTGAGTTGATTTTTGTGTATAGTGTAAGGAAGTTTGTGTATAATGTAAGGAAGTTTCATCACTTTGCAGGGCGCTGTCTAGTTTTCCCAGCACCACCTATTGAAGAGACTATCTTTTCTCCATTGTATAGTCTTTTCCTCTTTTGTCATAGATTAATTGACCGTATGATTGTGGGTTTATTTCTGGAGTCTCTATTCAGTTCCTTCGATCTATGTGCCTATTTTTCTGCCAGTAGCATACTGTTTTGATTATTACAGCTTTGTAATATATCTAGAAATCTAAAATTGTGTTCCCTCCAAATTTGCTTTTCTTTCTCAAGATTGCTTTGGCTATTCAGGGTCTTTTGTGGTTCCATACAAATTGTAGTATTATTTGTTCTAGTTCTGTGAAAACTGCTGTTGGTGTTTTGATAAGGATTGCGCTGAATCTGTAGATCGCTTTGGGTAGTATGGACATTTTAACAATACTGATTTTTCCAATCCATGAGCCTAGAATATCTTCCCATTTTTTGTGTTGTCTTCAGTTTCTTTCATCATTGTTTTATAGTTTTCAGAGTACAGTTCTTTCCCCTCCTTAGTTAAGTTTATTCCCAAGTATTTTATTCTTTTTGGTACAATTGTAAATGAAATTGTTGTCTTAATTGCTCTTTCTGCTACTTTGTCATTAGTGAATAGAAATCAATTTCAGAGTAATAATTTTGTATCCTACAACTTGATTGAATTCATTTATTACTTCTAATAGTTTTTTGGAAAAGTCTTTAAGCTTTTCTATACATAGTATCATATCACCTGCAAATAGTGACAGTTTAACTTCTTTTTTTCCAATATGGGTGCCTTTTATTCCTCTTTTTTGCCTAAATGACTAAATTTTTTAAAAAAGAAAGAATAACAAGTGTTGGTGAGGATGTGGAGAGAAAGAAATCCTTGTTCATTGTTGGTGGGAATGTAAATTGGTACAGCCATTGTGGAAAACAGT
This sequence comes from Lynx canadensis, assembly GCF_007474595.2. NCBI lineage: Eukaryota > Metazoa > Chordata > Mammalia > Carnivora > Felidae > Lynx > Lynx canadensis. The sequence goes on from NC_044311.2 coordinate 139,781,511, forward strand.
ATGGAGGTTTCTCAAAAATATTAAAAACAGAAATGCCACATGATCCAATAATTCCATTACTGAGTACTTTCCCAAAGAAAACAGAATCACTAATTCAAAAAGATATGTGCACCCCTGTGTTTATTGCAGCATTGTTTACAATAGCCAAGATATGGAACCAAGCCCGTGTCCACCAACAGATGAATGGAAAAGATGTGGGGTGGTATGTGTGTGTGTGTGTGTGTGTGTGTGTGTGTGTGAAACATATAAAATGGAATATTACACAGCCATCAAAAATGAGTCCTCACCATTTGTGACAACATGGATGAACTTAGAGGATATTATGCTAAGTGAAACAAGTCAGACAGAGAAAGACAAATACTATATGATTTCACTGATATGTGGACTCTAAAAAAAAAAGAACAAATGAATAAACAAACAACTAACGAGCAAAATCAGGTCTATGAAAACAGAGAACAAACTGATGGTTGCCCGAGGGAAGGGAGGTGGGGGTGATGGAAAAACATGGACGAAGGGGAGTGAGAAGTACAACCCTCCAGTTATGGAATGCATAAGTCATGAGAATAAAAGGTACGTCGCAGAAAAAGCAATCAATGGTATTGTAAAGCATTTTTTGGTGACAAAGGTAGCTACACTTGTGGTGAGCATGGAAAAATGTATAGAGTTGTTGAGTCAATATGGTATATGCCTGAAATAATGTAACACTGCATGTGAACGATACTTAAAATTTTAAAAAAAGAGCTTAGAATTCCATGTTTCCACTCAGGAAAAAAAGATCTTTGACATAAGGAAGGTAGGGTCATTGACCCTACATGTAAGTGGGGTGGAAGGGAAGCAATGATTGAGGCAAAAAGCAGAAGCCAGTTTGACAATGGAAGTACAATAAATGTGGAATTTAAAAAAGAAATTTGAAAATGGAGGCATTGGTTTGTCTTCAAAAAAAGGTAGATACAAACAAAATTGCGCAATGGCAGAGGAGACTTGAACTCTATGACGATTTAAAAATATAGAATCACTAAACCAATCATTTCTATGTCAAAATATGCAAGCTGAATTACAAATAGTCTTAACCAACTCATGGAATTTTATACGTGTAGGATAAGTAGAATACCCTCCAACTCATTCTCTAGAGCTGTTGTAAATTTGGTATCTAACCTAGACAGGTGCAGTAGAAGAAAAGGAATCAGAGAGCAACCTCATATGGATTAGACAGAGGTAAAGAGGTTTTATATACCAGTAAGAAAAGAATGGAGTATAATTCAGTAATGTTTCTGGCTCTTTATATAAATGAAGATAAAATTAAATACTTTAATACCACATGTAGAAACACAAGCTCTGAGTAACTTTTAGAATATTTTCTTTGGAGATTTACAAACACTGATTTTTTTTTCACCTAATAAACTTTCCTTGTGTATCATTTTCTTACATTTTTAAATATCAAGAAAAGACAGAGAAAATTATAATTTAAAGTAGCAAACATAAGTCTGTGGGATTTATTTTTATTTATTTTAATTAATTAATTTTTAGAGCACATAATTTAATTCAAGTTAGTTAACGTACAATGTAGTATTGTTTCAGAAGTAGAACCCAGTATTCATCATTTATATGCACCCAATGCTCATCCCAACAAGTGCCTTTATTAATGTCCATCAACTCATTTAGCTCATCCTCCCATCTATCTCCCCTCCAGCAACCCTCAGTTTGTTCTCTGTATTTGAGTCTTTAATGTTTTGCTTCCTTCTCTGTTTTTATCTTATTTTTCTCTCCCTTTCCCTATGTTCATCTGTTTCTTGAATTCTATATATGAGTGAAATCATATGGTATTTTTTTTTCTCTGCCTGACTTATTTCCCTTAGCATAATACAATCTAGTTCCATCTATGTTGTTGCAAATGGCAAGATTTCATTCTTTTTGATCACTGAGCAACATCCCATTGTGTGTATGTAGGGGCACCTGGTTGGCTCAGTAGGTTGAGTGTCTGACTTCAGCTCAGGTCATGATCTCACAGTTTGTGAGTTCGAGCCCCACGTCAGGCTCTGTGCTGATAGCCTGGAGTCCGCTTTGAGTTCTGTGCCTCCCTCTCTCTGCCCCTTTCCTGCTCATATTCTGTCCCTGTCTCTATCTCTGTCTCTCTCTCTCTCTCTCTCTCTCTCAAAAATAAATAATAAACTTAAAAAGAATATTCCATTGTGTGTGTATATACATTCATACATACACACACCACACACTGCATCTTCTTTATCCATTCATCAGTTGATGGACATTTGGGCTCTTTCCATAATTTGGCTACTGTTGATAGCTCCACTATAAGCATTGGGGTGCATGTAACCCTTTGAGTCAGCATTTTTGTATCCTTTGGATAAATATTTATGGATTGGAAGAACAAATATTGTTAAAATGTCTATACTACCCAAAACAATCTACACATTCAATGCAATCCCCATCAAAACCCCAACAGCATTTTTCACAGTGCTAGAACAAATAATTCTAAAATTTGTATGGAACCAGAAAAGAGCCCAAATAGCCAAAGAAATCTTGAAAAAGAAAACCAAAGCTGGAGGCATCACAATTCCGGACTTCAAGCTCTATACAGAGCTGTAATCATCAAGAGAGTATTGTATTGGCACAAAAACAGACATATAGATCAATAGAACATAGGAGAGAACCCAGAAATAGACCCACAAATGCATGGCCAACTAATCTTCTACAAAGCAGGAAAGAGTATCCAATGGAAGAACGACCATCTCTTCAGCAAATGGTGGTGGGAAAACTGGAGAGCGACATGCAGAAGAATGAACCTGGACCACTTTCTTACACTATACACAAAAATAAATTCAAATGGATGAAAGGCTTAACTGTGAGACAGGAAGCCATCAGAATCCTAGAAGAGAAACCAGGCAAAAACCTCTTTGACCTCAACTGCAGCAACTTGTTACTAGACATGTCACTGGAGGCAAGGGAAACAAAAGCAAAAATGAACTATTGGGACGTCAGCAAGATAAAAAGCTTCTGCACAGCAAAGCAAACTAAAAGGCAGACAGAATGGAAGAAGATATTTGCAAATAGCATATCGGATAAAGGGTTAGTATCCAAATCTACAAAGAACTTATCAAACTCAGCATTGCCACAAAAAAGAAAGGAAGGAAGGAAGGAAGGAAGGAAGGAAGGAAGGAAGGAAGGATGGAAGGAAGGAAGGAAGGAACCAGTAAATAAATGGGGAAAAGACATGAACACTTTTCCAAAGATATCCAAATGGCTAGCAGACACATGAAAAGATTCTCACCCAACATCACTCATCATCAGGGAAATGCAAATTAAAACTACAATGAGATACCACCTCACACCTGTCAGAATGGCTAAAATGAATGACTTGGGAAACAACAGATGTTGGCAAGGTTGCAGAGAAAAGGAACACTTTTGCACTGTGAGTGGGAATGCAAATTGGTGCAGCCACTCTGGAAAACAGTATGGGGGTTCCTCAAAAAAATTAAAAATAGAACTATCCTATGACCAAGGAATGATTTATTTTACTTTTAAAGTGACTATAAGAAAATCTGCAGTATCTAATGCACCAATATACCAGTTGTTGAACCTTTTTTTGCCCTATCTCTTATCATTTATTTAAAGAAGTAATCAGTTTTAGAATGAATTTATTTTAAAGAAATGCTTTCAAGTCAGGTTTATAATTGCCTACTAATTAAAGAATAATCTTTACTTCTTGTAAAGTTGAAAGCAGTAAACATTCATTGAGATGAACATCATCACCTAGGGTTCTTAATTCATTTTCACACCAGATACTAGGAATATGCATCAAAGCAGGAGGAAAAAAATATTTTCCAGCAAAGCCATCTCAACTCAAATAAATGTTTTGCTGCAGAGCAAGGCAACTGCAGTTCCCTAATTAGCTACAAAATGAAGATTAAAGTCAGAAAAAAGAAGAGGAAGATACTAGAAGAGGGAGGAGGAGGAAGAGGAGGAAGGCCATGGCAGAAGTTTGGTTTTTCATATCTGCTTCTGCACTAGCTCTGTTGTTGTGAAACGGCAGAACTTATTTCTATATGTATTTTATTAAAATGGGAATGATACCAACCTACCTTACAAAACATGGGAAGAGTATGATAATAGCATATTTGAATACAGTAGTACACAAAACATGTGAAAACATGAAAATAGCTAAATGTGTATCTGATTACATATAAACATGAGAAAAGCTGAATATGTATAAATGGCCCTCATGTACAGCAAATTACCTCACCTGTGATGGAAACAAGATGAACATAAATGTTCATACAAAAGCCAAACCAAGGTCTGAATTTTGAATTTTGCCAAGAGTTACAAATTTTACTGACCAAAGTAGTGTGTGTATGTGTATGTGTGTGTGTGTGTGTACCCAAAAAAACATCTCAGCAGAGACAAACTTTGGATAAGAATAGCTTCTCTGTGGCTCTCAAAGACAGTAAGGAGCCAAGAGTACTCATTTCCAATGGGCATGTCTGAGAGTGATGGGCAGAGAAGTAACAGAAATCGTGGACATAAAACAAATCAGAGCATTTCAAACAATACAGAGACTTTCTTATTTCACTCATGCAGGATGCATTTATAATTTCTTCTCAGCTCTTTCAGGGATAATCCAGACATATGACTTCTAGAGATAAGGTAAATATTGATACGTAAAACAAGTGAAATTGTTATCATTGTCTTTGGTAGATTATACGTTTATGTCAAATTCGTGCACAGCTGTATAGGAAATATTCCTTGATGTTTGAAATTTAAAGAAGAGAAAATGTGTAAATAGTGTGTCAATATAGAACACCATTTCTGTTAATATTTGCTTACACTTTTACTCTGGAATTTCTCATTTGCTTAATTCTGTCCTTATAGATGGAATTGTTACTACTCCCTTGCCACCAGGAAATCTAAGAGTCATCATTTTCATGTTACTTTCTAAGTTAATTAAGCCCTTTTTACAGACTTGAAAATTGCATCCTGGTTACTCAATATTTTCTAGGTGACTAAAAAGTTGCTTTGCCAAAAAGTCCACAGAGTATCTATAAAATAATTTACATGGCCAACTTAATGACAAACTTCTAAAATTACTTTTGTGACTGATAATGGCTTGTATTATATTTCCATTTGGTTTCTTTTTCCTTCCATGCTAACCTCAAACTTCTTTAAGACTGGGAACTGTTTAGTCATTTTAATGCACGTTCTAAATTCTAATAGGAATCTAGACACACAGATGTGATCAAACAATGTTTACTCTATTACTGAACCAAGTAAAAAGCAAATAAAGGGCAACAGCTATGCTTTCTGATAATTTTCATTTTCCACATAATTCAGCAATATTGTAACTGCAATACAAATATAGTAATAAATATTGCTTGAATGAATAATTAAATGCCATCTGATTACATCAAGTAAATGAATGAACATGCAAGCAGGTAAGAACTGTGCAAACCAGCGCAATAGTAAATAAAACCCTCTCTAGGAGAAGGCAGCCAATGCTTCCAGTCTCCTCCACTTGGATCTTTACCTCCTTCTCATGTCCCTTCTGATCTTTAGAATAAGCATTAAGATCTTTGGGTTTATTTCCAAGTCTTGAATCTGTTCTCTTAAACTCAGTATTTTTAGTTAATATCCCTTTCAGCTCAATCAACTCCTGACTACTTAAGAAGGACAGCATGTAATAGTTTGGTTATCTTGCAACTCACCTCTCAGCAATGATTCTCTAAGTCAGACTATCCCAGTAAGACAATCACAACCAAGATTGTGAGTGACTCTTAAATTAATTTTCCTGCCATAGATTTGATTATCTTTGTCTCTGAGTGCCAAGGGAACTTCCAAGTTCAGTAAATTCTAATCCTCACATGTTGATCTCATCCATGCAACTCAATTTCTGCTTGTTTTCTGCTTAGAATTCCAGGGTTGTCCCTGTGTGGTTGGCTCTCTGCTAAGATTAGCATTTTTCCCTGGACTGTAGCCTGCTTGGCCGGGTCAGGAATGACTCTTTCAGTCACTTCCCCACGGGAGATGAAACATGATCTTTCCTGTGTGTAACCACCAGCACTCCTCCCATAGTGGACACACTGAGGACATCGAACTGAAGCAATGAATTCCACATCCCTTTTCTAGAACTGCCAAATGTTGTGATCCATCCATGCAACTGACTTTCTGCATGTAAAAATGTCTGCAGGAATCAATGTTTAATCACTAAACATTAGACAATGTGCTACCCTGTGAAAGGCTCATTCCAGAGTTAGATTTTTGCAGGCCCAACAATTTCCTTTCCCAGCAGCCCTGATGGTCAAGGTCACAACCTTTATTGTAGCCAGACCCATCTTGCCTCTGACAATCTGAAATCTGACCTCTCATATCATTGTTGTCTAAATTAAAGTTTAATGAAAAATTCTGAATGGAGGAAAAATAGAATTCTGATTTGAGTGAGATCATCTGTCCTTGGACTCTCATTCCATCCTCATATTTTGGCCTTCAGTTTAGCTGTCATGCTTCTCTTTGTACTTATTACTGAACTGATGAGTTCACAGATTCAGAAAACCAAAATAAAGAAAAAATTCTCCAGAAAATATCCAAAGACTTAACATTGTTTTCCCTCCAACTTCCTTTAAAAAAAAAAAAAGTTCTGGGGCACCTGGGTGGCGCAGTCGGTTAAGCGTCCGACTTCAGCCAGGTCACGATCTCGCAGACCGTGAGTTCGAGCCCCGCGTCGGGCTCTGGGCTGATGGCTCAGAGCCTGGAGCCTGTTTCCGATTCTGTGTCTCCCTCTTTCTCTGCCCCTCCCCTGTTCATGCTCTGTCTCTCTCTGTCCCAAAAATAAATAAACGTTGAAAAAAAAAAAATTAAAAAAAAAAAAAAAATTTCCCAAAAGTACATGCAATCAGATTCTTTGGTTCAACATTTAAATAAATGAAACCCTTTTCATTTCCTGAGGTCTGCTCCAACATTTTATTAAAACAACAGGTAAGAAAAGATTTTGCCAATGTTAGTGAAAGATTTCCTGCCGAATCCAAAAAGAGCTATACTCTGCAGCATTGTAGTGAGTGTGGAGATCACTGAAACTTCAGGTATTTTCAGCATTCTCCTTTCAAGTCTGTAGGTAGAAATCAGCTCTGGGACCAGTTGTATGAGTTCAACACCCTAGGGTAGTGATACCTTTTCCAGTGGACTTTATTTCCCCAACAAACTCAGAGAAAGAAGGCAAGAATGACAGACTACAGGGTTTTTTTTTTTCTTTTAAAGATTTTACTTTTAAGTAATCTCTACACCAAACATGGGACTCAAAATGACAACCCCAAGATTAAGAGTTGTACCCTCTACCAGGGCACCTGGGTGGCTCAGTCGGTTAAGCATCCAACTTTGGCTCAGGTCATGATCACATGGTTTGTGGGTTTGAGTCCCACATCAGGCTCTGTGCTGACAGCTTGGAGCCTGGAGCCTGCTTCGGATTCTATGTCTCTCTTTCTGCCTCTCCCCCTGCTCACACCATCTTTCCCTCTTTCTCAAAGATAAATAAACATTAAAAAAAATTTTTTTAAGAAAATTTCTCATAAACCTCTTTGATTTTCTAGTTTGTCTCTTGGAATAGAATATTAATTTGTGTAATTGAATATGACATTGTTAATTTTGGTAAAACTCTTTTCTGGGTGGAATTGTTTCCAAATCCAAATGGTCAATACTAAATAATCCTATGGCACTCAAAGAACCAATTTGTTTACAAAACTTGCAACTAAGTTTGGCAGGCCCATTTCAAGGCACCATTAGCCATGGTCAATGTGTTAAGCAAGCCAAACATCGTGCTCGCCAAAATTATAGCAGCTTGTCCTTGACCACAATTTCCACAAAGGATTAATCCTGGCTTTTCTTTTAGCATCGTTGACCATGGATTTTCCCCGTCCTACCCAGTCAGGAAACGAGCCACTGAAGAGCACCTGGACCAAGGACATACAAGGTAATAGTTGGATCAAAGGTGGGCCCTCCCCCAAAAGATATGTCCTAACTACTGGAATCTGTGAATGTGACCTTACTTGGAAAAAGGGTATTTACAGGTATAATTAAATTAAGGATCCTAAGAAGACTTCATCCAGGATTTTCTGGGTGGGCTCTAAATCCTATGACAAGGGTCCTTATATGAGACAAAACAGAAGAAGACACAAACACAGAGGAGAAGTCGACGTGAAGACAAAAACTGGAGTTATGTATCTATAAGCCAAGGAAAGCCTGGAGCCATCAGAAGCTGGAAGAAGCAAGGAAATATTGCCCTCTAGCCTTTGGAGAGACTGTAGCTCTGATTTCCAAAACTGTGAGAGAAAAAAATTGCTGTTTTAAGTCACCAATTCTGTAATAATTTGTTACAAGAACCTTAGGACACTAACAAATACACACAGATCTTCCTTAATTTACAATGGGGCAATAGCCTGATAAACCCATTAAAAGTTAAAAATATCATTCAATTGAAAATGCATGAAATACACCTAACCTACCAAACATCATAGCTTAGCCTAGCCTACCTTAAACGTGCTCAGAACACTTACATGAACCTACAGCTGGGCAAAATCATCTAACACAAGGCCTATTTTATAATAAAATGTTTAATATCTCATGTAATGTATTGAATGCTGCACTGAAAGTGACAGACAGAATGGTCGTATGGGTACAGAATGGTTTTCAGTGTATCCACTGTTCACCCTTGCAGTGGTGTGCCTGACTGGGAGCTGCGGCCACCACCATTGCCCAGCATCACAGAGGAAGATTGTACAGCATATTGCTAGCCCAGGAATAGATAAAAATTAAAAATTCACAGTGCAAGTTCTCCTGAATGGGTATAGTTTTCAAATCACTGTAAGTCAAACCATTGTAAATCAGGGACTGGCTATAATTGAAATGGCTAAAACGGTAGCCCTAGATAAACACTTAGCCCAATAGGGACACTGGTGCTTAGATTATTCCAACAGGTTTTTCTCTGAACATTTGGAAGCAAAACAGAAAAGAATCAAAGTGTTCATAAATGAAGGAATACAAAGAGCGCAATGTAGTGTATGCTTACTAGTAGATACTGTGTCTGTTTTCATGTCCATGAACTTGAGCTACTCCTGTGCAGTTTTGTGTATGAGAATGGAGTAGTGTTTGTGATTTGTATCTACATCATCATATGGTTGTATATTTATTGATAAAGCCATTACTTTCAAGCCAAAAAAAAAAAAGAAGAAGAAGAAGAAGAAGAAGAAGAAGAAGAAGAAGAAGAAAAAATACAAAGAGAAGAAAAGACAGAGAGAGAAGGAGAGTCATATTTATGGAAAAACATAAAAAGAAGGTTGGCATGGCATGAAAACAAATGAGCCCAGCCAGGGACCCTTACTTCTCACCAGTACCATGAGGGACACTTTGTTTTGCAATTCTCATTTCTAAATGTAACCTCCCATGGCCAAAGTAACATTTGATCTTTATAACCAAACAATTCTTATTAACACCATCATTCTAAAAAAGCAATATGGGGTTTTGCTGAGGTCAAAGTTTATGAGTGGCGCTAAATAAACTTTAACAGATCCAATCATAATCAGCCCTGCTTTGTTCTCTAGAGCAGGACTATCATGTCACAGACTAGCGTTTGCCAGGTTCAAGAACAAATGCAAAGCTGCTCTTTGGAGAAACCCTTAAGAGTTTCCTATGAATACATGTGTGCAAAGGTGGGATTAGCTGTCATCCTAGTGAGAACACAGGTGAGTTATCTCAGCTCCATGAAAGCCCATTAACAGAACCTCCTGCAGGTTAAAGGGTTCAAAGAGTATCTACTAATCAAAAAGGATCCCTCGAAAAACCCAAAACTAAATTTTATCAGCTCTGCCCATGAAATTATATTTTAGGAGATAATTACTATTCATCCAATCACTTTGTTTTTTCAAGGTCAATTTTAATTCCAATTTAATGACCAGCAAACTGCACTCATTAACAAAACATCATTGTACTGGATGACATTTTATGTTATGCTTGTTTTCAGGAGAAGAAAGGTAAGAAAATGGAAAAGAAAAAGCCATATGAAGAATTCTTTAAGATAAGTTAAATTTGTTCAATATCATGTCCCCCATAAAGTCTTAGGTAATTAATATCTTACAGAGTTTAGTAGCAAAATAAATTGTTCCTTTCTTGAAGAATGGTCATGTTTTCTTTTAATTATGAAATCATGTTTTTGTCTGGTTTGCTCATCTTATCTTGGTCATCAAGAAGCCTTGATCTCGATATAATGCTTAATTATACTCCGTATTTTGGTAAACTTCATGAGCACAATGTGTACTAGATAGAAACATAGACTTTAGAATCTGCCATAGCTATGTTTAAATGTTGAGTCTTATATTTGACAGCTGTGTATCCTTGAGCATCTCATTCTGAGCCTCAGTTTTCCCATCTGTGAAGTGGAGATAAAAACAGTACTTACTTCATAGGGTTCTTGTGAAGATTTAATGAGATAATACACAGAAAATACTTAAAAATATATCCATAGCATGTTTTAGTCTCAATTTTTTCCTTTAATTCATTTATTCCAGACAACTTAGTAAACAGGTAAATATGAATATAAATGCTAAATATGGGAAGTGAATACCCAATTAAAAAAGGACCTGAATGGTTTAGAGGAATAGGTTAATAAATGTAACTATAGAGGGGCACCTGGGTGGCTCAGTCAGTCAAGCATCTGACTTCGGCTCAGGTCATGATCTCGCAGTTTGTGACTTCAAGCCCCACATCGGGCTCTCTGCTGACAGCTTTGAGTCTGGATGGAGCCTGCTTCAGATTCTGTGTCTCCCTCTCTCTCTACCCCTCACCCACTCACACTCTGTCTCTCTCTCTTTCTCAAAAATAAAAGTTAAAAATTAAAAAATAAAAATAAATAAATGTAACTATAGAGTTAAAGTGTCTATGCACTGAATCTCTGAGCTTCCTTTAAATTCTTCCTTTATTCTCCCTTTAAAATACATCTATTAATGGTTAGGTAAGTTAGAACAAAAGCAGACAAAATGTGGCATTTGGGACACCATAAAGTGCTGCCTGGTCAAAAAGGTGAGAACTTTGGCCATTTCCCTTTATTGATAGAAGTGGGAATTAATCTTGCTGGTTGGTCACAGGGTGCTACTTTCACTGTGCCCTGAAGTACTGATCCATTTCCTCTGCTCCAGCATAAATTTCATTCTTAGAAAAAATAATAGCATGGTTATTCCAAATACAGGAAGCACTGATTCAAAAGATAAAGCAAAATTAGAGTGGTCTAGAGACGAGTTGCTACAGAAGTGGTCATGCGTCAAGCCTTAGCAAATCTAAATGATGATGCATTTTGACTCAAAGATGAGCAGACATCCAGCATGTATGAATATTCGTAAGTAACTGAAGAAAAATCCTAGTGGAAAAAAGAAAATCAAGAGGCAATCAATAAAAATTGTTATGTTGTGAAAACGGTCTTCTATTGTAAAATGCAAACCTACACCAAATTGTGTTGAAACTAAGAAAAAGTTTGGGACATTGTAAAGCGTGATTTTTAGCTCTGTTGTTAATTTCTCTAATTCAACATATGGTCGAGACCCAAAGACAAGGCACTGGCACTGTTATATCAACACTTCTTCTAAGAAGTCTTCCAGTTCAAGAAAAAATACAGTTGAAGATTTTAGAAATGCATCATGTCAAAGTCTTTAAATGCAGAGGCTATAGGCATATGCAAATCTCTGCATACCAAGCAATTATTTCAGTATTAGCTATGTTGTCAATCAACTGTACCTGTCAAGCACTCTGCTCCGTTGTCCTATTAAAATCTTTACTTGGGCTTTGCAGCATGGATTGATGTAGAGAGGTTATTAATAGTACTTATAAGTTTACAAAAAAAAAAGTTATTTTAACCCACAAAATTATGCCTGTATCCCTAAGTCTCTTAAGAAAGAGCCACAGATTCTGAGTTCTATCTTCATTTAATTCTGGAAGGAAAGATTTTCAGCCATGTCTGGTGTCTAAGAGATTAAGATAAAATGGCATAGATTCTATACAGTTGCATTGGTTGCTGCCTTTTTCCATCTGTTAGTCACCTTAACTGAGGTCACAAAGATAAAGAATCTTGCTGGAGGGGTTGTGGGAGGGGGGATGGGCTAAATGGGGAAGGGACAGTAAGGAACCTACTCCTGAAATCATTGTTTCCCTAGATGCTAACTAATTTGGATGTAAATTTTTAAAAATAAAAAAATTAAATTAAAAAACAAAAAGCTTTTGTTCTCCTTGATGCTACTGCACACCCCCAGCTAGTGCTTTCTCTGGGTGGAACTAAGGTGCAGGCACTTAAAAAACCAAAAAAAAAAAGAATCTTGCCTTGATTTTCTTACTTTTGATTTGAAGTAAAAATCAAAAATTCAACTGAAAACACTCAATTATTAATGCACTGTGTATTTATTAAATGTCTTAGATGTATTAAATCCTTATGAATTGTACCTCCTAAACAGTGCCTCCTCCATCAACCCCCACGTGGGTGGGAATTGGTGTAGTAGGACAACAAATTGGGGTGACAAGAGTTTTACTGGTTTCTGTAGCCATCAAGAGTTTCTCTAATCATAGAAAACATCCTTGAATGCAGGAGGCTGAAAAATGCCCCCCAAGGTATATTAATCCCCAGAATCCCCAATTCTGTCACCTTATATGTCCAAAAGGACCTTGCAGATGTGGCTAAGTCAGATCTTGAGATCAGAGATTGTCTTGGGTTATCTAGATAGGCCAGATATAATCACGAGATGCCATATAATAGGAAGAAAGTAGATGTAGATTCAAAACACATAATGTGATGACAGAAGTAGAGAGAAATTGGAAGATGTTAAACGTCTGACTTTGAAGAAGGAGAGTAAGGCCACAAGCCAAGGAATGCAGGTGGCCTGTAAACTAGAAAAGGAAGGGAAAGGAATTCCCACCCCCTCCCCCCCAGAGCTTCCGGAAGGAATGTCGCTTTGACAAATACTTGATTTCAGCCCAGTAAGATCCATTTTAAATGTTTGCCTTCCGGAATCATAAGAGAATATTTTGTGTTGTTTTATCCACTAATTTTATGGTAATTGGTCACAGCAGACATAGGAATTTAATGTACTGAGTTATTTCCTGTTTACCATGTTTTTACTTGTATTTATGTATGTGGTTCCTGCAGGTATAGCAAAGGTGATACACAAATAGAAGCCAATCCTAACAGCCCCTTTGGAGTATGATCTGCTCTTTATCTGTTCTTCCCAACCCAAGTAACAAAATCTTGGTTAGCCATCCCTTTCTGGCCCAGCTCTGTAGTTGGCTTATAGTAGTTGGCTCTGTAGTATCTTTAAGTACCTTAAAAATTATTTTATAGAGACTTTATGAAGCGATTAGTTGAGAATTATTGAAACCGTGATATAGAAATGTATTTTAAATAAGTGAGTTATTAAAATAAAATTATAGGTAAGTTGATTATATTTTATTCTACAATTTCTATGCCTTTCTCACTAGGAAATTTGTGAAATCGTTAGTCAAATAATATAAGGGAAGTGTGTAGGTGCTCCCTGAGTGAATCAGCTTCATTTTTGTCACTTGATTCAGTATTAGCCCCAGTCATCTTGAATTTTCAGTTTTCTTGTACTAGAATGGAATGTCAATCCAGGGATGATCCTGTCTGGGTTTTGTTCAAGATTCAGAATCTTAAAACTAGGATTTCTTTTACTAGCAGCTAAGTTTCTTCTGATTTTCTATCAACTACTATTTCATCCAACAAGTATTTGCTGAGTGCCTCTGAGTGCCATCTTTTGTTCAGGGTACAAAAATGACAGAAATTCCTGTTTTATGGAGTTTACATCTAGTGGGTTTGGGAAAATATGAAAAGAAATAAATGTTCCTTCAATGTCAGACTAGTAAATATACCTACTGGAATCACCTCCAAACATCAGAGAATGGCTTCTTCTCTTTCACTGATGAAGAGAGAAGGAATATGGGTAGTGCAAGAGGAGAGAAGTGAGATCAAAACAGGCCTTAGAAAAGTGATATTTAGTGGGCTACTGATAAGGAACACACACACACACACACGCACACACACACATTCCATATGAGGTACTTTTTCACAAAGTTTTCACCTACTAGTACAAATTTTCATGATGATTTTTTTTTTGGTGCCCAGGTAAGCATTGCCCCTGGTCCAGAGTTCTGGTTTTGCTCTTGGGCAATACCGTGCCTATATAGGCACTGTTCCCCTTGTCTTCACCATGGATGAGGAAAATGAACCAATAAGGGCAGTCATGGCTTAGACCTTGGGCACTGCAACCTGCAGCTTCTTGGATAAGAAACCAACTTAGTGCCATAATATGGGAAGCCTTAGCTCTAGATAGGAAGCAGTCAGGTGCAACTGCAAGAAGATAACCTGGGCTCCCCAAATACCTTCAGAGAAGATATCCAACCTCTGGGTTTCTCTTTCAATCTATATTTATTCAGAAATTTTAATTAGATGATCTTTAAACTCCCTTAGCTCCAGCATTCTATGATTCTACTGAAAGTAGATATTAAGAACACAGAAAACAAACGTGGTTACCAGAGGGGAAGTGGGGGAGGGGATGAGTAAAATAGGTGAAGGGGATTAAGAGCATACTTATCATGACGAGCACTGAGTGGTGTGTAGAATGTTGAATCACTATATTGGACACCTGAAACGAATATAACACTGTATGCTAATTACACTGGAATTAAAGAAAAAAGACATTAGATATTAAGATATGTAAGTTCAGAATCTTTAACCCTATCCCTATGTGTAACATATGTGATACTGTGTGAATTGTCGCACCAATTCAGGCTCTTACTTCTTATGCACGTGAGCATAAAAACTTTCGAAAACTATTGTTCTCAAGTATTGTTAGCATAAACACATAGACATAACCAACTGTATTTACACTCTGAAATCATATGTCTGTGTACACTCCACATGGCTCAACATCTTAAGAAATAGGATTTTTATGTCACATTTGTGAAAGAACAATATAAGAATTTCTTCATTTGACATAGTATGATATTTACATATTTTTGCTTTATAAGTTATAAAGGATTCTTTTTATTTTTGTAGAATAAACCCTCAAATAACTAAAAGTCCTCAATGAACCATATCATTTCACTCTATTTATGAGATTTCTCTTTCATACACACACACACACACGCACACACACACACATGCATACACACACAAATATACCTATGAAAAACTAATTAAAAACTAAGCAAAACACTTCCAGAAAATTCCATAATCCAACTCACATTTAGCTTTAACTCATTATCCCCATAAAATTAGCAGTGCTTAAACCCATGAAGTCCATAGAAGATCCTCAACCATAAAATTTTAAAAAATCAAATATACAGTTTATGTATTATACCTACTAGTTTAGGAAAATAAACTGAAATTCTTTATAGTTTTTTTCAGATGAAGTCAAAACCCCAATAGAGTGTTTTATGACTCATACTTAATCAGAAAACTCAAGTAACATAACATCTAAATTTCTAATATTCTGACATGAAACTTGAAATATACAAATTCATTTAAATTTGTATATGAATCTTACAGTACATGTAACTTAAGATAAAAGTCAGGTATTTATTCAGAAGCACAAAACTTTAGGCAAACAGAGGCTATTACTATAAAAACGATTCTAGTCAAATCACCCATTGATATTTTATTAAACCAAGAGCCCTCTTCTACATAATTGAGACCAAGTTACATTTTTTTAAAGTTCATGATTTTGAATAACTTTTAAAGGGCCCTGGTGAAGCACCACAGAATACTCTATGAGTTATTCAGCATTTGGACATGATCACGAATATATTTACTATCACATTTTCATGATCTCTTAAATAATATTTTCAAAACATCTTGAGAGGTCTCAAAGGAGCCATTTGAGCAAAAGGCATATTCCAAACTACAGTTCTGCAGATGTGTATATGGTTACTCTAAGATGAAGTGACCCTCAGCCATTAAAAAGAGAGATTTATCCAAGCAATGCCCAGTCGTAGGGTGGCACATTATTTTCAATCAGCCATTTTTCTTGAAACACTGTCACTGGACAGGCCATGAAGCACAGCCCTTTGATAGATTCTGTCATGAAGATAGAGAACAGTTATTCCTCCAGGCAGAACATGCCAAAGAAGAATTTTGCCTAACTGTAGCAAACCCAGGGTGGGAGGAAGTATTTTTGCAATGGCTCAATGTTAGTGCAAACAAGAAAGATATATTTGTTTCAAATAAATAAATGAGTATGAATTTATATTCTACTATATATAATGAAGTTAAAATGCACACATTTCCAGCATGAAACTATTTAAATAAAATAAATAAAATATTTCTATGTCCAAATTTTTTCTTGTGGTTGATTTTAAGTTTCATAGCTTTGTGATCTGAAAATATCCAAGATGTGATCTCAGCCTTTTTGTAACTGTTGAGGGCTGATTTGTGACCCAGTGTGTGATCTACTCTGGAGAATGTTCCATGTGCTGAATATGTATCCTGATGCTTTAGGATGCAATGTTCTGAACATATAGGTTAAGGCCATCAGGTCCAGTGTGTCATTCAAAGCCATTGTTTTCTTGTTGATTTTCTGTACAAATGATCTGTCCGCTGTTGTAAGTGGGGTATCAACGTCTCCTACTATTATGGTATTATTATTGGTAAGTTTCTTTATGTTTGTTATTAACTGATTTATATGATTGGGTGCTTCCAAGTTGGGTGAATAGCCAAAGTAATATTGTAAAAGAAAACCAAACCTGGAGGCATCATAATACCAGACTTCAAGCTGTATTATAAAGCTATAATCATCAAGACAGCATGGTACTGGCAAAAAAACAGACACATAGATCAATGGAGCAGAAGAGAGAACCCAGAAATGGACCCACAAACGTATGGCCAACTAATCTTCAAAGCAGGAAAGAGTATTCAATGGAAAAAAAGACAGTCTCTTCAGCAAATGGTGTTGGGAAAACTGGACAGCAACATGTAGAAGAATGAAACTGGACCACTTTCTTAGACCATACACAAAAATAAACTCAAAATGGATGAAAGACCTAAATGTAAGACAGGAAGCCATCAAAATCTTCGAGGAGAAAGCAGGCAAAAACTTCTTTGACCTAGGCCACAGCAACTTCTTACTCAACACATCTCTGATGGCAAAGGAAACAAAAGCAAAAATGAACTATTGGGACCTCATCAAGATAAAAAGTTTCTGCACAGCAAAGGAGACAATCAACAAAACTAAAAGGCAATTGACAGAATGGGAGAAGATATTTGCAAATGACATATCAGGTAAAGGGTTAGTATCCAAAATCTATAAAGAATTTATCAAATGCAACATGCCCCAAAAGCAAATAATCCAGTGAATAAATGGGCAAGAGACCTAAACAGACACTTTTCCAAAGAAGACATCCAGATGGCTACAGACACATGAGAAGATGCTGAACATCACTCATCATCAGGGAAACACAAATCAAACCCACAATGAGATATCACTTCACACTCGTTAGAATGGCCAAAATTAACAACTCACAAACAACAGACGTTGGTGAGGATGCAGAGAATGGGGAACACTTTTGCACTGCTGGTGGGAATGCAAATTGGTGCAGCCACCGTGGAAAACAGTATGGATTAAAAACTAAAAATAGACCTACCCTACAACCCAGCAATTGCACTACTAGGTTTTATCCAAGGGATACACTGTTTCAAAAGGGCACATGCACCCCAATGTCTATAGCAACACTATCAACAATAGCCAAATTATGGAAAGAATCCAGATGTCCATTGAATGATGAATGGATAAAGAAAATGTGGTGTATATATACACTGCAATGTTACTCAGCAGACAAAAAGACAAATCTTGCCATTTGCAACAATGCGGATAGAACTAGAGTGGGTTATGCTAAGCAAAATGAGTCAGGCAGAGAAAGATATCATCTGATTTCACTCATATGTGCAATGTAAGAATCAAAACAGATGAACATAGGGGAAGGGAAGGAAAAATAAGATAAAAATGGAGATGGGGGGCAAACCATAAAAGACCCTGAAATACAGAAAAACTGAGAGTTGCTGGAGAGGAGGTGGTTGGGCAGGATGGACTAAATGCATGATGGTCATTAAAGAGAACACTTGTTGCGATGAGCACTGGGTGTTATATATATGTAAGTGACGAGTCACTGGGTTCTACTCCTGAAAGCAATACTACACTGTATGTTAACTATGTTAACTTGAATTTAAATAAATTTTTTTAAAAAAAGAATATTTCTATGTACAAGAAAAACTTAAACATCTTCTATCAAGCACATAATCATATGCCTTTTATCACTGGAGAAAGCAAAGAAAATACCATTTGTTTGTCAAAAAAAGTTGCTACAGGTTATCTATTAGTCAAGTTTTACATTTTCAAAAATGTGAATCAGTCTTATTTTTAAACACAATAAATTTAGGACGTTCAGATCTGTGCATTCAGGTTGTTTAAGGAACACGACCTCATCAGAAAGAATGACCAAAGCATTTTGATAGCAGAGGCTTGTCTCACCTTTAAATAGCATCGCACTTATACCTCCTAGATCACTTCCGGGCCCAGAAGGTAAGTATGCACTAATACATCCTGATTGTTTGGTGGTGT
This sequence comes from Lynx canadensis, assembly GCF_007474595.2. Lineage (NCBI taxonomy): Eukaryota > Metazoa > Chordata > Mammalia > Carnivora > Felidae > Lynx > Lynx canadensis. The sequence goes on from NC_044311.2 coordinate 139,800,164, forward strand.
TTCTATGGAAAATTTTCCTTTTTTTAAGATTTATTTTTTTTTCATTGAGTTTTTTATGTAATTCCAGGACAGTTAACCTACTACGTCATATTTGTTTCAGGCGTACCATGTAGTGATTCAACAATTCTATACATCATTACTCAGTGTTCATGATGGTAAGTGTACTCTTAATCCCCTGCACCTCCCCCCACCTCCCCTCTCATATGCTCTATTTTAAATGAGTACCCTCAATTAAAGTTCTTTTTTTCCAATAAGAACATTTTTTACTTGAAGCATACTTCAAAATACATGGTTCTAAAAGGTATATAAAAAACATTCTGCCCAAGAAAAAAGGAATACACGTTTTCCTCACGTACCCACAGAAGAATCCCCTGGTTAAATCAGATTTAAAAATACATAACAAACGTGACAGATTTAAGAAAACTGAAGTCGTACAAAGAATGTTTTCCAGCCACGAAGGTACAAAACCACAGATCAACAATAAAACAAAGCTGGAAAATCTGCATGTAAACATTAAATATTTAGTATGTAAATGTAAAACAACACAATTTCATCTAAGGAAAATTTTCAAGTAGATTTTAAAAACATCCTTAGACCACAAAATATTTAGAAATTTGCATCCCCCCTTCAGTCTCACCCACCGTTACATATTTCTATCATAAAATCAGCTGTTACTTTTAACAGATATCGCTAAGATATAAGTTACAATGGCATAAAGCATGAAAAAGCAGATATAAGAGTCTGCTGACTGAGGTCAATGCAAAAGTCGATACGACTCCGTATGGATAGATGATGCTACAACAGACTATATACTGAGGAGGCTGCTACCTGACAAAACATCTCAATAGTTTCCAGCAGTGTGTATAGCAGCAACAACCCTTATTTTCAGGTTTCTAGAAGCTTCTTTTTGTGGTAAAAGGTGAACTTGTATCATTAAATTTTGTAGTTGAAAAAGACAATGTTTGGGTCAGAAGCCACTTCTGTGTCTTGGGTGGAAATTGGATGTTGTTTAGGGGGGTAGGCTTCCCTTTAACTAGCAGGAGGAGCCACCTGGCTAAGCACGATGAGTCAGCTGGCTGTAACAAACCTAGTCATTTTTCATGGAGACGTCTTGAACCCATGCCAGGTAAGAGCGTCATCAACTCTAGAGATTGCTACTTCAGGCTCCAGAAAACTCGTGTGGGCTGCATGGATAACAATTGCAGGAATCATTGCTACAAATCAGTAGCTCAGGGACAGAATAAAGGAAGTGATATTTGGGCACAGGAAGATTTCATTTATTTATTTGAGTCTGCGGATTGGAGCTGGGACTCCAAGGAGTGACAAAATGGTTGAAAGTGGCTCCTTAGAAAGGTAAGCATGGCGACAGCCTGGTAGAGGGTAGAGGAAGAGGAAGGGTAAGGGGGAGCCAGAAGAAATAGGGAACCCATGAAGGAGAATGGCTGCACTCAAAGGAGCGATAACAACAGTGGAAGGGGTTTTTATTTTTCTTTCCTTACTTATATTTTTAACATGTGGCATTGCAATTCCATTCTGCTCTTTCAGATTTCTTTTTTAATGCTATATGGCAGTTTAAGCTTCCCTGGCCTTTTGCTTTGGAGAATGGTGTGTGTGTGTGTGTGTGTTTGTGTGTGTGTGTGAGTATGTTACCAGAGAGGGTGGAGGGTGTGACCTTGCATGTAACAAACACTGTGCAGAGGATCATTGCCCAGAGAGAAGATTATAAGAGGGCAAAAACTGGTCACCAGAGTGCTCAGAACAGGAATTTCAAGCAAAAGACGACAAGCAGTCATTTAAGATGGATTTGTTGGACATTTAAGGATCCCTAGGCTATTGAAACTGACAAAGGATCTTCCCATGAAAGGCAGGGATTTACTACCATCAAAATGGGAAGATGACCCAAACTGTGTTATGTGTTAGCGGCATTGAAAAGGGAAAGGTGATCCGTGAAGACATGAGAATTTGGGGGCATTCAGGTTTCATCATAGAACGATGTTAAGATTCAACAAGAAAAGTGAGACTCAGGGAGCCATTTGACCCCAACGCTCTCCCACCACTTGGCAGCATTTCCCAGAAACAGAAGTATCCCTGTCCCCTGTTCTTCACTTAATATATCAGTTCATCTCATTTGCTGAGCAGCATGCTAATCTGAAATACCATTTGGGTTAGAAAGATTATGGATGAAGAAAAATTTTTATAGCAAATTATAAATTCAAAGCTTTTGATATGTTCTTGTTTTTTGTTTTGTTTTGTTTTAACACTTATTTATTGTTGAGACAGAGACAGAGCATGAACGGGGGAGGGTCAGAGAGAGAGGGAGACACAGAATCTGAAACAGGCTCCAGGCTCTGAGCTGTCAGCACAGAGCCCGACGCAGAGCTCGAACTCACGAACTGTGAGTTCAGAACCTAAGCCAAAGTCGGATGTTTAACCGACTGAGCCACCCAGTCACCCCATGATTTGTACTTGTTTTTGAATTTCCATCTACTATGTTGTGCTTCCCCCCGCCCTTTTCTCTTCTGTGAGACAGTATCAGTGTCAACAAATTACTTGATTTGGACTCCCATGGAAAGTGCCTGGAAATTCAGAAAACATCCTCAGCCAGTGAGAAGACATTTCCTTTGTCTGATACAGAACTCCCAATAATTCTATGCCGTTTATGTTTTCTATTGCTTCCGATTTCTTTTTTTGTTTAAATTCCATGTTTTACTACATGATCCTGCCTAGCAGTTTTGGCTACAGTTTCCAAAGCCCTTTTTCTTCACATTTACAGTGGTTTCTGGTTCCCTGTAACTGGTAAGGAAGGCGTGGGAACAATAGAAACCTGGGAATAAGTCATTGATACCAAATCATGTTCTTATACATCCATGCAACACTAAAGAGGTATGTTTCCAGGAAAACTGGTTGCTACTTATATTCATTTTAGTGTTAAATCAACTGAGAGAGGAACTTATATGTAATGAATTAGAAAACCACAAAGCACAACGCTTCTGTTTTGTGTTATTTTAGTTTAGAAAAGTCGTCCTTTATATTTTTGCCTTCCAAATTACTATTCAAATTCTAGTTACAAAATTTCTCCTTTAGTTAGTCATTGTTTAGATTTTAATAAAATGTTTAAAAATTTGTAATATCACTTGCTAATTAAGAGGACAATCATCACTATATGTATATATATATATATATACACACACACACCTATATGCATATAAATATATATACCATGTAATAGTGCACTTTAATCTGATTTCATTAAATATCTTGAAATGTATAGGGCTTAATAGCTGACCAAGGTACAATTTGAAAATCTCTTCCATATCACTGTTTAATTCTTCCATCTCTGCTTCATGTAGTAAGGAAATAACACCCTTAGTCACACAACAAGGAAATACAAGCATAAATCCACTTTAAATAGCTATATTTTTAATAATTTGGAATCGACTTTGGTTTCCTTTTGCTTCAAAATGCTTCTGTTTTAATTATTTTATGATCAGGATAAGAAAGATGCAATTTTACATCAATAGACTCCCTACATTATTTGTCTAAAATTGATTTAGAAATTCAAAGCAAAAATAAAAAACACTAAAAGTGTTAGCACATGTGGATGACAGAAAGTTGGAATTTGTACCAGATGTGCTTTGCTATTTCTCTGTGAGTCTTTCCCCTCCCCACATCTTCCTGGGCAGAGCTGCAGTATAGAGCAAATAACAACCTTGATTCTTTTCTTGGCCATGCCCTGAAGGAGGTTACCCCACCCTCAGCCTCATCAAATTAATCTTGGTAACTCCATTGTGGTGGAAAATAATTTACCTAAAAATTGACACATGATTTCTATTTTCTACAAAAAGAAGTCATTTGTGGGAGTCTTTTGATTAAAACAAATATTTTTCTAAATGTTTATTTATATTGAGAGAGAGTGAAAGCGAGTGGGGAAGGGCAGAGGGAGAAGGAGAGAGACGATCTCAAACAGGCTCCACACTGTCGGCACAGAGCCCAACATGAGGCTTGATCTCACCAACTATGAAATCATGACCTGAGCAGAAATCAAGAGTTGGACATTCAATCAACTGAGCCACCCAGGCACCCCTAAAACAAATATTTTTTATAAGAATACTTTTCTTGCCTCTGTATAAGGAAGGCACTGAGATGCAGTAAAGGCTGGAGCTGTGGCAGCTAAATTATAGCCATGAGGGAATGAACTTGCTGCTAAAGCCAAAGTTCTGAGGACAGCTGAGCCTTCAGTAATATTGCTAAGCAGATGACCTCACCAGCCCTGCGAGTGTTCTCTCCCAGACTTCATATTCTGTAAGACAGTAAGTTCCAATAAAACTTTCTAAGACTTTTTTCTGTTATTTGAAATGATAGGATCTTTATGGAAACTTATATACATTTACATGCACAGATACACACATAAATATAAATAAATGGGAAGGTATACAATATTTATATATATAAAATATACATAAACACATATTGTATGTATTTTTCATGATTTCAAGGAAACAATATCTAGTTATATAGTGTATCGTTCCACTTCAACCTGTGTTTGGAACAATTTATCAATTTTTGGAGAAAAGGCATTAAATTCAAATGAACAGATAAATTTGCCTTCTAACTTCAAGTTTACAGAAAGACATGTTTGTCGGCAAAATCTCTCTTAGAGAACTAGAATATGCTGCAAACTGTATTGAACTTCAAGTAATACAGCTTAGAATAAAAGTTTGACTACACTGAAGTACAGACTATTCAACTCCTCTATAATCTGTAATGCTCTTTTGTTTCCGTTATTGTAGCATGGCGGAGGGGGGTGGTGTTTGTTTGTTTAGTGGAATATGTTTCAAAATTGTCTTCATCTTCCTGGACTGTGCTCATTGCAGTTCCATCATGGCTACTGAAAACCAAGTGTTAAGGGCAGGGTTAAAAAAAAGATCTCATTCAAATTTTCTCTAAAGATATACCGTCAACGATTAACTTAAAATTACATTTACTAGACTCAATTACATGTTTGAATGTTTTCATAGCTTAGCATCATCTTTTTTTTTTCCTAGCACCATCTTTTTAATTTTTTGTCTTGGCAAAAATTACAGAAGATAGAATATAAGGTGATTTCAGACTGAAATGAAAACTTCAAAGAGGTTATTGATCTTGTCTCATCACATCACAATCACATGATTCGTGGAGAAAAACTACTGGCAATCAAGAGCAAGTTCAGGACAATCTAAGAGAAAAAAATGTTGGTCTAACTCTGCAAATGGAGAGAGTCAGAATTCCCGAAGAGGACTCAGGTGTAACATCCTCGCAAATGCAGTTCCAAAAGCCATCACACCCTCAGATGTGGCCTGACCCAAATGAACACTCTTTGGTCAGTTCATTGATTCATCGACCACCGCACTACCATCCTTGCTTTCAATGAAGAGAGCTTTGCCATTCCTTCACAGGCTAAATCTAAGTTTCCTCCAAGAACCTGAGAAAAACAATATGTATCAAATATGCCAAACTGTTCCATTTTTGTAGATTAATAAATCCTAGGGCATCCTGGGTGGCTCAGTCAGTTAAGCATCTGACTTTGGCTCAGGTCATGATCTCATGATTCATGAGTTCCAGCCCCTCGTCGGGCTCTGGGCTGACAATTTGGAGCCTGCTTCCGATTGTGTCTCCCTCTCTCCCTGCCATTCTCTCTCTCTCTCTCTCTCAAAAATAAATAAACATTAATTTTAAAAAATAAAATAAAATAAAATAAAATAAAATAAAATAAAATAATCTTATGAGTCTCCTAATTCCCCAAAGAACCAAATGTTTTCGTTTCCCAAGGTGAACTTCATAAGATCTGTCTCACCGGCTACTGAAGCTCCCAAATCTCAACTTTCACATCATGTTCAGAGGCCAATGATAGTTGGCCAGCAAGAGCCCAGAGCTTAAAAAACAGACATGCAAAGCAAACTCCTATGATTATCTGACTACATGTGACATACTTACTTCGATTAATACCACCACTGCATGTCCACGGGTCTATCATACTTACAGTGTTTGACTTCCTGTATCATTTATTCATTCACTCACTCATTAAATCAACATTTATGACCTTTCCATGGGCCAGAAGCCAGGAAAGTATAGTATCAAGAAAGATATGATCTCTGTCCTCAAAGTTTAGAGTCCAGAAAGTGACAAGAACTCATATTCATGTAATTTATTATTGATCTGTAAGATGCACTGGTCTAAGTTCTTCACACATATCTTCGGCTTTATCTTTCAATCAACCTCTGTATTGCTATTATTATTATCATCATTTACGTTTTTATTTAAATTCCAGTTAGTTCACATACAGTGTAATGTTAGTTTCCGGTGTGCAAGTCACTGATCCGGCACTTCCATACACAACCTGGTGCTCATCACAGCAAGCACACTCCTTAATCCACATCACATATTTAATCCATCCCCCAACCTACCTCCCCTCTAGTAACCATCAGTTTGTTCTCTAGAGTTCAGAGTCTCTTTCATGGTTCGCCTCTCTCTTTTTCTTATTTTCCTTATATTCATCTGTTTTGTTTCTTAAATTTCACATACGAGTGAAATCATGTGATATTTGTCTTTCTTTGACTAACTTATTTCACTTAGCATAATACTCTCTAGCTCCATCCATGTCACTACAAATGGCAAAATTTCATTATTTTGATGGCCGAGTAATATTCTATTGTATACATACACCACATCATCTTTTTTCCATTCATCAGTCAATGGACACTTGGGCTGTTCAATAATTTGGTTATTGTAGATAATGCTTCCATAAACATTGAGGTGCTTGTATCCCTTCGAATCAGTATTTTTGTATTCTTTGGTTAAAAACCTAGCAGTGCAGTTGCTGAATTACAGGGCAGTTCTGTTTGCAACTTTTTGAGGAACCTCCATACTGTTTTCCAGAGTGGCTGCACTAGTTTGCATTCCCACCAACAGTGCAAGAGGGTTTTCCTTTCTCTACATCCTCGCCAACATCCTGCATTGTTAATTTTAGCCATTTGGACAGGTGTGAGGGTGATATCTCATGCTGTTATTATTAAACATATGTTATAAATGAAAAAACTGACCTTTATAGACCTTAGATAACCCAGACATTTTTGTCAAGCCAACAAATTTTGCTTTTAGGCAAAAAAAAAAGCTCTGATTATATATCCATTCAACAAATATTAGTCGAGCCAACTATGAGGCAATCATTACAATGGGAGCTTGGAAAAGAGTAGAGGAAAAGACAAGATCCTTGTCTATAGAGAGTCAATCTTTTCATAGGAAAGACAGACCATTAAACAAGTATACCAGTAAATCACTTAACTCAAAGTGGAGATAAGTTCTAGAAAATACATAAGTAGTGTGAGTGCATTGAGTGGGAAGAGAATGGTTGTCAGGAAAGTACTCTCTGAGGAAATGACATAGGATCAGAGACATGGATGATTTGAAGAAACAATCATGCAAAGATCTGAGAGAAGTATCCAGAAGTCCAGAAGATCAAAGAGCAAATGAGAGGGCCCTGAGATGAGACCAAGCTTATCGTATGTAAGGATCAACAAGGACAGGGATTGGCAAACTGTCCTGTGGGCCAAATCTGGCCCATTGCCTGCATTTGTACAGCTCATGCCTTAAGAATGGATTTTTATTTTAATAGAGTGCCTGGGTGGCTCAGTCATTTAAGCATCCAATTCTTAACCTCAGCTCTGGTTGTGATCTCATGATTTGTGAGATCAAGCCCTGCATCAGGCTGTGCGCTGACAGCATGAAGCCTGCTTGGCATTCTCTCTCTCCCTTTCTCTGCCCCTCCCCAGCTGGCGCTCTCTCTCTCTCTCTCTCTCTCTCTCTCAAAAAATAAATTTAAAAAACTTAAAGAAATAATGGATTTTACATTTTAAATGGTTGAAGAAAATGCAAATACATATATTTTGTGATATGTAAAAATTATGTAAGATTCCATTTCAATACCTAAATACAAACTTTTATTGGAACACTACCACATTCATTTGTTCACATATTGCCTATAGCTCTTCATGGGCTATAATGGCAGAATGGAGAAGTTGTGGCAAAGACCATATGGCTTTAAAAGCCTAATATATTTATTATCTGTTTCTCGCAGAACAAAATTCTGATGAAGAGAACCAATGTAAATGAAGGCATTTGCATAATGAGGAAAGAAAGGCATAGGAAATGTATGAAGGGGGTAGACATAAGGTAGCTCATGTGGGGTCTTGCAGACCACAACAAAGGGCTTTCGATTTGACTGTGAAAGAAGAGATTTTGGAAGGTTTTGAATAGGATATTTGACTTAAATTTTAAAAATATGCCCTTATATGTTTTCTTAGGGGTTGGAGCACTGGGGCAAGAGTAAGAATGAAAGCAGAGAAAGCCATCTGTGGTATTGCACCATTTAGGGGAGATGTGATGGAATCTTAAACTGGGGGCGGTAGCAGAGCAGTTGGAGAGAAGCGTCCATTTATAGTAAACAGGATTTTCGATGGACCAGAAGTCAAATGTCAGGAACAGAGAGAAAGCAGGGAGGGCTCTGAAGTTTCTAGCCTTATCAGTGGGACAACCTTTGGAGATTTTTACCAAGTCTGTTTTAAACATAATAAACCTGGCATAGCTGGTAAACTCCCAACAGTTAATGCCAATTAGTCTAAAGAACCTAAGAGTCTGAAATTCAGCAATGAGATCAGAATTGCAAAGGTACAGTTTTATATCACTCTGTTGATAGGATTAAAGCCATGGGGCTGGATGGGATCATTTGGCAATGTGTTATGTAGGGAGACTAGAGAAGACAGCAGGGAACTGAGCCCAAAAGCTGCTCCCTTTTTCAGAGTTCCAAAGGTCAGGAACATAACATAACTAAGTGACTAGTGAGATAGGAAGAAAACCATGAAAGTATTTCTCGGAGGAGGAAGTGTAAAATACTTTTTAGAAAATAAGGAATATAGTAGTTCTTAAACTTTAAAACATTATCTTTTCAAAAACTAAATAAAACAAAACATCATTTTCTCATTACTTATTGTTTTTTCTTCATGGTGACCTGGTTTTCTTCTTCCTAACAAAGAAGATCCTAAAACATTTTTTAAATTATTATATTTTAGTAAACACAAAACTATCAGAAAAGCCAGAAAATTATCATTCCATGAGTTCAGAAGATTCAGAAATTTTCCATTTAACTTCCTTTACAATGACAAGAAGAAAGAAGAAAAGAAAGAAAGAAAGAAAGAAAGAAAGAAAGAACGAAAGAAAGAAAGAAGAAAAGAAAGAGAAAAGAAAAGAAAAGAAAAGAAAGAGGGAGGGAGGGAGGGAGGAAGAAAGGAAGGAAGGAAGGAAGGAAGGAAGGAAGGAAGGAAGGAAGGAAGGAAGAAGGAAGGAAGCTTAAGTTCCATCCAATAACAAAATCTCCTCTTGGTTAAATGACATTGTTTAAATGTCTGCCATCTATAGCCTCTAGTAGTGAATAACCTAAGTGTATGTCACTATTGCTCCTATGGGGTCCCAGTAAGTGTTCTGCTCTTGGGTAAGGAACTAAAAGACAGTAAAATAAATGATCCATGCTCTTATGTAATATGAAGAAGAATTTAGCAACTCTGTATTTTGTAGCTAAGCAAAAGAATAATAATAATAATGTTTTTTTCATTGCAATTTTGTTTGATTTTATAGACAAAAACACATTGATTTGTGGGGCTTTGTCCCTTTCAGTTCTAAAAGTTTATTCAATTTTCAAGATCATTTAAATTAGTAATCAACTTTTGACTGGCTTGCTGTGTTAATTAGCATTTTAACCACAGTAGTCTCTATCATTTATCAATATTTAAAGGGTAAAAGATAGCTAGCTTTCATGGTTGCTTTGCTATAGCCAGGAGAATGAACTATGCAATATTTAATGATTCAATGTACTAAAAATAATGCCTGAAAGAAACTCCTCTCTCAGTGTATTTTGCTCAATGCCAACCAATCATATGACTATACCTGATAAACATTAGATTAGTTAAAAATAAACTGTCGGGGCGCCAGCTGGCTCAGTCACTAAGCATACCACTCTTGATGTTAGGGTCGTGAGTTCGAGCTGACTGAAAAATTAGGTTCAGTGTAATGATTACTTTAAAAAATTACAAAAATAGACAAAAATCTTCTGCCAAATAACCATTATGCAAGCAATATGCCAGGAAAAAAAAATCAAAGGTATACTGTTATTAAGTAAAATAGAAAAATGTTTGTTAGGTCAAGATAAATTTCCTTTACTGTTTCTGCCCATCACAGAAAAGGAATTGAATTTGTTAGAAATTTCTGTTCTCTTCAGAACTACATTTATTATTATCTAGAAACCTCTGTGATCACCCAAGTTGTTAAGCAGAGCAGAACACAGCATTCAAAATTGATTAAATGACTTCTAAGAGGCAGACTCTGTACTTGATGTTGAATAATTAGAGACAAAGGCTTAGCTCCTGCCCTGAAAGAATTTACATTCCAGTGGGAAAACACTCAAGCCTAAGCCAGCTTCCCAAAGAAAATAGGATTGAGTTTCCCTAGTCCAGTGTTAGATACGCTCATGTTAGTGGTTTAAGTAAACAGAAATAACCATTCTTCATCAAGACTCTATTGAAATGCCAGGTACACAGACACCTTGCCAAGTGCCTTTTACACATTTTAGTAGTAATCCTCAAACCAGTTTTTGGTTTATGCATGTGAGGTCCTAGAGAAATAAAATATTCGTTATGTCACCCAGGGTTACAGATATAGAATCACAGGTCAGGATTCAACATCCTATCATATCACCCCACCTCCCCATCCATGTCTGCCTGACATAAAACCTGCCCTCTTTCTCCTAAAAAGTACAGTGTCCACCCTCCCCCAATGCTGATTCAATTTATTTCAACCAGCAAAGCAATGGAAAAAGATCTAGCATAGTTTACACATTTGTCCAATTATCTTCCTAAGTGTTTAAATATCTCTTTTTAGGGTAGCTGCTAATCTTTTGTTAATGGACAACTCCAGCTATCTTCTGATTACCATGTATATTCACACACCCCATGTCAGTGAAATTTATCAAATGAGGAGGATTAATTTCAAAATCAGGATGTATTATAACTAGTCCTTAGAGTAAAATGTCTCCCTCTGATTTTAATTCTCTATAATTCTATCATGATATCACTTTCCCTGATGAGTTGAGTATCTTCATCTTTAAGCCAATTTGTGAACTTATGTCATTCATAAACAGGCCTAAATCTTGGGTTGATCGGGGGCAATTGCGTGGCCCTCCAGCAGATTACCTCAGACCCCAAGCCTGCAGGGTGTTGAGAGCATAGGGCATTGCAACTTCTGTCTCCTCCCTGAACATCACCAAAATTCAATGATGAAATTTCTATCTTTAATGATACTCTATGGAGCCTCTGAAAGATGTAACCATAGATCTTCCCAGTTCACATTGATAATCTTGACTAGGCCCTACACTTAGTCAGTTACCCAGGCCCCTAAATATACTTCTACATGCAAGGCAAATTGCAGATGCTCAAATGTTTGATAACCTATTTTACTGAGATTTAAAAAAGAGATGCCATGTTATTTGTCTTTGCATTCATAAAGTGTAATACAAAGTATGACACGTGGTAGATATTCAATAACTGTTTAGTTAGTGGAAATTGATAAAATATCTCAATTTGCATTACCTAATTATAGTTGCTTTCATAGAAAGATTCAGAAAGAAGAATAAGCCTTCTGGAATTCTAATATGTTGCCAACACCCGCTCTCACATAGAAATTCGCAGATTTGAAACATAATTCTTTAGGCTAGGGTTATCAAGAATAATAAAAAGTAATAAGAATAACTTGTTATGTGCTAGGTATCTAATAAGTCATGTGATCTTCATAATAGTATAAGAGGTAATATGATTCCAGCTATAGAGAAGAAATGGGGCACAGAGCAATTATGTAAACTTGTTCAGGACCAACAGTAATGAAATGTAGACTCAGAATTTGAATTCAACAGTCTGGATTCAAAGTCCAAAGGAAGTTTAGTGTGGAAATTTAAAATAACTTTCCAAACATAAAGGGGTCACAAATAGAAAGCATGTCCCTCCATTTCTCTAGGAGTTTTTGGACAAACCAGAACTGGAGTATGAATGTTATTATACAGTTGCAGAAATAGTTAAACCTTCACTAATAAACTGCTGATACTATAGTTAAATAACATCGGGTGTTTTAAAAGATTAATGTGATTTTTCAGAAACATAAACCTTCTATTGTAATTTGACGTGTTGTGAAATTTAGGTATTAGATGTATAAAATATATCAAAATGAAGAAGCCAAAATACAGCTTTGAAGTCCCAACGCCGAATGATCCATAGCCTCTTATAAACTACAAAAGAAATACCAACAGCTGAATTCATTCACAAAATACACAGCATGGTCTTTTTATTGTAGACACCTTCACAAGCAATTCAGCCCAATGAGGGAAGGGCCATCAATCAATCAACCAGACAGTTAATCAAAACACACCCAGAAAGGTCTATCAAGTCAGGGTTCTGAAAAGGCATTAATTTTGATTATTTGAAAACTAAAAATGCCTGATTTAAGAGTTGAATTTCTTTCAGATAGAAGATGGAGCTATCTCTTTTTTTTCCCCCTATGAAATAGATGGTTCTACATTATTCAAAATGGGTCAGCCAATCAATCAAATTTCTGAAAGGCAATTCATTCTAAATGTTCACAAATAACCAAGTTTAAAAGAGAGATGGTACAAATAACAGTGTTTGTTTTGTTCTCTTTAAAAATGCTGCAGAAGTGTGTCACATATAGAAAAATGAGACCCTTAAATGAGTCTAAATCACTAAAACCGATTATACATCAAGGAAGAAATAAGATGAGGTAAAACTGTACCAGCCAACTTGACTTCTCCTCTTGTCACTTACCATAAATTCAGACAGCAAAATTTGTGCTTCTATCTGAAGTCTCAAACTTTTGTGTCTCTTTCCTAAAGCAATCTCTAAAGCTTAACTACAAGTTATATAGCTGGGAAGGAAAAAAAAACATCTTCAGTTTCATCACTTCTTACAAGCTAACATCATATTATGAAACTTTTTGGATAACAAACTTTTTGTTTGAAAGTCATTAAGACCACAGACATTTATAAATATCCATTTCAGTAAGTTCTAAACTCTGTCCCACCTCACCTCTGATAGGGACAATATACATTCCTAAAATCAACTGAAGGCATGTCCCCAAATGAGGGGATACTTAGAAATTAGAAGTAAATAGCATATAAAATTTTAAAAGATAATTAATGTGGAAAATGAATATATTCATCACTAAGCATTTTCATTCTTCTTTTTTTTAAAAAATGTCTGAATAAATTAATTTTTGTAACTTAACTATATTAACCTGTGAGAGGTTTCTATTTGATTCTCAAAATAATCTTACAAAACTAGCCTCAAGAATTAACAAAAGAGCTCATTTCCCTGACACCTCAGAGGCGGTAGGCTGTTTTAGGACAAAGCTGAACATCTCTTTCCCAGCTACTGGCTGCCAGAAACTCATTGAAGGAGACAAACTTCATGTCTTTTATGAGAAGCACACGGCCACAGAAGTTGCTGCTGAGGGTCCAGGTGAAGAATGGAAGGGTTACATGGTCCAAATCCGTGGTGGCAATGACAAACAAGGCTTCCTCACGAAGCAAAATGTCTTGACCCGTGGCTATCTCCAACTGCTGCTGAGTAGGGGGCATTCCTGCCACAGACCAAGAAGACTGGAGAAAGAAAGTGTAAATTTTTTCAGGATTGCATTGTGGATACCAGTCTCAGTGTTCTCAGCTTGGTCACTGTAGAGAAAATTGGGGGCGCGGGGGAAGGATATTCCTGGACTCACTGATACTAGTGTGCCTCATCGCCTGGGCCCCAAAAGAACCAAAAGAATCGCAAACTACACGGATGGAACTAGAGGGTTTCATGCTAAGCAAAATTAGTCGGTCAGAGAAAGACAAATATCATGTGACTTCACTCACATGAGGACTTTAAGGTACAAAACAGATGAACATAAGGAAAGGGAAGCAAAAATAATATAAAAACAGGGAGGGGGACAAAACATAAGAGACTCTTAAATATGGAGAACAGAGGGTTACTAGAGGGTTTGTGGGAGGGGGGATGGGCTAAATGGGTAAGGGGCGTTAAGGAATCTACTCCTGAAATCACTGTTGCAATATATGCTAACTAACTTGGATGTAAATTCAAAAAATACATTAAATAGAATAAAAAAAAAGAATCGAAAACTTTTTAATTTCTCTAAAGAAGATTATGTCCACCAGCATGTTGTTACAAAGCCCTTAAACAAAGAAGTTAAGAAACCTAGAAACAAAGCACCCAAGATTCAGCATCTTGTTACTGCATGTATCTTTCAGCAAAAACTCCGGCGTGATGCTCTGAAGAAACAGCATATAAGAAAAATAAGGAAGAGGCTGCAGAATATGCTAAACTTTTGGCCAAGAGAATGTAGGAGACCAAAGAAAAATGCCAGGAACAGATTGCCAATAAAGGGAGGCTGTCCTCTCTCAGAGCTTCTACCTCTAAGCCTGAGTCCTGTCAAAAATGAGATTTTCTAAGGGTTATAAAGAAATAAGTGCAGACATCCAAAAAAGAAAATGAACAGAAGAAAGGAGGAAGGGAGGGAGGGGAAAAAGAGGAGGGAAGGAAGGAAGGAAGGAAGGAAGGAAGGAAGGAAGGGAAGGAAGGGGCTGAAACTTTGGCTATACATGAATAAATCCTTAAACCCCACATTCTTCATGAGGAAGGTAAGAATAAAGTTATATTTCTAAATCTATGCCTCTCATTAAAGCCCACTTTACCACCACTGCACTTCATGGGACTCCATTCACTGCACTTCACCAAGAAGGGGTGTATTGTCCTCTCTTTGCATATTGTTTTATAAGAAACATCTCTGTCCTCCAAATGGAGGGCAGTGGGCAATAAGCACTGACGTGACCCTTTGCCCCTAAAAACAACTGTATCTTCTTCAGCCTAAGGTCATATTTAGTGGGTTTCATGCTCATCCCGGTATTTGAGAGATGGCCCCAAAAATATCCATCTAGATTCCAGGGGTGCCCTTGAACACGAGAATGTTCACACGACATCAATGGCTGCATTCTCCCACTGTTAAAAGGTCAGCCAAGAACAATGTGTCTGCTAGAAATGAGCAAATGCAGAGAACCTTGTCCTTTTTCTACTCATTTTGGTAGGCACTTTCCTGTGCCCTTATTAATCCAGGTCACAGGACTGGATGGAAAAGTTGGAAGGCTCCTGGAGCCTTCCCTTGGAAACTCCCAGACCATTGTCCCTCCACCAGTGTTCTCAAAATCTAGATTCCTTCAGGCCACCGTCTTGTTTGTAGACCACATCTAAAAGGAGATACAACACCAGGAGTCCTTGTCTTTAAGGGAGCCATTCTCAAAAAGGCATACCCGGCAACAAAGAAAGAGGCACAGACAAAAGCTATACCAGAGTCTGCTTTGGTTTTTGCCCTAAAAACCCAACACACATATATCTTGACCAATTCACTCGTGGGACTGTTCCCATTGATTTTCATTTTTGTGAGCTGGCACATCTCTGTTTACTGGAACCCCGTCATGGTGAGATTCTGGCTTGTATATTCTAGTAGTCCTTGATGGCTGACTTCTTTATATGGACATGTGGGAAAGTGGCCCAGCTCTTTCTCTACCCCAGCTTATGTACAGGCATTCCCTCTTGGGACTTCCTTGGCAACATGGCACCAGCCGGGAAGCTCTCCAACTTCTCTGGCTTCCCACTAAAGAGATGGGCTCCTATGAGCTAGTCAATCCTTTGGTTTTGGAAATCTTATTCATCTGACAGTCTCACTTTCAGGAATTCCTTTAAGGTTTGCGACCAACTCTTGCTCTCCTTTGCAGTAAAACAGTGGTTTCTTAAAGTGGGCACTTAAGAAATGTTTGCTAAATATTGAATGAATGATTAGTATCTCATCTTTCACCAGTGAGTTTATTTTCAACCCAAGTTATAAGCACTTGACTATATTAGGAAGAGTCAAGTCCATAGTCTAATTTACGGGTATTTGGGGGATAATAAATGTACAAATTTTAAGAAGGTAGTATTTTTTCTTGGGGTACCTGGGTGGCTCAGTCGGTTAAGCATCAGACTTCTGCTCAGGTCATGATCTTACGATTCATGGGTTCGAGCCCCGTGTCGGACTCTGTGCTGACAGCTCAGAGCCTGGAGCCTGCTCCCGATTCTGTGTCTCTCTCTTTCTCTATCCTTCCCCTGCTCACACTGTCTCTTTCTGTCTCTCAAAAAATGAATAAGTGTTAAAAAAAAAAAAGAAAGTGGTATTTTTTTTCTAAACCAAGCCACCTGTGCAGCTAGGTACATATACTTGGAAGGTGAGGGGGTTTTTACCTGAATTTTCACCATTGGATTTTATTACTGCATTAACGTTATGCATGGAATTATTTGCATTCTTCAAAGTTCTAGGAACCATGATTATCTGTAAAGAGAGGGAAATTGCCTAAATGTTCAGCTACAGCCTCTGATTCAGACCTTGGAGGACGAGCATCTGGGGCTCGGGCTCTCCTGAAGGTTATCATTCTTACATTTTATCTTCTTTCCTGTTTCAGAGAATGACAAATGGGATGAAAGAAACAATATGATATGAATTCCAGCATGACAAACAAAATCACTGAGGACCAAGCCAGTTTCTCTGCTTGAAACCAAAGAGACTAAAACCCCTTTGTCAAGAGCCCTGAGCTCCTGGAGGAAGAAGTTGGGTTTCAGCCTTCGGGGTGGCATTCCCAAAGGGCTAGTTACAGGCACCTTAAAAGAAAGCCGGAGGGAAATAACCTTCCCCTGTCACATGCAATGCCTCAGAGAGAAGAGGAGCCTATAAGCAAGTAAGGCTGCTCTCAGCTACTCCCTTCAGCCTGGGACAGGCACCCTCTTCCCAGCCTCCCCCTTGAGATGCCATCATTCTGTGCCCTCACAGTGGCACCTGGAGGTGGTACACAGGGTTCCCTGGATCCCTCCCGGTCGGGAGTGAGCACCCCTCTCTGGCTTCTCACTCTGTCATTTGTGAGCTGCCCGGCTTTTGACAAATGACTGGCCCTCTCTGTGCTTCGGTCTCCAAAAGTAAAGTGGGGTCAATAACAGCTGTGGCCTCGTAGATGACTGAACATGTGCAAAGCTTTTCAAACAGGACCATGGTAGGAAAGACTGCCATAGATACTGAGTATTCTGGTTTGGCGCCTTACACTTTTTAGAGTACCCGACACATACCAGCAATCTGATTATCGCAACCACGTTGTAACAAGCTAGTGAGGTGAGCACCCATCTCCCTAAGTTAAGAAACTGATGCGCAGAGAATACAAGTGATGATGATTTACCAGAATTAGCACAGCCATCAAGTGGTGGAACCAGACTCAGTGTCAAGTCTTCTCATATTTGGTCCAAGTTGTTTCTACAATACCATGCTGGCTGAGTTCATTAAAACATTCCGGAACTTACCCAGAAATCCCAGCCTGTGAGATTTCCCAGTTTCACACTCCTGATGCAAGGGTGTGGGGGTTCTAGGAAGGGAAGAGGTATAGCTTCTCCAATACCTGGTTGTGGGTCATTTATACCATGATGCTGCTGATAATGATGACAAGTATGAGTAACTAATATTACCTACCACTTAAGGAAAGGCAATCATTTCCAAATTTGCATAAGCATAAGAAATAATAAATGGTTCTCCTTGCACAACACTAACTTTTGAGGTGATCTTTTGCACAGCAATAGATAATAGGAACAATGTCCTTTATCTTCAATGACCTTTCTAAGCTTATAGTATACTGGGAAGACATTGGATGTGTATTTAAAAATGAAAATGAGGGGTGTCTGGGTGGCTCAGTCAGTCGAGAATCAGACTTTTGGTTTCAGTTCAGGTCATGATCTCTCAGTTCGTGAGTTCAAGCCCCACAATGAACTCTGCACTGACATCACACATGCTGTTTGGGATTCTCTCTCTCTCTCTCTCTCCCTCTCTCCCTCTCCCTCTCTCTAAATATAAATAAATAAACTAAAAAATATAAAAATAAATAAAATAGGGGTGCCTGAGTGGCTCAGTTGGTTAAGTGTGCGACTTTGGCTCAGGTCATGATCTCAGTTTGTGAGTTCGAGCCCCGCATCAGGCTCTGTGCTGACAGCTCAGAGCCTGGAGCCTGTTTCAGATTCTGTGTCTCCCTCAGTCTCTGCCCCTCCCCCACTCATGCTCTGTGTCTCTCTGTCAAATAAAATAAACATTAAAAAAACAACTAAATGATAGATACATAAATGAAAAAAATAAAAATAAGTAAATAAATAAATAAATAAATAAATAAAATAAAAATGAAAATGAGTGGGGCTGACCCCAGCCCAGGCTAACAGGAGGCAGGAAATGCAAACATGGGCACACGGAAGCAGATGGAGCATGCGTGGGTGCCATTACCTTAGGAAAAACGGAGGGCTGCTCCCAAGGATGAAAGGGCAATGGCCAAGTTCATCCAGACCTGAGAGACATGTGCTCTCTCGCAAGCCTGAAACTTCCCTTGAAGAGCTGCCTAAGAAAAAGTAGAATTCTATCACTTGCCACTCATTTAATTCATTAATATGGGAGGTGGAATAGTGATGGGGTTGAAAGCATGACCTCTAGAGTCAGAAGTCTGGGTTCTATGCTTGGCTTCGCCATTTACAAGCTCTGAAATCTTGGCCAAGTTACTTAGATTCTCTGTGCCTCTGACAAAATGGAGATATTAATAGCCCTTATCTCGTATGAATAATAAATAAGTTAAGCCATGCAGTTCACTTACAAGAGTGCCTGCCACTTAGTAATGCTCAAGAAGTGTCGGCTATTAATATTAATGTAGATTTTCCAGCAGCCGTTCTGTTACTCTGCTTGCTTTACCCTTTAGCCATCGACTCAGCCTTATAGCATCAAGCCAACAGTCCCACGAGGACTTCGGACTTTGTTAAAGGCTGATAATCCTATAGTTACAACACTCAGCCTACCCGTTAGTGCCACATGTTTATCGGGTCCTCATTATCACCCAGCCTCCTGCCTCCTTTATTCCTAGCTTCCAAACCTACTAGGGCAGATATGTACATGTAAACTTATATCCCACCCTCCATCCTTTCTTCCCAACTTCAAATCTCTGGTGACTCCATTCTATAAATTAAAAAACATGTACCACACTTCCTTAAGCCAATACCCCATCTCAATACTTGCCCTGTTTAAAATGTCCTCTGGACCTCAACCTCTATCCTCCATTTTTCCTTTAACATTTCCTTACTTTCCTGAATGATAGCTTCACACCCACTCCTCATCCTCAGTCTTCTCTGTCTGCTGTTTTCTTCAAGCAGATTATGAAACTGCTCAAGTCTGTGCACACGGAAAACATTTCCTTACATCTGTTACCCTCTCTGATAATATGGCACCACCATATTTCTCAAAAGTGTGGTCTAAACTCCCTGCATTCACTTCTTCACCTACAAATACCTTTACAGCTGACTTATGGTTCAATAGTATTTTGGATGCTTTCTTTCAAACAAAAAGTATAAGGTTCTTGGAGGGGCAATAGGTGTTTGTGGGGTGTGTGTGTGTGTGTGTGTGTGTGTGTCTGTGTGTGTGTCTGTGTTTATATTCCCCATCCTCCCAGGTCTCTATAACATTTGATACTGGGCCTTCTGCTTTATTGTTGAGTCGCTCTTTGCATTCTGTGACACAGTACTTCTCTCTCTCTTTCTGCCTCTCTTACTCAGACTCAAAGTGAATAGATTGCCTTCAATTGCCTCCTTTTCTTGCTTACGTGATTTTTTCTTTTGCTGAGACTTCCATTATCATTTTTGGTCATCATTTGTAACTGGTTTGATTTACCTATAGCTTTTGCTTCCAATTGTTAAAAAAAAAAAGTATTTAATTTGATTTTGAGAAGCATTTCCGTTTGTCACTCTCTTCGGCCTCCTCCTCATGAAGGATGACCTACATGTGGTAATGAACCACCTTGTTCTTCTCGACTTGATCTGGTTGTCCTGTGGGACATGCGACCTAGAGGTGTTACAGCTCCCATTCCGAACCTTTCTTTTTCCAGCTTTGTTGAAGTATAATCGACAAACATAATTGTATATATTTAAAGTATATACTGTGATGACTTAACATATGTCTGTGTTGTAAAATATTTACAATAATCAAGTTAATTAACATATATAACACTTCACATAGTGACCTTTGTGTGTGTGTATGGTGAGAGCTCTTAAGCTACACTTGGCAAATTTCAGAATTCTGTCAGCTAAAAACCAGAATCCTGGGGTGGGTTCGAGCCTCGCGTGGGGCTCTGTGCTGACAGCTTGGAGCCTGGAGCCTGCTTCAGATTCTGTGTCTTCCTCTCTCTCTGCCCCTCCCTGCTCACGCTCTCTCTCTCTCTTTCTCAAAATAAATAAATGAACTTTTTTTTAAAAATGCAGAATCCCTCCTCTAGCTTCTCGCCTTAGACCCCAAAAGATGTTTCTTACAGGTTTTTGATAACATACCTGGAGAACTGGCATAGCAGCTGTGGCTGCTAAAATACTCTATGTCCTATGTTCTATGAAATCATGGCTACTGATTTTAATGCATGTGGATCTGTAAAAGACTGTGAGATTATGTAAAGTGTTGATTTTACCTTTTGGTAATCCGGTAGAAAAATGCATATATAAATGTATGTCTACCATGCATTGACTATAGGATTCTTACTGAAACACAAAATTTTATTGCAATCTTAATGAGAAGTTATTGAGTCCAATCTTACAAAAAGAGGAAGCGTTTCCTAAAGTCCTACTTTTAGTTACTTTTCTATCTGAGGCTTACCTCTCTTTCATATGACTCAGTGTCTTTTGCTTACTAGTAAACAGAGTGACTTTCTTTTTTTTTTTTTTTAGTCTATTTATTTATTTTGAGAGAGAGTGCTAGCAGGGGAGGGCAGAGAGATGGGGGAGAGAGAGAGAAGCACAAGCAGGCTCTGAGCTGTGAGCACAGAGCCCGACATAGGGCTCAAACCCACAAACCGTGAGATCATGACCTGAGCCAAAGTCAGACACTTAACAACTGAGCCACCCAGGCGTCCTATGCGTTTTTTTTTTTTAAATAAAGCATTGCCTCGATTGGCTGTGTAACAGAGGTGGGTCCCACACTTAGTATGCAGGTAGCCAGGTAGATGGGCGGCATTCTCCCCCACCTCCATGGAGGTGGGCAGGCAGTGGGAATACCTGAAAGGAGATACTTTTCTCAGACACCACTTCTGCATGTGCCCACACTCTTACCTGCTTCCTGGGGGCAGACACAAAATGCTGCCCCATAAAACACGGAAGAGGTTCTTTTGACCCGCATGTGACTTGTGGCATTTTGGAGAGAAGCGAATGTAGCTCAGGGAGCATGGGAGCTGAAGCCTGTCAGTCAGTGGCAGATGTTTGGTTCTTTAAAACAGGGAGGACACCTCAGATCATCTTTGTCCAAATGGATTCAAAATGTCTCTTGCAATCCCAGTTAGCAGGAAAGAAAAGATGAGACAACTTTTTCTTTGATTAGGCAACTCAGTGTTTTCACGTGCAATAAATACAAAAAGGAAAAACAGTGGTATAGGTAACTTCTTTAGCGAAGGAATCTTTTCGAACAAAAAATGGTAAAATAGGCAGTAGCATTGACAATAATATTCCTTTCTTTTCCAAGTTAGGATATTCGCAAAAGGAAGAATGTTTTGTGTGTCCGTATTCATGTTCTTAAAGTGGAGCCCTGCTTGGATGAGAAAATTAATCAGATGTGCACATGGTTCTCAGGCGTGTGGTCTGATTGCTTGAAAGGCTCTGAATAAATAAATCTGTGGCTCTACCTAGAACAGTAAATAAACTCTTGACATATTATCTTATTAAAACTGCAGTATGGGTAATAAAAATTAATCCTTGAGGTTAGAGACTGAAATTCATAGTAAGACAATTTTCTCCAGTAGCAATGTTGTCATAATTACAATAGCAGTAATCATGTGTTGTTAACAGAAAACAAAAAAAGCAAAAAAACCTTGTTCCCTAGTGGTGGCCTCTACCTTGGGTTGGGTGAAAATTTTTATGTCGTTAAAAGGAAAACAATTCATTACTCAGGTGAATAACATCAGAATTCCAGTTGTAGAATGATATTTTCGATGATCCGTTTGTCCAACAACTGGGAATTAGTAATATATGTTACACCCATTTTGAAACATTCATAAAATCATTAAAATTGCTGTTGCAACATACACAAGTGTTGGGTAGCCAACAATGCTTATTCCTTCTTTTTAAGTAAAAATAATCTACGAATCTCATGTTAACAATGACTTACTCTGGGAAATGAGGGATTTTTCTTTTCTTTTTGCCGTCTGTTCAAAGTCTACTAAAATAAGCATGTATTCTTAATATCAAAATTAAACCTATGCAATATAATGTAAACATCAAACACTTTGTGTTTTGTAAATGCAGGTCTATTCCAGTTGCTAATCCATTCATCACCTATTTTCTTTTAGAAATGGTCCCCAAATCTCTTAATCTGAAGACAGTAATTTATAAAAGACTGAACATCCTGGTCGCTGCAGAAGGGGGGCCTGACTCAGTAGCACCTGCTGCAGAAACCTGGTATGTCTCTCCTTAAAACATTGGGCAACTGTTGGGCTATGTGCATTTGTGCGGGGGTATGTGCATTTGTGCGGGGAGGGGAGTATGTGCATTTGTGCCGGGAGGGGAGAGTTTTAATTTTGCACAAAGAGGCAACACGCATTAGCAGGGGTCTTAACACATGAGTTTTCTACGTGGAGTGGTATTTTTCTCTCCGAACAATTTAGATAACAATTTCTGTAATTCAGAAGTGATTTCTGGACTAGAATTCCTAATTCTGGGAGTGAGAAGGAGGGTTACAAATGAAGCAGGTGGCCATCTACGGTGGGTTTCAGGTTATTTGGACTCTGGATATGATGCAAGGTGTATATGACTGAGGGCATCAAATATGTTTTTGAGTGTCTTAGTCAACTTCATGATCAAGACGAACCTGTGTGCTTAACGGGCAGAACCGAACACTAAGAGATAGATGGGGGGAGCTCCGGAATGGGGCAAGCAAAGGATGGGAGACAATCAACAAAGATGTATCTAAAATGATACAAGTGCACAAAGCCTCAAAAGTTTTAAACTTTGTGTTTACATGGAGATGATGCTACTTAGAAGGAATAAATCTCTTTTTAAAGAATCTTGCCTGCAGTGTTCAAAAACATTTCTTCATTCTGACTCGCTTAAAATATAGAAAAATAATACATTCATTTGACAGTGCATTTCGAAGCATTTGTATTTTCCAGATAATGACTGCAAATATTTAAAAAGAACATCACAAAACCCATTAAGATATAAAACATAGAGAAGTTTTACGAAGGAATAAAGTCACCATTTCCTTCTTCCTATAACTCTTTGGCTGGCTTTGAGAAGAACCAGCTTCAAAATTTATGTAAAAATGCAATTATGAAATATCTCCCCTAATTCTCCCATATAAAAATCAGAGGTATTTCCAATGTTTGGCCATTTGTCTAAACATATTTTCTGAGAGGAACAGTGCTTTTAAAAACCACATTTAACGAAATGTTCAGAACGCAAAGAAACTCTGAAACCTATGCCCAGGCACACCCATGGTTTTGATGCAAATTATGTTTATTATAAGAATTAAATGGGTGATGGGAATTAAGGAGGGCACTTTTGGGGATAAGTACTGAGTGTCATATGTAAGAGACGAATCACTGGGCTCTACTCTTGAAGCCAAGACTACACTGTATGTTAACTAAGTTGAATTTAAATTAAAAAAAAAAAATTCCTAAGTTCCCCCATAAGGGGGATATTTTACTCTTGCCCTTCTTATCTTTCTTGCTTATTCTGATACTTATCCCAAGAATCCTTTCTTAATGTTTTCAACCACATCTTGAATGAAATTCCGAGGAGGTCATACATACCTGTATGCAACATACTTATTTCCAATTTGTTGACTTTTATCTGGTTTCTTTTGAGAACTTTCAGTTATTATACACAACACACAAAATGTTAGTGCCTAATGGTACACTGTTCTCTTTGCTTGTAAGACACCATTTTACAGTAAGTATAAGTAAAAATTGATTAGAAAGTGTTTTACTTACCTTCTGGAAGTTCGTTTCTGTCTTCAATGAATAACCTTCACGACTTGTAGACTACGACATTCTGGACTTCTACAATAATATTCAAAAGGCAAAATCGAGTTATATTTTTGACCACATGAAACTCCTGCAGTTTTTTATTTCGATTGAGTTGTAAAGTGTATAAAAAACGAAAATGTTGCAATGAGGTTTAACAAGTAAATGGTAAGTTATGCACTCTCTCCTCTATCAGGCAAATTTGCAATGCTGTGGAACATTTAGCACGTTCTCCTGGGTAGCACTCGACATTTTATATGCAGATGAATCAATGGCTTTAGTGAACTTTTGCCTAACCTATGCCTTAATACACAAAACAAACAGTGAAAATTGTCCCGTTGCTTAACCCATCTGTATGCAGGAAAAAAGCCAGTTCACTACTTTATATGGAACACCATTTCCAGCCCTGTCATTCAGGGTATTCCTACTCAAGAGTGAGCAAAGAAATGCTCATTTTGATTTCAAATTAAAATGTTTAATGCATTCAATTAATTCTTCACATGACAAGTGACTGTAAGATCCCAAGCAAACAAATGAGGATAGTTTTCCTGTCACAATTAATGGATGACACTTTCTTATCTTGCAACTGTTCCCATTCATCTGCATCAATTCCGGCTGTGTCAAAAGACAAGAATCATTTTCCAATTTTTAAAAAGTCAAAATCAGCCACACCAAAATCATTGTCATTGCAAAATAATTTTTTTTTCACCTAAATCTATTTTTCTCCTGGTTTACAGATCTTGATGCTGAATCAGCTGTTATCAGGGGATCAGTTTGAATTTATATTTCTAATTGCCATAAGGCACATAACTTCAACATTTTCTGCATTTAGTCACTTGGACTTTAAAGTCAATCTTCTTCTAAGTTGAGCCAAACATCTTGCAAGTATAATAAAATAGTACATGTAGAGGTAAGAGAAACCAAGCTTTCTCTCTTCATAAATAAATAAATAAATAAAGTGATGCCTGGGTGGCTCAGGTGGTTGAGCGTCCAATTCTTGATTTCTCCTCAGGTTATGATTCCAGGGTCGTGGGATCAAGCCCTGCATTGGTCTCCATGCTGAGCGTGGAGCCTGCTTGGTATTCTCTCTCTCTCTCTCTCTCTCTCTCTCTCTAAAAATAAAATAAAAATAAAAATAAATTTAAAAAATCTAAAAGGTTACAAGGAAAATAAAGGAAAGCAGAGAAAAGGGGGTGGCAGGCATCAGACTCTTCCAATTGCATCCTCAGCAATGATGTTGTTCCAGTTGGGGGTTCACTTTTCCTAACTTCTTTGAATGCCCAGTTCTTTAATTTGTTTATCATCATTCGTGCTTCACATCACATTTCTTTCTACCCTTCATCACTGCAGCCCCCATGTAGGTCCCAATAACTGTATTTACCACCATTCCTTCTCCTATCCTTGCTTTATAGGGGATGAAAGGCCTCCATTTAGCACTTTGGATTTTTTACTGTCTTATCAAACTATATCACCATTTAATTAGGAAAGGGGAGGAGAGGCACAAAATAATAAGTATTTAGGAGTCCAGGAAAGTCAATGAGAGAAGAACAATTTCCTGTTTTCAGAGCAGACCAAAGCAAACATTATTTCCCCAAAGGTCAGGTTAACACACAAAGCTTAAAAAATAACAATCATAATTTACTGCTAAAATTATGGTATTGTTCATATTTGTTGGGTCATATGGGTTTTGTGAGTACTTCTCTACATATGATTCCTATTGCTTTTATTTTCCTCGTCATTAATCGTGATAAAATTTAGGAGTTCATACCAAATAACAACAGGAGACTAAATAAAGAAAAAAATATCATTACTTGGAATTATTAGCTATTATATAATGAGTTCATATATTTAATAAAAAAGTAAGCAGGACTACATCAAACTAAAAAGTTTCTGCACAGTAAAGGAAACTATAACAAACAGAAGAGGCAAGCTACAGAATGGGAGAAAATATTTGCAAATCATACACTGATAAGGGATTAATATCCAAAAGATATAAAGAACACATATAACTCAATAGCAAAAAAACAGTCCCATTTTAAAACGGACAGATGATGGGGCGCCTGGGTGGCGCAGTCGGTTAAGCGTCCGACTTCAGCCAGGTCACGATCTCGCAGTCCGTGAGTTCGAGCCCCGCGTCGGGCTCTGGGCTGACGGCTCAGAGCCTGGAGCCTGTTTCCGATTCTGTGTCTCCCTCTCTCTCTGCCCCTTCCCCGTTCATGCTCTGTCTCTCTCTGTCCCAAAAATAAATAAACGTTGAAAAAATAAATAAATAAATAAATAAAACGGACAGATGATCTAAATAGACATTTTTTTCAGAGACATACAAATGGCCAACAGATACATGAAAAGATGCTCAACATCAATAATTATGGGGGAAATTCAAATCGAAACCACAATGAAATATCACATCATCTCTGTTAGGATTTCTATTGCCAAGAAGACAGGCAATAAGAAGTGATGTTAAGGGATGTGAAGACAAGGGAACCTTTGTATAGTATTGGTAAGAATTGGTAGTAAATTGGTGTAGCCACTATGCAAAATGATATGGAAATTTCTCAAGAAATTAAAAATAGAACTACCATATGGCCCAGTAATTTCATTTCTGGGTATTTATACAAGGGAAATGGAAACACTAACTTGAAAAGATATCTGCACCCCCATGTTCATTGCAGCATTATTTACAATAGCCGAGACATGGAAGCAACCTAAATGTCCATTCATGGATGAATAGATAAAGTAAATGTGGCATACACACACACAATGGAACATCATTCAACCACAAAAAGAAGGAAATCTTGCCATTTGCAACAACATGGATGGACCTTGAGGGCATTATGCAAGGTGAAATAAGTCAGAGAAGGACAAATACTGTATAATCTCATTTACATATAGAATGCAAAAAGCCAGAATGCACAGGTACAGAGAACAAATCAGTGGTTGCCAAAACAGGAACTGGGAGTGTGCAAAATGGGGGACAAAGTCAAATGGTACAAACTTACAATGATAAAGTAAATAAGTCATGAGGATTTAACATACAATATGGTGACTACAGTTAATACTACTGTATTATATTTTTTTAACATTTATTTATTTTTGAGATAAAGAGAGACAGAGAATGAACAGGGGAGGGGCAGAGAGAGAGGGAGACACAGAATCTGAAACAGGCTCCAGGCTCTGAGCTGTCAGCACAGAGCCCAATGCGGGGCTCAAACTCACAGACCGTGAGATCATGACCTGAGCTGAAGTCGGACGCTTAACCAACCAAGCCACCCAGGCGCCCCCTGTATTATATTTTTAATTTAAGTTCTAGTTAGTTAACATATGGTATAATATTAGTTTCTGGTGTGCAACACTTACATGCAACACCCTGTGCTATTCATAAGTGCCCTCCTTAATCCCCATGACCTATTTTATCCATCCCCCCACCCACCTCCCCTCTGGTAACCATCAGTTTGTTCTCTGTAGTTAAGAATCTGTTTCTTGGTTTGCCTCCTCTCTTTTTTCCCCATGATTGTTTGCTTTCTTATATTCCACATATGAGTGAAATCCTACAGTGTTTGTCTTTCTCTGATTGAATTATTTCGCTTAGCATAATATTCTCTATTTCCATCCATGTTGTTATAAATAGCAAGATTTCATTCATTTTTTATGACTAATATTCCATTGCACAGTGAAGGAAATTATCAACAAAGGCAACCTACAAAATGGGAGAAGATATTTGCAAATGACAATCTGTTAAAGGGTTAGTATCTAAAATCTGTAAAGAACTTATCAAACTCAACACCCAAAACGCAAATAATCCAGTAAAGAAATGGGCAGAAGACATGAATTGACATTTTTCTAAAGAAGACATCCAGATGGCTAACAGACACATGAAAAGATGCTCAACATCACTTATCATTAGGGAGATGCAAATCAAAATCACAATGAGATACCACCTCACCCGTGTCAGAATAGCTAAAATTAACAACACAGGCAACAACAGGTGCTGACAAGGATGTGGAGAAAGGGGAACATTTTTGCACTGTTGGGAATGCAAACTGGTGCGGCCACTCTAGAAAATAGTATGGAAGTTCCTCAAAAAGTTAAAAATAGAACTACCCTACTATTCAGCAGTTGCACTACTAGATATTTACCCAAAGGATACAAAACTACTAATTCAAAGGCATACATATATCCTGATGTTTATAGCAGCATTATCAACAATAGCCAATCTATGGAGAGAGTCCAAATGTCCATCAACTGATGAATGGATAAAGATGTTGTATTTTATATTTGAAAGTTCCTAAAAGAGTAGATCTTAAAAATTCTAATCACAAGAAAAAAATTTTATATATGTGGTAGTGGACGTTTACCACTTACTGTGGTTTATCATTTCACAATACATGTAACTATTGAATCATTATATCTTATATCTGAAACCAATATTATATGACAATTATATCTCAATGTGCTTTCAAAAGCAAGATCAAAAAAAGTAAACAAAATATTTTTGAGGTGTCCAACGACCCTAAACTTTCCAAATGTTGAAATGATGATTTCCAAAAAAAGAGTCTTTTTTAAAGCCCATATCTTGGGGCGCCTGGGTGGCGCAGTCGGTTAAGCGTCCGACTTCAGCCAGGTCACGATCTCCCGGTCCGTGAGTTTGAGCCCCGCGTCGGGCTCTGGGCTGATGGCTCAGAGCCTGGAGCCTGTTTCCGATTCTGTGTCTCCCTCTCTTTCTGCCCCTCCCCCGTTCATGCTCTGTCTCTCTCTGTCCCAAAAAATAAATAAATGTTGAAAAAAAAATTAAAAAAAAAAGCCCATATCTTACAATATTGCACACAATGAAAATACGATCACAACCATCCACTAGCTTTAAAAATGCTTTGCTCTTCCTTTGGGAATCTAGGCAAAGAAAACTGAAAACCAAGGGAAAAGCATTATTATAATAAATCAGAATTCATTATTAATACAGAGTTGGGACGTAAGAGCTGGAAAGGCAGCCACCAAGTGGCAAGTCCCATAGACTGAAGTTTTGGCAGGAAGGACCGGATCCAAGTGTTAGAGCAAAAAATGTTTCAAAGGAAAAGGTAGGCTAAGACTCAGCAGCAGCCCAACTAGAAATCAAGTCTCCCCTTGTGCAAATGAAGTTTGGTAACAGAGGAACCAGAGGAGTCTATAATTGGAGCAAAAAGCAAGCAGATATCAAGACTTTGAGGTGGGATTTATCTCCTGTAAGAAAAGAGAATGATCAAGGCAAAAGCCTAGTACAATGGAGGATCCAGAGAAATGCGTCTATTTAACTAAACTGGGAATTAAGTCATCATACCATTGAATGTTGATCCCACTGTACCACAATCTAATTGGAGAAAGGAGAGACAGAAGATAGAAATGAAGTATTTGAAAGTTTGGCCAAAGTTAGCCTGAGTAATAGTCTCTGCACAGAAGAACCAGGATACATGATAAATACTAATAGGACAGGGGGAAATGCAGAAGTGGGTGTTAAGAGTGAGCTTCCATTTCAGAACCAATCCAGGAACATCTTAAATCAGGGATGATCCCTGCTGGAGCCTAATCAGCAAAGGGTCTAATACCAAACTCCCCTCACCATTGAGTCAGGGCCTTGTGATTGCATATGAATTCCCACCTAAAATGATCTAGTTGCTGGGTGGGAAAAACCTAACAGAGATCATTGGGCACTTTTATTCTTTGGCTACAACTATTTTTTTCAGAAGTGAATAAGTCAATATGTAAAAGATTCATGAATCTTTGAATGAATAAGGGCCTGATTATGGTTTACATCACCCATAAGTCAAGATATAGGTGAAAATTTTATTTGCTCCTCTTATTATCTTTCTGAGAGTTTTATGGATGCTTCAAGATTGTGACTTTCAAAATTTTATTTATCTGCAGGGGAATAAATTAAAGATGAAGACACAAAATGCAACAGTATCCTGGTTTGCAAAAGCATCATTTCTCTTTTAAAATTTTATTTATAAATTCTAGTTAGTTAACATATAATGCAATAATGGATACAGGAATAGAATCTCGTGATTCATCACTCACACATAACACCCAATGCTCATCACAAGTGCCCTCCTTAATGCTCATCACCCATGTAGCCCATCCCCCACTTACCATCCTCCATCAACTCTCAATTTGTTCTCCATCATTGAGGTCTCCTATGGTTTGTTTCCTTCTCTCTCTCTCTTTTTTTTTCCAAAGGCATCATTTCTTACTTCCATCTACTTTCAATAATTTGTGAAGCCCTACGAAAAATATGTAAACCACCTTTCATATTGGGAAAAGGGACAATATTTCTAAGAGAGGGATAACAAGTGAAAAGATGAGTTTTCATAAGCTATCATTCAAATAGGATATTTTTAAGAATTAGCCAATTTACATTACATCCAGATCTAAAATAGTACACTTTACTGATAAAGTTAATTATTCCGTGTAAGAAGAATTTCCCACAATATGTAAAATTGGGTTCATTTTGATACAAATGATAGAAACCCTGACTGAAAGTATCGTAAGCAAAAAGCGAATTTATGGGTTTGTGTTAATGGCTGAATATAAATAGTGTAGTTCAGATCTGGTTTCTTACCTCTTCTTGGGCCACCTCAATCTCAGAGAGATCCTTCCCTTATGCTTACATGATGGCAGCCAATTGATTTCCAAGCAACAGGTAAGAGGAAGCTTTCCTGCTAAGAGTTGCTGTATAGGTCACATGATACATACTTAAAGCTTAGTTTCACTGATATGCTCACGTCTAAACAAAATAGGTTTGGCCTGAGTCACTTTTGCAAACTTTGGAGATGAGAATAGAGCTCCAGCTGGATTGCAGGGAGTAATGAACAGGGTGATCCCTGCAGGTCATGATCTCACAGTTCATGGGTTCAAGCCCCATGTTGGGCTCTGTGCTGACAGCTCAGAGCCTGGAACCTTTTTTGGATTCTGTGTGTGTCTCTCTCTGTCCCTCCTCCACCCACACTCTCTGTCTCTCTCTAAAAATAAATAAATAAACACTAAAATTTTTTTTAATAAAAAAATAATAAATAAATAATTCTAGTGAAACCAAAGTTAGAGGGAAAAGTAAAATATTTAGTTCTAATAACATAAAAAGTGCCAACGCCTTAAATATTTATATCTACTTCTTTTACATTAATGTATCAAAGCTATCCCCAAGATCAATTAAAATGAATATGTTTATTTCACTTTGAAATGGTTTTCAAAATACTTAAAATTTCAGATTGTAACTGTAAAAAAAATGCACAAAGATTGACCAATTTGTCATCATCACAGTAAATTTTGTTGCTCCTATCACCTTTATAGGCTATATGGTAATGGACATTTATGCCAGTATTCTGTATTGAGACATGGCGAGGAAAATAGGAAAGAAAGAAACCAGTATGACCTAGCTTTTATTTGAGCATCTAAAACTGAACTTAGCTTGGTTATCTAGGCATGTGGAAACATTCACCTGAATTTCCATCATAGTACAAGAGGCACTGATGTCATTTGGAAATGGACTGAGTTGGATAATTAGGAACTACAATCAAGCAACAATGATTCCAGTTAGGATCATTTCAAGCCAGCTACTTAGATTGAACCCTGGCTAATTTTTATATTATCAATTCATCCGTTCTCCACTCTCTTTTTCTTATTAACCTATTTTGTTCCCTGGTTATATTCCTGGGCTACAGGATCAGGAAGAAGAGATTCCTACTTGCACATGCCTCTGAACACAAATGGCTCTGTCTCGTCTCGGGTGTCATATTCTATAAAGGATGCAAGCAATAATTTAAGATTTTTCCAATAGCACAAACCTAACTTACCCTGAGGAGAAGAAATATTGAAGTATAAGATGAAATTGTATCATTTCAGGAGCACTCATTACTGGATATGCCCGGAAGTCCCTGAATCCACTCTACTGCTTTATTTAGATGCTCTGTTCAAAGCTTTAAAATACGAAAGAAAATGACATGCTTGAAAAATATAAGAAATTGAACATTGTTAACTCATTCACTATGTGAAGTAAACTTTATACAGGTAAATATATATGGAGAGATATGTATGTAAGTGATATATATGGAGAGATAGGTATATATGTGATATATACACAACGAGCACATTGAATCTCACTTTTGCTCCTTTATCACTACAGTATACAGAAATAGATTTTTTAAGTAACTGAAAATATCCAATGCAAAAAATTAAAATTCTTTGGATTAAAAATAATAATATAAATACACACATAT
The DNA here is from genome assembly GCF_007474595.2 of Lynx canadensis. Classification (NCBI taxonomy): domain Eukaryota; kingdom Metazoa; phylum Chordata; class Mammalia; order Carnivora; family Felidae; genus Lynx; species Lynx canadensis. The sequence goes on from NC_044311.2 coordinate 139,832,636, forward strand.
ATATATAGGTAACTACATATATGTATGCACAGATAACTATATATTGTATATATGCATATAAAGTATTTATGTGTGTGCTTATATACATATGTGTGTATACACACATATATATAATTTATTTTCTGTTATGTGAGTGGCAATACACAAGGTTTCTAATAAATCAGTTATGGGTTAGCTCAATTCTCTGCTCTACTTTTCTTTGTTTTAGATCAAATAGCTATTCCAGCCAAAGAGAAAATCTCCAAACCGAAAAGCTCTGGGCACCCACGTGAATTCGGTTATTCATTTTCTCCAACAAGATACATCTTGAATACTTGAATAAGTATGCTTGCGTCTTATAGGGAAAGTAAGTTGTGATGTAAAATGTTTTCAGAGTGCCTGGGTGTCTCTGTCGGGTAATTGTAGGCCTTTGGCTTGGTTGGTGAGTTCGAGTCCCATATTGGGCTCTGCTCTGAGAGCTTGGGGCCCACTTGGATCTTCCTTGTTCCTTTCTTTCTCTGCCTCCCCCACTCGTACCTCGTTCACTCTCTCTGTCTGAAAAATAAACATTTCAAAATAAATAAATAATAAACAAATAAATAAATAAATAAATAAATAAATAAATAAATAAAATGTTTTCATGCCACATAAGCTAAAGACCACTTACTTTCATTAAATCTACTTTTAACAGCTTTATTGAGATATAATTTACATACCACACAATTCACCTATTAAAAATGTACCCCTTAATGGTTTTTACCCATCACCATGACCTATTTACTCCTCATTTCCTCACTCCTTGTTAGCCCTGAGCAACTTCTAACCTACAAAGTTCTAATAGAAAGTTGTCTCTGTAAATATGCCCATTCTGAATATTTAATATAAATGGACTCGTACAATATGTGGTCTTTTGTGACTTTTTTTTCACTTAGGCATGTTTTCAACGTCCACCCATGCTGGAGCATGTGTTAGTAGTTTATTCCTTTTTCTTCTTCCTTAAAGTTTATTTATTTATATTTGAGAGAGAGAGAGGGAGAGAAAGAAAGAAAGAGAGAGAAAGGGAGGAGCAGAGAGAGAGAGAGAGAGAGAGAGAGAGAATTAAGCAGGCTCCACACCACCAGTGCAGAGCCCGATGCAGGGCTCGAACCCACAAACTGTGAGATCACAACCTGAGACGAAGAGTCAGATGCTTAACTGACTGAGCCACCGAGGCGCCCCAATACTTTATTCCTTTTTATTGTCAAATAATACTCCATCATATAAAGACACCACGTGTTTTTAAGTGTATCCATTATAGGCATTGGGGTTATTTCTTGCTTTAAGCTATTATGTATATGCTGCTGTGAACATTCATGTACAAGTTTTTGCATGTGCAAGATTTATCTTGGTATATACTTAGGAGTGGAGTTGCTGGTTCATGTGGTCTCTCTCATTCTGAGGGACATTAGAACTGCTTTCCAAAGAGGCTGTACCACTTTACCTTCCTACTAGCAGTATATGAGGGTTGAGATTTCTCCACATCCTCAGCGACACTAATCTATCTTTTCAATTAAGGTCGTCTTCATTGGTGTGAAATAGTATCTTGTGGTGGTTTTTTTATGTTTTTATTTACATTCCAGTTAGTTAACACACAGGTAATATTAGTTTCAGGTGTACAAGTCAGTGATTCACCACTTGCATACGACACCCGATGTTCATTCATCACAAGTGCCCTCCTTAATCCCCATCCCCTATTTCGCCCGTCCCCCCACCCACCTCCCCTCTGGTAACCGTCAGTTTGTTCTCTATATTTAAGAGTCTGTTTCTTGGTTTACCTCTCTATCTCTGTTTTTTCCCCTGTGCTCATTTGTTTTATTTATTAAACACTACTAGGTGTTTACCCAAAGAATACAAAAATACTAATTCAAAAGGACACATGCATTGTGATGTTTATAGCAGCATTATCTATAATAGCCAAGTTATGGAAACAGCCCAAGTGCCCATCAACTGATGAGTGAGTAAAGAAGTTGTGGTGTATATCTACAATGGAATATTACTCAGTGACCAAAAAAATGAAATCTTGCCATTGGCAATGACGTGGATGGAGCTAGAGAGTATTATGCTAAATGAAGTAATTCAGTCAGAAAAGACAAATACCATATGATTCTTATTCTTCTGTTTTATATTTGTACTTTCCTGATGGCTAAAGATGTTGAGCATCTTTCCATTTGTTTACTGATGATCTGTATGTGTGTGTGTGTGTGTGTGTTCTTTTGAGAAATATTTATTCAGATACTTTGTCCATTTGTTTGCCGTTAGTAAAGCAATTTTTATTTTACTTTATTTTATTTTTAATATGAAATTTATTGTCAAATTGGTTTCCATACAACACCCAGTGCTCATCCCAACAGGTGCCCTCCTCAATGCCCATCACCCAACTCCCCCCTCCCTTCCACCCCCCATCAACCCTCAATCTGTTCTCAGTTTTTAAGAGTCTCTTATGTTTTGGCTCCCTCCCTCTCTAACCTTTTTTTTTTCCTTCCCCTCCCCCATGGTCTTCTGTTAAGTTTCTCAGGATCCACATAAGAGTGAAAACATATGGTATCTGTCTTTCTCTGTATGACTTATTTCACTTAGCAAAACACTCTCCAGTTCCATCCACGTTGCTACAAAAGGCCATATTTCATTCTTTCTCATTGCCACATAGTATTCCATTGTGTATATAAACCACTTTGTCCATTTTTAATTGAGTTACTTGTCTTTTTATTGTTGCTTTTTAAAAGTTCTTCATATATTCTAGACACAAGTTGTCTATCAAATATATGATTGCAAATATTTTCTCCCACTCTGTCTTATTTTTTTTATTTTCTTGATGGTATCCTTTGAAGCACAAAAGTTTTTAATTTTGATGAAATCCAATTTATTTCTTTTTTATTTTGTTGTTTGTACTTTTGATGCCATACCTAAGAAATCATTGCTTAACTTAAAATCACAAAGATTTATGCCTTATTTTCTTCTAAGAGTTTTAAAGTTTTAGCTTTTACATTTGTCTTCAGTCCATTTTTAGTTTTTGTATTTGGTATCAGGGGTTCAACTTAATTCTTTTTCAAACAGATACCCCATTGTCCTAAGACTACTTGTTGAAAAGACAATTTTTCCCCAAATGAATGATCTTGACATAATTGTGAAAAATTAACTGGCTATAAATGTGAGAGTTTATTCTGGACTTCCAACTCTATCCCACTGGTTTATAGGTCTGTCTTAACATCAGCATCACACTGTCTTGATTACTATAGCTTTGTAATAAGTTGTAAAGTCTGATGGTGTGAGACTCTATTCTTTGTACTTCAAGATACAAGTTTAACTTATACTCCTATTACGGTAAAGATATGTAAGTATTATATATACCTATGCTTATTTAATCATCTCCTTCAGCTCTTTCTATCCAAACATGCAATGATATTCAGTTGTGCATTTAATGGAAAAAAATTGTATGTTTTCTACAAACAAGTTGTTGACTTTTAATGGTGTACTCTTTCACGGTTTTATCATATCCAATTAAAGATAGAATTAATCTTAGGCATTCTGGAAACTTCTGGGCATTGTTGAAACACACATACATACACGCAAACATACATCTAGTTATTTAACAACGGTCTTATTGCATTCAGATACAATGCTTCTGGACAGAAGACAGTGCTGAAAATCATTTTGGAAAAATTGAGTTTCTTCTTATTAAAAGGATGATTTTAAGGATACGCTACTATGTGTATCCTTAAAAAGTGGTAGAATGTAATTTGAGGCCCGAGCTGATAAATCAGAGTCATCTGTCTGATATTGCAAATGGAATTTGTTCAAATGGTATTTGGAAAAGGAGCAAAATATTTGGAATTCAGCACCGTCCAAAGGTAAAGAATATTCTCCCAAGGAGAAATTGCAAATAGAAGGAAGGAAAGGCCATCTGCACGTGCTCCTTTCTCTCCTTTTCATGTTGTGTGAAAAAAATCGCATGCAGATTTCAACCTAGCTTATACACTCACTCTGTATTTGGCAGCATGTCTCCTGCCAAAAGTTTTCTGAACAGAATTCTGATGTGATGAGGCTTTCTTTTTACTCTTTAAAATAAATAGTAGGGGCACCTGGGTGGCTCAGTAGGTTAAGCGTCTGACTCTTCATTTCTGCTCAAGTCATGATCTCACACAGTGCAGAGCCTGCTTGGGATTCTCTCTCCCTTTCTCCCTGCCCCTCCCCCACTTGTGCACTCACTCTCATTCTCTCTCTATCTCTCAAAATAAATCAATAAATGTTAAAAAGTAGATAGATGATAGACAGATGATAGATAGATAGATGATAGATAATAGATAGATATAGATACATAGATAATATTTTACTATGACCAGATAGCACTAAAATAAATGACAATAAATATTGGGCACCCCAATATCTGGTAAGACCACAACTGTACCTCAGAATTTATCTCTTCATATTTTCAATTCTATTGAATAAGTGGCAGGACATCCAGATTCATTTATTTTTTTTTAAATTTTTTTTTTCAACGTTTATTTATTTTTGGGACAGAGAGAGACAGAGCATGAACGGGGGAGGGGCAGAGAGAGAAGGAGACACAGAATCAGAAACAGGCTCCAGGCTCTGAGCCATCAGCCCAGAGCCCGACGCGGGGCTCGAACTCACGGACCGCGAGATCGTGACCTGGCTGAAGTCGGACGCTTAACCGACTGCGCCACCCAGGCGCCCCACCCAGATTCATTTAAAACACACATTTCAGGAAACCAATAAATTTTGATTTATGTTCTTGAAATTACATTTCATTTCTATTTCTTAAATCCAGTTTTGAGTTTCTTTCTTAAATTTACTGAACATTCGTCATAGTCTCATGGACCTATATCCAGAATCTTTAATGGTGATTCAAAGTGACTGTGGCAAAAACATCACACATCCTGACTCTGTTTAACCAGTATTAAAGACCTATTGGAGGAATTAGTCAATTTCCAGTTGTTATGCACTGAGAAAATATGAAATATTTTCTTTTCATAGTTTTTAAAGTTTGTATTTAAATTCCAGTTAGTTAACACATAGTGTAATGTCAGTTTCAGATGTACAATATAGTGATTCCACACTTCATACAACACCCAGTGCTCACCACTCCTTAATCCGAATCACCTTTTCTCCCATCGCCGCCCCCCCACCTTCCCTCTAGTAACCAACGGTTTGTTCTCTATAGTTAAGAAACTGTTTCTTGGTTTGCCTCTCTCTCTCTCTCTCTCTCTCTCTCTCTTTTCCTTTGCTCATTTGTTTTCACTTTTTTGGAATCAAATGCTACACTATAGCTTTTGTGAAAAATACGTAAATCCATGATTATGGAAAGAGTAGCACAGGGCACCGTATGGGACGTACTCCTGAGTTGGGAATTATCTGCTAGCTATGAAGAAATTCCATAGATGGATTCAATGCCCCAAGATGAACAACCCTCTTATGACACAGTTACAGGATCTGCATCTCACATGAAATCAAAATATGTCACGAAGGGCTCCTGGGTGGCTCAGTTGGTTAAGCATCCGACTTCAGCTCAGGTCATGATCTTGTGATTCGTAGCCCATGTAGGGCTCTGTGCTGACAGCTCAGAGCCTGGAGCCTGCTTCAGATTCTGTGTCTCGCTCTCTCTGTCCCTCTCCCTCGCCCACGCTCTGTCTCTCTTTCCTTCAAAAATAAGTAAACATTAAAAAAAATTTTAAACAAAGTGTGTCGTGGGTGATAAATAAATGTTTGTGGAACTGAGCTGAAGAAGCACAGAGTTTTTTCTCTGATGATCCCCTGTGCTAAAAACAGTCCCTAGGGCACTGAAACTGGCACATCCACTGGCCTCAGGATGCTGCACAGCTCATTGCTGTTTTTCATGAACACAGTTGAAATCTTTCCCTATAAAAACTGGCTCTGGACGGGGCGCCTGGGTGGCTCAGCCGGTTAAGCGTCGGACTTCGGCTCAGGTCTTGATCTCGAGGTTTGTGAGGTTGAGCCCTGCATCGAGCTCTGTGCTGACAGCTCAGAGCCTGGAGCCTGCTTCAGATTCAGGGTATCCTCCTCTCTGTGCCCCTCCCATGCTCATGCTCTGTCTCTCTCTGTCTCTCAATAATAAATAAACGTTAAAAAAATTTTTTTTAAATAAAAACTGGCTCTGGAAATGCAATAACCAAAGGACAGAAAAGCCAAATTTGAATACCTGCCGAGGATTTGTCATTCTAAGAAGCAATCTGCACTCTACAGCTTGATTTATCTATCACCATAATCCTCTTAGCTAAAGAAACAAGATGAATGAATAATGTTTGAGAAAATGTTGCTTTTTGCCCAGTCAGTACAAGAACAAATATCAGAGTGAAAATGAAAATGAAAATTGTCACAAATCTAAGAACCTAACTGAACAGCTTTAAAATAGATTTTAAGATAGATTGCTCTTGCAAAGTATACAATCTGTTTAAAAATATTACCAAAAATTTAAAAAATATCCCAGTGATTGCACTCAGCAACACTATTTATAGGAATTTATTCTAAAAATATCATCTGTGTCACCCAAAGATATTTTAGAAATACCTTCCTAATAGCAAAAAATCAAAAGGAACCAGAACACTCAATAAAGGAGATTGTTTATCTCTGTGTACTCCATGAAGTGAAAAGTAGTATTTTAATATGTAAATATGATTAGAAAGCTAAAACAATGTTCACAGCGGTTTAGGTTGTAGAATTATGAGAACTTTCATAAACTCTGTTTATTATGAGGAAATGCATGAAAAAGTGTTCATTGTTTTACAGTGTAAACCAAACTGCACAAGAAATACACCATCTGAAAGGATATGTAATATTTTACTTTTGAAGTATGTCCTCCACGAGAGCAAGGACTTTCATTTTGTTCATGTATGCATCCCAAGTGCATACTTGGGTTAAGTGCATAGACAGAGTTAAATAACTATAATTTGCATGAAAGTAATCTATTGATCAGTTAGGGATAAAATAGGCCTCTCAGTTTTCCCCTCCTGGAATTATGCTGGATTTCAGTAATTAGCTTGACTTCTCACAAAGATCCTACCCTGTCACGCATCACTTCTTTCTAGTGGGAGGAGAACACCATGTGCCTCTAATTCTAACTTATGTCAATTTTTATCCTTCCAAAATATAAAAGAAATGCATTTCATCTTAGTCTAATTTCATTTCAGAAATGATACATCTAGAGACGCATGGACAGCCAGTCAGTGAAGTGTCCAACTCTTGATTTCAGCTCAGGTCATGATCTCGTGGTTCGTGAGTTCTAGCCTTGCGTTGGGCTCTGTGCTGACAGGGTGGAGCCTGCTTGGGATTCTCTCTCTCTCCCCTCTCTTTCTGCCCCTCCCCCACTCTCTGTCTTTCTCAAAATAAATACATAAGCTTAAAAAAAGGAAATGACATATCTTGTAAAAGAGCATATCACAGTCAAGTATAAGCGAACACATTTGAACTATATTGAATTCACCATTATGGCTTTGCCTCTTTATCTGCCCTTACTGAAAATAACTATCATAGCCTGTCCATATTTGTATGACCTTAGATAGTAATTTGAAAAATCTATCCCATGGCCACCTATCTAAATATAAAAGTAATTCTCCTTAAGCCAACATCGTGTAATGAAATAAGATTTTTAAAGCATAGCATAGACACACACACACACACACACACACACACACACACACACACACAATTTTTCCTGAGTGGTTTGGAAGAAAAATATAAATGGTCCTTATTATTCCAATGAAATAACATAAGCTTTATAATGTTATTATAATACCCAGTATATGTTCAGCAAAATTAACTTGTGCTCTAAGGATTTCCCTTCAAGAAATATTTTTTAATAACATTTCTTTCATTGTAATACCCTCCTTTCCAAAGCACAAGAGACTACTGAATTTATTCATTACTTCTACAATTTGAAACACTGTCTCCAAGAACAGAAAGGAAACATGAATACAATTTATGGAAAAATGAAAAGCTAAAACAAGGTGACCTAGTTATGTCTGAACTATTATGCCAGCTGCTCTCCCCACAATATTTGACATCATTGTGAAAACCAAACTCTCAGCTGTAGGCACAAAGGGATGACCACCAAAGCATAACATAAGCCAAGAAGCTTTGTGTGATAAGCAAAAGCCTACATATGAAACACACACAGTGCTCCAAGTTGTTTCAGAAAACTAAATGTCAGTGTCAACCAAAAGAAGAAAAGAAGAAAAAGGCATCCTTGAACTGTAGTCTAGCGTAGTCACTACAAGTGCAGAAAAACACCTTTCTTCAGAGCCTACTTCTGTAAGTTCCATATCACCCACAAGGTTCCAAGAAAGGAGGAAGAAAACCACAACTCTTTTAAGAAAAGGAATGTCCTCTTTTTCTTAACAAGCAAAGGAGAAAATAAAAAAAGATGTTATTGTGAGACAATAACTCTCTGTCAGACTTCTGTTGTCTTTTTCATTTATTCTTAAAACAAGAATTAGAAACCTACCAGTTCTAAGCTCAGACTCTTCAAATTAAAGATTTATAGTTTTGAAAACTTTATTTTTTGCAAGAGCAATGGGCCCCTCTCTTCCACATTTATATTCACCAGAGAACAGATGTAGTTAAAATTCACGAAGTCAGTATTACTGTGCCCTATTCTGTAACTTCCTAATTTAGTTATCTCTTCATTTATTCACTCCACAAATATTTACAAAGTGTCTGTATAGACTAACACTTGCCCTGAACTGGGGATACAGTAGTCAAAAACAAACAAACAAAATGCCTGCTCTTCTGGACTACACATGGTCAAACAAAACAAAAACAATAATAATAAATAGGTTAATGACATAGTTGTTACAAGGGAGTAAGCATTCCTTAAAAAGTAAATAAGAAACAGAATAGAGAGTCCAGAAATAGATCCACATAGATAAAGTCAACTGATCATTGACACAGGGGGCAAAGATATAGTCTTTTCAGCAAATGGTGCTGGGACAACTGGACATCCATATAAAAAATGAACTAGGTACAGACACCACATTCTTCAAAAAAAATAATAACTCAAAGTGAATTATTAAACAAAATGTAAAACACAAAACTGTGAAACTCCTGGAAGATAACATCGGAAGAAACCTAGATGAACTTTAATATGGTGATCTTCAAATACGCCAAAGGCACAACCCATGAAAAACATATTATTGATAAGCTGGGCCGCATTAAAATTAAAAACTACTGCTCAGTGAAAGACAATGTCAAAAGAACAAGAACACAAACTACAGACTAGGAGAAAATATTTGCAAAAGACACATCTGATAAAGGGCTGTTATCCAAAGTATGTGAAAAAGTTTTAAAACTCAACAATAGGAAAATAAACCTGATATTAAAATGGGCCAAAGACTTTAACAGACACTTCACTAAAGAAATACAGATGGCAAAAAGGTAATTTGAAAAGATGCTCCACGTCATGTGTCATCAGGGATATTGAAATGCAAACCACAATGAGGTAACACTATACACTTGTTAGAATGGCCAAAATGCAGAACGCTAATGGCGCCGAATGCTGGCAAGGATGTGAAGGAACATATACCCTCATTTATTTGCTTTAATGCAGCATGGTACGGTCACTTTGGAAGACAGTTTGGCAGTTTCTTACAAAACTAAACATTCTCTTACCTTATGATCCAGCAATCACACTCCTTGGTATTTATCCAAATGACGTGAAAACTTACACCTCATGCAAAAACCTGCATGTAGCTTTTTATAGTAGCTTTTTCCTTCCATAATTGCCAAAACTTGGGACGAACCAAGAGGTCCTTCAATAGGGGAATGGATAAACTATGTTACATCCAGACAATGGACTATTATTTAACATCAAAAAGAAATGAGCTATCTAACCATGAAAAGGTACGGAGAAACCTTAAATGAACACTACTAAGTTAAAGAAGTCAATCTGAAAAGGTTACAAACGGGACCATTCCAACTATATGATATTCTGGAAAAAGCGAAACAATGGAGACAGTATAAAGATCAGGGTTAGGAAGGAATATGATGAGTAGGGGAGCACAGAGGATATTTAGGGCAGTGAAAGTCTGCTTGATACCATAATGATAGATACATGTCATTGTATGAATGTCCAAAACCACTGAAAGTACAACAAGAAGAGTGAACCATAATGTTGTAATGTAAACTATGGACTTTGGGTGATAAGGATGCGTCCGTGTAAGTTCATGTGTTGTAACAAATGTATTACTCTGATGCGAGATATTGATAATAAGGGAGGCTAGGCATGGGTGGGGATGAACTACTGTATATGGGAAATCTCCGTACCTTTCCCTTAATTTTTCTGTGAACCTTAAACAGCTTTCAAAAAGGAAGTTTTGATTTAAAAAATAGTAATAACTACAAAAGCAGATCAGAGGGGAGTGCTTGGAATTTTAAAAAGGAATAACTGCGGTAATGCTCACCGGGAACGTGACATTTGGACAAGAAAATGAGGGGATGGAATGAGCCCCGTAGCTATCTGAAGGAACGACAAATAGTGCAAAGTCCACGAGGTGGGAACATGCTGGCATTTTTAGAAACAGCAAGAAACCCGGCACAGCCCCCAAGAAATAAGCAAATGAGAGAGGACAGAGAGAAGGACAAGACGTAGCAACAGCCCAGATCATATGAGACTTTGTAGTCCTTTTATCATGATGAGAAAACTCCTTCTACTCCAGGTTTGCAGAGACCCACCGGATAGAGAAATCAGTTGTTTTCCTATGAATACTCTGATTTTACTAAACATTTACATCCATCAGGAGAAACTAGGCTACGCTTGACAATAAACAAGCCCAAATGCGGTGAACTAGAACTACAGCTACACTTCGCTCTGCTGTGCACATCCTTTTTCAGGATTCCACGCTGCATCACAGTGCTTTGACAATGGCCAAGACTGAAAAAAGGGGGGCTTAGGAAATGATGCATCGGACATTAAATCCCACCTGCAAGCGACACCCATCACTTCCACACCCATGTAAATGATCAAAGTACATCACATATTCACATCTAACTTCAAGGCAGGTCAGGGGGAGAAACTTTGGTGAAAAGCACTAATAAATAACCCTAACATTAATTATTCATTTTCTACAAGGTAGAAAGTTAGTCACTACTCTTTTCATCATCACCGGGATCAGATACCAATAATAAGAAAATATATGCAGTGTTATTTTTGACACTTAGTCAGATAACATCTATATAATAACTATGATGTCCATATTCCTTTCTAAATAAACAAAATTTGTTTAATTTCCCTATCTTCTTTATATCCCAAGGTTTCATAGGAAATTAAGTTACCCTTGAGAATTGTACTTTTTCTGTCCACAATTTTACTTTTCTTAGGGAAGTCAACAATAAACGCCATCAACATAGCCTTTTATTGTCAAATGTTTTAATTTTTTAATCATCTGTTCTGGCAAAATACATTTTTCCTCCAGTGTTAATTTTTTCTGCCCTAAGAATTCTTTGATTACGTCTGGGATCTGTGCTTCTGCCTTTTTCTGTTAACACAGAGGCAAGCAAATCCTTGGGGATTTGGCAATGCCTCCATCTGCTACAAATCCATTGCTCTTGCCATATTTTATTGCTACCATTCTAGGAAAGAGTGTGTTAAAAGAGTAATGCGCTGACTGGGAATGGATGTCCACAGGGTAAAATTAGTATTTTCTCAGCAAACCAGAGAGGACTGCTCTGTATTGGGGAAGAAGATGCATTATTTGACCTCTGGAAGCTGTTTTGACAGGCCCCTCCTTCAAAAAGAAAGTTTCAGAATTGAAAAGTTTGCTGAGGACACTTCATCTTTCAGTGTGTGAGATTTAAGATATATTAAGCTTCTTCCTTCAACTTAGTCTTAGATTCCATTTTGGCATTTGGAGCACTTATGATATATTTAACCGACTCTTCATTATACACCCACCTGATTTCAAAGATGCTGACAATCCCGTCTGCTTCTTGTTTATATTTTGGTCTCCTTTTCCACTGCTATATAGATAGATGGGCAAGCCTAACCTTTGGGAATGATTTAAGGTCATTTATCTTGTACTTTCCATTTCCTCCCTGTGCATTTACCCCACATCATTTGGTTTTCTATTTCAGCCAGAGGAAAACATGACACTTTTATTTCTTAGCTCCTTCTCAAGAGGGCATTTTAGCTGACTTTCCAGAGATTTTATTTTTTTTAAAGTAATCTCTACACTCAACGTGGGGTTGAACTTACAACCCCGAGATCAAGAGTCACATGCTGTATCCACTGAGCCAGCCAGGGGCCCCTGATTTTCCAGAGATCTGAGGATAATTTACAATGAAGTCTATTCATCCTGAGCTACAAAGTAACCTAGTATTTTAGCTTTGTATTTTTATTGTTTTAATAATAGGATGAAACAGAAAAAAAAATTCAAAACATTATTCCCCAAGAAATGTACAATAACATCTATAGAAGATGAACAAAAATTTAAACATGTCATGTAGGTGTGTATTATTTTAAAAACACATTTCATTATGATTTTCACAACTATTACATTATGGTTTTTTTTAGCACTTGTCCAAAATGCTTGTGAACCACTAAAGAATTTCGTATCAACTTTGACTCATTCTAGGACAATTGTTCATCTTATAAAGATACATGTACTTGTTCCTTTCCTACAATCATGACTTCATTCAAGTGCTGCATGAGAGATGGGGACATCACCCCTGACTCCACAGCTTGAGAAATGTGGCTTCCATGTCACGTGGGACCCGTAAAATCTTTTTTCCATCAGGTTTCTTTTTTTTAAGTTTATTTATTTATTTAGGGAGCGAGCGAGTGGGGGAGGAGCAGAGAGAGAGAGAGAATCCCAAGTAGGCTCCACACTGTCAGCCCAGAACCCCAGCCCAGAGCCCAATATGGGACTCAAACACACAAACTTTTGAGATCATGACCTGAGCTGAAGTTGGACGCTTAATCTAATGAGCCACCCAGGTGACCCCCATCTGGCTTCCTTCAAGGATAAGTGGAAAAGTCCCTCCGCCATGTTAAACCTGCATATGGGACTGGCACATCCCCACTGGGTAAGATTATATCTCCTTTTGAACGAAGACTGATAGCATTCATTCTCCTCCATATGACCATCCTCTCTGCCTTACTATCCTCCTTTCTCCTTTAAGAATGTCTTCAAAATTCAGCTTCTCAGAAATACATCTCTTATCATGCTTTAAAATTGCTAAACTCCATTTCCCGCATTATGAACCCCCCCAGCCCCATGCCACCAATTTTTTTCATTATACTTATCATTACCTGTGTCAGTTCAGGTCTCTCTGGTAGCAAGCTCCAAGACAGAGTTAGAAGCACATGAAAATTAACTGGGGGTATTGACCATGAAAGGTAAAGGAGAGAGGGAGCAGGAGCAGGTAAATGCATGTAGGTCTGACACGTGTGAGGAGACAGGGAGAAAGAGAGAGGACTGAGCAAGAGCTTCAGATTAAAATGCAAATCTGAGAAATTCTCCACCAGCCCAACAGAACTCCAGAGCAAAGATGGCCCCTTGGAGGAACACGGGTGAGCAGAAACGGATATGCCCTACTCCCCAGGACTGCCCAATCATTGGTTAGAGCTGTCTATCTGGGGCTCCAGGGCAGAGGCAATTCCAAGGACACTGTTTCTGGAAGCTGTAGGCTGACGGTACTTTATGCAGCACATTTTGTCCCGAGGGGAGATCCAAATGATGTACATTCAGGGCAGCCACATCTTCTAAGTATATATCAGGTATCAGTTAAATTTTTTGTGTGTCTCTCCCACTAGAACTTAGTAGGTAACCAAACAAATCTGTTAAGTAAACAAGTGAATGAATGAACAAAACAAGTCCAGCAGATAGGACATTCTTTAATTCATTAGTGAAATACGTCACACCATAAAATGATGCAATGCATCATGGCTAGTTTAATCCCTGGTTATTTTTATAAATAAAATAAATGTCGAAGGAACAGCCCTCCTTGAGATCAATAGATTTTGAATTTCCTTAGGATAAGTATCCAATTATCATTTTTACATTTCCACTGTCTTGCACATCGCTTGATACGATTTGAATGAAGTCTAACAAATGTAGAAGTTAATAAGTGATACTTCAACATTGCAATGAAAATATCCCCTCTTTCGAAAAATGCAAGTACCAGTGGTAACTTCAGAGGCTTTTACTCCTGTATCATATTTCTTTTCATGTATAATACCATAATATTTCACAGCTTCGGGTATATACTGGCTCAACTGTAGAAGTCATCTCTCTAAAAAAGATGTAATAGTACCCCAGGAAGCTAAACCACATCTTATCTACACACGTAATTAGGGAGCAAAAGAGCAACTTTCCTCTTAGGGGAAAATGAAATCTTAAGGGGATAATATACTTAAATAGACAAAACTTACAAAGTGGTTTAAATCGTACTGCATGTGGATTACATGGTGAAGAAAGATGGCTGATGATATTCAAAGTTCTCGTAGCTTTGGGCCAGCTGTGTTCAATTAAACTGGGCTCCTTGAGAAGCGAAAACGGTATCAGCAAGAAGCCTGTGGGGAGGTTTAGTGGTCACAGTGCACCAAGAATTCACTGATAAATAGCACACTGATCTTAACAAATAAGATAAGGATTAAGAGTGGACCTGAAAACTGAACTGCGTATTTGTACACTGGGCATTACAGAGTTCAGGGTACAGAGGACTGTGTGTAGAAGCAGATGGGCTAAACATGAGGGGTGTAGAGCATACAACACTCTAGAACTCCCAGGCTCTGGGGTGAACAGGAAATTCATGACCAATAAGAAGGAATAAACTATCACTTCTAAAGTACATTGCCTTCCTGCTTTCGTGTTGAATAATGAAGAAACTGGGAATGCAAATGAATAAATTTATTGATATATTCCATTCTCCTGTACACAGTTCTTTATACACTTAACCAATCCTTAACTTGTGTATTATTCAAGTTCTCCAGAGAAACAGAACATATATACAGAGTATATACTATACTCTATATAGTATACTATATATATATATATATAGTAATATATACTCTAGTACTATACTCTAGTACTATAGTATACTATATATATAGTAATATATAGTCTATATAGTATACTATATATATAGTAATATATATATATATGGAGTCTTATATATATAGTATATACAATATACTATATATATTATGGGGTCTTAGAAGTTCCATGATCTGCCATCTGCAAGTTGGAGAACCAGGAAAGCCAGTGGTGTGGTTCCAATTAAAACCCAAAGGCCTCACAAGAAACAACAGGTGTTGGAAAGGATGTGGAGAAAGGAGAACCCTCTTACATTGTTGGTGGGAATGCAAACTGGTGCAGCCACTCTGGAGAACAGTATGGAGGTTCCTCAAAAAACTAAAAATATAACTACTGTAAGATCCAGCAACTGCACTTTTAAGTATTTACCCAAAAGAGACAAAAATACAGATTTGAAGGGGTACATGCAGCCCAATGTTTATAGCAGTATTATCAACAATAGCTAAACTATGAAAAGAGAGTTCAAGTGTACATTAACTGACGAACAGATAAAGAAAAGGTGCTGTATATACATATATATATATACATATATATATATATATATATATATATATATGGAATAATGGAGTATTACTCAACCATCAAGAAGAATGAAATTTTATAATTTGCAACAGTGTGGATGGAAGTAGAATGTATTATTTTAAGCAAAACAGATAAATCAGAAAAAGAAAAATATCATATGATTTTACTCACATGTAGAATTTAAGAAACAAAACAGATGAACATATGGTAAGACAGGGAGAGAAGAGAGGGAAACAAACCACAAGAGACTCTTAACAATAGAGAACAAACTGAAGGTTGATGGAGGGAGTGGGTAGGAGATGGGCTAGATGGGTGATGGGTATTAAGGAGGACACTTGGAGGGGCACCTGGGTGGCTCAATTATCAGACTCAATTTCAGCTCAGGTGATGTTCTCACAGTTTATAGGCTCGAGCCCCACATCAGGCTCTCCTCTGACAGCACGGATCCTGCTTGAGATTCTGTCTCTGTCTCTGTCTCTCTCTCAAAATAAATATATAAACTTTAAAAAATACTTTAAAAAAAAGGGAGGGCACTTGTGGTGATGAGCACTGGGTGTTGTACGTAAGTGATGAATCATTGAATTTTACTTCCGAAGCTAACATTGCACTATATATTAACTAACTAAAAGTTACATTAAAAACAAACAAACAAAAACCAAAAGGCCTGAGAACTGGCAGAGCCAACGGTCCAAAACCAGAGAGCCAGGATCACAGATGTCTGAGGACAGGGGAGGATGGATGTCTCAACTCAAGCAGAGAAACAATTTTCCCTTCCTCCGCCTTTCTGTTCTATATAGGCCCTCAAAGATTGTATAATGCGCATCTGCTTTAGTGAGAGTAATCTTTATGCAGGTCACAGAACCTGGTGCTAATCTCTGTTGGAAACACCCTCAAACACACACACACACACCCAGAAATAATGTTTTACCAGCTATTTGGGCATCCCTCAGCCCAATTTGACATATAAATTAACCATCATAAGTATATAAATTATAACTGAAGACCCAAATGTTAGAAGACTTCAAGTTTATAATAAAATTTTATAATTTTTTTCACTTGATGAATTATATTAGTCATTTTGGGTTTTTTTTACTTTTATTAACATTTTAAATCCACATTTAAGAAATTCACATCAAGAAAATTTGTAAATATTGATGTATTCTTTTAACTTGATACAATGGAAATTTACAGACTGCATTTTACTATCTATACCCATAACTGTTTCTCAAAAACAATATACACATATAAAGCTTTCTTCAAAACTGAAGACAAAATACATTAATTTTAATTCGGGTTATTTGCATTGTATAATGACGTTAGTCATTTAGAAAGCCTAAAATCGGAAAATTTCTTCCCTCGTTAAATGAACTTTTTCTCAAGACACAATTTAATATACTATTTAAAGAATGCAACCTCAATTTTTAGCTTTGTCTACCATGAATCATAGTACCAGCTGAATTCAGCTCCATCACTGCCTCAGGCACACTGTGAATTCGAAGTCCTTGCAATTTCTCATTCTCTTTAAGTTAAAAATGGACTTGAAATGTCATAAGAATTTCAAACCTAGATCGAAACTGTCTACCCTAGCTCCTATAGTTCCACTTTGTCCTGTGGAAGACTCAGCTGTAGCAATCTCTCAAATTATCTCTATAAATCTGTGGTTTAAAACAGCCCCCTTAAAAAGAATGCAAATTCCTAATCAAATGAAGCAGAATCACAAAAAATCTTCAGCACTCGTTTGAAATCCTAATTTAACCCGTCTTCATTTGGGGGAGGAGGACGTAACAGACAATAAAAAAAAAAATTCCCATGTTGTGTATAGATTAGTGTAAAAATCTTGCTACGATAAATATTTGATAAAATCTGTTATTCTTGAAATAACAACCAAGAAGTTAGCCATGGAAGAAATATTTATATTGAAAATGTTGCCAAGCAGGCTAATATTTTATCATATAACAAAGTCCCAAAAATCAACAAGAACTACCAAAGAGACCCATATTTAAATGGGCAAAAAACATATATACAATGTAAGAATATAGATTAAAACAAATTTGTGGTGCATATTTAGTATCATTACTAGTCTTATAAATGGAAATGAGAGCAATTAAGATGTCATATTTTGCTGACATATTTAGGAATAGTCAAAACTCTGGGCCCAGAAGTTAAATGCCAATGAGAATAAAATAAAACCACGACACTCCTGGGAAATTAGTACATTTATTTCTTAGACAACTAAGTAGAAAAGGCAGCAAACTGTATTGTATCTACTTTAAGGAAAATAATCACAGTGTTCAAAGCACATATATATATATATATATATATAGGGAAGACAAGACTGGATTTGATAAAAGGGAATAATATATCAAGTGGTTGTAATGGTCATTTTGGAATTAAGAGAGTTTTTTTATATTTTAGTTTCACACTTTAAATGGTTTTAATGTTTTCATAATTTTTCAACGATTATGAAGATATTATGGAAACATGAGTATGTTGTAATTTAACATTAACTAAAAACCATAATCTGAAGTTTGTAAAAATACAGAAAAGGGATGTGGGGTATTATATAGAAAAAAAAAAGGGTTATTAGAATTTTGAAAACAAGGGGGTTTTATTATTTTTATCTATGTTTGTTGTAACATCTTTTGAACAAGAAATGACATTGATAAACATGTATTTCCCGGATGCTAGATTTTATATATTTGTGGGAAAATGTATATGTTTTTTCAATAGACTTATTCATATCCTCTCTAGGTGTTAGCTTTCATGTACTAATGCTATTTGGCCCTGTAAGAACTCATTCCTTTTTAATTTTATAGATTTCATTATTTTGCATGCCTTTGACTTGTGAAATGTGCGACAAAATTTTTCTGGCTAAGCTTTCTCTATTTAAATGACATATCTTTTCTCGGGAAAGCAAAAAGTTTACACCTTATTAGCAAAAGTTGGAATGTTTCAGAGAAAGCAAAAGTTAGCGCAGAAAGACTGAATTCAAAAATGTTGATGCACTAACATTTGAGGCAAAATACAGCCTACCCTGGTATTACCTGCTGTTTTTATGTACCCTTCATTACGCCACAATTTCGAACACTTCCGTACTTAACAAGGAACATTTATCGAGCCTTCCTCTATGCCTAGCACTTTGCAGCCACTCTCCCATGTACTCTCACAGCCCCGTGAGATCAGTCTGTTATTATTCCCAATCAGTTTATGAAAAAGCTTAGTCTTCAAGAGATTTAGTCATTTGTCCAGGAATGTGCAGGAGGTGAGCAGAGGGCTGGGAGTCCAATCCAAGTAAGCTTGACCCTGGAGCTGGAGTCTGACCTAAAACTCCCTTCCTCTCCTTAATGCTTCTCTGTCACTTCTCTTGCTTACATATGAGGTGCCTCCAATCCCTCTGGCAACAGCTATCATGCCTACAATGTACCCCAAAAGAGCGCCTACACGCTTACTCCTCCAACAAATCATCACTGAGCGTCTTAGTTTAATTTAGAGTGAGAGTTCCTCCATTCCTCAAGCTTGAGGGGCTCGGGGCTTGAAAGATTCTTGGGGAGAGGCATCTTGACTTATTTTCTACTCTGCTTCTTTCATTCACCAGCTCAGGTTCTGACCCATCCGGGGTCAGAAATAAGAGGTGAGAGGATTTATTTATTTATTTATTTATTTATTTTAATGTTTGTATTTATTTTGAGACAGAGAGAGACAGAGCATGTGCAGGGGTGGGGCAGAGAGAGGGGGAGACACAGAATCTGAGGCAGGCTCCAGACTCTGCGCTGTCAGCACAGAGCCGGACGCGGGGCTCAAACTCACAAACCGGGAGATCAAGACTTGAGCCCAAGTCGGATGCTCAACCGACTGAGCTACCCAGGCGCCCTGAGGTGAGAAGATTTAGAAAGAGATTGGGTACGATTTAGGAGACTAGAAGTTGTCGGGCTCTATGAGAGTGTCCTGGGGGTTGGGGGGGGCACTCAAGTGTCAATCTTTCTCAAGTGCTGAGGGAGTGTCTCAGTTTCTCCCACTGGGAGCCTCGGATTGCGATTCAAATAAAGCAGTAGTGTGCCCTCTACTGGCCATTTTCTGCTTCTGCCTAAGCCCCTCTGCAGCCGGCACTTCCCTTTGTTGCTTGCCTTGCCGGTAGGTGTACTGAGTGCGGTGGCAAAAAACACACATTCGCTTTACCACCAGTGGAAGTCATCTCCAACACAGTGCAGCCTGTCTCTTGCCCTTCCCTCTCTCTCTGGCAGATCTAGACACACTTCCCAGTGCAGCAACTTAGGCTGCCCAAATCCAGGTGACATACAAACTCCCCATTTGCCTCATGCTTTTCTTCATCACTTCCCTCTCAGCTGAAGATAAAGGGGAAATACCTCCTTACTTTTCCCCATGTTGTGAGGGGAGAAGGGAGAGAGGCAGCAATAGGGAGGGGCACACAGTATTTCAACAGCTCTGCAAATAATTCTACTACTAAAGACTTGTAATGTTTTGTTTTGTTTTGTTTTTAATGTTGATTTATTTTAAGAGAAATAGAGAGGGAGAAGGGGAGGAGCGGAGGGAGAGGAAGACAAACCCCAAGTAGGCTCCATGCTGTCAGTGCAGAGCCCCATGTGGGGCTTGATCCCAAAAACTGTGTGATCCTGACCAGAGATGAAATCAAAAGTCTGCCACTTAACCGACTGAGCCACCCAGTCTCCCCAAGACTCCTAATGTTTTTAATGCTCGTGGTTGGTAACCCCTGACACTAGCCCCTGTTTACAAGTGAGTGCTCTCCACCTATTGTATTATTGTCCCTTTGTTGCTCTAGGGACACTGAGATACTAAGAACTCTATTTGAATAAGCTAATACATACCACAGCCTCCTTCTTTCCAGTAACCCTCTCCTGTGCAGCATCAGTTTGCCCTATAACCCTAGTTCTTGACATTGCTTCCCCAGGCTTGGAACTGACAGCACAAAGGTGATTTTTTTGTGATGGATTTTCAGTACTTGGAACTATGAGTACTGTAGTACTTTTACTATATTCTCAATAAATGTTGGAATAAAAGAATGACTCCCTCACAGACACACAGGTATTTGACTCAGTCTCCCCATAGTCAGTCTCTTCTAACCTATAGCCTCTGTCTTCTAGAACCCAAACAGTGACCTCAAACATCTGCTTGTAAGTGCTGAAATGCACAAATACACTCAGTCTTCAAATGTCTCCTTGAGAAATTATGGAGAGAGATTTCTCTAAAGTGGAAATTATGCCTTCATTATCAATGAGCTGTTATTAGATATCTTCAAGCAATAATCAAATGTTGGCTATACTTTAGAACTAAATGATTCTGTAAGACAATAAATATATTACTTACTCTCAACAGTCATCACCACTGCATTGAATAGTGAATTAATACAGTATATGGTAGGCAACCTCAAAAATGGCCCCCAGTGATTCCTGCTTCCTGGTATTCCTCCCTTTCCTTGTATAGTGTGGGTAGACCTAATAAACTTCTTCCAAAGAATAAGATATGACAAAAGTAAAGGAGTATCAGTCCTGAGATTAGGTTACAAAAAGAATGGGACTTCCTTCTTGGGCTCTCTCACTCGCTATGAGAAAGGCCACCCACCTTATTGTGAGCTCCCCCAAAGAGATTGATTTCATCTCTGGTCAGGATCACACAGTTTTTGGGATCAAGCCCCACATGGGGCTCTGCACTGACAGCATGGAACCTACTTGGGGTTTGTCTTCCTCTCCCTCCACTCCTCCCCTGCTCACTCTCTATTTCTCATGTCAAGGAACTAAGGGTGGTCTCTGGGTAAGAGTAAGCAAAGAACTGAGGCCTTTCCCTTCAATAGCCTGTGAGTAACTAAATGCTACCAGCACCAAAGTGAGTGAAGTTAGAAGCAAATCCTGCTGCCTGACCCACATCCCACACTCGGAGCCCTTCAGAGGAGGCCACAGCTGCATCCTACACCTTGACTGAAATTCCAAAAAAGACCCCGCGTGACACATATCCAGCTAAGCCACGCCAGGATTCCCAATCCACAGGAATTGTGAAATCATGAATGTTGTTTAAGTTGCAGTGCATTGGAGCAATTTGCCAGGCAACAATAGAGCTCGCAATTATTTATACATAAATATATAAATAAATTGCCATCCATGTATTTTGCTTAGTCTGTACAGCATATACGTTTCCTTTCTAATTTATTAAGATTTATATTTTCAATAAGAGCTGCAACCAAAAAGATTTTATACTTAATTTTCAGGCTATCAGAACTCGCTACAAATAGAACATCTTATTAAATTAGTATTTTGAACTTTTTTTAATGTGTTTTTTAATGTTTTTTTTAAATTTAATTTTGAAAGAGGGAGACACAGAATCTGAAGCAGGCTCCAGGCTCTGAACTGTCAGCACAGAGCCTGATGCGGGGCTTGAATTCATGAAGCAAGCTGAAGTCAGATAGTTAAATTAGTATTTTGAATAATAGATTGTTTAATCACCAAGAGATTATAATATTAATAATTGTTTAAATGCATCTAGGTATCTAGTGTCCTATAATCTCCAAAGGTTTTTCACGTGTAGTATATCTCTAATCCTCCAGTGTCCTGTAATGTAGATATTATTTTAAGTTTATTTATAGGCAAGAACAAAACTGAAAGATTGTGATCTCATACTTCTATGATTCATAAATTTTATTTGTTTATCTGAAAGACTTAAACCCCACCTTTATCTAACAAATACTTCCTCGGGCTTCACAACCCAGTTTTACTCTTTCTCTTCCTCTTGATTTGTCCCCTGACTTTTGCACAATTGATCTTTCCCACCATTGGCATCCACATAGTCCTGTTAGAGCTTTTTGCGGTATCATAATTGTTTTTGCATGGTGGAATCTTCTTCACTGACTATAAACTTCTATCAGGCAAGAGTGCTATTCTATTCTATACCCTCAACACATATTACAATATCTGATATAGACCAGGTATTTAATAAATGACTCTTACACTATTAAACAAAGCATTAAATTATGAATTCTCAGTAGGAGTGATTTTGCTGCCAAAAGGCAAAAGTTGGTTCTCGTGGAGAGGGTCAGACAAAAGTTCATATATTTCATAAATAATATACAATTATAGATGAATTACAGTACATAAGCATATATACAATATATCTGTGAAATTAAAGTTTCAATGGGAATGGGCTAATTAGAGGGGAGAAAAAAGTCTAAAACTTGTCCTTAGAAAGTTAATCATGATAGAGGTTGGAAAACACTGTATTAAATGAATTGTGTTGTTACACAGGTGAAACTTGGACACAGATTCTCTGATCGAGTTTTTCTGATACACACATGTGTACACACACACACATACACACACCTTATCTAAAGAAACCCTAAGGATATGGCTATCCCACTTGACATGGCTTATATAAAATTTATCTTTATTTTTACATAAACACACTTTTAAGCACAATCACACAGGCCAGGGTTTGGAGATACTATCTTAACCATGCAAGGAGTTGACAATGGTAATTATTTGATTTGCTCCAGAGAAGTTAGCCTCTAACAAGTATTTCCAGCCCACGGGCTCTGTGCTGACAGCTCAGAGCCTGGAGCCTGCTTCGGATTCTGTGTCTCCTCCTCTCTCTGCCCCTCCCCTGCTCATGCTCTGTCTCTCTGTCTCTCAATAATAAATAAACGTTAAAAAAAATTTCTTTTAAAGGGGGCGCCTGGGTGGCTCAGTCAGTTGAGCGTCCGACTTCAGCTCGGGTCATGATTACGCAGTTTGTGAGTTCGAGCCCCGCGCCGGGCTCTGTGCTGACAGCTCGAAGCCTGGAGCCTGCTTCAGATTCTGTGTCTCCTCCTGTCTCTGCCCTTCCCCTGCTCATTTTCTGTCTCTCTGTCTCTCAATAGTAAATAAACGTTAAAAAAAATTAAAAAAAAAAAAGTATTTCCAGCCCATTAACAATCACCAACAGTTCACGGGGCAAACGGATCTCCCACTGTCAACTCAGATTAAAGCTTTCCTTAGCCTTTTTGAAGCATTTCATGACTAAGAATCAGTTGGTAGAACTGCACTACAGCTGTCTGTCATCCATCTGGAGCAACTTCATCATGACCACTTGTCAAAACGCATGCCAAGTACCTTACAAAATTTGTCAAAATAATGGTAACATCTGTTCCACATTCAGTGTACAACAGATTTGTGCGACAGCCCCATCATAAAAAAATCAACATCACTGAATACCTATTGTGAATGATCATTTGTAGAAAGCAAAACTAGGTATTTACTATATGGATTTAAATCTACATGTGATCTCGGGGTGACAGGTGGCTCAGGCAGTTAAACGTCAGACTTCAGCTCAGGTCATGATCTCATGGCTCATGGGCTCGAGCCCCACATCAGGCTCTGCACTGACAGAGCAGAGCCTGCTTCGGATCCTCTGTCTCCCTCTCTCTCTGCCTCTCCCCTCCTCTCAAAAGTAAATATTTTAAAAATCCATGTGATCTTGAACTAAACAATGAGGAAGGACACTTACATACAATTTATAGGAACTGGAGGCCCAGCCTATTTCTGTAAAGACACAGTGAAATTGTTGGTTTATGAAAATTAACTTAAATGATACTTTCTTAAGTCTCCAACAGATTGTTTTAAAAAAGAAAAATTAGGGGCACCTGGATGGCTCAGTCAGTTGAAGTCCAACTTTCGATTTTGGCTCAGGTCATGATCTCACTGGTTGAGGTTCATTAGATCAAGCCCTGCATCAGTCTCTGGGCTGACAGCATGGAGCCTGCTTGGGATCCTCTCCCTCTCTCTCCCTCTGTCCCTCCCCCACTTGCTCTCACGCTCTCTCTTTCTCTCTTTTTCTCTCTCTCAATAAATAAACTTAAAAAAAAAGAAAGAAAGAAAAAGAAAAGAAAAACTAACCCTATGGAGGTAATTCCTAGGCAGTTTCAAACATCCAGTGACGTTTTAAACTTCCCATACAGATTGTTAATAATTGATAACATCGAGTGAAAGAATTGCTTTCATCGCATATATCTGTGTAAAAAGCTTACCCTTTCCTCGGAAAGGACATCTTCTGGCTGAAAACATCTCATTTTAATACTCTAAGCAGTTCTTTCCAGTGACGAAAAGGAAGCGTAGGGATTTAAGGAAGGAAAGTGAAAATCAATGCTTTTAAGTGTTTCAGAATTGCAGGCTTTTGCAAGAAAACACAACTTATTCTTGCTTTTCACAGTAAGTCCCAATTTACCAGCCCCACTCTTTTCCTCCCACACCAGCCTCCTGTCAAAGAAGCAGTCAGCTTTAAGTACATACTCTGAGTGATGGGGTAGTGTAAAATTTCAAATATGAGCCAATATTTGGATGTGCTAAACATCCCCTGACCTGGAGCAGAGGAAAGGAAAAGGAGAAATGAAAGGTGAGTAGATGTTGTGGGTCCCTGAGAGAGCCAAGCTTCCCGTCTGAGCGTGAAGGGAGGCTAGATGGAAAGGGTTGGGGTATTACTGGAACTAGAAAGTGCCTTTCTCTGTTTGCCCTCCTTCCTGGGCGGAGCCCTAGGAAGCAATAAAACTGCAGTGTAGAGCTGCTGGAAGGATGTATCAGGGCACAACAGACTGAGACAGCCTCAGAAAATTCCCCAGGTCTCAGCAGGCCTGCAAACAAAAGGTTTCCCCTGTACCTGACGGCGGCATGAAAGAGGTACAGACTTTAAATAATGTCTCAGAGGATCCTGAAGCCTTGTGTGGGGCAAGGGTGAGGTAGAATGATCTCCTTGAACTTGAATAGACAAGGACATCAGAAAGACCTTATAGGTTCATAAGAATAGAAAACAAGAAAAACACAGTAGTGACCGCATGGACTAGTTTATTATCCAGATGGGATAATGGGTGTCCATGGGCTTTGAGGAACCCTCAGGCAATGATAAAGGATTGAATGGACCATCTGCACCCTTCGTCTGTCCCCTCCCCACCCCCACTCCTCCTTTGCCAATCAGCAGATAATCTTTCCTTTCACCAGAATTTTCACAATTATTTCATGGTCTTTTCTTTCCTTCCTTTGTCAGGAGTAAACCCATAAATTCTTTCCTCACCTATCCAGTGCCCCATGTCAAGGGGAAGCCTCAGACCTAACTGCTCTCATTCATCACAATATTCTAGGGCTTTATTGAAAATTACTGGTATCCTGCCTTGCATTGACCACCTTCTTCCCCACTTTCTACTGTGCCGGAGACAGCCACACAGTGACTCAGAATCGGGGAGGTGGGGGTCGTGAAATGAAGAAGGGGCAAGACTGAGCAGTGCTATTTAGACATGTTTTATGCCTAAGTCTTACGTCCATAACAAGAGAGAGCTACAACTCAAGTAAGAGAGTCCAGGGATACAAGCATAATTGTTTGTTTTAATTTAAAACTTTTCTTAAATAGTTTATGGAAATTTTCAGAGGAAAACAAAATTAATGGAGCCCTCTTACTGAGAAAAGGCTAGTTTACCTTGGGGTGGGGGGGGGGGGTGGAAATGAGATAAAACAAATGTTATTATAACTTGTAGTTAATACAAGCTCCCAGCAGCCATTTTACACGTTTTATGTTTTGCATGGAGAAACTTATTTACTGATTAGCAAGGTAGAGTAATTTTTCTTGCAACCCCATTGTTGGGTCCCAAGATGTGATTTTATATTTTCACAGTTAAATTTTCCAAGTAAAAATAATCTTGTTTCTCATAGAAGGAGTAACAACCTTCTTAGCATTATTAAAGTCAACAAAGACTTTCTTCTGGACTATAAATAAACAGAAGTCAGAAAGGTTTAAATGGCATATCAGCAGACACTGAAGTGTTAAATTCAATAACTCACAAGTACCTACATGTGCACAAGGGTTTCATTTGCTCTATTTTTTGTTTCTGTTTTCTATTTGTTCCCTTCATAGAGTTTTTCATTCATTCATGTGGGTCAGATACCAGTAAATTCATGGCTCAATCCATTATGCTCAGATGGGTATTTGTTCATCCCCGGAAAGACTGGGGTGTTCTACAGAATCCTCCGTTTGCTTTCCCAGACATCACACTCCCTGCCTATTCCTGGAAAAGTGTACCTGAGTTGAGACCAATTTTCACTTTCTTTGTTCTGCAGCTAAGGGTACAATTTACAACCAAATGTGCTTCTCTTTCACGACCCTCCAAGCCCCCACATTGGGTCCCATGTGCAGAACATGCGCTCTCATCATGGCAAGGTCTATCTGCGGCCAAGTGCAGGGTGGGGCTGAGATAGGTGTGAGGAACAGGAAGTGTCCGTTCGCTCTCAGGCTTCCGGTGTAGTCGCTCCACACATGTTGAGCCACTGCTCTCTCAGACTGGCTCTAAAGCATCTTAGGTAAACAGACTGGGAGTTTCCTTCTGGCCAGTTAAAGAAATGTCTTCGACACTTTGCTCAGTTTATATTTTAGATGCCTAAATTAAGAAACTGCCAGGGGCACCTGAGGTGGCTCAGTCAGTTAAGCATCCAACTTTGGCTCAGATTATGATCTCTCAGTTCGTGTGTTCGGGCCCCACATCGGGCTCTGTGCTGACAGCTCAGAGCCTGGAGCCTGCTGCAGATTCTGTGTCTCCCTCTCTGTCTGTCCCTCCCCCACTTACACTCAGTCTCTCGTTCTCTCTCTCTCAAAAATAAATAAACATTAAAAAAAAAAGAAACTTCCATTATTTAGTTCTAAATTAATGTTGTAATTTTTAGTATGATAGCTGAATTTAATAGGATAATAATGGATCTCAAAGATGATACATTCTCCATGTTGACTTTTAGGAAAGTTTTTATATTATAGAGAACTTTTCAGTGAATAATTTGATAAAATAAGGCCAGAAACATGAATTCAGTTACTCTAAAACCACCTGGAGAGCTGAAGATTAACTCCAAGAAGCACCGAATAATAGTAACAATCAACATTTATTGAGTACATGATACATGACTCACACTATTCATTTTTTTTAAGTTTATTCATTTATTTTGAGAGAGAGAGTATGTGTGTGCAAGTGGGGAAGGGGCAGAGAGAGAGAGAGGGAGAGAGAATTCCAAGCAGGCTCCACACCACCAGTGCAGAGCCCAACGTGGGGCTCGAACTTAGGAACCGGGAGATCATGACCTGAGCTGAAATCCGACGCCTAACCGACTGAGCCACCCGGATGCCCCTGCCTCCCACCCTTCTTAAAGGTAAAAGTGTATTAATTTATTTAGTCTTCACAGTAAAAGTGTGAGATAAGTGTTATAATTTCTGTATTTATTTTAGCGATAAAGAGCAACAGAAGTTAAGTAAATTTCCCTTGCACAGTTCTTAAGAGACAGGACATGGACTCAAATCCCTACTCTCTTGCTTCAGAGATCTTATGCGTCACTGCAGTGACTCTAACGTAGAACAAGTCTTATTGATGCATCAATAAGACCAATAAAACAAAATGATAGATGATAGATAGATAGATAGACAGATAGATAGATAGATGATACATAGATAATACATAGATATCCTTGTGCCCAAGACTATAATTCAAACTGATCCATACTGCAAACTTCACATCAATCTCAGATATATATTTTTTTTCACTCAAAACTATCTTCCATTTATTATATCAGGAGCCCTAGACACAGAGATGACCAACAGGCAGAATCTTCCCTTAGGAAGTTCATAGTCCAGAAGGGAAGACAGACAAGAAAATAAGTTATTATACTACCTCAAGACAAAAACAATAGAAATAAGTCAAAGCTGAAAGGGAAAAGTAGGAAAACAAACTAGGAAGAGAAAAAATATATATTAGGCTTCTATAATGTTGCTATTATAAAATATCATTTAAACTGCATTTAAATCTGCATATCTGAAATTTCTAGGCTGCTTGAATAGGGAGTTTCCTTTTTTTAATCTTTTGGGCAGGCTGGGGACGCAGACCTGGGCTGGGAAGAAGTGTGCAGAATAAGACAACAGGCTCAAAATGGAGTTGCTTATGCTAAGCTCCACGTCACCAAACTGAGGCTTAACTATTTCCGTTTCCGCTTTCCCAGTAGTAAAATCCTAAGCCAGTCAATCAGGAATCTCCTGGTCAGCCTTCGATAAATCATCCACCTGACAGACCTCTGCCATTTTCTACACAGATGTAACTTTGCGATCATCAATCCGCTTTTTTGCTTCGTATGACTTTCTTATTCCTGCTCCCTTCTGCCTGTAAAAGGCTTTCATTTTGTACTGCCCCTCAGGGCTCCCTCTTATCTGCTAGATCGGATGCTGCCCAATTCAAATCAATTTTAACTCAAATAAACTGTTAAAATTTTTAATATGCCTCAGTTTACCTTTTAACACTAGGAAGCCGCTCTCATTGCAGCATATTGCTTGGGAGTGAGGACTTGGCCCAGAAAAATCTTGGTTTGATGCTCCTCTCTGGCACTTAAGAACTTTGTGGGTTTGGGTAAGTTACTTGTAGTTTACTAAGCCCATACTGACGCTGACCTCAATTTTATTCCCAACTTGAAACGCCTACAACTTCTTTTAAAAACAGAGCATCATTTTTTTTTATCAGACATTGTTTTCAGTACAGTGCTTCACAAACATTTTCCCATTTAAAACTCACAAAACCTATATCAAGTTTTCACTTCAGTCTTGAGGAAATTAAGCCACGTAGAGGTAAAGTTAAAATGCCCAGGGTCCCGGAACTAATAGATGGTAAAGTTGGAACTCACACCCAGATGGGGCAGACTGAAGGGTCTGTGCTTGAAAATACCTCATTGGGGCGCCTGGGTGGCTCAGTCGGTTGAACGTCCGACTTCAGCTCGGGTCACGATCTCACGGCTCTGGGCTGATGGTTCAGAGCCTGGAGCCTGCTTCCGATTCTGTGTCTCCCTCTCTCTCTGCCCCTCCCTCATTCATGCTCTGTCTCTCTCTGTCTCAAAAATAAAATAAACATTAAAAAAAAAATTAAAAAAAAAAAAAGAAAACACCTCATCATAGCACCGCGTACTTTGCATCTGTGTTAACGCATTTTACTAAGCATTGGATCAAATATTTGCTCCAGAAGTGACTTTTGAAAGTCTATGCTACTTCTAAGCTTGGCCATTTCTAAATAAATACTTTTCAAAGCAAATCGTCTTGGGTTCCTTGGGCCTTGTCAAGACCAACTGAGAAATAATTCCAGCTTAAGAAACAGCCCCGCAGACACATGTCCAGTGAGTAGAAAAGTAAGGATCCCCTCCCAAAACTTGCTAGGTGACTTTGGTTACATTTTTTAATTTGTGCAGATCTCTGTTTGATTTTACTTTTTTTTTAATGGTCCATCAGAAGGAACAATGTCCAGGGGTGCCTGGGTGGATCGGTCAATTAGGCCACCGACGGACTCGGGTCATGATCTTGCAGTTCGTGGGTTCAAACCCTACATCGGGCTCTGTGCTGACAGCTCAGAGCCTGGAGCCTGCTTCAGATTCTGTGTCTTCTCGCCCTCTGCCCCTCCCCCACTAGCACGCCTTCATTCTCTCTCTCTCTCTCAAAAATAAACAAACATTTACAAAATTTTTTAAAAAAAGGAATGATGTCCAAACCCCTTCAAATAAATTTTGAAATACACCCACGTGGGTAAGTGGACTATCTCACTAATCCCTAATTTGGTCATTTGTTACTACCACCCACCCCCCCCAACTGACTTCTTTCAAAAATATTTTATGCAAGCAGTCTTTATGTCAAAATGTTGTTTTATTTTCATAATGTTTAGGATATTTGCACAATTTGTTTCACAGAGATGTATCATATTATGATCGATACTGCTACAGGCATGGTAATCAAAGTTATAAGGCTATTTTGTGTTAAGGCAGTTTAATTTATAGTATTTGTTAATATTTTCCTTTGAATTGTATTTACTACTTATTATATGGATTTGTGCAACACTTTTTAAAAAAATATTTATTTTGAGAGAGAGCATGTGAGCAGGGGAGGGACAGAGAGAAAGAGGGAGAGAGACTCCCAAGCAGGCTCCACATTCAGCGTGGAGCCCAACGCAGGGCTTGAACCCAGGAACAGGGACATCACGACCTGAACCAAAAACCATGAGTCAGCCGCTTAAGTGACTGTGCCACCCAGGCACCCCATCCTGTGTGTTGCAGTATGTTTAGAAGCATCTCTGGCCCCTACCCACTAGATGTCAGTAGCATCCCCCAGCTGTGACAACCAAGAACTCCTTCAGACCTTGCCAATTATCTCCTGAGGGTCTGTGGGGGGCGGGGACTGGCCCAGTTGAGAACCACTGATCTATACGTACATATACACGAGGAATTCCTGAAGGAATGTTTGCCAAAATGAGTGTGGTGGTAACCTTTGGGTAGTGAGAATGCACATATTTTGCTTTCTTCTTTGTAAACGAATATATGTATATTATCATTTTGCATGAATGGTTTTACAATACACAGTAAAACCTTGGTTTGCGAGCACAAATTGTTCTGGAAACACACTTGTAATCCAAAGCCCTTGTATATCAAAGTGAATTTCAAGAACCATTGGCTCAGTCATGATCACGTGACATTTGGGGTCACATACTGCTCCTATTGCAAGACGTCGCTTGTTTATCAAGTTAAAATTCATTAAAAATATTTGCTCGCCTTGAGGAACGCTCACAGAACAAGTTGCTCGCAATCCAAAGTTTTACTATACATGGTTTTGCAGACCTATTTTTTTTTATTGAGGTGAAAAGTATCAATAGTAAAAAAGCACAAATCTTAATGGTTCTGTTTGATTGGTATTGACAACACACACACACACACACACACACACACACACAATCAGCATACATCATTTTACACAAAGCTATTTTAAAATCTAAATGTCCTAAAAATGAACACTATATCTTACGGGAAAATCCCAACGCAGTCCACTTTTTCACGTTTTTCTTTTGCTACCCTCGTATCTCCACCTGAGTTCTGCCCATTTCTCCGTGGATGAAGGTGGTCGTGAGAGGTGCTGGCTGGAGACAAGATTTTGTAGGACTGAGGCTGAAGCTGACAGTCCTCATAGCAACTAGAAGTGGCGAAAACTACAGAACAAAGCCAAGGACAGTGCAACGCTGGAGACAGAGAGGTCTGGTGTATCCCAAAGGCAGAGGGCTCGGAAGTGGGCTGTAAGTTGGAATCTGGAGTCATGGTCTAGGAGACAAAAACAAGTCAGAAACAAACAGGGCAGAAAGTTGCCCATGGTGAATTGCTTCGAATAATTGTTACCTTTTGAAGTATGTTCTTTTAAGAGCTAGCTGACCACTTAGAAAATGAACTATTTCTACTTAGCAGAAAAGACATATTGTGAGTAGGTTAGACCTAAAAGGAGCCTGTGGCCCTCTACATCCACTCCGCACCAGGGGGGGCCTTCACCTTCGCTCAGGGTTTGCTCATCCTGTCTCACTATCCCACCAGTGTCTGAACCTTGTGTGTTCATCTCACATTTCTTGCCCTGAGTTCATGCCTAAGACGTCAGGACAGACGCGGACTTCTGATGCGTCGTGTTCCTTACACGTGTTCCTTCCTGATCTCCTCTGGCACTTTTCCCCTCTGGTCCTTTTAAAAAACCATTCCACTGGCCCAGCTTCATCCCCTGTGACCCACCCATATCAAGTTGAATTAACATGCGTGCAGCATAGGAGGGACCATGCAGCACAGAGATCTTCAATATACAGTACAGTAAATAGTAACTGAATTAACATGTCCAGGAAACCTAAAGTCAGCAAACCAACTGCAGTTTACTAGGTGAGGAAATCTGGTAAATAACCAGTCTGTGAAAGGATCATAGCAAAAATTGTGGATTTCAGGCGTTTTGTTTTCGGTATAATCTAAGTTCCAAAAAAAGTGAGCAGTAAGTTCAAATTTTCGATGGCAGTGTTCTGCGTTCTTCGTCTTTAGACTGCATAATAGATACGGCAATCATTTGAACATAATGTAAACATAATGAAAGATTATTTCTTTTAATTTTCTAGGATGTTGTTTACATAAATAGTACTACGAATGTATCATTCTTTCTATGTACCATTCTTTTCTGTACCATTCCAGTCTAAATGCATAGGATCACAAAAAATGAATCTCTTCTTCTCTCCTCAATTCTCGTGATCAACATCAAGAACTTTTAATTAGGCAGTCTCTAATTTATAGACATTTCAAATGTTTATTTCATTAAGTCAAATGGTTTTATCCAACTGATCTAGTTTATAAAATGTTATTTTTAACGATAAATAGAAATTTGGAAATAGTTTAGTGTAGTGATCCCCGTGTTAATTTAAAAAGTTAATCTGAAGAGAAATCTAATTACGATCTTCACCGTTTTCAACAAATATAGACTTTTTAAAGAAAAGATTTTAAAATAATGTGGTTAAATTAGCAAATGCTTGCATTCTCTTACTCTGATTTCAAAATAATCATTTTGTTTTTCTCTTTACCATCAAAATCAAAGCTGTATTCTTTACTGACTAAACATTTTATCATCAAAATTATACACACACACACACACACACACACACACAACTATCAAGGGTTTAGGGTAAAATTAAAATATGATTCTGCATTAAGGTGTTATTTAATATCTTAAAATAAGTCTTTTACATCTCACAAGATATTTTGAGTTGGAAATATGTAAGGAAATTTTTCCAAAAATGAGAAACTGGTCATAAGGAAGATGAATATAAGTGCAAATTCAAATGTGAAGCTTCTGCTTTTTAATATCTCATTGAATACTGAGTGTTTATGAAGGATGATTTAATATTTCTTAAAATACGTGCTTTAAGTGAACTGGTTCATGATTCATGTGTTCGGTAC
Source organism: Lynx canadensis (assembly GCF_007474595.2). NCBI lineage: Eukaryota > Metazoa > Chordata > Mammalia > Carnivora > Felidae > Lynx > Lynx canadensis. Next base: position 139,866,021 of record NC_044311.2, read on the forward strand.
TTATCATATCAAAGCAAAGTAAATCTCTATGCCCTTCAAAATAATTCTTTGCTGAATTAAATCCCAACTATAGGAAATAATTGCTATTTGGACAGCTTTCATTTTCTGTGACAATACATGATACTCTAAAATTCAAATGCTATGATTTATACTGGTCAAACATTGAGCTCTAAGCTTGGTGCATTTCTAGACACCGAAATTTCCTATGATTGCTAATATTGCCAATATTCATTTCATAAAATTGCAAAAGGAACTCTAATTACTGCCAAGAAAGTGATTCCCAAAGTGATTACAACCAGGACAATGTAGTCATGAGAATTGAAAGGTCAAACCCCAAGATCTTCTATGCAGCTATGTGATTTTCAGCAAAAAAGAATGTACTCTATTTAAAGACAAAAAGATAATCACATTTGGATTTATTTTTTAGTATTTTGGATAAAAATTAATATTCAGCTTTTTTAAAATGTAAGTTTCAATACACTTACATATCATATTTTTATGTGAAACTAAATATGTCACAATAAGGTCTTTAGATCGTTGCTAGAGATTTTTTTTTAAAAGATGATACGCTGATTTGTAAACCAATATTGTATCTGTAAACTTTTTTCAAAGCTTTTCAACTATGATATTTTGGTTAAAAAATAACTGACATTAGACTTAAGAATGATCCTATCAAATAACATATCGCATTTCTTTAAAATATAAACATAGGAGTGCGTGGATGGCTCAGTCAGTTAAGTGTCCAACTCTGGATTTAGGCTCAGGTAGGATCTCTTAGTTCATGAGATCAAGACCCATGTCAGCACGTGGACTGCTGACAGCACGGAGCCATCTTGGGTTTCTTTCTCTCCCTCTGTCTCTGCCCCTCCCCCACTCACATGCGTTTGCGTGGGCGCGCTCTCTCTCTCAAAATAAACTTCAAAAATCTTTCAAAAAAATAAAATATAAGCATAGCTTTTGACTAAAGTGAACTAAATGGCATGAGGTAGTTTTATGTCTGTAAAAATTATAAAGTCACATTTCCCTGAGACTCAAAAAATGAACCCAGACTGGATACGATGTCTGGGATTTGCTTCAAAAAATCCAGAAGGAGGAGAATGAGTGAAAAGTAAGAGATGACACAAGACTAGTCAGAAGCAGATTATTTTTAATATAAATTGTTGAACACATGAGGAGGGGGATTTGGGGAGAGGGGGGAGCACAGCGGGTAGAGGGAAGGGCAGAAAAGGTGGGACATTATATTATTTGGTCTATTTTTGTAGATGTTCAAAATAAAGAATGTTAAAAATAAATAAAAAATACACGAAGTCCGTGTTCCTGTGTTATTTTTGTATTTTAAATAATACACATATATATTTTACTTTAAGAACAAATTTGTCTAAAAAAAAATGTGTAGGGTCTCATTTTCCTTAATTTAGCAGAAGAAAAGTCCTTTAGAGAGAATGTCTCTACTCACGAACGTGCCTATCTTAGCTATTTACATATAGGTAATTTTTTTTTCTTTGCAAGAGAACCAGATCTGCCTAGGGAAATGTTTCAATAAAACATTTGCTTCAAAATGATCTTTCCTACCATATCAAAGAGCCCATTCCGGTCAAAACTTGTAATTAGTAGTTAATCAATATGTTCAGCCTCTGTATCTATTATCTGTGTGATTGGTGAGCTGCACAGGACCTCATTCAAATAACAAATAGGAGATGGCAAGCAGGTGTTCCTGAGCCCAGGTAGCCAAAATGAAAAAAGTGATTTTTGCTCACATGCATAGTGTAGCAAAGCAGATAGGAATGCTCTGGGTTGAACCAGTAACATAACAAGAGCTATAACAGCTAACATTTATGGGAAGTTCACCATGACACAGGCATTATTTATATCTACATCTCCTTTTATTCTCTCAATAAACTTTGAGATCAGTATTATTAGGATCCCCGTACTGCAGACACAGAAAAGCAGATTCAGAGATGTTACAGACTCCAGGGTTCCCCATGAGGAGTGAATCCAAAAATCAAACTAAAATCTCTCTATTCAAAGTCTGAATTCTTAAACACTATTAATTGGCACATTATGAACCATTAACGTATTACTTTTTTATTTTTTTAATGTTTATTTATTTTGAGAGAGAGAGAGAGAGAGTGCACGCAGGAGAGGGACGGACAGAGAAACCTAAACAGCCTCCATGCTGTGAGCACAGAGCCAGACGCAGGGCTCGATCCCATGAACCATGAGATCGTGACCTGAGCTGAGATCAAGAGTCGGACACTTAACCAACTGAGCCACCCAGATGCCCCTAACATATTACTTTTTAAATAGAACAAACTGTTAGATGTTATGTACTTTTTTCTTATAAATAAATAAAGAAAAGTATAATCTAGGATACTAGTATAAATGATTTATGTATATGAATAGTGTTTACTGAGTATCACTTTTATACATTTTTATTTATTCAGCCTTCAATAAATATTTATTTCACATGATGTTATGTAAGCTGAGGTACTATATTATATATAATGGGTAAAAAGATGTATATATATATGTCATGGTTTCCTTTAGATTTCTCACCTGAAGAAATTTTGGTGCTCATTTCACTGATTTCAAAACTAAGTTTAACCTAATCTCTTTCTCGGAATTAGTATTATATTGGTTTTACCATTGGCCCACCTGAAATCATTTCCATTGCCTTCATAATAGCGAAGTAGTGAGAAATTGACTCAAATTTATCATTTCCGGTGATTGAATAGTAAATTAATCACCAAAAGGTGAACATACTTTGGTGTGCAGTGACTGAAAAATACAAATGGCATGTTGAAAGACATGATTTATAATGATTTTAAGTGCACATTTTGTGTTTCCCTCCACCCCTTTAAAATGTATTCATCCCTCAGGTAAGAGCGCACGTCTCCAGCCTTTTTTGCTCACTCAGCCTAAAGAGTCACAAAAATATTCTTGATCCAGTTATGTCCAGCCCAAAATAGTAATTGAAAATCTGATTTTGATTTAATGGGTTTTTTTCCCTCCCCAAGTTCAGGCCTGCTTCACACTGGAAGCCTGCCACAGGTTGGTTTTTTGTTTGTTTGTTTTTCCTCTATTTATTATATTTCTTCTATTTCTCACCTCCACGCCACACTTGTGAGCAGCTTTACACTTCCTTATCCAACCCAGGAGTCCCACTCCTGGGTATTCGTCCAAGCAAATTAAAGACTCATGCTCATGTAAAATTTGCGCGCAGATGTTTATAGCAGCATCATTCACGGCCACAAAGAACTAGAAACTGCCGAACCATCCTTCAGTAGATGAGTGAATAGACAAGCATTACATTTCACAATGTAATACTATTCAGAAACAAAAAGGGAACAAACTAGAGTCATGCAAAAATAGAAATGAATTCTAATGTGTTTTGCTTAGTAAAAGAAGTCAGGTGAAGAATGTTTACCTCTCATATGCCTCTGTTTATGTGACATTCCAGAAAACAAACAACGATCTGAGCAGGGAACGGATTAGTGGTTGCATCATTTGGAGCTTTCTTAAGGTGATGGCACAGTTCTGAATGGCACTCGAGTGGGGGAGACCCGGGTGTGCATTCATGAATCCCATGAGCTGTATATCACAAACTGAATTTCACCGTATGCAGATTTTTACAATTTCCATCAATCAGGACGTCAGGGGGACACTAGGAAGAATGTGGACTGTGACAGATGAAAGTAGCTGTGTGCATGACATGACCTCACGGAAGGGGTAAAGAATAACATTTCCTAAACTACTTCCAAAAGCAATGTTTTGACTTAATACTCTAAATCGCAAGACAAAAACAACGGCACACAAACACTGTACTCCAGTTGGTAAATTATTTCCCATAGGACTACACATTAAACATTCTGAAACCATCTCCTGTGGTCCGTAAATGAAAGCTGTTTTTCTCACGGTAGGAGAAAAGAGTAACAAATAGGAAAAACGGGAATGCTAGAATAAAACTGTGATTCCAGGTTGAAATTGTATAGAGCAATATGAATTCATGTTTATTTCAATAAATAGATGGATAGAGAAATAAACACAGATATGTGTCTACATGTGGATTCGTAAACATATAACATTTCCTAGCTTTATCCGCTTTGCAAGTGACAACTCTAATGAGTGTGGCGATGAACACAGCTAGCTCTGGGTATTGGTTGTTAAATACCATTCTCCAGCAAAGGAACTCGTGCTCCGCAGAACAATGGCTGACTCTTGCACTGGGGCAGGGGAAAGACAAAATGAACCTGGAGAGCCTCATACTATCAGAAACCAAGGAAGTGCTCAAAACACAGAAGGATAAGCACCTGTCAAGGGGACACAGGAGCCAACCTGGAAGGGCTCCTAATGGCCAAAGCTGTAACCATGTGAACAGTAAATAAAGTATTGGCTCATTTCCCAAGGAAAAAAATAAATAGCCAAGGTGACATATTGATATAAAGAAATTATTAGAATAAATAAGCAGAGAAGAAGATACAACTCTTCCTTACCAGAAAATTCCAATGAATAAATGTAGAAAGAATAAGGGAAAAAGAAAGTCATCATTCAAACATAGTAACTGCTGGGTGCCTGGGTGGCTCAGTCCGTTAAGTGTCTGACTTCGGCTCAGGTCATGATCTCACAGCTCGTGGGTTCAAGCCCCACATCAGGCTCTGTGCTGACAGCTCAGAGCCTGGAGCCTGCTTCGGGTTCTGTGTCTCCCTCTCTCTCTGCCCCTCCCCACTTGCACTCTGTCTCTCTCTGTCTCTCAAAAATGGATAAATGTTCAAAAAAAAAAAAAGTAACTGCTTCAGGAAAGATCCATGCTGGATGTTAAAATTAGTGGAAGAAACTTTAAGAAGAGGATATTCGTATAGCCTCAAAGTTTCTCCTCCAGAATATTTAGTAATTACTGTGATAGTTTTATGTTCACAAATTCTTTGATATGACTCCCTCCAGGAGGTATAGTTTAATTCCTCTCCCCTTACATCTATATTGACTTAGTGATCCCTTCTAATAAAGGCTGGTTTTGTTAGAACACGCACTGGGACATGTTTGTGTATTGTCTATGTCTGCTTTCCTAGTATCCAGCAGAGCTAAGTCATTGTGACAGGGACCATATGGTCCACAAAGCGTAAAATATTTACTATCCGCTTTTTTACAGAAAAAGGGCAGGTGTCTGGAAGAGGTCGTGGAAGGAGGAAAAGAGTAATTTTGCAGTGGATAACCCTCACAGACATCACCTTACCCAAGTGACCAAGGCTGGCATCACCAGTGATAATTCAGGTTGATTTCATAAACACTCTGATATGACACAAAGAGAAGCACAAATCACCTCTCTTCTACCCTCCCCCAAAATCCATAACCAGTAGTCTCCAAAGCTGTCAAGGTCATGAAAGACAAGGAAATATGGGGAAACCCCCAGACTGGAGGAGATTATGAAAACATAATGATTAAATGAAATATGGGATCTTGGAAGGGATTATGGAACAGAATGGAAAAACTTGTAAACTCTAAAGTCTATACTTTAGGTAATAATATTGTATCAATATTAATTTCCTAATTTTGCTATTGTGTGTGATAGTAACATTATAGGCAGGTGGATAAAGGGTATTTGGGAACTCTGTTTTCTCTTTGCAACTCTTCAATAAGTCTAAAATTATTTCAGAATAAAAAGTTTTTAAAAATAAGGTGCAGGGGCACCTGAGTGGCTTCGTCGGTTAAGCATCTGACTCTTGATTTTGGCTCAGGTCACGATCTCACAGTCCATGAGTTCAAGCCCCGTGTTGGGCTCTGTGCTGACAGCTCAGAGCCTGTAGCCTGCTTCGGATTCTGTGTCTCCCATTCTCTCGTCCCCTCTCCCTGTCCCTGCCCCTCTCCTGCTCATGGTCTGTCTCGCTTTGTCTCTCAAAAATAAACGTTAAAAAAAATTTTTTTAGGGGTGCCTGTGTGGCTCAGTTGGTTAAGTGTCTGACTTCAGCTCAGGTCATGAGTTTGTGGGTTCAAACCCCACATCAGGCTCTGTGCTGACAGTTAGGAGCCTGGAGCCTGCTTCAGATTCTGTGTCTCCCTCTCTCTCTGCCCCTCCCCAGCTCATGCTTATTATTAAATTAATTAATAATTTAATATCCTTATATTAAAATAATAATAATAAAATAAATAAAAATAGGGTGCAGTTTTTACCATACTCCCACAGCATCACTGAGGAAGCACAAGCAAACTAGTTAAGGACCAAGCAAGAAATGTCTACGTGGTACTTTGGGGGAATAATGACATACCGGGACAAAAAGAACTCTTTTCTTCGGAATCATAGGTATAGAGATGCTACAATCTTCACATGCAGGTGCCCATCCTGTGGTTACAAAAGGAAGCAGATCAAAGAAAAAGAGGGACGGGCAGATCAAATCTGCTAAATTATTTGAATCAAGTGCAGTCTCCTGGATTCCCAACTTTGTCATAAAACAAAGTCACTTTTGTTGCTTAATAAAAAAGCAGCAAGAGCTCCATTATAGCAACCTATTACAATGACAGGCTTTCCAAGTGGGATAACAGAATGTTCTCCATTTGTTCATTGGTTGTCATCACTCAGCTCTGATAAAATGATCACTGGAAATATTATTTGAGGGCATAGATGCAAAAGGATCATAATACTAATGAATAATTTTATTGATTAGTCTAGAGCTCAATATCGGATTGAGGCTATAAGAGGGAGAAAATTCATCTGCATGAACATAATTGTAGGTAACACTATGTGGTGAAAACCTGGCATTATGGCTTTGGGAAAGTCTCTTAAATCTCTTGAATTTCTGTAGCTTTATTTGCAAAAATGGATATAATAAACGTCTTCGAGGGGATGTCATGAGGGTGCCGAATGAATTAACAGATGTAAAAGCACATGAGAAAATGTGAGCTACCATATAAACATAAAGGGTTGGTGTCATCAGTTACAACCCATGGAAGGGTGTTCCTGATATATTTCTCTTAGCCAAATGATAGAGTTTTAAGACTTCAAAATGTCCACTCAACCAGCTGGGGAGACATGCGTGTGAACAACAAACCCTAATGTCATTGGGGATCACAGGCGGGAACGATGCCCATATGTACCATGTCTTACACATACAAAGTCAGGTTAAGCTGGACTGAGAAATTCAGGCAGTTTATGGACCATTATTTTTGTGTCATTTTCTAAGACAGCTTTGTTGATGTGGAATCAAAATACAGTGATCTGCAGATACTTAAAATGTACATTTTGATAAGGTTGGACATATGTATACACCCAAGAAACACCACTATCAAAGCAAGGAACATATCCATCATCCTCCAAAATTTCTTCATGTTCTTTTGTAATATTGCCCTCTCTGCATTCCCTGTGCCTTGCCCCCATCCCTAGACACACACTGATCCTTATATGATTTTGAACCAAACCATAGGGGTTCCAGAAAAATACAGTTTTGCCCTTAAGCAAAATTTAGAGTTTTTTTGTTGAATTTAAAAGTTTCCTCCTCAAAAAAAAAAAAAAAAAAAAGTTTCCTCCTCTGTTTTTTTAATGTAATACAAGAACCTACATCTATATTATGAAGTGAAGGGGCATGTGTGCGTGTGTGTGTATGTGTGTGAAACAGAGAGAGAGAGAGAGAGAGAGAGAGAGATTCCCCTCATTATAACAAATTGTATGGCTCCCCTTTTCTAATACTCAATAAATACAGAACTGCTGTGGGGTTTCTAAGATTTTAGTAATATGTTTGCAGCCTAGGTAGTAGTTTAGTTTCTTAGGTTGGCAATTTAAGATAACTATCCCTGCCAACAGAACCCTAGATGTGCCTCATCCTGACATTCTATTATTACTGTCAGCAATGGGACTTTTGGTGGTTTTTTCCCCAATCTATGCTTTTTTTCAACTTTTCTTATTTTTTGCAAGAAACTGAAATAGTGTTATCCACTCATGAAAAATGCAACTTTTCATCTTCAATGCCATGATGATGGGAGATCATACAACTGATAGTCTTCAGGTTGGAATTCTGATTTCTTATTTAAAAAAAAAAAAGAAAATGAACCTAGTAATGATTGAAAACCTGAGGCTTAGATACAAGATGAAAGACATTTAGTGTTACCCATCTTTTTTAAAAAAAATTTTTAACATTTATTCAGTTTTGAAAGGCAGAGGGAGACAGAGCGCGAATGGGGAAGGGGCAGAGAGAGAGGGAGACACAGAATCTGAAGCAGGCTCCAGGCTCTGAGCTGTCAGCACAGAGCCCCAAGCAGGGCTCGAACTCACGGACCGCGACACCATGACTTGAGCCGAAGTCGGCCATTTAACCGGCTGAGCCACCCAGGCGCCCCAGTGTTACCCATCTTTTTAAACAACCTCTTTGACCACAGTAACATAATGGTTTTAATCATGTTTTCATTTCTCTATTTTCGCAAAATATAAACCTGTGTTGTTCCCCATTGATTCCATAAGACGCAAGGTCATGTTGCTTCAATATGGATAGTACTGAACCAGTATCCCCACCAGTGGCGCTCCTTCACAGGGCATCAAAATGTGTCAATAAATGTTTCCTCTCATGCTCCTTTTACAATTCTCCTCTTACCAAAGTACCTGAAGTCAAGTTCAGCAAATAAATATTCTCCCATTCATTTCCACTTCCATTTTGTATAGTTTTTATAAATATGATATCATTACGTTTTGCATTCACAACTTTCCTGTGTAAGGATTTCTATTACGAAAGCAGAAGGGTTTAAAAGCATGAGCTTTGACATGATAAACTTGGGTTAAAACTTTACCACCACCCCTTCCTGGTTTTAGAATCTCAGCCAAGTGCCTAATTTTTCTAAGCCTCAACTTCACTTCTGTCAAATATAAAAACTTTAACGGTAGAGGAGCTGTGAGGTTTAAGTGAGAAAATGTATATGAAGCAGTAACCAATGCTTGTCGCATAGTAAATGATCAGTAAATGTTAGCTCTACTTACTATTCCTCTAATCATGACTACGGCTATAAACTGGATGAAGAAGAAAAAAGCAAGATTCATATTTAGATGTGAGAATAGGCCCCCATCCAATCTAGACAAAAATACAGGCAATATTATATTTTCCTTTTTCCAATTCGAGCATGGAAAATGTTACAGCAAAATAACCAGAAAATTGGAAACTTTGCATGTGTGAATCTTTTTTTAAAAAGTTTGCAAGTCAGACTGCAAGTGTTTGTCTCAATGGACTAATACAAGAGACCATATGAATAGGTTTCTGAGTCATGCACCACTTTTAAGTATCCTGCTGAAAGACGCGTAGGCGCAAAACCTGTTCAATATAGTCCCTTGTGCCGTCTCTCTCCTGCTGTGAATGGATCGTAACGAGTGGGCAAAAGAAAGTATCAAATAATTATAAGTGTTCAGGATCTAATTCTCATTCATCTCCAACAGACGTGTGAGCTGAAAGTATAATTTTTAATGCCACCTACGGTGCAGCCGCTGAGAATTTCTTCTGTATTTGTAGATAGGAAGCTTACAGATCACACGGCACTGGGCCTGCCCCCCTGGGGTTACAGCGAATTGAACTATAACATTCCCAAGCCAAGAAGATGCTGTGCTGTGCACTCCTTAGCTTTCCATTATGAGATAGGTGGTTACACTAACTTTAAAACGCCTTATGCTCAAAGGAGAAGACTTTCTGGTTCACACTGAATAAGGAGACGAATATCATGGATCTACAAAACCCTGCAAGTGCTGTACCTCACAAAAATTCTTGAATTCCAGTCCTCAAAAGGTTTTTTAATTAATATCTAAGATCGTGAGTCAAATTTTGTTTGGGGTCAATAAAATGTGCCATTAAAATATACATTTCTGGTTGAGTAGATATCTGCGCTCTTAAGGAATCAGATTCAAAATTTCAAGAAGAACTTTTGAAGTGGTTTCCTTGAAAGAATGTCAAAAAGAAAATTAAAAAAAAAAATCCCTAACAACAATGGTGTTTTCACGTATAAAGGCTGGTAACCATCCTGTCTCTTGTTTTATGAAACCAGCATAGAGGATAAATATGTTTCTGAAGTCTCAACACTTTCCTTTCCCCAAGAATATTGTAAGAACATGACACTGTGCCTGTAAATCGTTGGGTACCTACATGCTACCTTAATCAACAAAATAAATACTGTTTCCTCTGTAGGTCTTATTTTCTGCAGAGTCTGATTTAGTTAAGAGAGCTTCATAATACCTTGCGCTCTAGCAAAAGTTGTAGATTGCATGCAATGTAAGAGTAAACAAAATTATTTAAGTCTTCTTCAAAATGCAGTGAATTGAGGCAACATAAACACAGAGTAAAACTACATTACCTCCTAGTTAATTATGTTTATGAGAGCCTAAAAGATTGGCGAAAGACAAGCTGCCACACGCGTCACAGAGTCAAGGACAGTTAAAATTTGTCTTCATTACAAAGACAGCAAAACGCAGTCAAGGCTCATGTAGATGGCTGTTGTGTCATGGAACAATTGGTTAATACCACCTTTGTGTCACTTAAATACCAGTCAGTTGCCATACGGCTCCTTAAAAAAAGATTACACCTGCTAATGTGTATTTGTCAAAATTCAGAACCTAAACAGTTGAAAAAATATGGTGACAGAACACTGGGGGTGCCAATAAGTTTGAGTTATAGTCCCAAGAGTCCAGGAACCTAATTTAGAGTCTTCTCCTACATAAAATTATCCCCTGGGCAATGTAATTTAAAGATTTGATTTTCTGGTGTTCTGGTGGCCTACATTTAGCAAAAAAAAAAAATTGGATTTATTTATTTTATAGACTTATTCCTTGCTATTTAAAAGGGTTTTTTTAATTGGTCTCCTGCATGAAAACAGTGTCTCAAGTGAACAGAAGACTATTATCACTGAAATAATTCAACGAGAAAGAATCTGATATCATTTGTCCTTTATTTTACTGAACTATTTTATATCTAGTTATGTCATGCTGGTTTAAATAGAGCCAAAGATTAAAAATTAATGATAATAAGCCTGCATGGATTTGAAAATAGAAGTTTGCCCATAGGCTACAGGCAAAGCAGTCTCTTGTCCCCATAGTAAAAGTCTGGGCTCTGACCCATAGGTCTAGAAACTATTATGCATATTTATACATACGTGGGCTAATGTTCAAAAACAGAGAAGTTCAATCTGTTTTCTAGCAGCTTTTCACTCAAGCTGAACTTTCACAGTATCTGAGCAGAGAGGGAGAGAGGATCAGAGATTTCATATTAATATTCACACCCAAGGATAATAATAATAATGATCATACATATTAAGTACCTATTATCAGCCAGATAACATAGGTGATGTACATAACTAACACTAATACACTGACTATGAACAAAGCTAAGAAGGAGTTATGTTCCCTAGATTGTGGGAGTTCACAGAAGTGAGGAGAGATCAGGGAAGTTTCCATAGGAAGTGCAATGATTAATTTATTTGTTAATATGGTTGGGCCAGGGGGTGCCCAGATATTTGGTTAAACATTATTCTGGGTGTGTCTGTGAGGGTGTTTCTGGAAATGATTGACATTTAAATGGGTAGACTGAGGGAAGTAGATTGCCCTTCCCAGTGTAGGCGGGTCTCATCCAACCTGTTGATTGAAGACGAGGTAGAAATAACAGATAAGCTAGAAATCTTTCTCTCTGCCTGATTGTCTTTGAGCTGGAACAGGATTCTTCTGCTTTCCATCTCAAATAGGGACCCAGACTACAACTACACCAATGGCTGTCCTGAGACTCCAGCTTGCCGAGTGCATATGGTAGACTCCTTAGCCTCCATAATTAAGTGAGCCAATTCCTTTTAATAAATCTCTCCATATGTAGATATATAAGTTTCCACTAAGGGTGGAATTGGCAGGTACCCTGAGATAAAAAGCATTACAGGAAAAAAATGATGGTGCTGTAAATTAAAAATTAAAAATAAGAGGATTGATTTGAGCAGAAAACCAGTTTGGAAACAATTACAATAATTGCAGAAAGAGGTTATTAGGCCCTGAGTTAGGATATTGGGATGATACAAAGAAGGAAATTTTAGCAGAATGTTTTGACAAATTGGATTTGTGAAATGATGGAAATGGGAGTCCGCACTAATACTTTGAGTCCAAATAACTAGGTGAGATACTCATTAAAGTTATGATATCAAGGTGATGAAAAGTATTCACAATAGTAAGATTTCTATTTCTTGCTACTTTTTTGTACTCATGATAAACACATAGAGCCATCCCTAATTTACCACAAAGCTATTATATAAACCATAAACAATACTAGAATTCATGAACTCCCAAATGGTCATTCTCAGTTACAACTATTGACTTATGTTCAGTGTTAGTTAAATTGCTATATTTCTCATCAGCCAATGTGGAGCTGGAGGGACAAGAAAACAAAATTCGTTTTTTAGACACATCTCCAAGAAAGACCTACAGATGGCCAACGAGTATATGAAAAAATGTTCAACGTCACTAATCATCAGGGAAATACACATCGAAACCTCAATGAGCTATATCACCTTGCACCTATCATGATAGCTATGATCAAAAAAGCTAAAGACAACATGTTGACAAGGTTGTGGAAAAACTGGAACACTTGCACGCTGGTAAGAATACAAAAAATGGTGTAGACTCCATGGAAAATAGTGTTGAGGTTCCTCCAAAAATTAAAAATGATCCAGCATTCCACTTCTGGGTATTTATCCAAAAAAAAAAAATTGAAATCAGAATCTCAAAAAGATGTTAGCACTCCTATGTTTATTGCACCACTATCTACAACAACCAAGATATGGAATGCTAGTCAGCCTCTTATTTATTTTATTTTTATTCATTTATTATTATTTATTTTATTTTTCATTTATTTACTCATTTATTTATTCACAGAGAGAGAGAGAAAGAGTACGAGTGGAAGAGGAGCAGAGGGAAAGAGAGAGAATCCCAAGCAGGCTCCTTGCTCAGCACAAAACCCAATGCAGGACTTGATCCTGTGACCCTGGGACCATGGCCTAAGCCAAAATCAAGAGTGGGGCGCTCAGCCAACTGAGCCATCCAGGCGTGCCTCAGTCTTTTAAAAAGAAGGAAATTTTGCAATATGCAACCACATATATGAACCTTAAGAACATCATGCTATGTGAAATACGCCAGTCACAGAAAGGCAAATATCACATTATTCCCCTTATATAAAGTATATAAAATAGTCAAATTCATAGTATCAAAGACTGGGATCTGTGGTTGTCAGGGGCTATTAGGAGGGGGAAATGCAGAGTTGCTAAGCATAAATTTTCAGTCACCCAAGATGAGTAAGCTCTAGAGAGCTTACACAACATTGTACCTATAGCCAACAATTACATACTGAACATTCAGAAATTTGTTAAAAGAATAGATCTCAAATTAAGCATTCTTACTAAAATAAAATAAAATAAAATACTTCCTTTCCTTTCACTTTCACTTTAAGATAGTGACAATGACAAAGAGTGAAAAATCTTAAAGGGATTCTCTTTGCCTCCAAGTTTCCCTGAATACAGACCTGTCTTTAATGAAGTCTTATAATGACCATACGAGTAGAGTACATGATCTTTTTTTAAGAAAGAGCTGTGGAAAAGAATTGTGTCAGCATGCTATTGACCAGCTGTTCAACAGCAATACACATTCCTGCTTGAATCATCACCAGCTCAAACCTTAGCCAAAATTTATAATGTATCAATTGGTGGCTTTCCAAACTTTGTCTTCAGCTAGCTCTGGAGCAAAACTGACTCAGGACAATTCACAGGATGCTTACCCTTCCAGAAGGGTGTCAGAAATCAGAGCAGTTTTCTGAGCTGTATCTCATCTTTACTATATAGCCTTTAAAAATAATTCAAAATGGATATAGATATATATATATATATGTATATATATATATGCTTTCCCAATAATACTTCAACAAAATCTCCAGGCCTTCTTAATACCTCTACATCGGGGCGCCTGGGTGGCTCAGTCGGTTGAGCGTCCGACTTCGGCTCAGGTCACGATCTCGCGGTCCGTGAGTTCGAGCCCCGCGTCAGGCTCTGGGCTGATGGCTCAGAGCCTGGAGCCCACTTCCGATTCTGTGTCTCCCTCTCTCTCTGCCCCTCCCCCGTTCATGCTCTGTCTTTCTCTGTCTCAAAAATAAACATAAACATTAAAAAAAAATTAAAAAAAAATACCTCTACATCAAACCAATCTCATCTGACAAATTCTGTCACCAATAGATTCATCTGTGCCTTGCAAATCCTGTGCCTGTTACTCAAAAAGATTTTGTTTCCCTTCTAAATCCATTTAAATCCTCTTTCGAGCCCAGTCTTCCACAACCAACCCACACGGCCATCAGCCTAAATTATAAATGGGATCACAAGTACGTACTTAACTTTTCCCTAGTCATTCCTTGCCCTACTCTGGTCCTTCCCTTTGCCCACCCTCTCTCTGTTTGTAAGATCCCAGAACCATCGTGCCTTCATCACATTCTCTCTGCCTGTTTAAACCTTGCTTGCAATCCACCTCCCCTGGAGAGCTTTGATATCGCCACAACCTGAAAACTGTCTTGTCACCTCGGGCCATGATTATTTTTTTGATCTTATTTTCATGCCCCTTTCTCCTCCTACTCAATTTGCCTAGGCCTCAGCACCTTCCTTCTTCTTTGAGCCTTAGACTTCTCATGTCAACATGGAAAGTGATTAGAAGACACCCGCCATGCCGTTGCCATTAGACCAGTTGAAGTAATTGGTGGTAGTAACAGCAACAGAATTCTCGATCTTCATAAAAGCCAAGCTCATAACCACCATGGTTTGGCACGAGCTTACCCTGGATCTGAACTTAGCTGGATCTTTCTTGTCGTTTAGGTCTTGGCTCAGTATTGTCTCCGCCTCAGGGACACCTTCCCGTGCCGTTTGACGTTGTCTGTTCTTGCATGCAAATCACCCTCCATTTTATTATCCTGCATTTTTGTTAATGATTATCATTATTTAAAAGTGCCTTGTATATATCACTTGGATCTCCACCCTAGAATATAAACTTCCCGAGAGCAGAAATCTTTCCTCTCTCGGGTATTCAATCTCCAGAGCCTGGAAAAGCACCTGTTCCACACTAAATACCCAGGGAATGTTTA
The DNA here is from genome assembly GCF_007474595.2 of Lynx canadensis. Lineage (NCBI taxonomy): Eukaryota > Metazoa > Chordata > Mammalia > Carnivora > Felidae > Lynx > Lynx canadensis. The sequence continues at coordinate 139,881,119 of NC_044311.2, forward strand.
TGAATAAATAAATGAATAATTTATTTCAAAGTTACCTCAAGTACCATGAGGAGACAAACTTCTTTGGGTGTCCCATGTTTCTAGACATCTTTAAAGCAGAGGCACTGCCTGACTTTGTGCTAGACTGTCTCTTCAGGCAAGGTTGCATATGAACAATCTTGGAAAGACAGACCCAATCTCTCCCTCTAAAGCCAAGGGAGGGTTTGATGCCGGTCTTGCAAGATGGAGACAGTGATTCCCTTTGGAGAGAAGTCAGACACGCGCTAATGTCATAATGTCTTTGTGCGAGACAAAGGTGAAGCAGGCCCACTGACCAGACTAATCAGACTTCCTAAACTCGGAGTTCCTGTCCCCTAACACACCCACTGTGTGCACAGTTGTCCACTCTTTGTGCTGCCCCGTGGGAACCGGCGATCAGGGCGCCGGTGCAAATGCTGATTCTCTGGCCATTGCTTCTGTCTCCAACTCGTGAGTTTTGTGTCTTTTTTTATTTTGTTTTAGAGAGAGAGAGAGAGCGCACAGGTGGGAGGGAGGGGCTGGGGTGGGGGGGGGGAACAGAATCTGAAGCTGGCTCCACGTTCAGCCCCAAGCCCAACACAGGGCTGTATCTCATGCCCCTGTGGTCATGATTTGAGCCAAAATCAAAGGTCAGGTGCTTCTGCTAGGAATTTACCCAAGGGATACAGGAGTACTGATGCATAGGGGCACTTGTACCCCAATGTTTATAGCAGCACTCTCAACAATAGCCAAATTATGGAAAGAGCCTAAATGTCCACCAACTGATGAATGGATAAAGAAATTGTGGTTTATATACACAATGGAGTACTACGTGGCAATGAGAAAGAATGAAATATGGCCTTTTGTAGCAACGTGGATGGAACTGGAGAGTGTGATGCTAAATGAAATAAGCCATACAGAGAAAGACAGATACCATATGGTTTCACTCTTATGTGGATCCTGAGAAACTTAACAGAAACCCATGGGGGAGGGGAAGGAAAAAAAAAAAAAGAGGTTAGAGTGGGAGAGAGCCAAAGCGTAAGAGACTCTTAAAAACTGAGAACAAACTGAGGGTTGATGGGGGGTGGGAGGGAGGGGAGGGTGGGTGATGGGTATTGAGGAGGGCACCTTTTGGGATGAGTACTGGGTGTTGTATGGAAACCAATTTGACAATAAATTTCATATATTGAAAAAAAGAAAAAAGAAAAAAGAAACTACCTCCTTAAGAAAAAAAGAAACAAAAACAAACAAACAAAAAAAAACTGAGAACAAACTGAGGGTTGATGGGGGGTGGGAGGGAGGGGAGGGTGGGTGATGGGTATTGAGGAGGGCACCTTTTGGGATGAGCACTGGGTGTTGTATGGAAACCAATTTGACAATAAATTTCATATATTGAAAAAAAGAAAAAAGAAAAAAGAAACTACCTCCTTAAGAAAAAAAGAAACAAAAACAAACAAACAAAAAAAAACTGAGAACAAACTGAGGGTTGATGGGGGGTGGGAGGGAGGGGAGGGTGGGTGATGGGTATTGAGGAGGGCACCTTTTGGGATGAGCACTGGGTGTTGTATGGAAACCAATTTGACAATAAACTTCATATATTGAAAAATAAATAAATAAATAAATAAAGAATTCCCCATTATGCCTTATACCCCCAATCTCTTCAGTATTATTTTTACTGATTAATTAACCTTTAACCTAAAACATTACTGTTTTTCTGTGTTGTTAGAGGCGGGCCGTAACAGCTGAAATCAGAACCATCAGCCCTTGGGATAATGACCTTGAAAGTGATGTCGAGGCTCTAAGGGCAGCATGAGAAACAGGACCAGCCTTCCCCGCGTGTTGGTGCGATTGAAATGGGAGCAGAGCTTGGAGCTTGCCCAATGGTGTCTATGCTTTTCACGCAGATTTTCATTGCTCGTCTTTAGGCCAACTTTTCTCAAAGTGTTAAGATAGAAACAGGTGTCATGGGTGAAAGCGGGGTGGTGGTGCACTAATTCTGCGAAATGTTAAAATTCACAAAGCTAACCAGGCTTATTCCTACAGGACTTCTCAGAGTCCCCAGTAAGGTAAACACACTTTATGAATTGACTGAGGCAGCTATGAGAGCCCCCTGGCAAAGGATTTAGACACACATTTCATCCTGCATTCTACCCAAAAGCAGAGTAATCTTGGCGAGTAGGGAGGAGAGACCAGAGGAGAAAAAAACTAGTAAAAGCTTTCATTACAAATTTGTCATTGGTGTGGGCAACTTCTGCGGGTTTCTCTGGCATCTTATGAGATGCTTATGAAATGGCTTGTGAGTCTCGAAGAGATTGAAAGGGCAGTCACTCATCTTCCAGACTTCACTCCAGACCCCAGGGGTCTGAGGTGGCCTCACGGGTATCGCCTTCCCCCATATCTCCAGAATTTGCATGTGTGAGTACAGAGCGAGCTTTCCAAACAGTCCACTCAGTAATGTCAGAGGACCATGGAGGATATAGTGAGACATAGGTGTTCAGGACTTGAGGGGACATGTTGTCTAATTACACCTGCCCTAAGGTCTTTGGAGCCTTACTCAGAACTGGTGGCCGCAGCAGCTTCTGGGAAAATGGTAGAGGTGGGAGGGTTTGCGATGATGCACGGAAGTTCCTGATGAAGTGCTACTCTTCTTTTTTCAAAGATCGCTCTGTGGAACTCCTTTGGAAAAAACTAAGCTAAGTTACCTACACCATAAATAATAATTAACTATCATATGAGCTGAAGAAGAAACAAAATATGTTGCAAAGCTACTGAGGTTCTTGAAAATAAAAGGACACTTTTTTAAAAAAATTTTTTTTAATTTCTTTTAACGTTTATTCATTTTTGAGAGACAGAGAGAGACAGAGCTTGAGTGAGGGAGGGGCAGAGAGAGGGGGAGACACAGAACCTAAACAGGCTCCAGGCTCTGAGCTGTCAGCACAGAGCCCCATGCAGGGCTTGAACTCGCGGATGGGGAGATCATGACCTAAGCTGAAGTTGGACGCATAACCGAGTGAGCCACCCAGGCACCCCCCAAAATTTTTTTTAATGTTTATTTATTTTTGAGAAAGACACAGAGAGAGAGAGTGTGAGCGGGGGAAGGGGAGAGAGAGAGGAAGACACAGAATCGGAAGCAGGCTCCAGGCTCCAATTTATCAGCACAGAGCCTGACGCAGGGCTTGAACTCACGAACCGTGAGATTATGACCTGAGCTGAAGTCAGCCGCTCAACCAACAGACCCACCCAGGCGCCCCAAAAGAACACTTTTTCAAACGTCATGAGTATACGCAGTGTAGCCAATACCCCCACCTTTTCAAAATTTTTAAATCCTTTTCAAGCAATTCAAAATAAGTATGGCCATAAAAAGTAAAGGACTCACATTCTGAAACAAAATAGGCCCAGTCAGTAATAACGAATCCTCCTAAAATTTGAAATCAAATAAAGTTGCAAAACACTTTCTAATTTAACTTCTGAGCAACATTGGCTGCTGCAAAACTTTTCTAATTATTGTAAGACACCTAAATATCTGTTGGTCTGTTTCTCCAGTAATATCTCATTTTCTATAAAAAAAAATTTTTATGTCCTCAATTCTTAAGTTTTTACATTGCAAACGCATTCATGGAATCTAGTGAGATTATTATTACTTCCGTAAGTGTAACATCTGTAGCTCAATTAAAAGCAAAACTACAGCACCTTTCAACAACACAAACATTCTCAAGTCGTGTACACAAAGACAAACACCAATTAAGTAATCAGCATATCAGGGAAGGGGGGGAAGAAAACAAAAATCAAGAATAGCAATTTAAAAGGAGAAGGATGATAGACTGGAGCATTGACTTCTAATACTCAAGGACAGGCATTTTTGGTTTGCTTGAAATTTTTATCACTGATTTTTTTTCCCTACACCTTTGATTAAAAAGTTATTTCCTTAATGGTTCAAATGATTTTCCCCAAGCCATCACATTGAAATATTGCTTCCAAAATGAGCTGTGTCATTGAGTAAGTCTACAAATGATGGAAAATAGCACAAAACTACCATTAATTGATAATACGACCTTGAAAGTTCTCACTCAAATGTGTTCAACTTCCTCACCTGCCAGATGGCGGTAATAATCTCCTCTAGTCCAGGGGCCTATGGAACCCGCAGAAGGAAAGGTGCTATGTGAAAACAAGACACAGTTACTAGTGTTATCTGAAGAGTGCAGGTCAAACAAACACTGTCCAACAAGCAGTAACCAACCTGTTAGCTTGTCTTTTGAACCAACATTCTTTGCCCATGAGTTTGAACTGAGAGCTTTTCATTTCTTTCAATCCCAACATCAAATATATTTCTTCCTTTCATCTATGAGCAAATATACCATTCGATCAAAGGCTTGTTTTTCATATCCGTATCCCATTATACGTGTGAACAGAATCCTACCACATTTACTAACAGCAAACATGCAGACTCTAACATCCAAGTTTTAGACACATGTTCAACTGGCTTTTTCAAGATGTTAATCTGTGACACCACCAACTGCATTAGCATTGTTCCAACGTATAATCGTCAAATACTATTGGGAAGGAGAACTCACTCTGGAGGAGATGAGCAAACTGAGTCTCTTTTATCCCTGTGCTCTCGCCAGCAACTGGGGAGAGAGCACGATCAAGTCCTGCTCAGCTCTGCTCAGACAAGGGTTGGGGTGTGGGGCGCTTTTAAGAACTGTGTACGGGGGTGCGCCTGGGTGGCTCAGTTGGTTAGGTGTCCGACTTTGGCTCAGGTCATAATCTCCCAGCTCGTGAGTTCGAGCCCCGGGCCGGGCTTGGTGCCGACCAAGCTCAGAGCTTGGAGACTGCTTCAGAGTCTGTGCCTCCCTCTCTCTCCCTGCCCCTCCCCCACTCACATTCTCTCTGTCTCTCTCTCTCTCTTTGTCTCTCTCTCTCAAAGATGAATAAACATAAAAAAAATTTTTTTTAAAGAACTGGGGAGGAGGATTCAAGGCCATCTGCTAATTTCCTTCATTCAAAGGAAAAGTAAACTTGCCACTATCTTCTACCTGAATTTAGAGTAAGGTGGCCACCAAAATTAGGCTCCAACCTTCCCACAGAAACTACAGAACATTGTCCTTGATGCTCCTACCTCAAAGACATGGCTTCCTTGGAAACAGTCCTAGGTTGTAAAAGCAAGAGGCTTTTTAGAAGACTTGGATCTCAAAGGGGCATAGAAAAAATTTACAATCGCACTTGACCCTAGAACAATGCAAGGATTAGGGGACTCCCCTCCTCCTCCCCACTAAAAATTGCATATAACTTTTAACTCCCCAAAAACTTAACTACTAATAGCCATCTGTTGACTGGAAGCCACACAGATGATATAAACAGTCAATTAACAGTATTTTGTATGTTACATGTATTATATACTATATTCTTACAATAAAGTAAGCTACAGAAAAGAACATGCTATTAAGAAAATCATGAAAATGGCACCTGATTGGCTCAATCAGTTAAGAATCCAACTCCTGGTTTCAGCTTAGGTCATGATCTCCTGGTTCGTGAGTTCAAGCCCCTCATCATTCTCTGTACCGACAGTGAGGAGCCTGCTTGAGATTCTCTCTCTCCCTCTCACTCTACTCCTTCCACACTCACGCTGTCTCTGTCTCTCTTAAAATAAATAAATAAAACATTTTAAAAAAGAAGAAGAAGAAAAGAAAATCATGAAGAAAGGAAGATACATTTACAGCACTGTATGGTATTTATCTAAAAAAATCTGTGTTCAAACCCTGGTTGTTCAAGGTCGAACCATACAAGCTTTCTAAAGTAAATGCCCTAAGCAAAGAGAAGTTGGGGCCTAGCGTGAAGAATTCTGCCCAAAATTTAGTCAAGCTGAGGGGAGTATTAACACCATCTTGGTCAGTCCTGAAGGAGAGAAAATTTGCCACCCCAAAATATTGATTATTTGGGGCGGATTATTTTTGAGAGGCTGCAGACACTGGAGAACCTCTGAAAACGGAGTAGAAGGTGCCCTTTTGTAAGAGACCTTTACCTTTGTAAGGGAAATCTCCATTTGTAAGGATATCTCTCTCTTGTCTCAAGAAGAGAAAGGTGACGAAGTCTCTAAAAATTCTCATCAAAGGAAGATGGCCATGATTTAGATCTGCCTAACAACCTTACCCTGGTTACTTGCTATCATGCTTTTCCTGGAAAGCTCCCATCAATGGGTCTTCCCCTACTTTCCCTCCAACATCCTTTTTTGTAGCTGATAAAGATGGTATTTAAGGTAATGGCTTTCTTCATGTCCAGAGTTATTCAGTTTTCCTGGGTATCTTTCATGTTTACAGGAAATAGAAATGTTATTAAACTTTTGTTTGGTTTTCTCCTCCCAATCTTTTATCAGTGTGCCAAGAACCTAGAAGGGTGAAAAGAAAACTATCTTTCCTTCCCTACATGATGGACGTACAAAATCCAAACCAGGCTTACCTCTTGTCCTCCAACAGCTAATGCGGTGGATGGAAGGCAATGAATAAGGCATTTTGTTGCATTTGCTTAGTTCTGTTCTGTTTACAAAGTACTTACAGTAGGCAAGAATGTTAGAAACTCTCAAAACTAACCAAAGTTCCCTTCCAATACAAAGCCCACACCAAGAATCAAACCTGGAATATAAACTGAGCCAAATAGGAACAATAAACACAAAGGATACAGAATGAAATGTCCAAATGACATTGGAGGAAGAGAGAAATTCAGGAGTTCTCACAACGTACATGCCCCATTTTGAGGATGGTATAGAAATATCAGAAACAGAGCTTTAGTGCAACAAAATTGGAAAAGTCCCCCAGCACCACACTCCCATTCTAAAAGTTCAGCAAGCTCATTTCATCAAAAAATGAGTAATAGAAAAACGAGTGGCATAAGATCTCTATACAAAAATGAAAGCACACCCCAGAAAGAAAAGCCCAACAAGGAGGTAACTGCAAACAGGCATTTTTAAGCGAGTGAAAAGAAGGAGAATAAGGACATTAAGAAATGATACAAGATACAATAGATAGATGATAGATGGATAGATAGATATAGATACAGATGATACAGATAGATATAGATGATGATACAGATTATAGATATAGATATAGATACAGATAGATATAGATATAGATATATCCCAGAGAAAAGAGAAATTCAGAAGTGAGTTTAGAAAGAATTAAAAAGAAAAGAGAAATATTTCAGAAATAAAAACAATCCAAAAGACAGAAAGAAACACAAGAGCAAATACGCACAAGACAATACCTTAAGAGAAGTAAAAGATTAAATGCAGAAAGTCTTAAAATCAAAAGGAAATGAAGAAAGAGATTAAAGGGTTTCAGAAAAAGAAACAAATAAAAGTGAGACAAAAAAAGATCAAGCCAGGTAACAGGAGTGGTCAAAGGGGGAAAAGAGCAAGCAAGTATTGACTCAAAACAAGAAACCAGTTCAAGAGGCAAAGCGTTCTTCTGGGATCAAGGAACTGCAACTCGGGGCACGTAGATTTAGGTAGAAACCCACTAGTGTCCCCATAACAGGAGGTGGACTCGGGGTTTTTATGGGAGGAAAGGGGGAGGATCATCTATATTTATAAACCTTAAACATATTGTATATTATACACATTATATTTTTAGGGAGAGAGACTTTTAAACGCTTAAAGACATACATAGAAAGACAAAACTAAAATCCTGTGGCGTTTGCATGGGAAAGAAATGTAAGAAATAGATTACCAAGGGGGTGCGGGTGGTGAGGTTTGATGGGGGAGGGGGGAGTATTCACTAAGCTGTACCATTGTGTGATTTTTTTTTATTTTATATAAATTTGACCATTAAGTTAAAAGATTTTGGAAGAAGCTTAGGAAATATTAGGTCAACATTTTTTGTGTGCTTTTGTGTTTTGTTTTGGTCTGGTTTGATTTGGTTTGGTTTACTTTGGGAGCTAATTTGGCCAATGGAATCTTTTTTCCCCCAAACACCTATTAACAGTTCTCAGGACACTAGCATTCCCTGAAGCATAGCTCAAGAAATGCTGCTTATTGAAAACATCAGAGTAAAAAAGCTGACATCCTGGGTCCATTAAAATCTGTATAGATATATTATATCAAAATGCCAATTATCTAGTAATAGTGACTTAACATACTAAACAGTACAGACAATATTAAACACATTGTGCTTGCCAATAAGAAGTTATATTTAAGCCAAAAAATACTCCAATTCTTTTTTTTAATTTTTTTTCAATGTTTATTCATTTTTGAGAGAGAGACGGACAGACAGAGCACAAGCCACGAACAGAGGAAGGGCAGAGAAAAAAGGAGACACAGAATCCAAAGCAGGGTCCAGGCTCTGAGCTGTCAGCACAGAGCCCCACGCAGGGCTCGAACCCACAAACCGCGAGACGGTGACCTGAGCCAAAGTCGGACGGACGTTCAGCCGACTGAGCCACCCAGGCACCCCGTCCAATTCTTATCCTATAGTCCGCACCTTCATTCGGGAATAAAATTTCAGTTGCTGGTTTATTGGCAATACCTCTTGATCACTAACATAAGATAATTCTTTTCAATAAGAACACATGAACCTATGATGTTTTAATAGCAGAATACAAAATTGAGGTCAACAAAATCAAAATCTCAGGTACAGTAGTTTCAAAGATTCGTTTTGTCATATACTGTGAAAAACAGTGACTACAAAAAGCTCACTAAACTTACATTACTTGTTCCTATTAATTATGTTCTATCATTATGCATCATCGTGCAAGACAAAGATGACAGGTCTTTAAGTAAACTTGCAAGGAAAGCAGGAATTCGGGCTGACCTTCCCATGTGCGCCAAAATACGTGTGCTATGTGCTGGGCATTCATGGAGACCCAGTACACTTAAAAGGCAAGATAATCCCAGGATAACCTGAGAATGTTATACTATATAATGGAGGAGAGAACAAGGGACAGCGACCCATGGAGAGGCGAGGCCGTCCCTGTGTCCCTGTATACGCCCAGGACACTAATGTCATGCGATGTGGGACAGATGGAAATGAACAGAGCCCCTGAGGTGCTAAGCAAATGCTGCTTCCAGGCTACAGTTGTCCATCGGCGAAGAAATTCAAAATAACTTATTTTTTAACGAGGTGAATTATGTTTATACCTTTTATTCAGTTTTTCCCAGAAGATAAGAGCAGGTAAGGACGCCAAATTTCTGGTCTAATATTCTTTTCCTTTCAAGCACAGTATTTGGGAAGCTAATATAGTTTTTGATGTTACAAGTAGAAAATCAATATAAAGAAAGTCATGTCAAAGTACTCCATTAATGCAAAATTATGATGTGGGGATCCCAGGGGCCTTTAACACCCTTTCCTGCTCTGTCATAGATGGTCGTAGCCTCCTCAGCTCCCTCTTTGAAAAATCTACATAAAAATGTCCATCACCTTTACTACAAAAGAATTTCATACAATGAAGACTATAATAAAAGTCCTATTTCAAAAATGTAATTTAGTCATCTTTGTAAGCTCCAAAATGAACTGTAGTGAGGCTTTGCTCCATCACCATGGCCAGGGAGCCAAAGCCAGAGGGCCACCCATGGGAGGGAGAACTTAGGGTAATGAGCTCCTTTAGGTATATTTCAATAAATAGACCCTTGGTGTCAAATGACAAAAGCGAGAAAATTAGGTGAAGTGCGACCACATTTTGCTATTTAATATTGAGCACTCATCTTAGGCAAATGGCAGAGTGGGACTGAAGGATTTTGTTCTCTTTCTAACTTCAAAAAACAGCATTAGTGAGCCATTAAAAAGAAGACAAATGTCTACAAAAGAGATCAGTCATTTCAGTCTTAACCCTTCAAAAATAAGCATAATTGTAGCCATTATTAAATATCTTAACAAGCTAAACTAGTTGTGCCTGTAACTGTAATGGGAACTTTTTCAGAAGAAAACATGGTTTCCTATGGGTTGGATGCATTTCAATCATGCATTCACTCAAGAAGCATTTACTGAGAGCCTTCTATTTACCAGGCACTGAGTGTGTTTGTTACTGGGGATACAATAGAATTGGGGAAGATATAGCTCTTATATAGTTCTTGCTCTCACAGAGCATGAAACCACGTGAGAAAGAAGAGTAAAGAGGCAATCAATATTCTGTGAGCAGTTCGCACTACACCAGTGGAAGCACTGTGCACAGCAGAGTTCATCACAGGAGAACTAACCATGACTTTGGGGCCGAAAGGCTCCTCTTGGAACAAGCGTCTTCTAGGCTGAGACCTCAAAGATGAGGAATAAGCCAGGCAAAAATAGAACAGAAGTGCTCTAGGCAAGCCAAACAAGTACAAATGCCTAGGGGGAAAAGAGAATGCAAGGCATTTGGGTGATTGGGAAACATGTGTTGGTAAGACGGGAAGCAGAAGAGAAGGGCACAAAATGGGGAGGCGGGAGGGAATTTACTACAATGCTTTCAGCTTGTCTAGAAGGCAGTGGGGACCCCCTGAAGGATTAGGTGACAGTGACTTACTCTCATTTGCATTTGAACTCATTTTTTTAATTAACAAATTTTTTACTATTTTTTTAAATGTTTATCTACTTTTGAGAGAGAGGCAGAGTGTGAGTGGGGGGAGGGGCAGGGAGAGAGGGAGACACAGAATCTGAAGCAAGCTCCAGGCTCCGAGCTGTCAGCACAGAGCCCAACGCTAGGCTAGAACCCACGAGCCTTGAGATCATGACCTGAGCTGAAGTAGGATGCTTAACCAACAGAGCCACCCAGGTGCCCCAGCCTTTGAACTCAAATAGCCACTTCACAAATCTGATTGCTCTTTGTGTTCATAGGACACATGACTTCAGGAATGATTCTAGACTTATCTTCATTCTTACTATACATTTGAAAATTAGAAATGGTATGAATGAGGAGTGCTTCGGCAGCTCAGTTGGTTGAGCATCTGACTTCGGCTCAGGTCATGATCTCGCGGTTGGTGAGTTCAAGTCCCACATCGGGCTCACTGCTGTCTACACAGAGTCTGCTTCAGATTCTCTGTCCGCCTCTCTCTCTCTCTCTCTCTCTCTCTCACTCTCTGCCCCTCCCTGCTCAAGGTCTCACCCTCAAAAACAAAAAAACAAAAAACAAAAGAAAGAAAAGAAATGGTAATGTTGACATTTGCCCAATGAGGAGAAAGAAGATGGCAAACTTAATGGGAAAAGCTGGTCCAACATCACATATTAATTCCCTAAACACAGTGAGTGTCTTTTCATTTGAATTTAGAAGTATTTTACAAATATTTTTTAAACTATATAAAATTTATGTATAAACGTTGTCATCATTTCTCCATTCCATGGATTTGCTTTTATTGCTGACCAAATCATAGCCTTTAATTAGAGGAAATTTGAGATACCTCTTTGAATACACCATAATAGCCTTTACTCCTACCTGAACAGAATAACACGTTTATGTTATAGGTGCTACTTTCAAAATTGATCTTTGTACCAAGCATGCAGCTGAAATTTGCCACGGCATTAAGAAATCTAAGGTAAATACACAATGTTCTCGAAAATGATTTCCATTCACTCAATTTCTCATTTCACTCATTTAGAAAGTTGAATATGTTGATCAATAAATGGCATAAACAAGGCCAATATCACAGATTCCATCTCTATATGAATCAATCTGTTTCTTCTGAATCACAAAGAAAATCTGATCTAGGGCCATAACTGCACCAAAGGCTTCAAAAAGGGGGAAAAAAAACTGGAGAAAATTGTGATGCCTTAATTTAAGTTCAATTTCTAATGAAGTATCAACCGTCCCCGCTGGTAGAGCAATGGGAATAGCCCATTGTTTAAAGAGCCCTGATGACTTTGTGTTAACCTAAGAATAGAAATAAAATAACGCAAGACGTAATAAGGCTAAACAATAGAATCTAGCTCCTCTTTTAATACAATGGTGATTTTGCAAAATGATTCCTTAAATTTATAGACTAACATTCATAAGCTTCTTAAAGCATTTCTACAATAACGACAAACCATATCCAGAAAATTTGAAAGATATTTAAATCTAAAACATGCATTGCTATGATGAATCTTCTAAAAAGTCCTATGACTAATCTTCCAAAAATCTTCTCATAAAAGTTCTCTGATAGCTACATCAGTGAACAGAATAAACATTTTCTTCCAGTGACCGTACCTCCTATCGCCAAAATGTTAAACGTTAATTAAGCTCAAAAGCCCACTATTTGCAAAGCAAATGGTGCCAGACAGGAAATATAAAAAGTGAGAAAGACCCAGCGTCTGTGCTTCAGTTAGTTAAGTGACAGTGACAGACACACGAACACAGTTACAGCACAGTATGGCCTTACAGTCAGAGACAAGCACAGGCAACGTGCCAACACAGTGCGAAGCGCAATTTCCGTACCACAGCTCCCAATGTTCGCCGTATGCAAATCTAATACTTCAGCTGGAAACCCATGAAACGTTAAAAGTCAAGTGTCAGAGAATTCAGAGACGTAAAGATTCACTAAAAATATCCAATAGCCAAATAGGAGTCTTATTTCAATTCATCAAATGTCACCATGTTTTAGGGCCCCCTGGGTGTGATAGGATCTGCTGAGTGCTGAGAGTGGAAAGCAAGCACAACCCCAACCCCAAAGGGCCCATGGTCCAGCAGAATTTTATAGGAAAAGAAGAGTATATGGAAGGCAAAGCGTATGTTAGAAAAAGTTAGCAACAAAAGCTCAGTCTTTTGCCTATGCACATACACAGTACATACCTGAGTCATAGATCTTTCTGGAGTCCACCTTCACTGCCATATTTACCAGTTGACACCATCTTCTTTGAGAGCTATTAAATGTGGAGCTGACACGTTCCTGCTTCTAAGGGAGTTTCCAACAGAGTGTTAGACTCTTAAGAGTGGTATTCATTTCAGTAAAACTGATTTATTAAATACATAATCTAAAATCTCTACACCTTCTTAAATTTGTCATGTAAATAATTTCACCCATCAGACAATATCCTTTCCAGATTATTTGATCTGATTTGAGAACTTTTTTTAAAGGTCACTGTCAATTGGTTCAGAAGTTGCAACGACACCACGTCAGCCAGTGATCGAAGTCAACTGACAATGCACCTTGTATTAGGACACAGCTTAAACTACATGACTCAGACCTTAGAGCTCAACATATCAAAAAAAAAAAAAAAAACCCACATATATCTGAGTCCTGATTAACACGTTCTGCTCAAGCATCCTCGTGATTTGAGGATTAGTTTTACATTACAGAAAACCCCATTTTTCTTTTGCAAGTAGACCATAAGTCTTATTTAAAGAAAGGTACACAGATCTAGGTGGATGTTTACAAGAGCCCTCCGGATTTAATCTAAAATTATTAGCCCTTCTGCGGTATGCTTATAAATGAAGCATAGTAGAACATAATAACCAGATCAGCTACAATTACGGCCCTGAATTAAAGGCAAGAAATGAGACATTTTGACAGCTCTGGAACATTGCATTTCATGGGGCTCGGTGCACGGCTAGGTAGCACAGGTGTTCTTGTAATTGCAGTACAACGGGAAAATTCCGTGCTCAATGGCCTTCAAACTCTCCTGTGTGATGGGGTGTGAAGTTCAGGTGTTGGTATTGTCTCCCCGACATTATATGAAGCCCAACGATAAACATTTTGGGCTTCTGGCTGTCCTAAACCAGGTGAAGGGTATATATTGGGTTTATCACGCAGCCATAGTTTCTGTAACCACGTGCACGTCTCACAAATACAGGGGAAAAAATATTTTAAGAGCTCTTATTATCCCAAAGTTACATTTGAAGTAAGATCTTCCCTTTGTCATATTAAAACGATGCACGCAAACTCTGCCACATTTCTAGGTACTCGGCAAAATTATCTCTAACATTGTACTGAGATTAAAAGGAATATTTTTTGTTTGTTTGTTTCTTTCATCGGAAGAAGGAAGAAAAGGAGGAAGAGGAAGAAGAAGAAAATGCCACATTCTGTGGCAAATTATGAACATTTTATTTGCAAACCACAAAGCATTTTCTGTTCTGTGGTGGAGAGTAGTTGTTGGCCCAAGGATCTCTGGGAAGATAGGCTGAAGCCCATGAGTGGGCTTTGGAAAGTTCTGGGAAAGCAGCAGAACGAGGGCTAGGACTGCAGGGAGAATGTAAATGACACTAGGAACATGCCAAATGGGACAAACGTATCATGTACTGAAGAACATTCTGTGGGGAAGTCATGGAGAGCATCATTTGAGCACAGAAAAATAGCAATGTACATGCAATGCCTTGTCCTCCTTCCAGCGGGCCTTGCTGAGGTTGACTCCCAGCCCAGTTCCACACAGCCATCTGCATCTGCCCCCCCAGGGTAACAGGCACCCTGAAGAATAACTCCATGCAATGGAGCCTTGGCTTTCCTGGTATTGAGGATTAAGTATTAAGAAGAACAACACAGGCACCTGGGTGGCTCAGTCAGTTGAGCGTCTGATTCTTGACTTTGGTTCAAGTCACGATCCGAGGGTTGCGGGATCGAGCCCTGGGTCCAGCCCTGCATCGAGCCCCCACCAAACCCCATGCTGAGCATGGAACCTGCTTGAGATTCTCTGTCTCTCCCCTCTGCCCCTCTCCCCTGCTCATTCTCTCTCCGAAGTTAAAAAGAGAAAGTTTTGTTTAATCATTGGGGAAATTACTATGCTCAAATGTACTCAGCAGTAATATTTTTAAATCTATGGGGAAAAGATACTATGTTGCCTGATTTGGACTGTTCTGGGGCCCCTGAGGAATGCATTGTCCTCCTTCTTTACAAGAGCGTCCAGAGACTGGAAGAATGCTGCCTTGCAGACCGGTCCTACAGCACAGATAATCCTCTGTGGCCATAATGACTATGTGTTGATGTTTTTACCGCTATTATAGTCATCCATTGGAACCCTGACTTTGTATCGGACCCATATGTGAGGCATGGTCTGCTGCTGAGGGTCATTTATACTTTAACCATGAACTCAGGATGGGCATCACTTTCCTTTCGTTTCCGTAAACACCATCATTCTCCCACCCGGATATCCCACCCTGGAGGGAGCATCTCTGCCTCTGATCTATGAGGCGTACGTGACAGGCACGTTGGATTGTCCACGGAATGATCTCTTCTCCGAGAAAAAGTTTGGCGATGAGCAAAAGAGTAACGATTTGGCACAAGAGGCACCCGGCCACCTCACACTAAAGATTAAATTAGGAACTTTATTACCTTGTCTGTGACCACTAACTATTCATAACTATGAACCATATATTTTTAATGATTTCCATAATGGGATTCTTTCCTTGCCAATCTTTGTTTTGTGGATTTGGGCCCACAGAGGAAGAGCATAGTGGAAGACAATGCCACCGAGAGAAAGGACCCAGTCCAAAACAAACCAGAATCATTACCTAAGACCTTGCATCTTCTCCACTGGTGTTGAATTCAAGAAGCTGAGGAGTCAAAAGAGACAATTACAATACGAAAGAGACATAAAGGTTATGCTATGTGGCCGCTGCTCAGAAATTGCCAGAGATCGCCAAGGCCGAAAGCTGATACTTCAACATAATACTTCAGGTAGTCCACATTCGGCCTTCTAGTAACTCTAAGCATAAACCTTAACCAGGCCAGTCTGCACGATCGTCAACTTGCCCTGTAGTCAGAGGGAAAGTGCTCATTGCCTCCTGCTGACTGGGTCTTCAATGTGGAGAGAACTCTTCTAGCTCTTGCAATCTTACCTTTCCCTCAACCTCTCGCTCACCCCTTTTCCCCAGTGAGGAATAAGTTGCCGATTGCTAAGACTGGAAGGAGAAACAAGGCACCCACAGCCTGGTTCCTATCTCCTCCCTTGTGAATGAGCCGACCTGTAGGAAACACACATTAAATTGTGAAAGGTCCTGCCCCAGTGGAGTGGTCATGAACTGGCATGGGGGGGAACGGGAAGCCTTCTTTTTGCTGACTGATTTGGGGATTTTCATTTTAGAAAACCCTTGACCATGGAAGGAGAACTTTCGTACTCCTCTGCCTCATCGCTATCTTATTTTCCAATTGGTTCAGAACACACAGAGGGAATCGGGACCCTATTTTGGGGCTCCCTCAAAGACCACAGAACTGTATTTGTTCCTAACTTCATGTTCCACAAGCTGCCATCTGGAAGGCACTTCCTCATTTTTTTTTTCTCCTTTTCCTAAGCTATGCATCATTCTAGCTCTTGCTCAGGTCTTGACTTCAACCACAAAACTTTCCACAGAGTAGCTGTGATATTTAAATAATGCAGTTATGTGTGAAAACACTGTGCCTGGAGCGGCGGGTATACACTGGGCGTAACTTCTCTTTTCCTTCTTAGTCATTTAAATCTTTGTTGGTCTTCACCATACACTGCGGGTTTGAGTATCGAGTGGCGCAAATTTCTAGAAATCAGTTTGATGGTATTACCGAAGAGCCATAAAATTAACCATGCCCTTTGAGTCAAAATTTTACTTCTGAGAATCTGTGCTGAGTTACAGCTTAAACTGGTCAAGATTCATATAACAAGATATATGTGGTATGATCACAAAATATTTTTAGACCTCGTGACCTTGCCACAATGGCAACCATTCTCTTTCGTACTTAATAATGTGAAACTAAATGTGCGTTTTTATTTTTCACTTCTTTCCTGTGTCATTTTTCGACATTGTATCTTAAGAGGGCTTTTAAATATTTTGTCATCGTAATCGTCATAATTATCTTCATCCTATAACATAAAACTACATGTGCTGATGGAATAGGCATTGCATTATGAGGGAATCCTTAGACTCTGCCTTCTAGAAGAATTTACAACCCAAGGTATGCAACCACATCACAACTCAGTATGCATTTGTGCAGTAACTGAATGAATGTTCTGGACTAGTGTATAAAACAAAGGTGCAGGCAATATTCATGCAATATCCCCCCAAAAATAAATGAATCAATCATCTGCTCTTTTTTTTTTCCGTTTTTTTCAGCGTATCTATTCCCATTTTTTGCTCATTTTTTTCAAAGAAGGATTTTCTGGGATCTATTCAGAGCCCATGTCTCAAAACAATACCCTCTGCTTTAAATTTTTTTTTTCAACGTTTATTTATTTTTGGGACAGAGAGAGACAGAGCATGAACGGGGGAGGGGCAGAGAGAGAGGGAGACACAGAATCGGAAACAGGCTCCAGGCTCCGAGCCATCAGCCCAGAGCCCGACGTGGGGCTCGAACTCCCGGACCGTGAGATCGTGACCTGGCTGAAGTCGGACGCTTAACCGACTGCGCCACCCAGGCGCCCCAATACCCTCTGCTTTAAACTGAGGTGTCTGGCTGAGTCCTTATGAATGCGGGATAAGTTGGACAACAGCACTGCTCTTAATTTGACTCCTTCTGATCTTTCTAATGGCATATACATCATCCATGGTTTTTCACTTCACTCCAGAGGACACTAATTCTCTGGCCCGTGATTTCCCCAAGACATTTTATATTTGCTTCTCCTAAGTTCCTTTCAGGAAATAATGATTCCCCCACCACCCACGATGCCCTTGGTGTCACTGGCTCTAAAGCATGAAGTGGAACACAATTTCAGAATGAAGCAGACAGTCGAGAAATTATCAGTCATGAACATGAAAAACAAACTTTCCCACTTCCGTATAGCCCCACGACCCTCCTTATATGTACACAAGGCAAAAACTTTCTCTCCCATGATGCCCCTGAGAAACTGACAGATTATTTACATGCGGAAACTTTCACAAGTCGGTTTCCAAGCCAAGATGTTAGAGAACAATTTTTTCTTCTCTTAGATGGAACTCACATAGACAAAATAATCACCCCAAGGAGCCAAGGAGCCAAGTCTCAGGTATGCGTGAGGCATGCATCATGAGACGGAGGCACAGGTTTAACAGTCATGGAAAGGCTACTCAAATTTGCCATCAATCCTCCTATTTAAAAAATGACAACACTTTCATGGTTCATTTCAACTGTAGTGGTATCGAGTTGGCATTCATCTTCGAACTATTTTTCCTCACGTTAATATGAGATTGCTGACATAGGCGAAGAATCGGGGGGGGGGGTAAAAACATGCACACAAGTAGAATAAAAATGTTACTCGTTTTATTAATCATGAATGACTGCTCTCTTTATTTTTCAATCAGATGCTAAGGCCTGTGAGGCATGACCTCGAGTGCTCCTGGAGCAGGGCGTGGCCCACAGTGCCTGGCTTCCTGCTCCCATGTCAAGTTTACTAACCCTGTGCCTAATCTTTCCTTGCTACTGCACATAGTCTCCTAGACAGAACCACATCAGTCTTTAATGTCCAATAACATATAAAGTTTTTTTCAGATAAAGGGCACTTCCTGGAAGATCAGAGCATTCAACTAAAACGGTATTTTCTATATATTCAGGGTTTTTTAAAACCTTACATAACTTATGAATCGCGTTAATTAGTTTCTGTTGAATTATAAGAAAATTCAGTATACATCAACAATGGTTTCCAGGGGTGCCTGGGTGGCTCAGTCGGCTAAGCATCTAACTTTTGATTTGGGCTCAGGTCATGATCTCACAGCTCCCGAGATGGGAACCCTTCGTTGGGCTCTGTGCTGACAGTGTAGACCCTGCTTGGGATTCTCTCCTTCTCTTCCTACCCCTCGTCCCTTCACATGTGCATGTGACCCCCCCCCCAAAATAAATAAATAAACTTAAAAAAGAAAAGAATGGGATCCAAGTTTTAATCCAATGAGTTAGTCTCCTAAACCATCTTCAATTGCTGAGGCCCCTTCAAAATCGGAGGAGCTGACTAGCAATTGTGAATTGTATACGTATATTTAAATTTAAAGAAACTAGTTACAAGACTTTCTTGTTGTTCCATGGCCGCATCCCTCTTAGGGAAGCAGAAAACAATTTAGGTAAGTTTTACCAACACAAATTATTAGACCCTGACCATCTAACTTGTGTTTCGGGTAGAGTGGGTGAGATACAATAGATTGATATTAATCAAATTCATGGAAAGATATATAAGCCAGATGCCAATTTATTCATTTACAATGAGAAGTTCAGCCATCAAGGAAAGCAGGTACTCATATCCATTAAGTAGTATACTATCTACCTGTGGGCATATATGTCTACATTGAAAGACCAATTGTTATCAGAAGACTGTTTGGCAAGTATGGACACGAGAAGGGAGAATGAGTTGGATGATCTTCACGTTGGTGTCCTCAAGCAATGACAACCTTATGGACAGATTCTTGGGTTACGGAGTCTAAGTCGTTTTTCTAACTAGAATGTTAGAAAAATGTTACCATTGTTTTTCAGTTTTCAAGGCCAGTTTTCCGATTTTCCTTCACACAGAGAATACACAATGCATTCTATTTTAGGGGGGTTTAAATTATTTTTGTGCTTTGGTTTGGTTTTTGTAGATAATTTCCCATCAAGCGTGTTCTTGCTGTAGATCTAAATCTCTTTTCGGTGATGATGTTGGTCTCCTGCTGTAGATGGCCTACTATTTTCATTATATCAGTCATTCTTTATTTTTGTACTTCTGTATTTATATTTCAGTTACGCTTAACGATAGAATATTACAGATCTTTTCTTAGAAAAGCAAATAGGACATGCACAAAAAATTGTGCACATTCTTTGCAGCGTTTGACAGGACTCCTAAAGTTGATTCATGTATTACAGATCTGTCCAACTTGGCTATCTTACCTGTCCAGACCAGATCATACTTATTATTTGCAGGACGAGACAAAATTTCAGGATATGAAAAGGCAAGTATTCAATTCAACCTTTGCATAATCTACCAAATAGGGTGCTGGGCCAATGCCTGGATGTCATCTGAGGGCAGATACAGCCAGAGATGATATCTGATCTAAGGGGCACAGATAGCTTTGCTCATATTGAAGACAGAGGTGAATGAGGACCAGAGGGTTTTATCTATAATTCCCAGCAAAGGAAAAGCTGGTCTTAATACTCTTCTTGTGTTATTCTAAGCAGAAGTTATAGGTCGTGATGACTCAACTACCTTGGGACTCTAAGGTCCAGGAAGGTCAGGTTTCATTCTATTCTCTATAAAAATAGAAAACAAGCAGCCACGACTTCTAAACAGAGATAATTTTAACAATAGCCAGTAGGCAGTTTATGTTCCGCTCGCCTGTTTTTAGAAAGACGGCAGAGAACTTGATCCATTCTGTTTGGGAAAAATACGCAATAGTGACTCTCCCATGTATTTCCCAGGAAATGGTGGTTTCAGAACTCCATGCCCACACAGGGACTTTTCTCAGGGTCTGCCTACCATAAGTTCCTTTGCGTAATTTGATTTTTCCTAATTTCACTCAGGGATAACAGACATAATGTCAAGTTTAGAGAATACCTTATTGCCATCCTTTTACTTCCTTTCATTATCCTTTCACTAAAAAGTAATGGAGATTGGGGCACCTGGGTGGTTCATTTGGTTAAACGTCTGACTTCAGCTCACATGGTGATCTCACAGTTCGTGAGTTTGAGGCCCACGTCAGGCCCTGTGCTGACAGCTCAGAGCCTGGAGCCTGCTTCAGATTCTGTGTCTCTCCCTCAACCTCTCTCTCTCTCTCTCTCTCTCTCTCTGCCCCTCCTCTACTCACTCTCTGTCTCTATCTCAAAAACAGACATTAAAAAAAAAAATTTTTAAGTAATGGAGATATGTGAATATACCACTTAGTAATTTAAACCTAACTTTAATTAACTTTAAACCTTTAAGTAATTTAAACCTGACTTTAAGTTAGTACCTAACTTCCAAATGGTTAAATTAACAACTTTTCAGATGCTTCATATCATTCAAAGAATTAATAAAATTTTTTTTTAAAAAAAGCCTTGGTGATGAGCATGTTGTATAGGGCAATGAGAAAGATTTGTAAACTATTTATAAATGTTCTTTAGAATATTCGGAGCATTCGGTGCGCCTGGGTGGCTCAGTTGAGCGTCCAACTTCGGCTCAGGTCATGATCTCACTGTTCTGGGAGTTCGAGCCCCGCGTGGGGCTCTGTGCTGACAGCTCGGGGCCAGCTGCGGATACTGTGCCTCCCTCTCTGCTCCCTCCCCTGCTCATACTCTGTCTCTCTCTCTCTCTCAAAAACAAATAAAGATTAAAAAAAATTAGAATATTCGGAGCATTCCGTTGGGTTTCTCTGCCTCCGTATTACCCATCACATTGTCTTACTTGTAGATCGTTGATTTATACTTGAGTGTATTTGGGAATTTGTGTCTGAATCTCACCAACTTCATTCTGTAACCACTCTTTCTTCCAAAGGGTCAGAAAGCTACACTCTCCCCATTCCACACTTTCACTGGGTCTGCCTTGTTATCCTTTCTCCGTTTGATTTGCTGCTCTTCCTTCCAATCTAGTAGACCTAGTGTGTTTTCAAGCATCTAATTGCTTTCTGTCTGGGAAAAGTAGAAGATTCTGTTCATCTTTATATTTGCTTGTCTATACTTCTGTTAGATTGAACTACACAAAATGGCCATTTTTTTAGGTACAATGTGGCCAATTTATAATGTCTCATCTATAATCTGTTACGTACATTCAAAATAAATATTGAGAAATTGCCAAGACAAAGGTAGGCCAAATGCTTGCAACATAAAGGCTTTTTTACATGCCATTTGTTACTGTAACTATTATTATCATCATCATTTTTATTTAAACCCGTTCGGTGCCTCTATAAAAAGAGTCTGATGTAGATTTTCATCTGTTCTTCTCAAGGGTGTGTATGCAATGCTTGAATAGCTGTTTTATATTGAGACCGCTGGGGATGTGATTTGACATTCTATAGTCATTCTAAACTTATTTTTAAATTGCTAGGTTTATGCATTTATCATCTTCAGGCTACTTGTTCAATTTGTCATATTTATATCCAGTCGTGTTCACAAACTAACATGATCCTCTTTACAATAACCTCCCAGGAGCACATAAGTTGTTAAGAAAATAAGTCCAGAGAAAAATATAAAGATCTAGTTATATTAGGTATCGTACAATTTCATACTGCAAAGATATTAAATATGTTAGTTAATCATTATTTCTGTTCCAATTCCCCTGGATCAAATCTGCAGGAAAAATCTTCAAATTCCTTTTGAAGTCTATATCATTATATATATATATATTTTTTTTTAAGTCAATCTCAAAAGATACAGAGAAGCAGAATGAATGATTTCCTCATTGAACTTATGATCATTTTCCTTATTCTGATCAGTTTCAGACCTTAGACTCATGACTGAGTTGATTCAGGCAAAAATTTCATCCAAAGGATAAACTAATTTAGGGGTCCAAACTAAAGGGTTTGCTAAATTAATCATGGACTTATCTTTTTCTTTATGTGAAATTTCAACAATTGCTGCTGTTAATGATGTATTGTCACAGAGGATGGGTGGCTTTGGTAGCACACTTGTCGTTGCCATAATTAATTCTCACTTGGAACAAGCACAACACTCATCACGTTTAGATGGGGCTCCAGCATCCTGTGTCAGAACAGAAGGAAGGCGGTGATTGACAAAATGTTTATGTGACAGATATGTTCACCATATAAATACACATCTGATGAACTCGAAAATTAGCCGGCTGTTTGGAACAGTGGTGCATATTTTAAAAGACCAACTTCACAGAAAGGCTATTTTCCACTGCTCATTTCAACTACAAAGAGAATAGTAACATAAAGCCCATACACTAAAACAAAATGATTTACTTTATTCAGCCATTTCAAACAACTGATGGCAGGAAATAGCAAAAAACTTAAGGCCAGACCACTTAAATTCCAATAACATGAAAGGAGTGAATTTGTGTTTCAATCTCAGGGAAAGCCAAACATTTGTGTCTAATGCTAATATTTGTTGACATTGTTCTACTGAATATTAGACATGATTTTAACACTTTAAGTATGCATGCATGTTTTTAACTATCTTCATCTTCAGAATCAGCAATGCACACAAATTAATTGAGCTACTTTTGCAGTTCACCTTATTCTTAGTTACTGGGCCTAAATTCTCTGTCTCTTCTCCCTGCTTTCCCATTATGTTTCCCAGAGGACGGCTCACTCCCTCTTGCCCCTGACACTGTGCTCAGTTATCTGCTCCTTAACCTTCTTTAGTGGTTAGCTATGGCTGCCTCAGAAATAATCTCGGAAATAAGCGGCTTGAAACAATAACCATTTATTCTTGCTGACGGATCTACAGCTATTAGCTATTGCTGTGTAACAACCAATGTCAGAATGCAGTGGCCGAAAATGATAACCGCTTACTGTTCATGAATCTACAGGTGACCTGGGTAGTTCTGGGTAGTTCATGACCTGGGCCATGCTTCTTTGTTCTCACCCGGGGTTATCTAGGTACGTGCAGGTCAGCTGTGACCTCACTCATGTGACTAGCCTGTGTGGCTGGCTATTGGCTGGAGCGTGAGGAGTGAGTGGGTCCCTTGTCTCTCATCATCCAGCAGGCTGGTCTGGACTTGCCCTCAGAGCAGCTGGGCAGGGAGCAAGCTGAGCTTACAAGATTCTTCTGAGTGTTAAGCTTAGAACTGGCCCAGTTCAATTCTGCCACATTGTTTCAGCAAAAGCAAGTCGAAGGCTATCCTAGACGGATGAGGAGGCCTCACAGGCACCACCGCTGAGAGAAGCTACAAAGTCACAGGGCAAGGAGTCTTATACAGGAAGTGAATAATTAGAAACATTTTTGCAGTCACCCGATCACCTCTCTCTACCGTTATTTCTAATACATTTACAACGTCTATTCAATGTTCATGTTCCTATAAAACCAACTGGGTTTTGTTGACTGCCTTACAGCAGACAGAGAAAGCCAGGCTGGAAACCAACCAAGGAACAAATCCAAAGGCAGGAGAAAGTGTGTCACACTGTCAGTTGATTACATGTGTGTCTTCAATACCAAAAACAAATTTAAAATAAATAAATAAATAAGTAAGTAAATAAATAAATAAATAAATAAATCCTCTCCGTGCTACTAGCTTTGAAGTGAGTCCATAACATACTGTTGACTGTTTCGGACATGACACTGTTGGTCTTGGGGAGTTTTTAGAAAAATAACGCATGGATATTTTAAATGGGGACAATTTCTATTTTGCAAAATCTTTTTTTTTTTTTTTAAGGATGTATTGGTCCATTGAATTGAACATAAAAGGAAGTGTAATGTAAAGAGGGAAATATAGCTTGGATTTTGACATTGGACAGACCTGAATTCAAGTTTTATTTTTGCAACTTATAACCCTGTGGTTTTGGCCAAACCAAAAAGAGAGGTTGGTCACTCCAACCTCTCACATGGCATTATATGTAAAGTGAATATATATACCAGGTATTGATCAATCTTCCTTTTTTCTTTTAATTTTTAAAAAAAATTTTTAAGTTTATTTATTGGGGGGGGGGGGTGCGGAGCAGAGAGAGAGGGAGAGAGAGAATCCCAAAATAGGCTCTGTTCTGTCAGCACAGAGCCCAATGTGGGGCTCGAACTCATGAACCGTGAGATCATGACCTGAGGCGAAATCAAGAGTCAGACACTCAACTGACTGAGCCACCCAGGCACCCCTTCCCTTTTCCTAATGTATTAGTTCACACTGACAGAAATAAGATGAAAGGGACAGGAAGGAGCCCAGGGAGTTTCAGCCAAGAGCACCTCAGTCTAACACAGATTCAGAGGCCCACATTTAAGCTTTTTGAGAAAAAACACCTCATTAAAAACAAAATGTCTGAATTAATATTCTTCATTGAGATTACCAAACTTACAGTTAACAAGTCGCATTAAATACCATACGTTCTTCAAACGTGTTTTCACGCATGAACATTTAAAGCATTGTCTCTTTAATCCACTGGAAAGAATATGTCAAAACAAATATAGTAGTTCAAGCAAACCTGTCTGATAAATGAATAGTTGGCACTCTGGCTTTCATTAGGGTCGATATCTGTTAGCCATGGACTCCTGAGTCCCTTGATAAGTCATGACAAAAAGGTACTGACAGCCCAACACGTGTGGCAAGAATAAAAAGAAAAAAATAATGTTTTAGCATTTCTGAAAGAATTTTTTTGCTACAAGGGAGAAGAAAACCAATCCCTAGGCCACGAAAAAGAAACCCGGCTTGCATCTTCAATACCCAAAAGGAAAAACAAATCATTGTTTTACAAAGTTAAAAGGCATCTTTTACCATTTCATAAGAAATCGCAACTCTCCACGTCCCTAGAGTCACCGCTAATATTGTGTTGCTCTTGGGTATTTTGAAGCAGTTATATACTCTATTCTGTAAGATTCTTTCATTTATTTCAAAGAATTCATTTGTGCATTGTCTACCTCCTCCGCCAAGTTCAGAGATGCATTGTGATGCTTTTTCCCTGCGAGCAGAGGAAAATGCATCCCTGGAATGATTGAGGTTGGGAGCTCTAGTGTTCAGGGTGGTGGTCCCCAGGGGAAAAAGTGCCTAGAAAGGATCAACAATCTTTAATTCTATCAGGAGTTTAATCTTGTAATGAAGCCTGAAAATTCCATTGTTGTTAATAGAAAGAGAACCAGCATGAAATGTAACGCAGAAACCACTTGAACCGGCAGCTAACACAGCCACCCTGCGTCATCACAGACCCTGCCTAATAAAATTGATCTAATTATGCGGAAGAGAAGGGGAAGGGGACGGACTGAACCAGCCAAGTGCAAACGAGACACCCAACTCCAAATTATGCTCCTGGTAGAGAAGTGCCATGCTTTAAGTGTAGGGCTGAGAGGTTCATCTTTCACTCTGCTCTTCTCAGGTGTCCAGACCGGAAGCAATGCCAATCTTAACTGAAAAGCAGCTCTCTCCTGCTGGGTGTCTTCTCCATTCTTCCCGTGACTTCTCTGCAACAGGGCCTCAGTTGTTCAATAGAAAAAGCAACAAGTGGTATGCTTACTTCTTTGGAGCACTCCTAACGGTCTGAGATATTTACTCTCGTGAATTAATCTAAAAAATTTTTTAACGTTTACTTATTTTTTGAGAGACAGAGAGAGAGCATGAGCGGGGGAGGGGCAGAGAGAGAGGGAGTCGCAGATTCTGAAGCAGGTTCCAGGCTCGGAGCCATCAACACAGAGCCCAACGTGGGGCTCGAACTCACAAACTGCGAGGTCATGACCTGAGCAGAAGCCAGATGCATAACCAACTGAGCCACCCAGGCCCCCCTACTCTTGTGAATTAATCTAAAGCATCCTCCACTTATAAGGTCCAGGGAGTCAATCTTTGCCTGTTTTCCTTAGGAATCATGCTGTTATCAAAATTGTTAAAAATGAAATACTATGTACATACGTGTGTGTGTGTGTGTGTGTATACACACATATACAGTGTATATATAATATATACATATAATATTCATATATATGTGGGTATATACACATACCTGTTATACAACTGTTATATAATAAAATATATAATATGTTGTATATGTTATACACATAAACTGTGCAACAGAAAGGCAACATGGCAGAGACTGCCTCAGAGTCAGGAGACCTGGAACTTTACTTCCAGTTCAGTTACCATGGTGGATGGTAACTCCAGTTTATAAAGGTTTCTCAGTGATCTTTCTATACCTACAGCATCCTCATTTATAAAATCAAAGGACTGGCTGAGATAACTGGCAAAGTTCCTCTTAGTTCTAAAATTCTACGACCTGAGGTCGTTCCCTGTGAAGCTGCCAGTTACCTAAAGCCCTGGCCAGTATGACCCAAAGCAAAGGCTATATTTTTAAGTAGTTTTTAAAGGCTTACAAATAAGGGTACAGGCAAAAATACGTGGCCATACCCAATACTTCAGTCAAAGATCCTGCAGCAATTTGTTTTATAAAAAAATTACATCTTCACAAAAATATACTTCAAAGATATTCCACTTAGAGTTCACACTTTCCCTCATCCTTTAAATGTACTAGAATCGGAGAAAACATACGAAAATGGATCAGTATTCTTTTCATCCTTCCCTAGTTTATATATTTTGATTTTTTTTTCCCTTACTTGCCGACGTCCCACGTGAGTGTGTTATTACCTTACCCTTGGACTTCCATGGAATTAATGAAGTGTTACAATAGCCAATCATAATTTGTGTTTATAGTTTGTGTCTTGTCAGGCTTATAATTATTTTTAATGCAGATCTGCTAGCCCAGTAAGTGCCTTCATTATTCTCGGAGCTGAAGAAGCTGTTGGTTATGCAGAGCCTGTCTTGTCCCTGTACCTTCCTTCTTGGCCACCACTTGTAGTAAACATCTTTCTGCTCCGTTTTAATAGAGGTGCCTGCACAAGGTCATTTATTAGGTAATCATTTGTCTGTGAAAAATCCTAATGACTCTATGTTTGTCAAAGGGAAGAAAATAGCGTTGCATTTGAATGCCGAATGGGGAGCAAACAAGAATGCAGATGAGTTCATGGGAAGGTTTTGTTGTTTGTGTTTTTTTTAATTGGTAGATAAAGAAATTTGTTAAGTGCACCTACACTTTCGGGGTTAAAAAGAAAAGATACACTATCAGCTGTAGCGAAGATAAAAAAGCATAGAGTTTATGGTGTTATCAGTTCAGAGTTAAGGCAAAAGAAAAATAATTTATGAACGCTGCAGGGATATGTTTTTGCTGTGGAATCTTAGTGCCCCCTGCTGATTCTCCAAAAGTGTTCTGCATTCACAAAGCATCCTGGTTTCCTTTCTAAAGAGGTATTTTTCTACCAATGGTATTCCCTTTTCAGGGGATGGAGAATCTTTCCTATGTGAAGACTCTATTTCGGGTGAACTGTCACATCAGTATCTGTGGCTTCCCATAGAAAAAGAAGGAATTAATCAAAATGTATATTTACAAGTGTGAAAATAGAGGGCAAAGAGTCTGAAATTATTACCTGATATCCTAACTGGACCAGTGGCACTTCTGAGTGAAAAAGAAATGGAAAGTCATCACCGCTTAGAAAAGCGGACCTTGATAAAAGTGAAAATACATAATGAAATTGTCAGTGACCAAAACCACAGTACTCCTTCTGAGTCGTCTGCTTGTTGACATGGATTTTTGTGTTCATATTACTTCATAACCAGACACAGGCACATCAGATGTTAAGACATAATATGTTGCCCAGGGCCACGCATTATTGATAATGTAAATTTTGTTCACATGTAAGTCTTCTCTAGTATAGAAATATTGCCGTTCCTATCTGAGAGGTGAGGAAATGAGACTCATAAAGCTAATGTAACTGACTAAAACATTTACAACCGTTTAAAGCAGAGAATCATCTGCCATTATTTTTAGAACAAAATGGAGTATAAATACCTTTTCAACACCTACTCCCCACTCTAACTCCACATTATTTCAAAGCAAGTCACAGACATCTTTAAACATTGAAATATGTATCTCTAAAGATAAGTTCTCTCTTTAGAAAAACATTTAAAAATCTAGCAGAACCAAGGTATGTAACCATGCCGTCAATCTCCAGGCTTTCTCTATATGTTGGGGATACCTTTTATTTTCTCTACCCTAACGCTGTTAGCATCGGGGGGACTTGCTGATCCTATGGGGTCTGCCCCTCTCAGGGTTAGTGACTCCCTAGAGACAGTAAACAACTCACCTAGAAGTGCACTTCTCAAATGCAAACCAACCAATCAAGAGCCCACACCCCAACCACCCTTTTTGGGGGAACTAGCACACTCTGGGCCACTACTCACCTGCCCTAATCACCCCAGGGACAGGTACCGGACAACTAGGGGCAGCGCCTATATCCCAGAGCCCACGAAAATTATTTCCACTGACCAATCCTAAGCCTACTTGCCCTGCCTCACCCATTCTTCCCTCTTCCCCTTGGAAACCACAATAAAGGCTCTTGCCCCCTCTCCAGATGTCTCCTGACCAACCTTGATGGTTCCCTATGTGCCCTCCATGGCGTGCCATACTCCCTTCTCTTGGGATCTGTGAGGATGTCAAACTATATTTTTTTTAATATTTTTTAAGTGTATTTATTTATTTTGAGAGAGAGAGAGAGAGATAACAGGGGAGGGGCAGAGAGAGAGAGAGGAAGAAAATCCCAAGCAGGCTTTGCCCCGTCAGCACAGAGCCAAATGTGGAGCTCAAATTCATGGACCATGAGATCATGGCCTGAGCCAAAACCAAGAGTCGGACGTTTAACCAACAGAGTCACCCAGGCGCCCCAGCAAAGTATCTTTTTACTGGCAGTCATCTACTGATCTGTTAGCCTTACTGTTACTAAATAATAATAAAACCTATCAAAATACTACCCCACCGTAACTCACAGTGTCTTTCCATCACATTTCAATTGGAAGATAGGATTCATATAAAATAAGTATGCCTTTATCATAGAAATATGAAATTATGAGGTGAAGCACAAAGCGTTTTTTTACAATACTAAGACTCTCTCATTAAATAAAAATGAATGCCAGTTATTACACATCATTAAATGGGTTCATTGACATTCCTGGGTGTTAAAGAGTCATTTCCTGAAAACATCAATCCCTGAGCCGTGATAACCCCAAGTGCTCCCCTCCAATAAAGTGGTCAGACTTTAATAATGTTATGATGGTTTTGAAGATAAAACATACCACGAAATTAATCAGGCTGAGGTGTTGCAGGGGAAGACGTAAGAAGGGAGAAACTTAGAGGTCCCCTTTTCTATATGGCTAAGAAACTGACTTGATTCAATAGGGTTTTGATACTAACATCAGAGTTCCCATTACTAAAGGGGAAAAAGTCGCCCTACAAGTTTTCTACCTGCGTTATCTAATTTAATACACACTATTCCTCTATCTGTTAGGTTTAAATTACTTCACCTTACAGATGTGGGAGTCAAGACTCAAGGATGGTGAAGAGTTTGATGCCATGTTTCCGACTTTGTTCTGACTGTCCCTATCATAAGCCCTGACACAGCCACAAAATCTCAAGCTCTTCAGCCAAAGTTGGTAATAGAGGTAATTCCTGTGCTCCCGATAAAATTTAGTACTGGTATTTGGTCATCCTATTTTTAATAATAACGTCAAGTGAAGTTTCAAGTGGTTTTCTGCACAAAACTCAAATTTAATTTTCAGCAAATATCAAGTTTAATGCCAAGAGGCAGTAGTCATCCTCCAGGGTCCCTGTGTACTACTCTTTCCATATCCCTACACAACACCAAAACAGTGTCTGTACTTACTAGATCTTATCATTTTCCCAGATAGTCTATTCCAGTAGCAAAATCCAGTCCAGCACTGGACACCCTCAGTCCAGAGTAAGTTAGATGGATTTAAGAGAGGGTCGGGGGACACCCAATGAAATTTAAATTTCCCATAAACCACAGATAAGGTTTAGTATAAGTATGTCCCATACAATATTTGGGACATACTTGCACACAAAAAGATACTCATAACTTATCAGAAATAAAATTTATATTTTACATTTGTTTTAAATGTTTATTTTTGAGAGAAAAGGAGAACAAGAGCAGGCAAGGGGCAGAGAGAGAGAGAGAGAGAGAGAGAGAGAGAGACGAAATCTGAAGTAGGTTCCAGGCTCCGAACTATCAGCACAGAGCCCAACCCAGGGCTCGAACTCACAAACCGTGAAGTCATGACCTGAGCTGAAGTCTGACGCTTAGGCACATGAGCCACCCAGGTGCCCCCAATTTAACTACATTTTACAGTGAAGTACAAATTTATCTGTACTTTATCTGGCAACCGTAGCCCAAAATCTTCCAGAGAACCTAAATAGTCTCATTAGGACATAGTCCTGTGTTGGGCGAGAAGAAGCTAAACCCAGAAACCTAGTCCCCACACATTTCCTAAAATAAATAATTATTAATCATAACATAAAAACGTAATTAGTTAATTAATTTTAAAAATAAATAAAAATGTTATGAGACTCCTATAGACCACATTTGTGGACATTTTTACTCCCGTGGTTTATCCAGGTTGGAAGAAGAAATTTCTGGGATTACCCAGAATCCGATGAGCTTCCAAGGTAGAAAAGGCAAGACGGGATGGTTATTTGCTTCACTAGCTCATCCCTTCTCCCAAGTCCCACTGAATCTCAGACTTGGCACTTGAAGCCTTCCTAATGGATGGATATGGGGATATAAGGAAGACATCATAGAAGACAGGAAAAAAAAAAGGATAATTAAGTGTCATTAAGTAAACCCAGAAACCAGTGAGTTGCATATAGTGCCACTCTTAACACATCAAAATGGTCTGTATTGTATCTACTGCTCTGATTTTAAATCATATTTCTCAGTAACAAACAATTCAGAGCATCATTGCTTTGGGAAAAAAAAAGAGTGTTCCTATTTCAGACTATTTGGAACAGGCTTATATTTCATCCATTATAATCGTTATGAATTCTTCCTATGGTGATTGTAGCCTCTTGGCATATTAGGTTTTCTTGGACCCACGAGATATGGAAACATTCTTTTTGTTGATGCTATTTCCTATGAGAATAATTCATCTTTAAAGAAAAATAGAATTTATCAGAATTCAGACTGCTATTGCTGCACATTACCTGCAAATATTTTATGAGGTCTTTTTTTTTTAACTTTGAAACTTGTAACTTGGTTCAGTGAAGGTGGAACCTTTTAAACGAAAGATGAAAATGACAACTACAGTCACACAGAGTGTAAAAAGGGTTCTGACTCGAGGGAATATTGGTGGTTTGGTAACATCCATCCTAGTATATATTTCTAGAACAGTGAACATCATATTGTTCCACTTGCCAAAATGTCATGAATTTAAAGCTGGTCTCAGAAAATATCATCAATATTAGTTGTCAAATTTCCTTTGACTTAATGGAAGAACAATATTACATGCTCTCTATTGTGCAAGGTTGTCATTATTAAAGCAATTTAAATCAAAATCAGCTTTCTGGGCCACGCAGATACTCAGAATGCCTTTTTTTACAAACTCCAAACTAGTTGGGTCAATGAAGACACTTAAAGAGTTTAGAAGGCAAATAGCTTCTTATAACTGACTTTTAGAAATCTAATTTAGCGCTCTTCCCCATCTAGGCAGATCATGGTCCAAGATCCTTCCAGATAAGCATAGTAAGTCAGTATTAAGAAGGCGTTCGCTCTGCTTGCTAAATTTTGCTTTGGAAAATTGTGATTTTTCACAAAAATATTTGATTAATTTTCACATGGAATGTGAATGGATTCACATGGAATGCATTTCTTATTTTTAAGTTATTAATAAATTAATATTTTTAATTTCTATATTTTAATCTCTAATTTGGTAAGTATAATCCATATAACAAATAAAAAAAGAACAAGAAGCTCTTTGGAGTGCTTAATAATTTTTCATAGTATAAAAGAGTCTTGGGAACAAAAGTCTTTGCCCTAGAACCACGTGAAATTTTCTATCAACTAAGTTACTTTGAGAAGCTGCATTAATTTTTTAGAGTATTATTTGCACTAGTAAAAAAATAGTTTACCTCATATCGTCTCAAGCAAGTGCCCGAGATATACATATATGTATTCATTTCTTATATACATTTAGATTTTTTAAGTCTTTCCACGTGTATTAAGCAACTTGGGTTTCTCTATAAAATATCCCAGGGCTTCTCCGCTCAACTAACCAACACAAATCATTCACTTTGGGGAGAAAGGCACTTGGAGAGACAGATTTCTAGACAACTGCTTCCCCAAAACTATGTTATTACACTTGAGTGCTTGCTATACAGTTGGTGTAGAGTCACCTTCCTGCCACACTATTCAGGTTAGAAAATAAATCTACAGTGTGGTTGGGATCCCACTACCACCTTAAGACTAGCGCCATGTTCCCATGGTTCATCTACAGTTCACCTCCACTTTCCTTAGGAAATAATGAGAATGTGGGTACCTGGGTGGCTCCGTCATTTAAGTGACTGACTCTTGATTTCAACTCAGATCGTGATCTCATGGTTTGTGACATCAAGCCCCATGTCAGGCTCTGCGCTGACAGCATGGAGCCTGCTTGGGATTCTCTCTCTCTCTCTCTCTCTCTCTCTCAGTCTCTCTACCCCTCCCCCCTGTCACGTGAGCTCTCTCTCAGAATAAATAAACTTAAAAAAAAAGAGAGAGAGAGAGAAATAATGGGGACTTGAGGGAGAAATCAGAGGAGAGGGCAGAATTCTCTAGGGTGGCAGAAGGGAAGAAAGGAGAAGGATAAGCACAAAGTGAGGAAAGTATAAAGGGAATTCTGGGGGAAATAATTCTTAGTTACCTGCCATTTCTTCTCTCTGTGGAAACAAAATCTTGGACCAAATGCTAAATGCTTAACTCTACTTTTCCCTCTTCGTCCCACTACCAGCATCTGCCAGGCTGTACCTGCCCCAATTTGTTTCTTCCCCCTTCTCTATCTGACTCCTTTGTTCTCACCTTTTCTTACAGCAAGTATATCTCTTCTTTCTCTCTTCTTCCTTCACTTTTTTTGTATCTTCCCTTTTTCTAATTTTTAAAAGACTATCTTTTCTTGCTTTTTCCTTTTCAAATGAATATTCTCTCTCCTACTTTTCAAATTGTTTTCGCTCCTTAGCCTTAAAATGCATTTTCTTTTCCCATTCCTCCCTTCCCACATGAGGCAAATGGAGTTTAATTAACTAAAAAGCAACACCAAATCAGCATTTCTCAAACTTGAAACATTGGACAGGTAGGAACTACAAGTGTAATCTCAGAGGACTTTCAGTTTATAATATTTCATAATTGTATTTTCTTTTAAATAAAAATTTTCTGAATGATCTGGATGAATATCTTTAAAAAAAAAACAGCTCTACCATTTCATTTCAATGTCTCACCTTGTGCTCATATTTTCGATTGTGTAAGTTCAAGTTAAGGTCAAGTGATGTCATACCAGGTGTAGAAAGGGAGGATTCACAGTAGTTCATTGGGAGAATTGAGTCATCAAATGACACATAACAGCATAGACATATGTAGATTAAAAGAACCTATGGTAAAGAAATTAGTACAAAATCTACATGGTGCATGGATATATTTTACCTTGCATCACTTGAAAACAGTGAACTAACATATGTATGGTAGTAAATGTACAATGTTGTTCCGTTCCCAAGTCCAATAAAAGTTATATTAGGAAATCATTTAATACAGATTCCAAAAATGCCACAGTGTTAAATAACTCTTGAATGAAAAAATAAATAAATAAAAAGCAGCCTCAAAGATTTATCAAGAGACACCTTGAGGGGCGCCTGGCTGGCTCGGTTGGTTAAGTATCCAACTTCGGCTCAGGTCATGATCTTGCAATTCATGAATTCGACCTCATGTCGGGCTCTGTGCTGACAGTTCACAGTCTGGAGCCTGCTTCAGATTCTGTGTCTCCCTCTCTCACTGTTCCTCCCCCACTTGTGCTCTCTCTCTCTTTCTCTCTCTCTCAAAAAAAAATTTTAAAAACATTAAAATTTTTTTTAAAATAATGAACACATGCTGGGGCTCCTGGGTGCCTCAGATGGTTGAGTGTCTGACTCTAATTTCAACTCAGGCCATGATCCCAGGGTTTTGGGATCAAGCCCCGTGTTGGGCTCCACACTAAGCATGGAGGTTGCTTGAGATTCTCTCTCTGTCCCTCTGCCTCTTGCTCTCACTGTCTCTCTCTCTCTAAAAATAATAATGATGATGATGATGATAATAATAATAAACACATGCTTAGGGGGCTCTTTGATGACAACAGTCAAACATATGACTTCTTCTCATCTCAAAGAAGAGAAAGAATAGAAAAAAATTATATAGAGATAACAGCAACAAATTTTCCCAATTTAGAAAAAGACATACCTTTTGACATTCATGATACTTAATGAACACCAAGTAAATTAAACATAAAAAAAGCCTGCTGAGGCACGTCGTAATTCATCAGTTGGGTAAAAGTAATGTTGAAAGCAAAGTGAAAAGTGACACATATGTAAAGGGTAACAGCGATTCAATGGTTAAGGAAATATGGAGGCCAGAAGCCAGCAGAATGAAACCTTCAAAGTGCTGAAAGAAAAATCATTTGTCAACAAGAATGCTACATCCAGGAAAAATATACTTCAAAAATAAAGACAGAATTAATATGATCATATAAAAGTGAAAGATTGTCACTCGCAGATCTGCAACACGAGGAAGGATGAAGGAAATTTTCAGGCCGAAAGGAAATGATACCAGATGAAAATTCAAATGCTGATAAAGAAATGAACAGCATGAGAAGTGGTGAATACCTGGTATAATTTTTTAGAAGTCTGTTTTGTATTATTTCTCTTTTAATACATACAGTTGTTTAAACCTTACACTGTAATATTTTCTTTCG
The DNA here is from genome assembly GCF_007474595.2 of Lynx canadensis. Classification (NCBI taxonomy): domain Eukaryota; kingdom Metazoa; phylum Chordata; class Mammalia; order Carnivora; family Felidae; genus Lynx; species Lynx canadensis. Next base: position 139,916,308 of record NC_044311.2, read on the forward strand.
GTGTTCACAATATACGGAAGTTCACAATATGCGGAGGTCCAATACAGGTAACAACCATAGCATAAAAGCCAAGAGGATGTGGACCTATGTGTTCATTACCTATGTGGTTTACATCCATAAAGTTGCATTAACTTAAATGAACCATAAAAGCTAAGGATATATATGATAATCCCTAGTTCAATGGTTAAGAAAATGACACAGGACTTATACCTAAAATGCCAATAGGAAAAGTAAAACAAATTTCTGGCACTTTCAAGTAGTCTGAAAAGGGGCAAGAAAGAAATGAGAGAATGAAAAACAAAGAAGATGAATAAACAATCAAGTAATAAAGTGATAGATGCAAACCCAGTCACAGCAAGAATTAGATTAGACATTAATAGAATAACAATTCGATGAAAAGGTAGAGGTTATCAGAGTGGGGAAAAGAAGTGAGACTCAATTATATTCAGTCTATAAAAGATGACCTTTATACAGATACAGCTAGGTTGAAAATATATGGATGAAAGACGTTATTCCACACAAACAGTAATAATAAGAAGATGTAATAACTGTTTTAATGCCATACAACAGAGATTTCAAGTCTAAAGTTATTACTGGTGATAAAGAAGCTCTGTAGTAACAATAAAAGGGTCAACTCACCAAAAGGCAGATTAATAAAAATATCTATGTTTTTAATATCAGATTTCCAACACACAGAAGCAAAACTTAGCAGAAGAAAAGGGAGAATCAGACCAACTACAATTAGAGTTGAAGATTTTTAAATTTCTTTTTTTAGCAGTCGATAGGTCAACTAGCCAATACATAAGCAAGGGCGTAGAAAATTTGAGTTTTGCTATCAAGCTCAATGACCAGAATACCTGTGGCTACTTTACATTTTTAACATGAAGAATAATATATCAGAATCCCGTCTTAATGATAGTCGTATTAATTTGCAATAGCTTATTTCTAAATATACCAATAGAGTACCTATCTCCATTCAAATATTTCAAAAGCATTTAAGGCATATCCAAAATTTAGAGATTGTCCACTATAATGAATTAAATGTAGACAATTCCCATAACTCAGCGTCGTTGCACATATTACAAAGCAGTTAAGAACGTGGGCTCGAAATTCAGATGCTTCTCCTTAGTTACATGGCTGTAGGCATATTACTTCCCACCTCGTGATCCTTTATATTCTCCTCCGAAAACAGAGACAATGATAGCACATGTCTCATAGAGGTAAAGAAGATATTAACATCAATGTGGTATAGTTGTCCATGTATAATCCTCGAAAACAGGGGCCAATTTGCTTTGCATTTCAGTAAATAAATGAATTTTTACTTTGAAAGTGCAGATGAATCCAAATGGTGATAATCACAACAAGCCTATTAAAACCATTGAAGTCACTGGCGGTTTATCCCGCCAAGCTACTGAGATCAGAAAAGTTCAGATCTTTACGCCAAAGCCGAACCCCCTACGGTTCAGGAGATTTTGCCTGGAAATACATATGCCAGAATAGGGTTTTCAATTTGTTACTTTTTTGAAATCCGTAGTTTCCCCTCCATTGCACCCAAATGTTTTTTTATTTCCTTCCCCAGGCTGACAAAGAATATTGATTTTGGTAGTAAGAGGGGTCAGAGGAATTTACAATTTTTTTCCTCTTGAGAGTGTCAGCTTTAAAATGGCATTTAAGCAGTTTGCTTTTCTGTGCACTAAATTAAAAAAAAAAAATTATCTATAGCCAGCAAGAGATCCTACAAGGATGACCATTATTGAGACCACCTGCCTCCTGATGAAACTGAAGTTTGAAGTGGGTTTTTTTTTTCCCCCTTTTAGGTCGACCTTTCAGTCAAGTACAGTCCAGTTTTTAAATAACTTACCCAAGAATCTTTGATTGTTTTCACTAAATTTTCCCAAACTGACAAAGCTAGAATAAGATTGCCATTGACACTGACCAGGAAAGTCATCTTAAATGAGATAAATTCTGAAAAGTCCTGCTTTTCCTACTGGTATTTTATTTTAATAAACTTTCCGAAGAAAAAATATTCAACTTCAACTTCAGGGATAAAAAAAGAATAATTGAATATGTTCCCATTTTTTTTGTTATGAAATTTTAAAATTGCTTTCAAAGCAAGATTAAAAAAATAAACTCTACAAGTACCATTTTTCATCTCAAATTAACTTGTTTAACAAAATTTCAAAGCCAGATAATCGATCATTCATTTTAAAACACATAAATGTTCGTACTGAAGAACGCTTACCAAGGATATACAGCATTGCCCTATTATAATTTGTGAACTCCCCAAGTCTTCCTGTGAAGCCATAAGTTTCCACATTCTTTGTTAATGGCCATGACACAGGTCAGTTTCCTCAAAGTAAAAGGTGGGCTACTGGAAGCAGAATTATTTAGGGGACTTGTTAAAAATACAGACTTATGGGACCTGCCCCACTTCTTCCAGACAGGAATCTCTAAGAACAGGTGCCAGGATCCCAGATCATGCCTATGCAAACCAAAATTTGGGAACTCCTAGTCAAGGAGATTTGAGGGGTGACAAGAGAGCTTGTAAGTTCACAAAGCCCTCACCCTTATAAAGGAAGACAAGGATGAGGGTTTTATTATGTGTTCAATAGGTTGATGCCCAAATTTCTAGCCATCATCACATATGCCAAAAAGAGCATATATCCAGTATCTTTAATATTTATGAATACTCTCATCTCTTTAATAACATCAGGGTGCAAACTCTTAAAAAAACAATAATTATTTGTCAACTCCCAAAATAAAGTCAAAAAGGGAATTAAGGTCTAGAAATCAGGTGTCATTAAGGAAAGTAGAGCAAAAGAGCTTCCTCTGATATGTAGAAATGTAAGAAAAAATTTCCTAAAATTATGGTAAAATTACTCCTTATATTCCAACATCAAATATGTCACTCATTAGCCATCAGGAAAAAGGTGGTGTTGAAAATGGAGGTTCCGCTTCATTTACACCAGCAGAGTTTCAATCCATGTAAGATCTCCCTTTTTTTTCTATAAATAATTTCAAAACTATTTACTATTTGACGTGCTACGTTCTAAACGCATAGCAGCTAAGCCACAATCAATACGATGAAAGCCAATAATGAAGTGTAGACGGACATCTGCATAGCTTCAAAATGGTGTAGGTCATTACAGAAACCATGTAAGTGAAGACAGTGTGCTTCTGGCTGTCATTTACTCATAATTTGCTATTATAAAATCCTACAAGGAATTGTCCAGCTACTGCAAAGGATATTTGCAAAGTTAAGACTACGCTATTTCTAAGAGTGGCCCACGCATATTACGAAAACACCTAAAAAATAAACCCTGCTCTTGTAAATGGAGAAGCATGTGTATTTAACTTCAGTGTGTAGTATATATTAATTTTTGTTAATTAGTGCTAATATATTAATTTAAGAAAGCAAAGAAAAACTGTAGTTTGCTACGAATTTTATTAAATCTCAGCTCGTATTCAATGAAAGAGTATCAAATTGCCACGCTATATTACTCAGAAAACGCTCATCTTCCTGCAGTAATGTACTTTGTTCCATCCCAGATTTCACAAGCTAAACTGATTAGCGGCTCACCAAGAACTGTGAGAATTATTCAAAAGGACTGGAAGAGAGAAAACAGGATGTTGTGAGAAAGTCATATAAGGAACAGTGTATTATACTTAGGGACTTTGCATCCTAGAGCTCATAAAATAAAAAAAAGAAAAATCCATTGCCTTTTCTCTCAGCTCAGTGAGAGGGATACTTTATCAAACATCTCTGAAAATAGGACAGCCTGCTGGTTTTATCTTTTTAAACAGGGAATAAAACACATTGCTTTATTAGAGTTGTTTCAAGAATGCATCAAAGCAGAGGACTCTCAACACAGAAATCAAAGAACTGAAAAAAATCCCAACTGCTGTATCTTCCCCCCAAAATATAATTGGCTATAATTAATGTAGAGTTGAAAGACAGCTGGTAGAACTATGACTAAATCACATACAAAAGAGACCAAAGTATTCAACTTTCCTATAACCATAATCTCATGATATCCTGGTCATTAAATAGTTTATGTTTCTCACCATATAATAACATGATAATTTGGGGGAAATTACTTCTGAGAATTTTAAGAGCTTTAGGTGAATCAGGTACTCAACTGGGGTGACTTTTCCAAGCAGGACTTACTAATGAGACCCATACCTCAGTCATCATTTTATTTAACAGTGGTGCAAATGTGAGTTCAAGACAGAATCAATTCAGTGACATTTTCCCCTGGAAAAGAATGAGAAGTTCTGAGCAGGCAGCAGGTCGCATGCTGGCCTGTGTGCTTGTCTGAAGACTTCAGAGCAACCAGCCAGATTATGGGTCCCAACTTGTGAATCTGACTCATTCCCACAGTCAGGCTGTCCAAGTGTTTCCTTGGCTCCTGGTCCCTGCCCAGTCTCTTTCCTACCCCATCTTGGTCAGGCTGAAGCCACGTGTGACAATTAGCATCTCCCATGCTTTGAGCTCATTTCTACCAGAACAGTTTTTTTTTTATTCAGCTCCCAAAAATGTAATAAAAAGAGAAAGAAGAAGTTCATACTTTCATTTACTTTCCCTGAGGCCGGTTACAAAGTAACCAGGATATGGTAATAAATACTCCATTAGTGGGACTGGCAGCACAATGCCATGGTTAAAAACGTAGGCTGTGAGAGTAGAAAACTGGATGCCAGGAGCCAGAGAGGTGAGAAAAACAGGAGAATCAGAGTAAGGGAAAACAGGGAGTTGATAAAAGGGTACAAACTTCCACTTCTAAGAGGAATAAGGTCTGAGGATCTCCTGGAAAACATGAAGACTATAGTTGGTAACACTGCATTGTATAATCGAAAATAAGTAACCAAATAAATAATTTTTTTTTAAAAAGTGAATATAGTCTCTGAATTCACACAGATCTTGGAAAACTTTCTATCAATTATTAACTATGAGATTTGTGGCAAGTATGTTAACTATCTGTCTGACATAGAATGAATGTTCAATAAATGTTAGCCATGATTATCATTATTAATTATTACAATAATTATTATAGAAATAGTCAAAGGGCAGAGGACGAATATCAGCATGACGGGGTAGGAAATGGTTTCAAGGTTTTGAAGAGGAAATCAATGTCATGGATTGACTGGGGAAAAAAAAGACATGAGAAAAATGAAGACAAAGCAGAAAACAGAGGAGAAAAAAACTGTAAGAAATGTCATAGGTTACACGACCCAAGATTATTCCAATTTAATAGTATCAGGTACAGTTCCCACCCTGAGGGCAAAACATACCCATGGGCTCCTGACGCAGTGGATCCAATCGGATGTTCACAACAAGGGGACCCTCTCATTTAATGCCAACCAAAACATGAGGTAGAAGGGACTTCGGATCAAGAGTAGAACACAGTGCTTTCCATGAATTACAGCCAGACAAATAAGAACCACTAACAAGTGGTTCATGGGTCGATAGGCCCTTCTGGCCAAATGACTGCTCTGAGTGTAAAAAAAGAGTAGGGGACAAAAAGATGGAAAACTAAGTTGAAGAAAGTGGCAAACAAAAGCATACAAACCAAAGGTGGATGGGAAGGAGTTTCCAGTGAGCCGCTGATACTCTCCTGTTGCTTGAGCAATTGAAGAGAGGCACATTGCATGCAAGGGGGAAGAATTAGGTTCAAGGGGTTTGAAAAACCCAAGTTTCAGGGCACCTGGGTGACTCAGTCAGGTCAGCGTCAGACTCCTGGTTTCAGCTCAGGTCATCTGTCTCACGGTTTCATGAGTATGAGCCCTGCGTCGGGATCTGCACTGACAGTGTGGAGATTGCTTGAGATTCTCTCTCTCTCCCTCTCTCTGCCCTTCCCCTATTTGTGCTGTCTCTGTCTCTCTGAAAATAAATGAACTTTAAAAAAATTTTTTTTAATTAATAATAATTAAAAAAAAAAAAACAGTTTCCTGAAATTGTGGTGACAGGCAGTGCCCTGTCTGATGGGATTTTGGACTGGGAGCTTCTTTTTTAATTTTTTTTTTTTGAGACACACACAGAGAGAGAGAGAGAGAGAGAGAGAGAGAGAAAGCATGAGTGGGGGAGGGGCAGAGAGAGAGGGAAACACAGAATCCGAAGCAGGCTCCAGGCTCTGAGCTGTCAGCATAGAGTCCAATGCAGGGCTTGAACCCACGAACCCCGAGATCATGACCTGAGCCATAGTTAGAGGCTTAACCAACTGAGCCACCCAGGCACCCCTGGACTGGGGAGCTTCTTAACTATTTTGTTCACTGAGGACTCCCAGTACCAAGGGAGGGTGAAATAAACCAACACAGAGACCATCTTGTCGCCTGTTGTCTATCCCAGCCATTCATCCCCTGTGGTCTACTTCAATCTCTGACAGGCTTCAAGAACATATAACCTATCCCCTCAACACTGAAACCCTCTCTCACCCTCAGACTTCAAAAATTCAGAAATGGGCTGACATGCCATCTGTTGAATGTGTCTGTTCCCACTGCTCTGTTGTCATGCTTTCTCCAATTTTTGCCTCTAATCCATTGTTTTCCCACATAAACCTACTACGAGTTGCTTTAAAAAAATTAGTATGCATTTCCAAAGCAAATTCAATTAAGACCATGTTGACTGGGTATCATATGCCAAGCTCTGGGATTATAGTGCAATCTCACCAGCAGTCAGAGGGCTTTCAACACCTCGAGTGGGTCAGCAGCCTCTGACTTCACAGCCCCAAAGGCCTTGTGAAGCTAAACTCTAAAATCTACTGAGAGGATGGGGCGGTGCTCGATTTAGACCATGCAGTTTCCCCTTTAAACCATAGAATTCAATTCAGGCTTAGCAACAGCACTTGCCAAGACAGCCATGAGCTATTGGTCAAGTGAACTCTCCCTACCCCTGCCCCCCCGTCCCCGGCCAGTGAATCACAGGAGGAGCACAGAAGGTTCCATCCCATTAGCCACATGGACGATTTCAAGTGTAGCAATAATAAAAGGTATGTGGCAAACATAGCCTCAAAAAACAAATGCATCTACCAGTTAAGCAAAAGCAAACAATCTCACATCCAAAGACATCATCCTTGAAAACTCAACAGAAGGACTCTGGTCCCACAGTCCAGCAATAAGTGACTCAGTTGGTACAGTAATAACAACACCTTAAACCTGTAAAGTTGTTCGTGGTAGCTCATTTTCCCAGGTCTCATTGGATTCTCTTTCCTGGAGATGACATTTAAACAACGCAGCTTTTCTTCAACTTCCCAATTCATGATTTTCTATTTAATTCTCAATCCACCTCGGAACTTAAAAAATACATATAACAACCAAATAAATGGACCTCTTGGGGTCATATCAATTTAAGACAGTATTAGCCTGTTTCCAAAGACAAGATTGGCAATGATTTTCTCCATGCCAGATTTTATTTCAATAAAACAGGACCATAAGCAGTTATATTTACTAGATGAGGAGAAAAGATGTCACATGACCTTTTGAAAATTATAGTTACTCTAGTTAGTGATACTCTAATGGAGCAAAGAGGATCTTCTCTGTGTGTTCCTTTCACAGACAAGGGTTATTCCTTTGCATCTAAAAACCCAAAGGGTTTATTTCAAGATGTCCTATATTTTGGTCCCATATTCTTTTCACCATCACTGTGAGGTTTGAAAGCAATCAATACGCCATATCAAGTATCCTATGTTTCACGACGCTAAGAGAAAAGATCAAGGGTTGCTAAATTCTTGGAAAAGGATCATGTTCGTTACCAAACCCGTGAGCTACTGGGTGAATAGTATTCTCGAAGCACATACGTAGAGCCCTCGCCATGATGAATGGTTAGGACAGAATTTTGGAAGACTCTATATCCTACCATTGAGCATATAAACATCTATTGCCAGGAGCTTAACTGGGAAAGAGTTTGCACAAAAACACAACCTTGGTACATAGACTAGGGCTGGAAGCTTAGGAAGCAAAAATGAATAAAATGGAATAATTATAGAGGTAAGTGCTTTAGTTCCCACGGCCAACCAGAAACAAGTTTCTAAATTGTGAGAGTAACTGTCAAGGCAAGAAATTCTGATAGTTAAGGTAGGGTTTATCTCCCCTTCTGCACATAACTTTTCATAAAACGAGGAGCAGTGGATGTGAATGAGAAGTGTGCTGAACGGGAGGAAAGGGACTGCTCCCAGAGGAATTACACACAGAACAAAACTGTGGAAACTTCCACTGCGAATGCTTAAAGCATAATTTTTTTGGTTCCATTCTCCTCTTTCTATTCCTACTGTCTCCCACTTCCTCCTGTCATGCCAACATCTTCATCAGCCTTTGTTTTCATGTCGTGTAACAAAAGCCAGGGAAAAATAGTGGAAAGTACTACAAAAATGCACAAATGTCCATTCTGACCAGAGGTGACATCACTCTTCACATTCCCACTGGATCTGATTCAAAAAGGGAGAGCAGTGAGCTTAATTGAAATATAAAATGAGGAGAGAATCTAAATTGTACCTTTTCTTTGCCACAACAGCTAAATTTGCATTTTTTTTATATTTTCTAATCAAAAGAGCTAGCATTTCAGCAAACGAGCTGTTTCTGTTTCTGCCCAACTGTCATGAAAAACAGTGCAGAGCAGGAGTTGTTTTCCGTATGAAATATGGTAGATTGGAAAATGTTTGGAGTCCAAAAGCATATTCTGAAACTACCATTTTGTACATTTACTTTAACCTGGAATTAAGAAATTCTAAATTCTCCTGTCTACTCTGCTACTAACATTGACTCAGAATCTTCCACATTGCTAATATATTTCCTAGTTTACAAGACAGTCATCCTTTAAAGCTTCCCGAAAGTTGTCAGGCCATGAACAAAGACATAGTGTCCTGTCAACCTCTTAGGAGGCAGGGTAACCCAGTGGCTCAGATCTCCTACACTAGCATTAAGGATATCTGTGTGGGCGCTTGGGTGGCTCAGTCAGTTAAGCATCCGACTTCAGATCAGGTTATAATCTCATGGTTCATGAGTTCAAGCCCCGCATAGCCTGCTTGAGATTCTCTCTCTCTTCCTCTCTCTCTGCCCCTCACCCCCTTGCCCTTTCTCTCTCAAAATAAATAAACTAAAAAAATAATAATAATATCTGTGTTTTCACTTTAGTCTTATCATCTACTAGCTGTATAGTCTTAGACACACTTATCCCTCAGGTTTTCATTTGTAAAATCAGGAACATTGTTATAGACCTAATTATATATAGATTCCTTTAAAAATGTGAATTGCTTCTACATGCCAAGAGTTGTTCCAACCGCTGGGAAACACAGTGATCAAAAAAATACACAAGTCTTTGCCCTATAAACTCAAACAAAAACATAAACAAAAGTATCTTCATGATATGATATGTGTTATTAGTAAAATGAAGGGAATGATGTATAAGAGAGTGACCCATGGGGGCGCCTGGGTGGCTCAGTGGGTCGGGCTCAGGTCATGATGTCACAGTTCGTGGGTTCAAGCCCCGCATCGGGCTCTATGCTGACAGCTCAGAGCCTGGAGCCTGCTTCCGATTCTGTGTCTCCCTCTCTCTCTCTACCCCTCCCCACCGCATGCTCTGTCTCTCCCTGTCTCTCAGAAACAAATAAACGTTAAAAAATAAAAAAAAGAGTGACTCATGAGAGGCACATTGTAGATGGCATGGTCAGAGTTGGAATCCACAAGTAGGTGACAGTTGGCACCTGATATAAATGAACTGAGGATGCCAAGTCCAGACTCTAGAAGAGAGCGTTCCGAGCACATGGATCCACAGGTGCGAAGGCTCTAGGGCTTGGGGGAGCTTAACTTTTAGAAAGAATACGAAGGCAGGAGCAAAGGCAGTGGTGAAACAAACAGTAGGTGAAGTGATCCAAGAGCTAGGCACGGGCGGTAGAGACCGGGCTGGATGTGAACCGTGCTTACAGACTCTGCAGGGTACCTTCCGTTTGCGGCTTCAAATCCTCACTCCCCTGTTCTCCATTCTGTCGTGTGCCCAGGAGGTCGCCTTCTACTCCAATAAAAGGATCCTTTTCAGTTGGGTTGGGCCAGTGCGGGGCACTAGCACGGGGCGAAAGGGTAGAAGAGAGAGGGGGTAGGGGTGTGTGTGATCTCCCAACTGCCCTCCCATTAAATCCCTACTGGCTGCCTTTACTCTTCGATAAATGTCACAGCACCTGTCAGGTGTCCCTTGCCATGCACCTACCCCCTCCAGGCTCCCAGAAACCGCTCTCTCCCCTTGAGCCTCCAGGCCTTGGGGTGAGATGGCCTCCCTCCTTTGCGAGCCCCAGACTTCTGTACCATGCAGTACTGTCCCAATTATTTTCCTTAAACCCTGCCTACAGTTGTGAACGTTTATGAAGTTTCCTCAAGTTACCCAGAATGAATGTGCTATCTCTTTCTTGCCAGCACCCTGGTTGATGGGTAGAGCGAAGTAAGGATTTAGAGTTGAATCCCAAAGCATATAATGCATGTAAAATGATTTACAGTCTACATGGTAAGCACTTGGTATATGCTAACCCTCATGATTATCCTGTTTAGACAAAATGGCTGGCTGCAGAAAACATTTGAATGTTGCATCAAGAGCATCAGAGTTGCATGGAATCAGCCTCTCTTTGGGCCAGTGGCCAACAGTGGCCAAGCCAGGAGGTGGATTGGTGACAATAAGGCAGCACAGTTTGAATATGTTCATATAGAATGCTTGACTCTCTGCTTCATCCTCCCCATGTGAAAATGCAGAATGAATTACCATGAATAGAGGAGGGATAATAAACAGGGCACTCTGAATAAGTTAAGAAAAGGTGCAATCCCATGTTAAAAATGGGAGATGATCAAGGGAACATATCTGTGTAAGATTAGGTTTGGTCTCTTAAGTAACCTCTTGATAAAGTACATAAACTGAAAAGAGGCTAACTGAAAAACTGGAAGGCCTTCACCAAAAAAGACAAATAGAATGGTTGAATTTATTGCACCTAAAACACTGCTTGCAATAGAGCGTTAAATTCTTGTTTCTTTGCCTAAAAAGAGAATATATTGAAATTTGCTAAACAGAACATCAGATCTAAGTATACATTGCTCATTTGATAAAACCATGGCGTTTCCTTCATTGTAAGATAGAAATAGGAAGACATTTAATCAAAATGTAGGTTTGTATCAATATAGATTACACGTGTGTACTATTCTTCAAGGCTCTAGCAATTCCTTCTCAGAGAATTGCCTCCAAGATTACAAATTTTACGTTTCCGTGGGCAAACGGCAGCAAAGGTTTGAGCAAGAATCTGGTGATCTTGATGGGAGAAACAATCAGTATTGAGACACTTATTTGAAGTCTCTCTCTTCATTCCATAAAAGTTTGGGTCACAAAATTTTGGTTATTTTCCTGATGATTACAGCAGAGCCTCCAGCCGATGAAATAGAAGTTTATCACTTTTCCCTGGAATGGGCCACAAGTAGGGAAACTTTAATAGTGCTCACCAAACTGTATTATTTAGTCTGAAATAAGTATGGTACAAAGGGTAATGTTTAAAATTATGTAGTAGAGGGGCACCTGGGTGGCTCAGTCGGTTAAGCATCTGACTTTGGTTCAGGTCATGATCTCGCAGCTTGTGAGTTCGAGTCCCACTTCAGGTGAACCCTGCTTCTCTTTCTCTCCCTCTCTGCCCCTCACTTACTTGCACCCTCTCTCTCTCAAATTAATTAATTAATTAATTAATTTAATAAAATAAAATTAAAAAGTAGTAGGATTGAACAGTGTAGAATTTTTTACAAAGCCCCCAAATTCAAGCCTGGTCATTTTTCCTACTTACCTTAGAGGAGAATATTTCTGTTTATAAAATAAAAGTTTCCTTTGACAATGAAGCCACTGAAGCCAATAAGCAAGGTCATTGGAGTCTTATGTCAAATGCTAAGCATCAGAAGAGACATTCCGGAGGAAGAGGTGTAGTTGGTTTAAACAGTGTTGGGAAAAGAGATAAGATTTAAATTACATTGTCCATCCAGAGGCTCGAGGATATGTAGATACAAACTTTCCAATAAATCACTTTGCCTTTATTTCACTCTAGTCAATGTCGATTGGAAGTTATGGAGAATAAAAAATACTTCTCGTCTCTACCAAAATCTGTTAAAATTAACCTCTTGTACAACTTCCTTCTTTAAGCTAATAGCTGGCTATTCTTTACTCTCGGTCTTACAATCTGCTCATTCTTTATGTATTCATTTATTTAACAGAGTAAATGAGTACAATGTCTACTAAGTACTAGAAACAACTCCAAACAAAAACCACATGATAGTTTATTAAACAAACATGATCTTGCCATGAAAAGTGGTAATAATCTCTATCTATAAGGTACTGATTAAACACTGATCAGCTAAACAACACAATCATTATTTACAGTCACACCCGGATTCCACAGAAAAGATGAAACAAAAATAAACAAAAAAACATGAGGCATCACCTTTGCCATACTTTCATTTAACCTCGTATTTATACCAAATGTGAAGAAGACGATTAAGAACAAAAAGCACAGACAAGCCATGATATTAATATCAGGTCTGACCTATCACAAAATTCATCTTACCTGGAAGGGTAAATCAACTGCAGCACTAACGGGAGGGAGGCTTCATTTCTACCAAAGGAATTTGACAAGAGTATTTTTTCTGGGCGAGGGCAGTAGTAGATACACATTGCTTGCAGCAGATAAGCTTAGATCATGTCTCTTCTAAAATGGACTCTACGTAAACCCTTCTCATTCTTTTCTAAACACTTTCTAAGGTACCTGCACACTTTAACTTTGAAAACTCGACTTCATTTCCTTTCAAGGCACTTACCTCACTGAGGGTTAATTTTTTAGCAAATGACAATCCTTAATGACCCACTTTCTAAATGGAAAGCTTAAAAAAAAAACACAGTACTCAACAACAAATCCTCAAAGTACAAAAGCAATGACACTTCGAAAGTAAGCTTCCATTCAGCTCCAGGGTTATCTTTAATACTCACAGATCTCGTCCTCGTGTGGACTTAACAGCTGTGCTTTAATCTACTTAAGATCTGGTACTCGTATCTTCTATTATGCCTTTTGATAAGACCAAAGAAGCTTATGGAGACTGTGCTGTCCCTGAGATTATAAATTAAGGAGCTACTAATCAAAAGAAGAAGAAAAAGGAAAGATGCGACATTGGCAACGGTTTTAAATAACAATTCTGGGCCCCGCTCTGAGTCAGAGATTGAGTGTTGGGAAAGAAAAATAAGAAAACGTTCACCTCTCTATTCCAGAAATAGACACCAGGAGCTGGGCCGTCCAGGAGAATCAAAGAGGCTCCAACCTGGGTCGGGCCCCAGCCAGCACGGGGCACCTTCAGGTACAGCCCCTGCCCTCCCTTAGACCCATTTCTTCCCTTCACATTAGTGCCTAACAGTCTTGCCTTTGATTATTGCCTCTTTAATTCTCATAGGGTTTCCGATCAGATCAATACCGGTTGAGCGAATATATTTCATATAGTGGAAAATATTGCCATTGGCAAAAACAAAAATCACATTATTTACATTAAAGCACACATGAGAGTCACTACAAATATGAGTGCACTTTTAAAATAAATTTAATTAGCGTTTTAACAAATCAATATTTTATTTTAAAAATTATATACTTTTTTGAAAATCAAATGAATAGTCATATTTAAAATAATTGAGTCACATTAAAACCAAAACATCATAACGCTCTAAAATGTGTTGTTCAAAACTTATTATTCTGTGCATCATTCCCAACTTAAAAAAAAAAATTATCAGAAAAACAAGCTTTACCAGTTCCTTTATAACATGTGGGGTTTTCTGTGGTAACTGAAATAAGTTTAAATAAGAAATAAAGAAAACTCCAGAAAGCTGTGGAAATCAAATGCTGTGACAGAAAGCGTGAAAACCCTTCCATAGGACCATTGTGCTTTTCTGATAATACCCAAGTCCGTACCAATCAGAGCTTTGAAAAATCATGTCAGCTTTTGGTGCAAACGAATAATCCACGTTGACAAATATGACAAGCGACCTGAATATAGCACCGTCTATTGATTATAATGGAAGACAATTTGTTGTCAGGCAACCGATGTGACTATTAGAAACCCTACACATATTCCAATTCACTTTCCTTGTTTTCATACAAGTACCAGAGAGTCTGAAATGAATTTTTATTTTCATGAGATTAAGGTTTTGGGTTTTTTTTTTACGTCACTTACCTAATATTTACTAAATTTCCACTAAGTGTCCAGGATTGCATGTACTGTCTAATAGGGTAGCTACCAGTCATATGTGGCCACGTAAACTTAAGTTTAAATTGATTATCGAGTGCACATGGAACATTCTCCAAGATAGATCATATACTGGGTCACAAAACAGCCCTTCATAAGTATACAAGAATTGAAATTATACCATGCATACTTTCAGACCACAATGCTATGAAGCTTGAAATCAACCACAGGAAAAAGTCTGGAAAACCTCCAAAAGCATGGAGGTTAAAGAACACCCTACTAAAGAATGAGTGGGTCAACCAGGCAATTAAAGAAGAAATTAAAAAATATATGGAAACAAACGAAAATGAAAATACAACAATCCAAACGGTTTGGGATGCAGCGAAGGCAGTCCTGAGAGGAAAATACATCGCAATCCAGGCCTATCTCAAGAAACAAGAAAAATCCCAAATACAAAATCTAACAGCACACCTAAAGGAAATAGAAGCAGAACAGCAAAGGCAGCCTAAACCCAGCAGAAGAAGAGAAATAATAAAGATCAGAGCAGAAATAAACAATATAGAATCTAAAAAAACTGTAGAGCAGATCAACGAAACCAAGAGTTGGTTTTTTGAAAAAATAAACAAAATTGACAAACCTCTAGCCAGGCTTCTCGGAAAGAAAAGGGAGATGACCCAAATAGATAAAATCATGAATGAAAATGGAATTATTACAACCAATCCCTCAGAGTTACAAACAATTATCAGGGAATACTATGAAAAATTATATGCCAACAAATTGGACAACCTGGAAGAAATGGACAAATTCCTAAACACCCACACTCTTCCAAAACTCAATCAGGAGGAAAGAGAAAGCTTGAACAGACCCATAACCAGCGAAGAAATTGAATCGGTTATCAAAAATCTCCCAACAAATAAGAGTCCAGGACCAGATGGCTTCCCAGGGGAGTTCTACCAGATGTTTAAAGCAGAGATACTACCTATCCTTCTCAAGCTATTCCAAGAAATAGAAAGGGAAGGAAAACTTCCAGACTCATTCTATGAAGCCAGTATTACTTTGATTCCTAAACCAGACAAAGACCCAGTAAAAAAAGAGAACTACAGGCCAATATCCCTGATGAATATGGATGCAAAAATTCTCAATAAGATACTAGCAAATCGAATTCAACAGCATATAAAAAGAATTATTCACCATGATCAAGTGGGATTCATTCCTGGGATGCAGGGCTGGTTCAACATTCGCAAATCAATCAACGTGATACATCACATTAACAAAAAAAAAGATAAGAACCATATGATCCTGTCAATCGATGCAGAAAAGGCCTTTGACAAAATCCAGCACCCTTTCTTAATAAAAACCCTTGAGAAAGTCGGGATAGAAGGAACATACTTAAACATCATAAAAGCCATTTATGAAAAGCCCACAGCTAACATCATCCTCAATGGGGAAAAACTGAGAGCTTTTCCCTGAGATCAGGAACACGACATGGATGCCCACTCTCACCGCTGTTGTTTAACATAGTGTTGGAAGTTCTAGCATCAGCAATCAGACAACAAAAGGAAATCAAAGGCATCCAAATTGGCAAAGATGAAGTCAAGCTTTCGCTTTTTGCAGATGACATGATATTATACATGGAAAATCCAATAGACTCTACCAAAAGTCTGCTAGAACAGATACATGAATTCAGCAAAGTGGCAGGATACAAAATCAATGTACAGAAATCAGTTGCATTCTTATACACTAACAATGAAGCAACAGAAAGACAAAGAAACTGATCCCATTCACAATTGCACCAAGAAGCATAAAACACCTAGGAATAAATCTAACCAAAGATGTAAAAGATCTGTATGCTGAAAACTATAGAAAGCTTATGAAGGAAATTGAAGAAGATAGAAAGAAAGAAATGGAAAGACATTCCCTGTTCATGGATTGGAAGAATAAATATTGTCAAAATGTCAATACTACCCAAAGCTATCTACACATTCAATGCAATCCCAATCAAAATCGCACCAGCATTCTTCTCAAAACTAGAACAAGCAATTCTAAAATTCATATGGAACCACAAAAGGCCCCGAATAGCCAAAGTAATTTTGAAGAAGAAGACCAAAGCAGGAGGCATCACAATCCCAGACTTTAGCCTCTACTACAAAGCTGTAATCATCAAGACAGCATGGTATTGGCACAAAAACAGACACATAGACCAATGGAATAGAATAGAGACTCCAGAATTGAACCCACAAACGTATGGCCAACTAATCTTTGACAAAGCAGGAAAGAACATCCAATGGAAAAAAGACAGCCTCTTTAACAAATGGTGCTGGGAGAACTGGACAGCAACATGCAGAAGGTTGAAACTAGACCACTTTCTCACACCATTCACAAAAATAAACCCAAAATGGATAAAGGACCTGAATGTGAGACAGGAAACCATCAAAACCTTAGAGGAGAAAGCAGGAAAAGACCTCTCTGACCTCAGCCGTAGCAATCTCTTACTCGACACATCCCCAAAGGCAAGGGAATTAAAAGCAAAAATGAATTACTGGGACCTTATGAAGATAAAAAGCTTCTGCACAGCAAAGGAAACAACCAACAAAACTAAAAGGCAACCAACAGAATGGGAAAAGATATTTGCAAATGACATATCGGACAAAGGTCTAGTATCCAAAATCTATAAAGAGCTCACCAAACTCCACACCCGAAAAACAAATAACCCAGTGAAGAAATGGGCAGAAGACATGAATAGACACTTCTCTAAAGAAGACATCCGGATGGCCAACAGGCACATGAAAAGATGCTCAACGTCGCTCCTTATCAGGGAAATACAAATCAAAACCACACTCAGATATCACCTCACGCCAGTCAGAGTGGCCAAAATGAACAAATCAGGAGACTATAGATGCTGGAGAGGATGTGGAGAAACGGGAACCCTCTTGCACTGTTGGTGGGAATGCAAATTGGTGCAGCCGCTCTGGAAAGCAGTGTGGAGGTTCCTCAGAAAATTAAAAATAGACCTACCCTATGACCCAGCAATAGCACTGCTAGGAATTTATCCAAGGGATACAGGAGTACTGATGCATAGGGGCACTTGTACCCCAATGTTTATAGCAGCACTCTCAACAATAGCCAAATTATGGAAAGAGCCTAACTGTCCATCAACTGATGAATGGATAAAGAAATTGTGGTTTATATA
Source organism: Lynx canadensis (assembly GCF_007474595.2). Lineage (NCBI taxonomy): Eukaryota > Metazoa > Chordata > Mammalia > Carnivora > Felidae > Lynx > Lynx canadensis. The sequence continues at coordinate 139,933,718 of NC_044311.2, forward strand.
CACAATGGAATACTACGTGGCAATGAGAAAGAATGAAATATGGCCCTTTGTAGCAACGTGGATGGAACTGGAGAGTGTGATGCTAAGCGAAATAAGCCATACAGAGAAAGACAGATACCATATGTTTTCACTCTTATGTGGATCCTGAGAAACTTAACAGGAACCCATGGAGGAGGGAAAGGAAAAAAAAAAAAAAGAGGTTAGAGTGGGAGAGACAGCCAAAGCATAAGAGACTCTTAAAAACTGAGAACAAACTGAGGGTTGATGGGGGGTGGGAGGGAGGGGAGGGTGGGTGATGGGTATTGAGGAGGGCACCTTTTTGGATGAGCACTGGGTGTTGTAGGGAAACCAATTTGACAATAAATTTCATATATTGAAAAAAAATAAAAATAAAAATAAAAAAATAGATTGATTAAAGTGCTCATTAGCCACATGCGGCCAGTAGCTACTTTATCGCACAACAGACATAGAATACCGCCATCATCATAGACAGCTTTATGGGACAGGACTATCCTATAGTCTTGCTACTCAAAATGTGATCTAAGATTCAATGGCATCCACCTAACTGGGTGTGTGCTAAAATCTTGTTGAAATTGTTAAAACAAGATATGAGGTGATTTGTATTCACGTTACAGTTTCAGATACAGTGCTTTCATCTGGGATCTTGTTAAAAGGCAGATTCTGATTCAGAAAGTCTGGAGTAGGGCCCAAGATCCTGCATTTCTAACAAGCTTCCGGGTGACATCGATGCGTTTGGTTCATGGACCACACTTCAAGTAGCAAGGATCTAGAAGAAATGAAAATAATGTAACAACAGGCTTTTTTTTTTTTAAGTTTATTTATTTATTTTGAGAATGCACAAGTGTGGGAGGAGCAGAGAGAGAGGGACAGAGAGAATCCAAGGGCTGATAGCGCAGAGCCTAACACGGAGCTTAATCCCATGAACTGCTAGATCATGACCCAAGCTGAAATCAAAAATCGGACGGCCGCTGGGGGCTCCTGAATGGCTCAGTCAGTTGAGAGTCTGACTTCTCAGGTCAGGATCTTATGGTTCGTGAGTTCAAGCCCCGCGTCAGGCTCTGTGCTGACAGCTCAGAGCCCGGAGCCTGCTTCAGATTCTGTGTCTCCCTCTCTCTCTGCCCTTCCCCCACCCATGCTTGCTCTCTCTCTCTCTCTCTCTCTCTCTCAAAAACAAGTAAACATTAAAAAAAAAAAAAGTTGGACACTCAACTGACTGAGCCACCCAGGTGCCCAAGGATAGGCTTCTGACCTCAGAAAACACACCTTCTCTGATAAAAATAAGATTTCAACATATTATCCATTGATACAATAAAGAATTGGGAAGAGCTAATTGATTTGGAAGAGGATATTATGAAACTAGTTTTATAGGTAGTGGCCAAACCTTGCAATGATTATTACCATTGTGATAGTCACGGGTGAGTACAGACCATAAGAAAGAAACCACTGGGTGGCTCAGTCAGGTAAGCATCCGACTTTGGCTCAGGTCATAATATCATGGTTCGTGGGTTTCGAGTCCCATGTCAGAGCCTGGAGCCTACTTCAGATTCTGTCTCTCTCTCTGCTCTCTGCCCTCCCCTGCTCGCACTCTGTCTCTCCCTCTCTCTCTCTAAAAAATAAACACGAAAAGAAAAGAAAAAGGAAAGAAAGAAGCACAGAAAGTATTATGGTGAGCACTCAGTCTGTGAAAATAGACCGGCTCCATGAGCAAAAAATGAGGGGAAAGAAACAAGGAGAAAGTGAACGTTCTGGTTTTAGAAACGTCCACCATTAGGACTGGCGGGAGTGGTAGAATACTGCAGAGATTCAAAAAAGTAAAGAAGCAGAGTTAACACAGTTGGGAGATCACCATTTACAAAGAATATAACCTCAAACTAGCATTTTAGGCATGAAACTCGCTGCTTCACAACAAAAGAAAAGGATACGAAGGCAAAATAGATTGCCACTTTCCAGGAACCTAACTTGTCGAGAAAATAGAGATAAACGAGGAAATATCTCCCAGCTACCAGATTGTTTTTTTTTTTTTTAAACCATCCAAATAATGGTGCTGCCACAACCCATACCCACAGCCACCATCCTGAGGAAAGTGCAGACGTCTCTGGTGGTTTGCAGAATTTTCCTGCCCGAAACTGTACTATACTGAAGGTACTTGTGTGTCTAGAGTAAAACTACTTTACTCACGAGGCACTTCGGTTAAACACAAGTAGAACCAAGTAGCATTTGGAGGAAGGGAAGACATCGAGCTAGAAAATATTTCTGCAGTTCGTCTTCATAAACACAGTCAGCACAAAGATCAGATCATCCGTTTCCTAAAATAGTTCTACCATATTGAGATCCTTCTCTAATAGGAGGCTGGACACCTGGGAGAAGAAGTGGCCCTAGTGTGATGTCACGGCCATCGTCATCATCATCACCATCATCATCACCATCGTCTGTTCCAGGACATGTGCTAATTCTTCGCTGTGGATTATTTCATGGCACCGAAGGAGGAACAGATTGAGAAGTTGCTCCGTCTCTTTTCACAGCAAGCGCTGATTACATTCAAGCCTCTCTATGAAGAGGAAAGTAAATATTTAAGAGACAAAACTGTAACTTCGGCTCGTTTTTGTTCATCGGGTAGAGAAAGCGCAATAATGCAATCTAGTTTACATTGTGGCTTGACTTGTAATGAAACGAAACGGATTGTATACATTCGCATCACCAACTCTCGTCACCACCGACTGCCTCATGGTACTAAAAAGAAAAACCTACCTCAGAACTATTTGAAGGTATGAAATACGTGATCCCCTCAAGGAGATTTTAGTCAACGCTAGTCACAAGGTAAGTAAAAGTATTCAGCTTTGTTTCCTTCAGTGGAAACACGTCTTTGAGAACCTCTTACTCCTGTGGAGAAAGTCTGTCTCGTCAACGATATCACTGAATTATTTTACTTAACAAAAGTTGTTGGGGCTGTTTGCCTAGTAACTTCATCCTCCTCTTAGGTAATGGGCTTAAAGCAATTAAACAGCAACACCACGATTCTGCCTGCTGGGCTAATCTTGCCACCAATAGAAGTTTCTTTGAAGTGGAGCTTTGTGTAACGAGCAGAAGAAAAGAAACTGTGGGAGTGAGAGTGTCCCAGACAATAATCATCCAGAAGATGGTTTTTCTTTTCTTTCCTGGAAGCAAGAAGAGCTATACAATCCAGCTATCACCAAAGACAGAAGTTACTTCGGGGAATTCGAAAAGAACGACGTGAGCGAGTGCTATCGACTCTGTTCTGCACAGCTGTGTGCAAGAGCAACAGGAAGGGAAATGCTAAGACAAGAGAGGTCTGGACACACAGGTGACAGGCCCCATGTAATTAAAGAAGGAAGAATCCATTTTAATGATGGCTTCACACAGGAACAGACAAAACACTGAGAATCAAATCCAGTTGTGGTCTCAGCTGTGGATGCGGCTGAGGAGTGAATATTGTGGAACAGAAACAGAAAGTCTCAGACCCAAACATTACCAAAGGAGTTTAGGACAAAGACAGAGATAACACAATAACTCCCCTATTTCATAATTCTTGCGCCTCTCAAATCCTCAGTGGAACGACCAAACAAATAAAAGGAAAAAAATGGGAACAAATAGATATTATCATAGGACACTTAAACAAGAGGAAGGGTGGTGTACACAGGCCGGAAGCTTCAGGAAGCTCCGCTGCACGGACTTTTGTCAAGACCATATGAAGAGACGCGCCAACCTGGGGGGTAACAAATACACAGATGCAGCCAGCCTGGGGAGTAAGGAGATGGGAACCCAACCAGCACCCTAATTTAGAGTGATGATCTGGGAATTGAGTCGCAAATCACCGCATCAAAAGGCGCTTTGGAAAATATAATAAATGTTGGCACTCCAAACAGTGCACTACAGCAGTCCTTCCAGGCTTGTATTCGGTGCAGAGAAATGGGGCATGGAAGTGTCACGGCGTGGTGGCGAGAAGAACCTACTGTTGCTGGAGGTCATTTTGAACAACCACTGCCAACCACTGAAAACCCTGTGGAGGGGTGCACATAGGGGGATGGGCTAAATGGGCGATGGGCATTAAGGAAGGCACTTGTTGGGAGGAGTGCTGGGTGTTATATGTAAGTGATGAATCACTAAATTCTACTCCTGAAACCAGTATTATTATTATACTATACATTAACTACTTGGATTTAAATAAAATTAAAGAACGAGAGACAGAGTAGAAAAAGAGAGAAGAAGGAAAGGAGAAAGAAAAAGAAGAAAGAAAGAAAGAAAGAAAGACAAGGAGAAAGAAAGAAAGAAAGAGAAAGAAAGAAAAAGAACAAAGGGAGAAAAAGAAAAAAAGAGAAGAAAGAAAGACAAAGGAGAAGAGAAGAGAAGAAGAAAGAAAGAAGAAAAAAGAAAGACAAAGGGAAAGAAAGAAAAAAGAAGGAAGGAAGAACCCTGTAGGAATGAACCTTGCAAATGCCTCTGGCAGCATTCTTTCTCCTCACAGACAACTTCAACCCTAATCCTAGAAGAAAATTTAACTAAACATAAAAATATGCTTTCTCTGTCTCTGAATTCCAAAGTTCGAAATCAGGTTCCACATAATCTCAGCAAGGACGATTTCACTTCTCATGAGTGGATAACCTATATCTTCTGTAATGATGAACAGACAGAAAAATAAGACATTTTAATAATAACACATGTTCTAACCCATGTTTAACACTAAACATGTTTAAATTTGTTTATAAGCATGCAGGCCTACCTGAAATATCAAAGCTGATTTCTACCTGTGAAATAGCCTTCTTGATAGAAACAGAAGAAAACTTTGAAACTCTCTTATTTGTATTGTACATAAAGATTTTTTTAAGTTTATTTATTTTAAGAGAGAGAGAGAGAGAGAATGGGCATTAGCAAGGGGAGTGGCATAGAAAGAGGAAAATTGAGAATCCCAAGCACGCTCTGCACTGTCAGCACAGAGCCCGACACGGGGCTTGATCTCATTACCATGAGGTCATGAGCTAAGCCGATAAGGACGCTTAACCTACAGACTCCCCACATCCATGAACTTTGAAAGGGCAGTGCATCTACAAAACAGAACAGCCTGAGATAAGGGGAAGTTGCTTGCAGAGCAAATTATGGTTCCAAATATTAGCCAGTGGAGGCAGCAAGCAGCAGATTGGTTGCTACAGAAAGTAGAAATACGACTTACCCTGTCCCCCAAAATATTTATAGGACATAGAAGAAAATAGCAAAGGGATCAAGATTGTGAGTGAAAACACAACAGGAAGGTATAAGATTGATCCAGGAGTTCCCCTGAGTTCAGAGTAAGAATTCTAAAAGCAGTGATTTGATGAAGAAAAGCCCTCTGCAGAAGAGGGAGGGAGAGGTAGCAAAGAAAATGAAAATGAAGGTAAGTTCACTGAGCTAAAGAGAGCTGAGACTTTAAATCAAAAGAGGCTATCTGGATAGTAGGCAAAATAAGAAATAAAAGCTGAAACAGATCTTGATAATGACAAGAATAAAGAAAAAAGAAAAAAACTGAAGTCATCCAGGCAGAAACCCAGGCAACATACAAAAATAAGAAGAAAAGCCACCTCGATGTCGTAGTTCTCCTCCACAATTCTGTATTTCAAAAGAAACTGTTCAGTGTCTGTAAAGTTAAGATGCCTATTGATTTGGACTTGAGAAACCAATTTCCAGCCAAGCTATCACTCATGTTTGGAGGCAACAAAGACATTTGCATATCCAAGAACTTAGAAAATGTCCTTAATGTGTATTACCTTTTTTAATGAGACGTTACAGCAACCTCTGAAATAAATCAAAATAAAAGAATTTTTGGTGAGCAAGAGAATCTGTAACTGTTAGAATTATTGCCTGAGTAATTATTAATGTAGTCATAGAACAGCAACAGCATATAATTCTCTAAATATGTGTGATCAACATAAAAAAAAAGAGTGTGATGAGATAGGAAAAAGAAAAAGAAAAAAGACAAAGAAAAAAAGAGGGAAGGAAGAAAAGGAGAAAAAAAGGAAGGAATGCTTACTCTATCATATGAAAAAGGAGACTTTTCAGTCTGTGATTAATTAGTTTAAAACATAAGTTCTAGTATATTTTTATTTAGTTTGATGATAATATTTAAAAAGAGAATATCTAAATCATTGTAAAAGTAGCGAGAAAGATTAAACAATATCTTAGGGTACGGGGAACGTATGCTCATTGGAGATAAAAGAAAAACGCTTTTCTCAAATTCATAGGTAAAAGCTTCAAAATAAGTATTTTGGGAAGCAAAGATTGGTAGATTTACCCCACACCCACATTACAGTCATTGCTGTAGTTATTTACAAATTTTTATTTTACATTATGATTAAGTATGCAGCCCAATACACTGAATATATTTCTTTTATTGTTTTAACTTTTTGAAGTTTATTTATCTATTTGAGAGAGAGAGTGCATGTGCGAGCAGGGGAGGGGCAGAGAGAGAGGGAGAGACTGAATCCCAAGCAGGATCCGCACTGTTAAGGCAGAGCCCAACGAGTAGCTTGATCTCACAAACATGAGATCATGACCTGACCCAAAACCAAGCTGTTCACTTAACTGACTGACCCACCCAGCTGCCCCTGAATATATTTCATTCCACGGTATTGGTTTAGTCATTCTCAATAAATCTGCCATGGTCAATGTTGGCTGTCCACTCAACATTCATCCCTTCATTCTCACACAGGACCCGTGGTTGGGGAGAAGCTGACTACCGCCACCCCCGGCTCAACACCAGGAATGGATCCTCTTTAAACGTATTTATTTAAATAATCTCTACATCCCACGTGGGGCTGGAAATCACCAGCCCAAGGTCAAGAGCCACACACTCTTCCAGTTGAGCCAGCCAGGCACCAGAAATGGATCCTTTTTAGTTTTAGCAAAACACCTCACTCCATTCCCCCAGCCCCAGTTCGTATTCCTAAATGGTCAAATTCAGAGTAAGCTGACAGACTCTTGCTTGAATAGTAGAACGCAGTGCTCAACACCTTCCTCTGAATACTGTCATGCCTTGTCCCCAAACTACAAAATGCTTTTTAGTAATGGCACTGGTAGATAAACAGAACCAAGAAAAAGGCAAGGAAAGGAGTCAGAACCACCGGATTGCTAGAGTTCTGGACTTCCAGTTATAGGAGCCAATAAACTTTCTCAACCTTACGCCACTTTGAAATGAAGTATATTTTTTAGTGTTCTTGAAAACATCCTAATTGATACAAACTTCCTTTGCTGCCTTTTTTTTTTTTTAATTTTTTTTTCAACGTTTTTATTTATTTTTGGGACAGAGAGAGACAGAGCATGAACGGGGGAGGGGCAGAGAGAGAGGGAGACACAGAATTGGAAACAGGCTCCAGGCTCTGAGCCATCAGCCCAGAGCCTGGCGCAGGGCTCGAACTCACGGACGGTGAGATCATGACCTGGCTGAAGTCGGACTCTTAACCGACTGTGCCACCCAGGCGCCCCCCTTTGCTGCCTTTTTAAAGGTGCTAAGAAACTCTTGATTTTGTGGGATCCAATCAACATTGCTTCCATCAGTCTGGTAGCTCAATGGGTAAGGCAATGTACATTTATCAATTGGGTGCCATAGGCAAAGATTTAAAATTTGCTTAGGCTTCAAGTTTTCCAGTATATTAAAATTTCCTAGCTATATAACCTAGGAATCTAGCTATATAACCGAGGAATGTCACTGAGACTTTACAACTTCCCAAGACCCTTAACAATATACATATCAGAACATTCTCTTCATGGATGACAAATCCTGGAAAATAAACCACTTTTTAAACAATAAGACTTAGTAGGAATAAATAGCATTAAAGTTGGCCTTAAAAAGCCAAGAATAAAAAGTAAAAGGCTTCATATAACTAATTTATATATATAGGGAGGAGCTAAGTCAAATGCTTTTGTAGCTTTCCCTATTTTTCGGTTTACTCATCAAAATGAAGGTATGTGTCTACTTGCATGTTAAATATGATGCTACTCTGGTTTTCACCGTATCAGGAACCACATTCATCAGCACCAAGAGAATAATTTTAGGAAAGGCTTCTTAGATCACTTCCTCTAAAGCAGGGTTATGAGGGGCACACCCGCACAGGGCCATTCAATGCAAAGAAAACGACTTGACCAGACTCTGCGTTTCTGGAATTGGAGACCTCCCACTCACTCACTAATTGTTCCCAAGACGGCTGGTTTTGCAAAATCTTTAACATTCCCACCTAGAGAAGTACCCCTGACAGAAATTGTCCCTGCTGTGCTCCAGTTCCCTTAATTAGGGAGAACTGGAAAAGAAGACCATATTGTGAGGAAGATACAGGTTATGTGCCACAAGTAATAAATGACACTGGAGCAGAATAAGGGAAATCTGAATGTTAGCCCCAGGTATCTTTATTTTTTTTTTTCCTCTTAAAGTAAGCTACAAAATATCTCTAAGCGTCTAAATGAGTCGAGTATGCAGGCTTCGTTTTGAGAATCAAATGGAACAAAACGTTAAGAAATGTTTAGTATCACATTTATTCCTACTCCAGGTGAGTGACTTCTATCCCTGACTTCCTAGTGCTGGAAATATTTGATTTTAGAGCTGATTGTTTTTTCTTCTCTCACAGTCTCACTATTTTTCTGTCGATCTGTTGTTACCTACGTACGTCCTCAAGTAATTTGTGTAAGGATGATTTTGAGTTTGGAAACGAGCCATCAAGGGATTTTGAAAAATGCACTTTGTTCCACAGACTGTGATGAATGTAAGCGCAGGAATTAGCATCGGGTAGTCTCTTAAGGAATTTCCCAGCCTAATAATTCTATTATTCATGTAGGGAAAGTCTCTGAACCTTGGAAGTGGGGTATGAATCATATCCCCAAGAGCTGAGGAACTTGGCAGTGGAGTAGGTGACCCGGAATAAATACTCTTGTATACTTTCCAAACTGTTATGGTCACTCTCAAGTCTCCATAATAACCAGAGATTCGCGAAGCAGAGTATAAAGTAGTTATGAATCTGGTCAAGTGTGTATGGCTATTTCCTAAAATGGCTAATATTCGGCATATAATTTCTTCAGGCAGAAGCCTCAAATGTATTACGTGTGGTACACAGGAAGACAACTTTTCATAAACGCAATCTGCATTCTGCCATTTTTGAGTTTTTAACAAGAGCCTTTACAATGCAGGGGTGTGGAGAATTGACACATTTTGCACATTTTACTGCTTTTCCACAATGTTTGCTCTGTTCAGCAGAATATAAGCTTTCAGATTTAAAATCTGTTTTCTAGCTTATCCCACTGTGCAAATCAGTACATTAAGCAAGCCTAGCAGAAAACCATAAGAGAAGCTGCAAGAGCCTTTCCTATCAAGTGTGATGGGAAATAAGATTTAAATATCAGTTTGCCCACCAGTGTATGAACCAGAAATCACAACCCAGCAACAGAAAAAAATAAAATAAAACTCCAAGCAAGGTCAACAGAGACACACAACAGATTGTGAAATTTGAAGAAAAAGAAGACTCGCTTAAAATAATGCAAACTAAAACAAACTGCACTGAGCATATTCCTAAAACACATTGTTAATATAGTATACACTGTTGCAGTAAATAAACCCTCAGAAGGTCCCTATGATAGTCCAGGCAGGTGTTTCCGGCTGCGGCAGGCAGCTTTCCTCCACACAGGGACCCAGAGTTCCAGTCTCGTTCCATCCAGGACCCTGCCATCATTGTCCGTATCCTATGGGCTGTTCTGTCATGTCCCAGGGGCAGAAAGACGAGGGCATGGAGGAGACACATCCTGTTGGAAAAAGACCTGAGCCTGAACACAGTCTTGGCTCTCGTTCCCTTCAGAGCCCAAGCAAAGGACCACGCTGACTGCACAGAAGGCTGGGAAACATAGTCGTGCCAAGTGCTGAGAAGAAGAGGAGAAGGGATTTATGTGATGACCAACAAATAACAGAAATATGACAGTATGTATGGTGTTCATCACACATCTAAGAACTCATGTTATACTACCATTCCAACAAATGGAACTGTTGAGAAAACCTTTTAACACGTCAAAAGGAAGCTAGGTGAGCTGTAATCCAGAGTAACAAAAGTGTAAAGATAGTTACAGTCAATCGTTTTGCTGTCTTATCAAAATAAGCAATTAGTTTGAGATCACAAGCTGGTAACAAATTTCAGGATGCTGATTTTGAGTCACCATCACCCAAATATGGCATCAGTGAGACTTGGAATAAATCAGAGACTTAATGGAAAGTAGGGAAGAGAAAATGAATGTCTTAAGACCTGAATGTGAGTCCTTTTATTAAAAATGTGAAATTAAGTGGTGACCACCTCATCTTCCAGTTTCTCTTGAAAGAGATACTGACCAGGTTTCCTCCCAACTACTCCTAGGAGTTCTGGGATACATTCACTTAAAATGAGATAAAAGAGAGAAGGTTTGGGGGGTTTGTTTTATAGATGTATAAAATGTAAAGTGTATATACTTTTATTGTTCAATTAGTGTATTGTGTAATTATGAAACTTAAAACCTAGAAATTTAGATAATGTGACAGTGAAATATTTATTTTCAATACATTATATTTTATTTAAGAGCATAGGAAACAGTTTTTTCTAAAAATTGCTTAAAATGTTCAATAATTTATTACATAAGAAAATAATTTACATTGATTTCATATTATTTTAATGAAAGCAAAGTGATTGCTTGCTTTAACCCTTTGAGATTCAGCCACTCAAAGGTATTGTAAGTTTATTTTTACAGTGGTTTTAATGTACATCACCACTGAAAAAGATTTTTCCTAAAGTTACAATATGCATATATGTACTTAGGGATGGTCCATTGTTAATGGTAATGGATATAATTCCATATTTCAATACCATAATGATTCCTAATTTTATTGATTTATTGTAAGATCTAATTAGAACATTGGGGGCGGGGGATTGGTTTTATATTGCTTTCTTAATGTCATCATTGAGCTTACAAAGAGTTTCTACTTGGAGTAAGTGAAGCTAACCACCCTGAAAACGTTATTGTCCACTTTACCGCCATTTGAGCATGACCTTTGGTCTACAGTTTGGGAGAATCTTTTAAGTCTTGTACATTGGGGAGGATTCATTAAGTTAAAATTAGATGTGCCCACTTAAAAAGGCACAGAGTAATTATACTTTATTGCAATACTCTGAAAGCACATGAGCAAGTGGAACCAATTCTGGGGAACCCCGGGAGCAGTTGACTTCTCAGATCCTGGAGTATCCTGGCTATCACCTACAGGACCATGTGGGGGCGCCAGAGTCACTCCTTGCTTAGTCATTCATAAGCTTAATCCCTTTCTTACATTTTTTTTTAAGTTTATTTGTTTATTTTGAAAGAGAGAAGAGAGTGTACAAGCCGGGAGGGACAGAGAGAGAGGGAGAGAGAATCCCAAGCAGGCCCCCACACTGTCAGCTTGGAGCCTCCTAGGGCTCAAACCCACAAACCCTGAGATCATAACCTGAGCCGAGATCCAGTCCAATGCTTAACTAACCGAGCCACCAGGCTCCCCCCTTTTCTTACATATTTTAAATAAAAATAAATAAAATTTAAAGTGTACCACAACAGGTTATTTTGCACCATGCCATGTGTTCACCCTCACGAGATATTGGCTGAGACCAGTGTATTCCACTGACGCAGGGATTTTTTTTAAATGCAATTTCTGATTGCAGGGGTGGTGATGAAGATCCGGCATTTCTAAATTTTTTTTTTAATGTTTATTATTTCTGAGACACAGAGAGACAGAGCATGAGTGGGGGAGGGGCAGAGAGAGGGAGACACAGAATACGAAGCAGGCTCCAGGCTCCGAGCTGTTGGCACAGAGCCTACGCAGGGCTCGAACTCACGGACCGTTAGATCATGACCTGAGCCAAAGTCAGTCGCTCAACCGACTGAGCCACCCAGGCGCCCCGGAGATCGGCATTTCTAACACTACTCCACGCTTTCGGTCCATAGACCCCCAGTTAAGTTGCAGGAATTTAGAATATAATTGCTTTACTGAGCTACTTAGAGATGACAAATATACTGGGCACACCTATAGTGAACAAGGCCATAGAAAGGAAAAGAAGTAATCAATAATTTTACCCTAACGGATATTTTCTTGAAATGTAGCCCCATTCCCCCCTCCCTTGACCTTTGGACACATTTTAGACAATGTTCTGGCCAGAGACAAGATTTCACATGCTGTCTGGAGTTGCCTAAGATTGTAGGTAAGATCAATAGCTTTGCAGTGTCCGAAGCTAGGACTACAGAAGAGTTTATAGCTTCTCTGGTCATATACTTGCTTTCCTGTTTATCAATGCAGTGAGATAACAATCCTAATCCTCACAGCAGGATTGAAAGGATTATACAAGAGAATAAGGTCAGTAGGGCACCTGGGTGGCTCAGTTGGTTAAGCTTCAAACTTTGGCTCAGGTCATGATCTCATAGTTCATGAGTTCGAGCCCCATGTGGGGCTCTGCTTCGGATTCTGTATCTCCCTCTCTCTACCCCTCCCTCGCTCATGTTTTCTCTCTCATTCTCAATCTCTCTCTCCAAAATAAATGAACAAAAAAAAAAAATCTTCAAAAAAAAAAAAGATAATATGGTCAGTAATACTTAATGTTAACTGTCCCTAGCAATCCTCCCTGCGCTGGTATATTTGGAGCTTTTCTTCCTCCTTTTTCTTAAATTCAAGCTAGCCAATAATCTCCAAACTGCCTCAGAAGAACTTTAAAACTTTTTAGTTTAAACTGAGATTAGACTATATGATGGAGAAAAGAAACAGATCAATTTCCAAGTACCACATAGATTAGTTAAAGACAAAACAGAAATTCAAAGTAAGTCTGTTTTTATGTACATTCCCAAAGTACCTGCTACTCACTCTGAATTTAGTGTCCTCATTAAAAAATAGTCCACCTTGTCAAAGGAACTCTGAATGTTTACTCAAGAATATATTTTTGAGAGCAACAACAACAACAACAAAAACTTGCCAACCACGAACAGGGCAATTTTATTTTAAAGGAGTGTGTGAGCCTAGAGAAAAGAATGGAATAAAAATGTGTGCTTAAAGGAGTCTTAAAACACAATGAAAACTTCTAATCTTTTTCTTACCCTCAAAAACACCCCAATGCAAGATTTATGTTAGAGATAGTTAAAATCTAAGCATTAGATCAACTGGGTGTTTTGAAAACTTTGCAATCCCAAATTTCTTAATGATGAAACTTTTCATATGATGTCTTAATAGAATTCCAAATATGTTACTTTAGCTTTTTTTTAATGGGAGAGTAAAATAGCCAAATAAATAAATAAATAAATAAATAACTTATTTCTAAAATAACTAAATATGCATGCCATTTTCAAAAGAACTTTTAGTAACATATTCATCTCTGAGGTCTGTTTAAATGTTATGGAGCTTATACAGACACACTTGCACAGATGCATGCCCTTTTTTCTTGCAAAAAAAATAATAATAATAATATATTTTTAAAAAATAAAACTATTCCCCAAATGCTTCCTTTTTGATGTTACTAAAGAAATACTTGGCTTTTTTCCCTGAAAAAAGCACTGAAGATCCACCATTGTTAAATCATAATGAAGAGTACGAAAGAAAAAAAAATTCCTGCTGAAATAAATCATATCAGGTTTCAAGAACAAAGTGAATAGAATGATCAGATTAATACTAAGCAATTTCTCTCCCTATTATAATATTGATAAAAACTTATAAGTATTTCCTCTTCCCAGTATATTGCAAAAGTGAAAAATCATCTGTTGTAGCTTTTCCAATGTATTATTCCAACATAGGGAAAAGACAGATCATCACTTGAGCCTTTAAAATGTGTTGGGTGCTGTGCAAATGTCTAAGGTACGTATCTCACGTGATCTTTCCAAGAAATGCACAATAATGGTAGGATTGTTTCCATTAGAAGAAAAATAAGGTTCCAAAACATTAAGTCATCATGTCAGTATCAGAAAGCTAGTGAGTTGCAGGCTAATTACCTCACTGCAGATTCCATGTTGACACTGGTAAAGCAAGGCTAGGTGTGTTGGGTCTGTGGGCAAAAAGCATTAGCACGCACTTCGTAAAGCAATCATACCACTGCAGTTCTGTTCAACCAGGCAGTACAGAAGTATGGGTGTGGGGGCACACCAACTGCGCAGTGGGAACCTCTCCTCCCCACCATTCCCGCATATATGTATACACAAATTCAAAAGACTGACATTAAAAATAAATAAATAAATAAATAAATAAATAAGATGAATCCTAAAACAATAATGCATGAACTTGCCTACTTTATATTATAAAATGATGGTCACCTTTGAATTTGTGCTGTGACAATATAAATACTAAATTGTTTTTTCATCCTAATAGGAAATAAAAATGAAATCCACAGCCAATACCATCTCAAGGAGAGATCTACGACTCTTACATTAAATCTGGCCTATCAATTTCGTTATACTGCAGGAAGGGTTGGAAAGGGGGCTATGCGCATCCCAGTGCTACGCTGCTAAAGCTAGAACTAACTAAATCTCACTAAATAATTTATCCAAAGTAAGTCTAAGCCAAATAATTTTGTGTCTTACCTTAAAAAATAAATAGTAGTGGCTCTTATGAAAATTTGATTTCTCAAAATAAGTAACCATAAATATGACTGACTGGTAAATCCTTTTTGGTGACCCTCTACCTCTCCAGGGGAGTTCAGGGTTGTGCACACCCATTTAAGTCTCTCCCATTGCTTCTCCTTAGACAGTACAAAGAATCAAATATCTATCAAAGGAGAAAGGCACTTGTCAAGGGCTTTCAGTGAGCCAGTTCTAGAAGGTTGTGAAGACCACGTAAGAGTCAAAAATTTGCTTCCCCCACTCCTTTCTCTTTCTTCCTCATGATGTAGCTGGCAGGCTAGCAGGACCCAACTGGTTCACTAACAGCACTGCTCTCAGCCTCCAGCGGGGCGGGAGGCGCGAAATGACCTTCGGGGGACTCACATAAGGAACTGGCCACTCAACGAGAGCTTCGGGGCTGAAGGACCCACTCCAGAAGGGCCCCTTTGTGTGCAGGTAGTGGTCAAGCATTCCTCACCTGACTCCTGTTCTCAAATGACAAGACAAATCTTTCCAGGAAATAGTTCCATCCTTTGGCTATAGTAGAAGCTTTGCTATGAAATGAAGCAAGAAGAGGAGAGATAATGTCCCTTTCTGCATCAAATTTATTGGGTTCAGATTCTATATATTTGTGTCTTTCCTCCCATCTTTCCCTCCCTGTGTTATTGATTCCACGCACACCATATCTTCTAACCTGCAAACTCTGAAACTGAGAAGAAAAATAAAACTTTCCCTTTTGCAGTTCCTACCATTTAGCTATGCCCACTGCCCCTCTTCCTACTGTTTCCACCACCAAATTCCCATTCACAGCCATCCCATTCTTACCACGTTAGGTCCTGGGGCACCAACACTCATATCAAGGGGTTTGTTTCAGCCAACTTTTTTAACATCTTTGTCTTTGAAGATTTCCTTCTTCTAAAGACTTTCTCTTTCTTCCACTTAACTCACCTACAACTGTGGTTATGCCATCAGTCCATAGTTGCTCTGCCCACAAATTCCATAAATCAAGGCTCTCCTTTTTTACCCCAATGATGCACCATCCTAGACTCATTGTTACACTGTATTCATGGGATCATTTTAAGATGAGACAGATGTGTGTATGTTTCAAAGCCAATGAGAAGGATCCATTTGTTTAAGGCAGGCTGAACATACAAGAGAAGTTGTATAGAATAAGAAGGCACATCAACACCTCGAACATCGCAGACCTCCCCATTCCTCACGTCCGTCGTCACCTTAGATTCCATGAGCCATAATATTAGTAACATTCTTTCCTATTCCATATTCCTACTCTAGCTCATTTAACAAAACCCAGTTCTGGTGGGTCTCATCTGTTTTCTCTATCTGTGCCTATGTAAAAATAAGAGGGTATCAGAGACCAATCCATCCACCTTTGTGAAATCCTGTGTTGTCTCACTGGTCATAGCACCTATACTATTAGCCGTATCTCCTCCGCGTACCCCTCATATATACTCAGCTTCTTCCGTTGACTTTTCCTTTGTTTTAGAAGGGAGAGAGAGGAAAGAGAGAGAGGAGAGCACACACAAGTGAGGGAGAGAGCAGAGAGAAAGAGAGAATCCCAATGCAGGCCCCATGCTCAGCATAGAGCCTGATTGTGGGGCTCGGTCCCTGACCCTGGGATCATGACCTGAGCCAAAATCAAGAGTGGGACACTCAGTCGACCCAGCCACCCTCGCCATTAACTTTTAAATATGTCCACATCTCTTTCACCTCACAAGAAGTCTCACCCAAGCTCGTTTTCCCCAACTATACTTTGTCTCTCCCCTGCCTTTCATAGCCAAACTTCTAATTTGTCTTCACACACTGATTTCTTTTTCTCACCTACCTGCCACTCTCCACCCACTCCAATATAACTTCTGTCCCCTCTAATCAACAAAATAGCACCCTCTAAAGTCAGCAATGTTTTCCCTTTTAAAAAATTCCATGGGTATTTTTTTGGTAGTATTAAGCACAATTTATGTATCTCCTTTTTAAATATAGTTTTTCCCTCCCTGGTTTCTGTGCCTCCCGGTGACCTTTCTTTTTGACTTTCTTGAATCATCCTCTTCTTTCCTGACCATTAATATTTCCTTCAGACTGTATTAGGCCATCTTTTCTCTCCCTCAACACTTTCTCCCTAGGCATTTCATCCATGAGTACAAATAAAATCACACACCATAGGTTTATGTCACCCAAATTTATTTCTGTGATGCTATATTTCATCATTATTAGACACCTTAATTTTCCACATTTTAACATCTTTGAAATAAAGCTGGGTCTTGCAGTTGATGGCATGCCAGTGGTGGCTGTATTTTTCTTAGTGGCATATAAAATAATGGTATATTTTTTAAATGGTGGCATCTTAGATTCAGTGAAATATTTTCAGTCCTGATCCTTCCTTGAAAAGCCAGACCCATTTTATCTACTCATGATTTCACTTGAATGCTTAAATAGCAACCCTACAAAGATCATTCCAGGGGGTAATGTTCATATTGAATTGTAGGTGAATGGCACCTTCTGGGATTATGCAACATGGTGGTCTTGGCAAAGTACTTCAAATTCAACACATTCAAAACTGAACTCAAACTCCCCACCCCAGTCTCCCAGCTCCTCTGAAATCTCCTCTTCCCATGCTCCTTATCTCAGTATTCTTTACCATTGTCCATCCAACTTTGTACAAGCCAGCACCCTAAATACCAAATACATATTCCTTTTTCCACATCCATAAATAAGATGTCAAGTTCTACTGATTTTCCAGATCTGTTCACTTCTTTGCATTTCCTCCACTATCTCCCTGGTTTAAGAGGCCATCACCTTCCCAGTCCCACAAGAGTCTTCTAACCTTTCTGACAACATCCATTCTTGCTCCATTTCCCATCCATTCTCCATCCGATAGCATAATTTTTTTTTCAAAACAAGTCTGACAATATGACACCATGTTTGAGACCCTTCAGTGTGTATCCATTGCTGCATCACTGACTATATGCCTAGACAGTGTCTTCCAAGAGCTTTCACACTTTCTGGTCCCCTCTTTTTGCTCAAGTTCTTGTCCTCATCATGCTTTCTCATTCTCCGGGTTCCAGTGCAGTGGATTTCTTTTAGGTCTCTTAGAACGTTAAGCTCTTTTTTTTGCCACAGATCTAGTTCTCTTTCCTCCAACCTTATCTAGTTGAACTTCCTCAGTGTTCAGATTTCTGTCTAAATATTGTTGCTTCGGGAAGCCTTCTCTGACCTAAACCAGATCAGCTCCCTTTATCATATGCCTTCCTCTTCATGTTTTAAAATTTTACGTTTATATTTTATTACATATTTTATATTTATTTTTTAAACAATTTATATTTTTAAGTTCATTCATTTTGAGAGAGAGTGCATGTGCATGAGTGGGGAGAGGGGCAGAGAGAGACAGACAGACAGAGAATCCCAAGCAGGCTCTGCATTGTCATCACAGAGCCTATTGTGGGCTCGATCTCATGAACTGTGAGATCATGACCTAAGCCGAATTAAGAGTTGGATGCTTATCTGAGCCACCCAGGCGCCCCATAGTTATTATTATATGATGACTTTACTAATGTTTGCTAAAATGCAAGCTCCATGAGTGCAGCAGCCAGTGCCTGTTTTCTTATTATCGTATTCCCACTTTTCAGCAGAGTTCCCGGCACAGAGTAGTCCTCAAGAGAGACTTGAAATAAATATTTGTCAAGACAGGGTAGAACCAGGTGACATCCAAAGTCCCCTCTTCCCACCAAACTGCTGATTCTAAGATACAGGTTTTTATTGTAACATTATTTATCATATTTAATATTCATTAAATTCATTTTAGGCTTTTAGGTTTGCACTATTCTCTTTAAAATTAATTTTCTCATCCACCCCTTTTTAACTTTTTAATATTTTGGGGTTAGTCATGTGTGATTTTTTTCAAGTTTTTCACTTCTGCATTATGATAAAATCATGTTGTCATCAATTCCGTTTGTTTGCTATTGGTATTTCGTCTAATGCTATTTTTTTCCTTTTTGCATGAATAGCTTGCTTTTAATTCTATAATAGTTAAGGTGATCTTCTGCGTCGGGAATTTAATATTTCGGTGATGACTAGCAAGTGTTACTCTGCTACTTTTACACCCCTAGGTCTTTATTTCAATTAGTATAATTTGCTCATTAAATTAACACATCTATTATGGTGCCAGCATTCACGTAACACAGAAAAAGTCTCATGTGGGTCAATTGGAATCATTTGGTTATATTAACTTCGTAGCCTTTTATAAGAGGGTCTCAGTAGATGCTGTTATTAACAGAGATAGGGCACAAATTGAAATGAGGTTTTTATGCATTACATGCTCTGAGTAGATTTTCAATCGACAAATCTGTGCAGAAGGCAGCTGGGCTTTCAAAATGTACCTTATTCATGCGTCCACAGAGCCATTTGCCAATTTTCACAGAATTAAGGACCATGCATGTTTGCCTGGGTCAGTGTATAATAAGGCAGAGCAGCAATCTTGTGGCAACTTCAGAAATATCTGATATTATTTTACCTGAATGTGAGAAATGTTCTCACACTTTGTGAGTCAAAGACATCTCCGGCTAAAAAGCCTCTATCCTGCTTTTCAGGAGCCTTCTAATTCTGTGTGATTCGGCCCCTCCTAAGACAACCAGTCCCACGTCACACTGACCAGCACAGGATGCCCTTCACGTGTTAGCGCACTGGCCAAGCTTTAATAAGACAAATAAAACTAATCGATGGTGATTAACGCCCATCTAGACTCTAGCCCTAAGCTTACGTTCTCGTGTGTGGCCTTGAGCAAGTCACATGCCCTCTTCTCCCTTGTTTTTTCAACTTTGAAACCTACCCTGACTCACTCAGACATTAAGAATATCTAATGTACTGGGTGCCTGGGTGGCTCCGTCGATCAAGCATCGGAATCTTGATTTCGGTTCAGGTCATAAACTCAGGGTTGTAAGATGAAGCCCCACATCAGGCTCTGCGCTGAGTCGAGACTGCTCGGCATTCTCTCTCTCCCTCTCTTTCTCTCTCTCTCTCTCTCAAAATAAATCAATAGACTTTTGTAAAAAAGAATATTTAATTTAATAATACAATAATAACTTTATAAAGTGAAGGTATTCTACAAATAGAAGATTTCATTTGTGTTGTGAACAACTTGCATTTTTATCGACTAGCTATTTCAAGCACTTACCATGGTTTGTCAGCCCACCTATAGCTTTCCCTCCCAGATGTTACCCCACTTGATTAGCTTTCCCTGGGACACTACTCTGGTCATGTCCTTCGCCAATGCAAAGCTTCCAATGATGTACCATTGACCTAACAGTGAGTTAAAAATTCCTCAGTCTAATAATCCACATTCTACAATACACCCCCATTCACATATATTTTGAGGCTGACATACTTATTGATGCAACAGGTAGGGATAATCATTAGTGCTACCTGGGGAGGGACTTGAGGAGATTCGTGTCACAACTGTTTGTTTTCTTAATAAATATTTCTCTGCTTCGAAGGTTTTTTCTCATTTTGTTCTGGCTGCATTCACAATGAGTAGGACCTGGAAGATCTGATAGAAGATGATCACAGAGCAAAATTCCAAGCAACACCTATGTGAAAGGTCCTTATTCCTGCCCCACATAGTATAGTATATTCACAATAGTGTATTCACAATATAAATACTCCTGTAAAGTGTATTAGGCTAAGGCCATTGGGGTTGTACTTTGTATTTGGCAACCAACGTGAACTAACCTAATGACCAATGAGAAGAGAAAAGGTGAGCACCAGGACCTCCTGAGGTCAAGGGCAAGGGAGACCCCCCATGACTCAGAGAAGTGGATAATCCATCAGGATGATGTACTCAGGAGGATGTCCTGCATTCTAAGTTGGAGACAAAACCTAGGGGAAGAAGCCCATGCTCTGTCAGGTCAGAATCCCTCAGTTACAAATGGGAGAGTCGACCTGGGCTGAGAGACATCTGTATACACCTGCGGACCAGAGAGGAAGCCATCACAAAGTAAGCAGGTGATAATTCTCAGTAGGGTTATCATCTGATTCTCCTCTTGATGGGCATTTAGCACAAATAGCCCATTCATACAGATACAGGACTTCATAAGCTTTTAACCTTCCTAGAAATAAAAAAAAAGTCCTTATTCATGCGTCCTTCCCACAAAACTTATTAAACACCTGCTATGTGTCAAAGACTATACTAGACACTGAATATATGGTCATAAGCAAAGCATGTTCTTGGAAAGAAGACATATTC
Organism: Lynx canadensis; assembly: GCF_007474595.2. NCBI lineage: Eukaryota > Metazoa > Chordata > Mammalia > Carnivora > Felidae > Lynx > Lynx canadensis. Next base: position 139,954,578 of record NC_044311.2, read on the forward strand.
CACCCTTCCGTATAGATGAAATCCAGCAGTAACTATACATTTATAATAGATACTTTGTCCAAAAAAAAACCACCAGATGTTCATAGCAGCTAACAAAGTGATTAAGTCACTTTACGTTTTTGCACTCGATTCTTGACTAATATTATAAAATGTCAGAGCTAAAAATAACTCTACATGCGTGAAATGTAGAAGACAACCAGGGGGAAATTAAAAACAAAGGAGCAGGAACTGGGGACTTTCCATAAAACCATCAGATAAAAGTGTCACATAGTTTATAATTCCATTTATATAACATTCTTGAAATGACAAAATTACAGAGATGGAAAACAAACTAGTGATTCTCAGGGGTCAGAGCTGGTGTCGAGGGGTAACGACTATTATAAAGAGATAGCATAAAGGAGATATTTGTAGTGATGGAACAGTCTGTGCCTTCATCACGATGGTTTTTACACAAATTTACGTATGCGATAAAATGGCATCGCGCCATATACACATACTGTAACAGTGTCAAATTCCTAGGTTTGATATCCTACTGTAGTTACATAAGATGAAGCCATCAGCGAAATGAGATAAAGAGTACCTGGGACCTCTATATACGATCTTTGCAACTTCCTGTTAATTTATAATTATTTCAAAATTAAAAGCTAAAAAAAAAAAAAAAAAGGAGAAAGCACTAGGGACTTTCCATGAAACATCAGTTGAAAATACTTGTGTAGAAGCCGAATCTGCTTTCAAGTGCGACCAGAGGTAGCTTTTAAGAGTTTGGGGCACATGAACAATGCGTCTCTAGCTGTTCAAGACTGACCGGGAAGTATAATTGCATCCACAGATGATCTCCTTGTCAACTAGTTCGTGTTATATTCTTGTGGTTTGATAACATGAGTGCAAGACTAATGTTTAGAAGAACAAACAAAAAGCTAAAGGCCGCCACCTAACATCTATCTAAAGCATGTATTGCTTCTAATTCCTATCATGCAGTCTCTGGTTATTACCTTAGGTAAAAGGAGAAATAACTCAGAAATTTTTCGAAGTGGTATTATTAGAGGCACACAAATTAGAATCGACACAAGAAGTTTAAGATACGCAGCAATGTTTCATGCTAATGAACTGAAGTACCTCTTGAGCCTTTCACATCGTCGGTGTCTGTGGTTGTATTATTTCTGTTGAGGTAAAATTATCTACGTAATGTCATTCCCTAGGTCTCTTGTGTATAAGGATAATAGAAAGTGCCTCCATACTTTGAAAACGCATTATATTCTGAAAGAATATTAACATGGTATTTCATGTAAGTTCCCAATGGGAACAGTTCTAAAACTAAAATAATTATTCAGAATGGCTCTCTGCTCATAATTGCAACAAATTTTATAAAATTATAGATTCGAGGAAGATATTTCTATCTATTATATTTTGCTTTGTTAAGGTACGAGGCATTCTAATTCACTTTAAATATTCATAGAGTTTATGTATACATGTTATGTATAGCTATGGTATAGAGATCAGAAGATCACGATGATAAAATATATCATTGACTATACTGTCTAGTGCATTCTAAATACTTACACCGGCAGTATTTCAACTTAAAATAATCCTATAACTGGCTCTATCCTGTAGTTGGTTAAACGCAATACTGGTATTCTGTGGAACCATTTTCATGAGCTATGGCTCCTCAAATCCAAACATCAGACATGAAAATTCAAAACTAGAGTAAGAAAAGAAATTACACTGTTGCCAGTATTCTAATTATTGGGGGGGGGGGCGGATATAGGTGTAAAGACCCCATGGGAGAGGAGTATAAAGGTTCATTTTGGTTGTGACCCAACACAATTCTCGAGTACAGCAACATGTGTACATAAAACCTGACATTAACTTTAAGAATCATCTGAAACATGGGCGCCTGGGTGGCTCAGTGGGTTAAGCGTTCAACTCTTGATCTCAGCCTCAGGTCATGATCTCAAGGTTTCTGAGTTCGAGCCCTGAGTAGGGCTCTGCACTGGCAATGCGTAGCCTGCTTAGGATTCCTTCTCTCCCTCTCTCTCTCTGTCCCACCTCTGCTAATGCACGCTGTTTCACTCTCTCTCTCTCTCTCTCAAAAATAAATACATAAACTTAAAAAAAAAAAAGAATTGGAGAATTGGGGGCACCTGGGGGGTGGGGAGGAGCTCAGTTTGTTAAGCACCCAACTTCAGCTCAGGTTTTGATCTCACCGTTCGTAAGTTAGAGCCCAGACATCATCAGGCTCTCTGCTGTCAACATGGAACCCATTTCAGATCCTCTGTCCCCCTCTCTCTGGCCTTCCCTCTCTCATTTCAATCTCTCGCGCGCGCCTGCGCACAAGAAAAAAAAAAGTATAAAAATTTTTAATTAAAAAATAAATAAAATTTTTTCAAAAAGAATCGTTTGAAACAATAAAGTGGAAATATATTCAGGAAACATTTCAAGTTATGTTTTTTATTGTATTTAAACCCTCTAGAAATTGGTAACTCCTATATATAGCATAGGCAGGTCTTCATTAACCAAAACATTTTATTGGAACACCCTGTACATAGTACTAGTTCAGAAAATCCTCTTTAAATAAAAGCAAGATTGATGAATGTCATTAAGTGACATACTTTTTAAAAAATGTCCCATTAGGGAGGAAATGGATAAATAAAATGTGGCATGCCATACAATAGATTTCTTCAGGGCAATTTAAAATAATAAAAGAGCTACATCAACACAGATGTAGCCCAAAAATACATGTGGAAAAAGCATATTGCAGAATATATTAAGATATGTCATAATTTGTGAAAAAATTTAGATAATGCCAAAATAATATTTTATACTTCTCATGAATACTTAATTTGTGTAAAACAATAAAAAACAGACTGCAAGAACATACATTAGATTTATAATAAAGATGTCCTTTAGGGAAGGGAAAAAAGAATAAATTAGCAATGGGGGTTTAAGGACACTTCAGATGTTGCATTTATTTTAGTAATTCAAAACATGTACCAAATTTATTTTAAAAAACTGAAAATTCAGATGCAATTCATGTCTCTCAAATAAATGAAAATCATCTTTTAACAAGCTTCTTTGTCTCAAGTAAGCTTGCATTGCATCTCATATTATTTTTAGGAATCATTTTGGGAGTATTATAAACCAAAGGAAAGAAAGTATTTTGTGAACTGTGCAGACAAATAAAGGATAAATCTATTCTAAGTCCTGTTAGTAGGTATTTTTCATGAGCACAAAATGACTAATCTGACAAAATGTGAAATATAAACAGAACTTTCTTATTATGGTTATTTCTTAAAAGAAATATGGTTATTTCTTAAAAGAGCTAATTGAGACTGTCTGGGACACTTGGAAACCCTGCCAGTAAATGTCTGTAGGTCAGAGTGAATACATAATCCAGTAAAACAGAAACCAGTGAGCCTGCCCCTTCCCATACCCAGGGAAGTTCCGAGTTGAACCTAGGGATGTGGTACAATGCATTGCCCCAGTTAGCAGGTATTATGATTGGAGGTCGCTCCACTCCCAAAATAAGAGCTCCAAACCCATCTTGGCAATCCCGGTGTTTCATTACCAGACCTTCTACCCCGTGAGCAGACTTATGAAGTCTGGTCAGAGAACCGCTCACTTGGCAAACAACTCGCTTGGTTTTTATATGCTGTACACTCCTCATAAGGGATCCGACATGTTCCATAGAACGTTCCATTCCATAGCTAACCCTAGACCCCGAGTGCAGACTCAGCTGTCAGTGCCCAACCTCTGTTGTCTGGTCTGCAATGTCTTCTTAACAAGCCCTGTCCGCCCCAGCTACAGAGTTGTGGAATACTACAAAATCCTAAATCAATTTTCAGATCTTGAATAAAAACTTACTCCCTTAGTCCATTAAACTCACATGTCATACACATTTTATTGTGTTCTTATCCTCTGAAAATGAGTTGAGCTTTAAAACATGTAGCAGAGTCCTCTCTCAAATTAATTTAGCAAAACATGGCACACATTTTACAAAACACTGCACACATTTATGACTTCTGAACAGTAACTGACTCGTAAGGAGGAGCTAGGGTAGACCCCATGCAGCCAGACAAATTCTAACACTCCCCAAATGCCCTGCTTGTCGATCTGTCTACACTGAACCCAGCCCTGGGGATAACCCCAATTCTGTGTCCTGACTCTAGTCTCTCCACTTCCTACTGTGTATCTTGTAGCTTTATGGAAAGACGCTCTAGATATATATCTTCTGATAAAAGAACGCACTTTTACTCTCTGGTTGAATGTTAAAATAAGATTGAGAGTGACATCTATTCATATTCATAATTTTTATGAAATGCACTACGCCTCTTAAAATATACTACTCTCCTTTGTTATGCTCACGGTGTTTCGTTGCTCTCAGTGCAAGGGACAAAGGTCTCTGGAACCACAAGCTTGCTTGGCTACATGACCTTCTTCCCTGCATAGGAAAGATATTTTTTTTTATTTTTTTAATGTTTATTTGTTTTTGAGGTGGGGCGGGGGGGGGCATGGGAGAGGCAGAGGGAGAGGGAGACAAAGGTTCTAAAGCAGGCTCCAGGCTCGGAGCTGTCAGCACAGAGCCCAATGTGGGGGCTCAAACCCACACGCTGCGAGATCAGGACCTGAGCTGAAGTCAAACACTTAACCCACTGAGCCACCCAGGTGCTCTGATAGGAGAGATTTGGACCACATGACTCAATTAGACTCCCACAATCTGTTGTCCCAAGAGGCATGACTGAGGAAGGTACAGGAAGGGAGGAATAGTGCACACACACACACACACACACACACATTTTTAGAATCTTGGCAACAGGTAGGTGAGGTGAGCTTTTGAAAGATACACAAAGGCTCCCAGTTGAAACATTGCCTGTGTCTCAATGCCACAAAGACCACTCTTGTGGCTCATAAGTTTTCTTACTCTTTAATAGAATTCTATAAACATGCAACATCCCTAAAAAAAAAAAAAAAATTACTCTACACTCTCTAAATCCTTAACTGTCACTGTGGCAAACACAGAGATGCACCACCCAGATCCCCCATCAAGAACAGACTCACTGCCCAACTGTGAGGACTGTGGCTAACTACCATCTCCAGCTGCAAGCTGCTTCTCAATCTGCCTCAGCATTTGAGCCCAGGTCACAGTCTTCTCAGGGCGTGGTGGCAGTACCCATTCATGAAGGTGACGGTAGCCACAGTCATGCATTACTGATCGCACTCCCAACGTATGAACCAAGCAAGGCAGGGCCACAAAGGACCTCCTCGGTCCCACCCAATGCAGGTGGGACACATTTTATAGATCAAGTTTCCCACGAATATTTATCCACATATCCTTGATGTACTGTGCTACAAAGTTACCTGCCTTCAAAGATAAAAGAAAGGTGCAGATATGGCCACACACAATTGAAGTAAATATGATGAGTAATATGAAGCACAGAGAAAAGGGTCACCTGTCTGGCCTGAGAATTGAGAGGTTTCCAAGAGGAATTAGTATCTAAGCTGACCCATGAAGCGTAAGGACCCATTTCACCTGGGATTAGCCAGGTTTTAAAAATGTGGCAAGGATAGTTCAGGCCAAGACACTCCACGTACAAATAAGAGGAGAGCCCAAAGTTTGACTCTCAGATTCCTTGTAAAAGGAAGAGTCAGGATTCAGACTCAGTTTGGACTATAAAGATCATCGTTAGTACGTTTCCACCAAAGTTCAGAACTGAAGATGGTAATACACATCAAATTGCCTCCCCATTCCCCACAGGTGTGTCTAGAGCCAGCCTTCGCCACTTTGATTCTACGGGGCATGCCTCGTAGAATCAGTCGTTCCCATCAGTAACAAAATAAAGTCCAAGCAAACAACTGACAAGTAACACAGACAATTGTGAAGGCCTTTTCTGACTGCCAATGGTTAGTTGAGTTGGCAGCAAAAATACTTTCTGAGCTAGAAAATCATTGATAGTGAAGACTTCCGGAAGATTACACTTAACCTCCGCTATGCCGTTGCTCACACTAAATGTTGACCTACTCATGTATGGGAGGCAGAAAAGAAATGTTTTGGTTAATGCCTGAGGGTTCCTTAAATATTCATGTTAAATGAGTGCTTAAACCTCATAGACTAAAAGATGTTTTGCCTCACCAGAATAATGGAAATCGTTTTATGATTCAGTGTTTAGCTAACGCAAATTACCTCCTCGAGACTCACCCCAAATGTTTCAGAGTGGAATCTAAACAATTTTTAGTCGGGAATGTCAATATGCAAGTAGAATATAAAATTAAGGAACTTACAATAAGGCAGCCCTTGGTACATTTATTTCAACCGTTGATAGACTCTGTTAGCAGAGTCATTTTGTCACTTGCTTCCAGGTGGAGCATGATTAATCGTGACTCCTGCAAGATGCTAATTTATCATTAACTGAGTAAATAAACATTTTTACATCTTTAATTTCAATACCTAAATCAGCCAGACAAAAATTATTTTATTTACCGGGTGGTGAGAGATTTCTTCAGTAGAATTAAAGGTCTATGTTGACCAGGAAAGAATCCAGGGGTCACATCGGGTTCGTAGCCCAGGATACTGAAGGCAGTAGAGAAGCAAAGACCACAGCCCAGACTAAGGCTGTGATAGGAAATGTGCCAGAACTCCTAGTGTCTATGGAGACCAATTCCGAACTCGGAGTCAGACTTGGGTGAACTAGGACTCATCCTGGAATGTGGGCTTTGACGTGATGCAATTTCGTGTGATGCGGTATACGTGGGAGGGCTCCACGGTGGGCCCGGAAGTAGTAGCCTGGAAGTTACAAGCTGAATCAGACTCTGAGAAGGTCAGCAGGGTTGCCACCAACCACTGTGGGTGGGCTCTGGGTAGAGGATCGTGTAGGAGACTGGTTCTCAAATTCGAGCATGTGTCAGAATGAACCAGTCTGCTTGTTAAAAATGCAGCTTCCCTGGCCTAATCCCAGAAAGTCTGATTCAACAAGGCAGGGATAAAACACACAAATCTGCATATATAACACTTGCCAGGTGGTTCCCATGTAGGTTTCTGACAAGGAATCATGGCCTAGGTGGTAACTGAAATAAATAAGATAGAGACATTATCTTCTACCTGGCAGAATGAACCATGATATATTAAGGCAGTAAAAATATAGCTCAGTGGCACAAATAGGAAGACAGATGTTTACCACCCTCTCCCACTCAGGCTGCACTACAGGTAAGTGTAAGTGCCCCCGATTGGGCTGCCTCCAATTTTCAGAGGCCATTAAGAAATTGCTAAAAACGCTGTACATTTTTTTTTTAATTTTTAATGTTTATTTATCCTTGAGAGAGAGAACACGGGCTGGGGAGGGGCAGAGAGAGAGGGAGGGGCACAGTATCTGAAGCAGGCTCCTGGCTCTGAGCTGTCAGCACAGAGCCCAATGTGGGGCTCGAACCCACAAGCCGTGAGATCATGACCTGAGCTGAAGTCGGATACCTAACCAATTGAGCCACCCAGGGCGCCCTAAAAAGCACTGTACATTTTTGAAATTGAAAAACTTTCAACTCACTTAAGCATACCCATCGAGCACTTAACAAGTATTATAGTAAAAAGTATATTGGATACTAAAAGGAAAAAAACCTGGATTTTAATCCCAGTTCCATTTCTAGTTAAACTGATGACGTTGACATGTTACTAACAGCTCAGCATCTCGATTTCCTTGACTAAAAACTTGGAATGGTAATAATGCCTGTTGAGAATGATTGTCTTAAGAATTAAATGAGGAGTATATTTAAGCTCTGAGTCTGCTATCTGGTACATAGAAGAAACTGTAATTTTTTTTTTTTTAGATGAATGGGTGAATGAACAAACAAACATTAGGGTAGATGAGAAGCTCTTTTACAATTCAGTGAATGTTGGAAACGTTGACAGACATGGTGTGTTAGCTTTCAAGTTATCGACAAACATAAGGGATTCTTTATTTTTAATTACCAGTTTATTTCTCTTTTCCAGTGTGTTTTTACCCACCAGAAACACAAGTGTAATCATCCTTTATTTTTATCCGGCTTTGGCTTTGACTTCCTACATAGCCTTGGTGTAAATCATTCAAAATACCACTTAAGCCATAGACCAGCAGAACCTAGCAATCTTTGGAATCAATGCTGCTGAACCAGACGGGAAAACTAATTCATTCATCTGGCTTTCATTTTGTATACCCTTCCCATCTTCTTTAGTACTTTTATTAATTTCTAGAGCATGGTCTGTGAGTAGTTCCACAGGAGTTCACAATTACGTCGGGCTGTCTTCCATGTTAACTCTTCAAATGGCCTCCTTTATGGGCACAGCTGTCTTCTCTTGATTTCACTGGGAGGGAGGCAGAACTGGTATTTCCCTTCGCGCAGCTCGTTGATTTTCAGACACGTATCACAGCATACATTAAGTTCAATTTCTGCAGAGCTGTTATTGAGGTGTACAACCACGCACAGTTGGATGGCATCGTGCCCTCCAAATGGGACAAAGAATAAGGCAGACAAAAGGACAGGCATAAGAAAAGGTAAATTTTCCAATCTGTAACATCCCTTTCATGTTGTGGAGGTCCCCAAGATTTTCCCAGGAAGAGAAGAAAGTCTAGGACTTGGAGGTAGACAGCGCTTTACTACTTATAAATAACTTCATACACATAACATAGGTATTGTTAGAACCCTTATTTTTTTAATGTTTATTTTTAACTTGAGAGGGACAGAGAGAGTGAGCAGGAGGGTGGCAGAGAGAGGAGAGAACCCTAAGTAGGTTCCACACTGTCAGCACAGACCCCAACATAGGGCTCAATCCCATGAACCAGGAGATCATGACCTGAACCGAAATCAAGAGTCAAATGATCAACTGACCCAACTGACTCAGACGCCCCTAAAATCCTTATTTTATTTTTTCTAATTTTTTAATGTTTATTTATTTTTGAGAGAGAGAAAGAGACAGAGCACAAGCAGGGGAGGAGCACAGAGAGAGGGACACACAGAATCCGAAGCAGGCTCCAGGTTCCCAGCTGTCAGCACAGAGCCCAACGCGGGGCTCGAACCCACCAGCCGTGAGATCATGATCTGAGCCCAGGTCAGACGCTTAAGCGACTGAGCCACCCAGGCGCCCCTCAAATCCTTATTTTAAAGATGAGGAAGTGCCAGCACAACAGGGTTGTATCACTTACCCAAAGCCACACAGTTGGCCAGCTGCATAGCGGGAACTACATATCACTTTTTTTGTCTTAGTCTGAGCTGTTATAACACAATACCACAGCCTGGGTGGCTTATTAACAACAGAAGTTTGTTTCTCTCGATTCTTCAGGCTGGGCACCAAGATCAAAGCACCAGCATGGTTGGTTTCCGGTGAGGGTTCTCTTCCTGGTTCATAGTTGGCGCCTTCTCACTGTGTCCTCACATGGGGGAAGAGACAAACTAGCTCTCCGAGACACTTTTATAAGGACATTAATCTCATCCCTGAGGACTCCATTCTCATGACTTACGCACCTCCCAGAGGCCCACCTCCTAATTCCATCACGTGGGGCTTTAAGGATTTCAGCATTAGAATTTTGGAGGTGACAGAAACATTCAGACCATAGCATTTTTCTAGCTCCAAATCCCAGATTCCTTCCAAATAACAATATTTCTCCATAATCAGAAGTGACTCTAGGGTTAGCAGAGTCCTTAAAAAGGGAAAAAGAGACATGTTCAAGGCAAATTCTGTTTTCCAGAGTCAACCTGCATAATCTGATTCAAATAAACTTCCTGCATCATAATCTGTTCAAAGGTACTCTGCAGATGTAAGTTTATTAATTAATTGCCAGTCACTAACTACAGGAGATTCCCTTTTTCAGATGGTCACCATTACCTCCTGGCTTTAGTTTAGCCGCAGACACCTAACAGCTGCCAAGGCAAACAGTTCAGTAGGATCACGGGCTGATCTGGACATGCTGTAGTCCCGTTTGGTTGAGTTGCCTTGGACGTATGTTCTGAACTTGACTGGGCTGAACAGTCATTTTCACAGAGGAGTTGTTGCACACAACTGAGATTTTACTTAGTACATGACAGTATTTGTTCCGAGTAATTATAAATAATCTCCTGTTCAAAAGATTCCACAGATAAAATGCCCACAGATATAGCCCTCCTCCTCCCCTTCCCTGAAGAAGAGAAGAAGAAAGAGAAGTAGGAAAGGAGAAGGAGGAGAAGGAGAAGGAGAAGAAGAGAAGAAGGAGAGGAGGGGAGAAGGAGAAGCAGCTAAAGCAGATTCATTTTTATCTTCTATAGTTCATGTAAACTGCACTTCTGTGACTAACACAGGAACAGGTTCAGGTGAAGAATTACGTGTTCTGCATTCTCAGGTAAATCTCAGAGGATCTTGTTTACCTTGGTTTTTTTATGGTCCGGCAAAGTCCTTTTATAAATGAACTACAGATTTCTCTGCTCTCAGCTGAGACTCTCTTATTGAACATTTGATTAACTGCCTTGCATACATCTTCCAGGCTCAGGTAATTGCTTAATGCATCAGGTACTAAGAGCTTGAGCAGGAGATCAAGCGTTGGGGGATTGAGGTGAAATCCCCCAAGCACAAGGGGGAACACAGTTAATGCTAACATTTGGAGCAAAGGAAACACCTCCTCCTCCCCTCCTCAAGCACCGCCTGTGCCTGGGGTGCAAGGTGTGATTGTGGCCCTTTCACTTCCAGTCTCCCCCCACACCCACTTCTGCTCCCCCACCCACCCTTATGAAGTCTTCACAAGAGAGGAGTAGCTAATCCTCAGAAATGGAGATGTTCATAGGCACCTTGTACTAGCTACCTTAAATATTAACCTGTCCTTAAAGAGTATTGCTGAAAGCTCTCTGCTTTTTCTTCCTGCCTTCCATATTTGCAAAGTAAGCAGATCCAGGCAAAGCCTGACTCCTCTCCAGAATCTCTCTCTCTCTCTCTCTCTCTCTCAGCATGTAATTGAACAGTGTTAGATTTAGGGGAAAAGGAGTCTGGCTTTGGTTGAGCTGATGAGCCTGGATTGAGAGAGCTTTAATAAATTGACATTTCACTATTGATGAAATGGTACTCTACTTCTCTTCTGGCTATTAATCTTGAGTTTATCATTCTCCCTATCAGGCATCCAGCAAGGAGAAGTTCTAGAAGGCAGAAGTGTACTCTTTCGTTCTTGGGACACCAATTAATAACTGCAAAATATACACCACACTTCTTTGGCATAATTTTTATACTTAATTCTACTCAATCAATCACTGGGCTAATGAGAAAATCTCCAAATGAAGGAAACTAAGCGTGTGATGGGAATTTCTTAGGGAATACTGAAAGGTAATTCACGTATGTCCTCAGAAGACCCTTTTAATTTTCCTATTTCACTTAATTGATCAAGCCTACCATGATGGGTGTTATCACTACTATTCTGTCCCCACCAGGATTTTCCCCCATCTATTAGCCAAGGTTACTCAGTTGCCTGTTCACAGCTGTCACTGACTAGGGAAGCACCAAAGGCAACTCAGTGAATTCCCATGTTCCAGACCTACTCCTCTCTGATCCTATTATGTAGCAGCAGACCTACCTCCTCATGATAATCAGCCTCAAGTTCCCCCCCAATATAGTAATTGCTGTCTTTGCCTGCCGGTCCACCAACATGAGGATCCAGGGGTGACCAGGGGTAGTACAGCTTCATCCAGTGGAAGTCTTACTGGGTTGTATTCTGGAACAGCCTAAGATTATGAGGACAGATCCGCTCCCCAAGTGAATTGCCAGAAGTGATAGTTAAATGAGACAATCTTACTTCTGCTCCCTTGGTTCCCAGACTCCTATTTATAATCATAACAAAAGAACGTCACATATTGAATGTTTTCCTCTGAAAGTAGTGCCTTAGCCAAAAGTTCATATACCACGTCCGAACCTTTTACATCATCACTGATACTCCATATCCATTAAACAACAATAACTCTTCATTACTCCTCCCCAGAGCCCTGGTAGACACTCCTCTACTTTCTGTCTCTGTGAATTTGACTATTCTAGGTCTTCAATAAGTGAAACCATATCATATTTGTTCTTTTATTTCTGGCCTCTATTCAATATAGTATTAGAAGTTCTAGCCAGAGCAAGTAGGCAAGAAAAAGAAATAAAAGGCATCCAAACTGGAGAGGAAGACATAAATTTATCTCTAATCACAGATTATATGATTTATATGTAAGAAACCCTAAAACTTCCACACATGCACCAAAACTGTAGAGTAGAATGGTAATGGTTGTACAACCATGTGGGTATACTTAATGTTATTGAATCGTACACCTAAAATGGCTAAGATGGTAACTTTTACATTTTGTCTATTTTACCACCATAAAGATAGACAGAGAGAGTGCACAGAGAGGAGAAAATGTTTTTGATTTTCGTTGATATTGGGAGTTGAGAAAAATGCCAAACCCACAACCATACGCCAATGTCAGAGGTTATAAAAAGCAGCTGTGTCTCTGGATACCACTTGATAAACTCATGGCTATGTGGACACAGAGAAGGGAAAGAGCACAGGAAAAATAGATGGAAGTTTCCCGTGATAGACACCTTGAGAACAGGGAGAATTTCCATAGTAGAGGTTGAGAAGATTATTCCAGGCTTTCCAACTGCAGAAGCAAGACATTGGCTCTTATTCAATTACATCTAGAACGTGCTCTGAACAATCTGCTAAGGTAATTTCCATTTTCATGATTGCTAACTAGCTGAGAAGTAGAAGCCAGCCACTACAGGCAATATTTGATATTTAGGAATAAAGAGGTGCTCCGTGAAATCTAGGGTCTCCCCCACTCCCATTCAAGTTCTCCCAAAAGTGTTCCCCTCTCGTCCTTATGTTCACCAAATGGACTTAAGAAACCTAATGTTCAAGTCCATCAGGGTACTGTACCAAAATTAACTATACATTTAAAATCCTCTTAAGGTTTTCAATCCTTAGATTTAAAGATAGTTATTACAAAATTTACTTACAATTAAATCATACGTATCAAACTATCACTACATGTATCTCACATAGCCAGCTCTTTGATCAGCGACCCAAACTGCCTATATTTTTCCCAGTGCCTCCTATTTTTTTCAGAACTTTTCCTTCATCTGTGTTTCAATGACTTCCTCCTTTGCAGCCAAATGAAAGATGCATCTGAAGCCATTTCATTGTTTACATACTGGGCGGCCAAGCATTCTCGTGGCATCTTTACCTGTAGCCTTGTCTGGAACACAGGCCTTTATGTCTCCTTCTTATGAGCAACCCCATTCTTTCATAGTATAGAAATGAAGAATCCGTATAAAAGCTCATCCAATTTCTCACGTGGACGCACGTTGGAAAGCATGGGCTCAGTGTCAGTTTTTTCACTGTCTGCAGAATAATCTGGTGAGAGGCCACCTGTGCTGTGACTTTGTCAGCTCTTTAGTAAATTACATGCAAGGATAAAGAGGATAAAGGATAAAGAGGACAATCCTTGCCTGCTGATAAAGCACATTCTTCATTCTCCTTTTTCTACAATGTGTTGAATAACACCATAGTACATAAGTCATTATACCCTTTATAAACAAATGTGTAATTACAAAACACAGAGCCAAAAAAATCCATCTCGAAGAATCTTGTGTTTTCTAACAGGAAGTAGAGAGATATTTCAGAACAGTGAACACAGGTTTTCAACTCTGAAATCTTTTAACAGCATGATGTTTTTGAACGTCTAGTTTAGGATCCGGCATTCTGCCTTGCCTTAAAACACAAGTAGCAACTGCCACTTGGAAAAATTTGAAAAGAGGAAGGAATTTTTTAATTTGCTTTCCTTTCCTAATTTTGTATGCATCAAGTACTTGCCTGTGACATCATTGCCTCTTTACGGCTACCTTATACACTAGGCATTATTGCCTCATTTTATAGCAGAAGCGGAGAAGTGCTAAGAAATTTGCTCAAGGTCAGTCTCCAAAGAGGTGGAGTCTGGATCCAAACAGAATATGTTTGAATCCAGTAGCCTTTGACTCTTCAGAGCCCAGGACATTTCTCATTGGAATTCAGTGTATAAAATTACCATTAGGGTTTTTTAGCTTCATAAAAACAAAAATTAACGTTTTTCTTAAGAATAAATTTAGCATATATAATGCATATTAATAATATGTCCAAAATATATGACACAGCAAAAAAAAAAGCTATTTATGGTTATTTGACCTTCTAATATCTAGTTTTATTCAGTTAACACGTTTTGCTTCAACATAAAACAAAAAGTTACATTTAATGGCCTTAATTCTGAATAGTTCACTAACCTGATACTCTAGGTATTTTTCTTCTCTATACATTTTTAATATTGAGATCTACCTAGACTATTAGCATCAATCCTTTTAAGGAACTTAACTTCTATACATTTCCAGCCAACAAACCAGAAAAAAAAAAAGTGGGGACGGGGAGGGTGGGAACTGGAGGAACGAGAAAGGTGAGCTAAGGAACCGAGCAAGAGGCTTACAGAATGGAGTTCTTCTGCCACCTCGTGGCTCTTCTGTGTTATAGCCAGAACCACTTTATTCATTTTTTTTTTTAACCATTTTGATACATTTTCATTTCCAAAAGATAAATTACTCCCTCAGTGGTCTCCAAATATGAATGCCCCACACGGTCATTAAAAAAAATATTCAGAGGACCCATCCCTTGATATGTCGATCTCGTGTTTGGAGGACGGGCCTGGGATAGTTTCCCAATTATCCCAGTTGATAATGATGCCTGTTGATTCCACACTGGAAGTCAAAGCTGGCAAGCTTTTTGTAAACCATCAGCATTCTCTTCATTCTGGGCTCACAGCTACACTCCGTTTAGTGCCTCTCTTTAGCTGGGTTGTGACCACGTGACTGAGCTGTGGCCGCCTTCATCTTCATTGAATGTGGTTAATATCGTTTCCATTTTCTTCACCTTGGATATTTTGGCTAATTTCGGCTTTGTTAACCTCTTTCTTGAAACTTTTTCTTCTGTTGGGTTTCGTTTTTTCTCTGGTTATCCTCCTCCTACCGGACAAACAAACATCATCCTAGTGAAAGTCAAAGTTTCCCTTCCCTCTGGCTGACCTGGCCTGATTCTCCAGCACATCAGACATGCCTCCCCTCGGGCTTTGGACGATTTAGCGTTTCTGGCTCAACACTCTGTCCTCAAATACCTACATGGGACCTGCCCCACCTCATTCAAGTCTTTGTTCCAACATTTACTTTGCGCTGATACCCCTACTCATAAATGCAACTTCTTCCCAACAAATTTCTAATGTTTATCCGGCTTTATTTTTCCATAACAGTTACAATATTCAAATACTACACAATTTTAATACTTGTTACGTTTATTATCTTCTTTACCCCAGAAAACAAAATTCATAAGGACTGGGATTTTTGTTTTCTCCACTGCTGTGTGCTCCGAAACAGAGATAGTGCCTCTCACATACATTGTGGGTGCTCAAAAAAGTACTTGTGCAGTGACTGAATGAAAGAAGGATCGAATGAATGAATAACGATCCATGCTGTTGGTAAATGAACACATGAAACAATATTCAGCCTCACAAGTATTCAAACATAAAAGTTAACACAAAATACCATATTTTCCTATTGATTTTTCAATTTGTATGGTCAAATTGTATTTTCAAATTGTAGGTCCTGTAATTCCTAAACCCAGTGAGCATGTAGTGAATTGCATTCACATTTCAAATTGATGCAGTCATTTTTTTAAATCAATTTACATGTCGTCATAATGTATGTATAACCTCTGGCCCAGTAACCCCAGTTTTGGAATTTTGCTTCAACAACCACAAACAAAATTTTTAACACATACGTTCTACTTAGCCATCTACTGCAATAATATTAATAATGATGAAAACGGAAAGAAACTAAATGAATTAAATTATGTCAATGCCATGGACTATTTGCAGCCATTATGATCATAAGGACTATGCTTCAATATGGAAGATTGTTTATGGAAAATGGAGTCTGTAATTACACAGCTTTTATATGTATATGGGAAAAACTATAAACAATACACAAAAATTAGAACTGTCGCATGTATGAGGGATGAGATTAAAACTTATATTTGTCTCCATTTCCCAAATGCTCCAGTTTGTTGCCATAGCTTTTACAGTTCCTCAGCATTGGAAAAGAAAATAAATTGTCTTATTTCTAAATGTTATACCCTCACCTGATGTGAATTTATTCGAAGTTCCAAAAAGGTGATCATTACTTGCTTTTATTGAATTCATCCAGAACGATTTACATCATTGTGGAGATACTTTTAGAGTCCTTAAAACAGATTTATTTGCATGAAAATGAGACATTTACCCAAAAGGATCAGGCTAGAATGTAACATTAATTCAAGAATTAGATTGTCCTTCTCCTTTCTCATGTGTCTGCTTTACCTAACTGTCTGCAAGGGTTTATGTTCTAACTGCTTGGTTCGTATAGATCTGGTTGAGCCCATTATCTCTCTACATTTTAATATATAGGACTATCTGTAACTATTCTTCTTTGCATACATTGCCACGAGTTCCTTGCATACTCCCCGGGATTCATGGAGGGGAGGGGTTTTCAGACAAAGGAACTCAGGGCATGCCCTTCCCCCTCAAAATAAGTTTCCTCCCTTGAAAACTGAACTAAGCCTTCAGCCTTCACCAGATGCTGAGATTGTGACATCCTTGCTTGATCTACCCTTCCCTGCCAGCTCTCAAACCAGTAAACCCTTCCCTTCAGTGGTGTATGACCGGACATATTATTGAAATTCAGTCTTCCTCCGGGTGCCTTGGTCAGCAACGATTTGGGCTGTGCCCTTGATGCCCTTCCTGGTCATAGAGAGAAGTAGCTACTCTCAATTTCATAGTCCCCCATTTGCATGACTCTCTACTACTCTGTGACTCCCCAGTCAATACTGACTGCCAAGAATTATTTTCAGGGTCATAACATTAACTCATCGGTGTGAAATGACATCAAATCAACTATTCCTTGGTTTGCATGCTTGCAAAGCTAAAGATTCTTGTAACAACAACAAAAAGACAAAAATCCCTCCCTGTGGGACCTCTTACTCCAAAGGCCCTCCCTAGAGAAGAATTGCACTTCTCACCATTGACAGGCTTGCCATGTGACTTACTTAAGCCAAAGAAATGTGAGAAAAAGTGCTATGTTCCACACCCAGTAGAAGCCGTAGGAGCCATCACGTGGTTCTTCCATGGTGTTATATTTCCTCTGCCTAAAGATGAACAGCGTCCGAGAGAGGGGCTGCTTCTTCAGGAAAAGTCCAGAAATGAAGCAGACTAAATGTCCTGTAATGAAGTTAAAAAAAAAAAAAAAAAACTTATTATTAGATACAATTAAGATTTTTAAAATCTGTTACCATATGCTGTTACCATAGCATAACCCAGCCAAGCCTGCCTGACACAACTGGTGTCTTTCTGACATTTTAGGAGGCAGGAATGAGCTGGATGTGTGACTTTGGGCAAATTACCTAATCTCACTGTGCCTCATCTATAACATTGAGGTAATAACTGCTGCATGAGGTTATTGTGATAAATACGTAAACAAAAATTTATAAACATGTAAACACTACCTGGTAAATAGCATATGCTTAATCAGTGTTAGCTACTGCTATTTATTATTCTTATTATTACTATTATGGTTATTAATCTACAACAGATAAGGGTCGTATCCTAATTCCGTACACACAGTCTCCAGCACAGCGTCTGACTCATACACCCCATTTGACCTATTTTCCAAGTGTCTTTAATTGATCAGCCTCTTCCCTTTTGTTTCGTTTCTTCATATGATCACTTCCTTTGATTTTCCTTTGCCACCACTTTTTCCTCTTCCCTTTAAACTAGCAAAGGTTTTATAATATAAATTTAAACAGGAACCGAATACCTTCAAACGTTCAGCTCATTTTACTTGATACCCTGAATTTGGTACTTTTATAGACTTCGATCTATTCTTTGCCCTAATGGAGCTCCCAATAAATCATCTCATGTATCAAAATGTCTGCTTAATGGATGTCCTAGGACACAGTAGGTTCAATTTGTAAACACAAGTATCTGAAATACTCAGAAGTTACGGAGCCAGAGTCTCCAGAAAAAAAGTCTTTTTAAAAACCATTCTTTTCTACTGTCATGTTCTCAAGGATGGGGAATAATGTTCTTTTCTCTTTTTCCTACATGGGACAATTGTACAAAAAGACAACCTTTGTTTCTGAGAAATCCTATATTTTTGTGTCCTGAGTTTCTTGACATCTTTCTATTTTTCTCACACAAAGCATCCTTAATCATCTGTGACACTGATCTTCATTGCGACCCATTTTCCTGGATTCTATAAACAGAAGACATATGCTTTAAATTACCAAAATTTCACTCACCTCATTTTTCACTGCAAGAAAATAAAATGGAAAGTTCCTTCTCAAAGTGAAAACGATTATTTTCTCTTCAGCTTTATAGATGCTTAAGGTCTTCAGGGTTGTTCTTATTACCTAATTTTCTAACTGGCCACCTGGACTTCAGTTTCTCCCTTAACCCAATACTTTTTTGTGTGTGGCCAAAATCATCTTCTTGAAGTTAAAATTTGACTATTGAACTTTCTTGGGTAAAAACACCCATACACTCTCCAACAACAATGGAATTATTGCAGTTGGAGAATTAGTGCCAAACTAGCGCACTCTTATCCAATAGACCACCCCTCCTAGAGCTTCCTCTTCCTCTCATTCCTATGACATGTTTTCTGTTCATTCTCTAGCTCCTTGCCAGCCTCCTTCTCTTTTTAGACCTATGAATGTAGACATTCTCCACAGTTACGTTCTCAAGCCTTCACACTTCCCTTACACCCTATCCTTAGCTTCACACTATCCTTAGCTTTAGAACTCAAAAGAGTTTGAACACCATGACCTAGTGACTCTTCTCTCTTCTAGAATGGCCACACCCAGTTTACTACCAAATTCTGTCCCTTCAACCTTCCAGATGTCTCTAATGGAAACCTTTTTCCCCTTCCCGCTACCACTGACTTATACCCATATCTCCTCGATTGTTTTGGCTATGAGAGCATGAGATTCTGCCAGAGAGCAATGGGGCCAATCTGTCACTGACGGAAGTGGCTCGATCACGCATGAACACCCATGCAGGATCGGGTAGGTCAAGATGATTAAAAAACGGAATCAGAAGCAAGTCAGTCGGAAGAAGAGCTGTGACTAGTGTTTTGGCCAGACTATACCAGATGGCATCAGACCCCAGTGGTCTGAGCCACCACTGAGTTTCCTGCTGGGAGGTCTCAGTGCTCTGAGAAGAGGCTGGCTGCGGTCCTTTTGCGGGGACCCTCAACACTTCCCTACCCAGATACCTATGGTATCCCCTTGACTGTGCTTTGTCTCATGTCAACAGATTTGTTCTCATTTGCACAGGATGGTATTTGGTATCCTTGAGTTGGATGGAGGATACAAGTTAAGGGCATGTCCTTCAGTCTGAGTAGAGGTTGTTGGCTTCCAGAGTCTGAGGATTTATCTCAGGCCCACCCTTTTCTAGGACTGGAAATAGTTTTCTGGAAGTTGGACTCTGGGCTAATGCCTTGACAACTGACTGCCCCTTCCTTAGGTATCTCTCTCCATTACATCCTACAGACCTCTGACTGATGAAACGTCCTCTCTCACAGATACAGTGTCACTCCCCTTCTTAGGTATTCTTCTGGGTGCCTCTCAGCCAAGAAATAAAATCAAAACTCTCTGTAGGCACCTGGGTGGCTCAGCGGGTTAAGTGTCTGACTCTTGATCTCAGCTCAGGTCTTGATCTAGGGTCATGAGTTCAAGCCCCACAGTGAGCTCCACACTGAGTGTGAATCCTACTTTAAAAAAAATCAAAACTCCCTAACTTGAATAAATACTTTTCTGGGTGTTTCCTGAAAATTGCCTTTGTATCCTATCTCTGTATTTCTCTACCATAACTAACACTCAAAAAGAGGATATCAGGGGCACCTGGGTGGCTCAGTTGGTAAAGCACGCAACTCTTGATCTTGAGGTCATGAGTTGGAGCCCCATGGTGGAGCTAGAGTTTATTTTAAAAAAAGAGAGAAATAGAGAGAGAGGCAGAAGGGGAATATCAGAGCTTTTGATCCTCTTGCTAGTCATTTGTTTCATATTTCAAAGGACAATTTCAATCAATGGTATTAGATAAGAGCCGCTGCACCCTGAAACTGCTGTCTCCTGTGCAGGCATATTAACGCTGGTGATAGAATGGCCATAATATGTACCGTACTTAAGTTGTCAGACCTCTCAGGTCATAGGAGTCCTAACTCATATTCATGAGCTCACTCATGACCCTCTTCATCAGAGTTCCAGTCCACTCCATGCAAACTGAAGTAGGCAGGTTGACAAGTCGCCATGGCTTATGTCAGACATTGAAACTGAAGAATGGCCCCAAACTGCTACAAAGAGACTGAATTGTCCTCTAGACACTATTTTGGCCCTGATGCAAATTCCTATTTTGGCCTCCTGCCATCCTCTCATTTCTACAAAAATTTAAGCTGCCTGAGAAATATTGGTCTTTCACATGGGCAAAGGGATGGTAGGACCCTCTACTATGTGTCCCTCAAGCGGAAGCTGTTGATTCCGAGATCAAACCCTCCAGCTGCTCCCTGTAATACTCCCTCTGTTCTATCCCAGTGCTGTAACTGAAACCATTTGATCTATTTTCTCCCTCACACTTCACTAGTCAGAGTCCAAGTTGCTTCGCTTCGTTAATGCCTTATCTCTACCCACTGGTGTAACCAGAATCAAATCTGAGAGAATATCAAGGTTGCTCATGTTATTCATCACCATGCCAACCTGGGAAAGAAGCAGCTCAGTGTGGGAGAAATAATGCTCAGTCTTCATGTCTCCTCAGAGAAAAATCTCCAAAGTTGCCAGAACTTAGGCCTCGTCAATACACCACTCCCCACATCTCCATTCAATGATAATGATCCACGGAGCTCACAGGCACGAATGGAAGGTTGCTGATTTTTACACAAACTCTTTTGTGAATTAGTTTTAAAATACTATTCAATAGTCACATAACATATTTGTTTTAAAACAAATTTATTGTAATCAATGAAATACTCATTTAAATATGGGAAATGGTGGATCCCATGGTAATTTGATATGTAATATCTCAGTAATATAAAGAAAACTCTTTGTGGCACACATTTATATTATACCTTGAAAGCTCCCTTTAAAATTCCATAAAACTGGGGCGCCTGGGTGGCGCAGTCGGTTAAGCGTCCGACTTCAGCCAGGTCACGATCTCGCGGTCCGTGGGTTCGAGCCCCGCGTCGGGCTCTGGGGCTGATGGCTCAGAGCCTGGAGCCTGTTTCTGATTCTGTGTCTCCCTCTCTCTCTGCCCTCGCCCGTTCATGCTCTGTCTCTCTCTGTCCCAAAAATAAATAAACGTTGAAAAAAAAAATAAAAAAAATAAAATTCCATAAAACACATAAGGGAGGGAAACAAAAATAATATAAAAACAGGGAGGGGGACAAAACAGAAGAGACTCACAAATATGGAGAACGAACTGAGGGTTACGGGAGGGGTTGTGGGAGAGGGGATGGGCTAATTGGATAAGGGGCACTAGGAATCTACTCCTGAAATCCTTGTTGCACTCTATGCTAATCTGGATGTCAATTTAAAAAATAAAAAAATAAAATAAAATAAAATTCCATAAAAGAAAATAGAGAATGGAGGAAGAAAGAGAAGGAAGGAGGGAAAAGGGGAAAGAGGGCAGAAGGGAAGTAGGAAACGACAGGGTAGGCAATGAGGGAAGGAGAGAGGGGAATAAAAAGTTCACATCTCGAGGGGCGCCTGGGTGGCGCAGTCGGTTAAGCGTCCGACTTCAGCCAGGTCACGATCTCACGGTCTGTGAGTTCGAGCCCCGCGTCAGGCTCTGGGCTGACGGCTCAGAGCCTGGAGCCTGTTTCCGATTCTGTGTCTCCCTCTCTCTCTGCCCCTCCCCCGTTCATGCTCTGTCTCTCTCTGTCCCAAAAATAAATAAACGTTGAAAAAAAAAATTTAAAAAAAAAAAAAAAAAAGTTCACATCTCGGGGCGCCTGGGTGGCGCAGTCGGTTTAAGCGTCCGACTTCAGCCAGGTCACGAACTTGCGGTCCGTGAGTTCGAGCCCCGCGTCAGGCTCTGGGCTGATGGCTCAGAGCCTGATTCCGATTCTGTGTCTCCCTCTCTCTCTGCCCCCCCCCAATTCATGCTCTGTCTCTCTCTGTCCCAAAAATAAATAAAAATTAAAAAAAAAAAAAAAACGTTGGGGGAAAAAAAAAAAGTTCACATCTCTAGAGGGCAGGTGGGTCGGGATGGGTGAATAGAAGTGTGCAATAGGGATCAAAAGTGCACCTGTTGTGATGAGTACTGGGTGATTAAAATAGAAAGAAGAGGGAGAAGAAGAAGGAGGTGGTGGGGGAGGAGGAGAAGGAGGAGGGGGAGGAGAAGAAAGGGCACAAGAAGCCTGTGTGGTACAACCAAGTTTCTAGTTCTTGGTCAGGCCATTGGTAGTATGAGTGTATTCCCTTTGTGAAAATTCATCTAACTGTATACTTGCGATTTGTGCACCTTTTTGCATGTGTGGTACTTCAACAAAAAGTTTTCTCAAAACAATGCTCAACAGAGAAAAGTAAAATATAATAGAAAATCACCCCCTTGGGGATTTTTCTATAGAAAAAAAAGTCACATCTCTAACCACACATGAATAGTAAGCAGAATGCTTTATTAATCACATAGAAAATTAGATCAATTAACATTACTTGTGATTTTTCCTGTGCAATTTGTTGATTCTGTCTGTGTTGACCATGGCCAGTGAAAAGCTCCTAGAATCTTTCTTTCTGTAATTTTTTGTTAATAAACCTAGGGAAAATTCAAGGTTATTTGGAACATTAAATAAAAGCTTTCTAACTCAAACATCCTAACTTTGAAAATCATCACATTCATGATTCTGCCAAACACTGTCAGAAGTTGGGATCTTTGTTTTCCTAATCTCATTCCAGGTGTGGTCTGATACAATTAGGAGGTTCTCTGGAGTCTGAATTTAAAACTTGTACTTCAGAGAAGGGCCTCGAGTTTGTAATCTGTTTACTTCTATAAAATAAATAGAATTTATTCATTCAGTCTTATTTCCTAGCAACAACAGGAAGTGCATTTAATATGCACCTTGCCCTCAGTAAGGTACTCCATACTCTTTATTATGTGAAAAATAATCATCATCTGTGTTTTGAAATATCCCATGTGAACTACAAATAAATAAAAGATAAAAATACAGATAAAATAAAAGATAAATATCTGTAAAGATACAGATAAAACAAAGCAGTAAGAAGTATATAAAGGACTAAAAGAATACAAGTTACCATTTCTTTCTGTAACTCTTCATACATTTTCAGGGAATTCATATTTGCAGGACTCTGGAGGAAAAACCAAAATGAGACAAAAGTTTTCTGGTTTCTTTTGAATGTCATAGATATGGATGTTGGGCAACAGACCTGGAGATGTGGTTTGGGTACAAGATGTTTATTAAAGAACAAAGTCTACAAAAGGAAGGGAGAAAAGGCAGGATTGTGTACAAGAAGTTACTCTGAGATCGAGGCTTTTCAATGATGGTCCATATGCTTTGTTTCTTCACCAAATAATAGACTGGAAATACTCTGAAGACATTGTTTTTAAAAAGTTCTAGTAGATCCCTAAAATGTTCTCTTCTATTCAGCTTTCATAAGTAATGTTTATAGAAAGTTTTGGCAATAAAAGAAACCTTCTTTCATGCTCACTAACAGTGAACCGTGACTGGTGGAGAAAGGTGCTAGAACGTGAACATTGGTGGTGGGTATGTCTTCTTGTACATACATTTTTTTCATTTGCCGAATTATCTAAAGTGGATATGTGCAACTCTTCAAACAGTTATAAATATATGATAAAAGTCCACACTGAAAGGAGTCCCACAGTGGTATGCAGGGCCAAAGGTAGGAGCTGAGGAGGTTAGGACAATTAGTGTTTATAAACAATGGTTTATTTGGTCGAGTGGAACCATAAATATTGTGTTTCTTTTATTTTACCAACATTCCTAAAATAAGAAGTTATTACCTTTATGGCAGGGTGATAGGGGAAACAAGTCCTCCAAGCTCATTCAGTGTTTAAAATAATACTAAAATATAAAGCAAAGACCCAAGTAGAGAGTTTAACCTTGGGAAGCTAAGACGCAGCTGAAAGAAGTAATGAACAACTGACCCCAGTGTGGGCCTCATGTGATTCAAGTTGCAGTAGGAGGAAGGCAAATCTCAAAGAGGGAGAAGAAACGATATTTGGGTGAGGGGATGGGCTGAGGTGCATAGACTAGTTAGACAGCCTTTCAGGGATTGTCAGGGCTTTTGAAAATGAAAATGCTTTTCTCTACTGGAGCACCTTTGAAAGAGACAAATAACAGTAACCTCTCTTCCATGAGGGGGCTTTCCAAGTGTATCGTATGAAAATTATAGCAAATGGCATCTGATGGAGAGTCCTGTTAACACTCCCCTCCCCCATGAGTCATTCAGGACATTCATCACACCCACAGACCCTTCACCAGCCCCACAATTTCCCCCCATCACACTGGTTTGTGAATGTGTGACTGAAGGCCTCCTGGAGCCTCTCCTCATCCCCTGAGCTGAAGCCTCTCAGAAACCACATTCAGCTCCAAGCACAGCCTTTGGCCTCAAGGACTCAGAGACTGTTCTTGGCAATCATAGAATTAGTCAACAGGAACTTGACCTTGTTGGGGGAGTTTTCCAGGCCTCACTTCATCTCTCAATTCCAGAGAGCTAATATGAGCGATACACAAACCTACACAAGTACTGCTGTAAAACCAAAAAGAAAGTCATAAATGTTGTAGAAAGCCTGAAGCCATTTCAACTGTCAAAAATATTCAAACTTTTCCATCAATATTCAGTTATATTCTGTCTCATTCAAGTCAAGCAGTTCACCTAAGAAAGAATCTGGACATGAATACATTCTACATCATAATACACAAGAGATAGAGATTAAATGGATTCTTTTTAGAACTTTAGAAATCTGCAACTAATTATTTCTATAATATATGCCAGTTTCAGAAAATTATGATGTCTAAAATCTCCTCTGAAATCTCCACTAAAAATCTATGTTATTACTTACATTTGAAATTTCAGATTGTTTATTCAATGTAATCTTTTAATAGTCTTACTTAGAATAAGTGTTCCATTAAAAAAAATTATCCTTTCAATTTCTGAATTTAAGTTTAATCATCTTATAATTATATTAAAATGTTCTAAAAGCATTTTAATCTAATATCTGATTTCATGGAGTCAATTTTTTTATTCGATACAAATTGAGTCTTCACTAATTTCAGGAAGAAAGATCTGTCTGTAATTTAGCCCTCAAAATAAAATTCAACTAGCTATAAGCCATTGGATGCCTGCCTGTGGGCAGATGGAATTTATTTATGAAGGAAGTTCAGTGGTCAAGCGTTAGAGACCTAAACAAGGGTATGAGATTTCTGATCACTGAAATGAAAAACTCATCAATTAAGGTATTACCTGAACTAAGGCATAGGGGAAGGAAGGGTTCTTTAGTGAGATTTAGGAAGACTTGTTCCGGAATATATAGTTTTCCAGAATAAGATTTGTGTCCTCTGGTGGGGATTTTGAGTGGTGGATACTTTAGCAGGGGAAAAGAAGTCAGTGGAGAAATGATAATGAAAACACTCCCACCTGGAGAATGCAGGGTGTGGGGGGTGTGAGTTCCACCACATGAGAGCTGAGAGTTTCTCCCAGGGTACCAACGCTTTTTGGTAGAGGAGGGGTGGAGAACGGCTCTTGGCATGTGATAAGTACCACCTAAGTGTCTATTGTTATTGTCAACAGGTCAGAACACAGGAGAAACGTGGTGAACAGCATAGGGCACATCACTCCAAGTGACACCACATCTATTCTAGCTAACTCTTCTAGCTATAGGGTGGGCCAACCTTGGAGCCAAGTATTAAAAAAAAAAAAGTGATTTACATGGTCATGGTTCGTTGCGTATCTTAACACAAAGCGAATTTAATTTTTAACAATCTTTTTTCACCGGATTTAAATTGTCACCGTTAACTGGATGAAGAGCATAAATGAAAGGGCATATGGGTTAACACGCATTCTCACTGAAGGGCATGATTCGGCTGAAGTCACACTTACTTCCTCTCATCTTGAGGTATCGCTGTAGACTCGGGTTGAGGGACTCCAAACCCCGGAGCCACAGCAAGAGCCCATGGGAAGACCTTGAATTTAGCAGGGAGAACAGAAGACCCTGAGGGTGCCGGAGGGTGAGAGCCAGAGATTGGAGAAAATAAGTAGGTTGGGCCAAGGATTTGCTCTTAAAGATAACCTCTGATTGAATCTGATTATCTGTGATGTGGCCATAACAGAGCAAGAATGATTTGCAATTAGAATCAAGATGCATGAAGTTCACTTTATGTTCACACTTCTTGGAATGATATTAAATATATTTATTGCTCTTTTCTCTCTACAAAAGGGCAAGGGACCTGTTTTTTATGAACCTGCTTAAAATATGTAAAAACCCAAGGCAGCTTTCTTGGTGTGGGAGTTGTTTTATGGCAATTGAATAAAGACAATCATTCCAGTGGAAATTCTGCACACAGGAAAGTTTGAAATATCTGAGGACATATGTAATATAAGACAAATGTGCTCTTAAATATTATGGTCCTCAAAATGGTGATGAGTTTTAAAAAGTTGAAGTAACATTTGTTCCTTCCTAGGGCTGGATTTATATTTGAATATTTTAATTACAGGTAAATAGACAAACTTTAGGAGGATTCTAAAACAGGACACTGGTCAATAACTTTTAGGAGTACTTGGAATTTGAAGAAAACAAAATAAGTCCTAGAGCTGAGAGGAAATGACAGACTCTCTAAAGGAGAACTATCAAGCTCTGGAAAATAAGCATTCTAAAGACGAATTCTGATTTATAATATGGTGTTTTATTGAGTTCAACATTTTATTATTTCAACAGTGAAAACAGTGTGGTGATTAGTGTTACGTCTCAACTTGACTGGGCCACGGGGTGCCTAGATATTTGGTCAAACATTATGCTGCATGTGTCCATAAGGGTGTTTTAAAGTGAGATTCATATTGGATTAGACTAAGTGAAGCAGGTCCATAATGTGGGTGGACCTCATCCAGTTAGTTGAAGACTTGAACAAAAAGCCTGGCTCTCAAACAAGCAAAAGAGAACTCCTCCCGCCCGACTGCTTTGAACCAAGATGACGGTTCTTTTCTTGCCTTCAGACTCCAACTAAAATGTCAGTTCTTCTTGGGTCTTGAGCCTAGAAACTTCAGATTTTTTTATTTCTCAGCCTCCATAATTTCATGAGCCAACTTCTTGTAAGGAAGAAACAAACACATTGGTTCCGTTTCTCTGGAGAGCCCTAATACAAACCAGGACTCCCACAATCCTGATGAGCACATTGAACATTCGTCCAGGTGAATTAGTCAGAGTAGGTGATCTAGCCCAATGCCTTACCTGTGCCAGCATTTAACTTATTTCTTGAATGCGTGAATGTATGAATGTTTGAATAAATAAAAACTTGAATGCATGAAGAAATAAATGATCGAATGTTAAAATGATCAAGTGAGTTCTAAGAATAAAAATGTGTGATTCTTCAATTATTCAGGACTGAGAATTTTTCAAAAACAAGCATTCAGATGACTAGCTTTTTTCCTGCCCAACATAAAGCAATGCCAATGACCCAGAGAAGTTTCTGGAAACTGAAGGCTGGCTATGTCCATGTGGCCCAAATATCCAGTTGAAAACTGATTACTGCAGGGTGACGGAGTGGCTCAGTCGGTTAAGCATCCAACTTCAGCTCAGGTCCTGATCTCACAGTTCCTGAGTTCAAGCCCCATATCAGGCTCTCTACTGTCAGTGTAAAGCCCGCTTCGGATCCTCTCTGTCTGCCCTCCCCCACTCATTCTCTCTCCCTCTCTCTTTCTCTCTCCCTCCCTCTCACTCTCTTTCTCTCTCTCTGTCTCTCTCCTCTCTCTCTCATCAATAAATAAACATTAAAAAAAGAAAACTGATCAGTGCTCTTTTACATTGTGCCAAGTAAGAGGTGGCCAGCATGTTGTCCACAATGAATGAGTTTCAGAGGCAACATTATTCAAAGCCTGTACCTTGTTAGGCAATTCACATTCTCTGCACTTTGCTGAAGCAGCGCTGATCGCTACTGCTTTCTTGCAACCTCTCAGCTCCTGCAACAGACACCCAACTCTTAAAATCTAAGAGGCTGAAACAAATGGAAAATTCAAACACACACAATCCAAAACCTTATCCATTCTATCATACCGAAAATCTGGGGGGGAAATGATATTCATTGTTCAAAAAATAAAATCAAAATCAAATAGAAAGTCACACCCCTTGTACTCTAACTCTATTAGAGTCAGTATTCATTTAAACCGCATTAGAAATGGGGATTTTTTAAGTTAATTGAAATTTACCTAAAAAGATTCAACTAAAAGTTATTGAACCCTAAATCCAGGTCTGTGATCTCATACTTGTTTTCTCAACTAATCTTTAAAACAATGCTTTAAGCAAGTTATTATTGATTTCATAATGAAACTGATATGGATTTAGTGGGATTAGTAATTTGCCCCTCTTCAGACGTAATAGGCATCAGGGCCCAAATCATCCTGGTCCCTTTACTCATGAAAATCTCAAGTCCATCATTCTGATTTTAAATATAATTGTACAGTAAGACCTGTAGTTAGCCACTCTGTGACGTTCTGCCAAGTGCAGCAATGATTTTGATTATTACAAACACTACCACAGACATGAAACTGACACCTGTTGAGAGACATTACAAGTAAGGTGGTTTGTAAGATTATGCCTGGAATTTTCTAATGCTCCTGATGAAAGCCCTGACACCTAGGATTCTTATTGTGTTATCCTACGTGAATGTGTCTGAACCGCAGGACTAATATCAGATACACTCAGGCAAGATTCAAGAGGTGTCCCTCATTTGTATATATCATGTATCTTAGTCAGGAAGAAAACAGAAAAATGGAATCCTAACCTTTTAAGATCTGTGCCTCCTTGAATTACTTCACTCAGTTTGAACAGAAGTGTGCTAGCAGTCATATCACTCTCTATCTTCTCCAGAAACAAAACCAGACCTTCACATACCCTGGCGTGACTTGTGTATTGCACACACATACACACATACAAACTCATTGCACAACCCTTCGTTATTCCACTAAGTGTGTTCTCTCCAAACTGGAAGACACTTGCAGAAATGTCATGCAGTGACTGACTTCTGAGTCTTTGTTAGCAAAACAATGAAATAAACCACAATTTCTGCCTCTGGCACCTCACCACATGGTGCTGGTGCAGTGCCTACCCATGAAATGCCAGATGGCCCAGAGACATCAATTGTTCAAGAATAACATCACACGCACTTTGAATAGTAGTATATTTTAACAACATACCTGCTGCTGTCATGGGGCAAGAAGTCCTACAGCTGTACTCGTCCTTGGGCTTTCGCAACTAGTACAGATCACAAACTTCTTTAGGAACTTTCCCAAAGGGTTGTATACCCTTAACTGTGAATCCTTCTACATAGCACTGGAGGTTTATGTCCAAAACCTAGAATATTAACTTGGACATTTAGAAAAGCAATCTTGAATACTTATGCCATGAGTCATCACCTTGCCAATCCCCAATTTCATTGTGCCGTGTTATTAAAAATGTTGATGCTAGAACATCAAATCCGACAG
Organism: Lynx canadensis; assembly: GCF_007474595.2. Lineage (NCBI taxonomy): Eukaryota > Metazoa > Chordata > Mammalia > Carnivora > Felidae > Lynx > Lynx canadensis. The sequence goes on from NC_044311.2 coordinate 139,984,349, forward strand.
GTATCTCTGAGGGATGCCAGCTTTATCCTGAGGTTGGTGTGGAGAGGATATCTCGTAGAGAAACTGCCTGGGTAACAAAAGCAATTACAAACCCATGTAACACTCCTTAGATTCAAAAATGACATGAAATTCATCCTAATATTTTGCCAATGATACAAAGCACAGATCAGAAATTTATTTCCATGAAGGCATTGACTGAAACTGGGAATCTTCCAACCTGCTAATTGATTTTATATTGAATAAAGTTTTAAGTAAGGTAAAAAATAGTATATGCTATACTACTTAGCACAAACTGCCAAGAGTAATTTTATGCCCTTGGGAAGTGACCAAGAAACCTTGGGCAAAAATCGATACTGACTTTCCAAGACTCTTCCAACAGAACAGAGTCTGGATTAGGGTAATCTCCTTTGTAAAATGAACTATAATGAGCATCCAAAAATGTTGCCACTATAATCTCAGAATTGTGATCGTCAGACATTAACAACTAGTCTAAATTTTCATCAGGTGAGCTAAAGGAATTTGTACAGAATTTGTTTCCAAACAATGTGGATAAAGAATTCAGATGAATAAAAATGTGCTAAAAGTGAATTGCTGGAGGAGACTGATCAAATTTCAATAACCAATATAGGGCTTCTATCAATTTACTTTTTACAAGTTATGCAGCAAATTGTAAGGTAATGCAATGTATTGTCATTATCACAGGATGCTGAAATATGAATGGATTTTTCCTAAAGTTCCCACTTTCCCTTTTCCACTTGCTCACCTAATTCAGGCAAATAATCTGTCTATTCTAGTTATTTCCTCAGGATACAGGCGGACAGGGTAAGGCAGAAAACAGAAGCTTCCTATGAGTGCCTGGCTTATATTTGCCAAATCATAATGCCACAAAATGATATTTGAGGGGCAAAAAATGAATCTGGGGGAGGGAGCTATCAAAAATTATAAAGGGAGGGATCTTCCCTGAGTACTAGAAAAGTAATCTACTAGGCTGCGGGACAGCAGAAGAAAGAAAAAGTATGGTGGTTTAGAGATAGTATTGACTCTGCTCTCCATATTAGAACTTCATTGAGGAGGCAAGACCCTGAGGTGGTTTAGGAGACAGAGAACAAAGATGGCTATTTGCCCCTTCTCTTAGATCATAAACCCAAGGAAGTGATAAAGGCACAACTTAGTCATCAAGGCAAATGAAGCCATAGATACGTCCCAGGAGAAGTCCCTTACCAGGGAATAGCATAAAAGCTTGATGTTTCAGTTTTCAAGCCTGACATGAAAATACCAGAGAGATCCATTGGACCTGAGGCCCTCGATGGACAAGAATGAGAGTTGTCTCAAGAGTTTACTATATGGATCAGAGAGCAAAGACTAAATGGAACCATGGATTGGTCAGCAAATATTTCTGTGGATGGATGACTCAAAAACAAAATAGGTCATATAACATCTTGAAATTGCATACATCTCCCTGGAACTTAGACCCAAGCCAGGGAAAAGAGAGACAGTGTAGGTGTCTGATGGCCTCAGGAACTGAAGATTCAAAGAGGTCTTGCAGATGCTGCCCCCTGAGACCACCTGCGACCTCACTGTGTTCTTCAACACGGTGCTGGAGGGCGAGCCCTTGGGCCATGTCTCCTTTGAGCTGTTTGCAGACAGAGTTCCAACGACTTTTGAGAACTTTTGAGCTCTGAGCACTGGAGACGGAGAATTTGATTTAAAATCTCCTGCTTTCACAGGATTATTCTGGGACTTAGGTGCCAGGGTGGTGACTTCGCACACCACAATGGCACTCGCAGCAAGTCCATCTATAGGGAGAAATGTGACGATGAGAATTTCATCCTGAAGCATACAGGTCCTGGCATCTTGTCCATGGCAAATGCTAGACCCACACTAATGTGGGTCCCAGTTTTCCATCTGCACTGCCAAGATTGAGTGTTTGGATGGCAAGCATATGATCTTTGGCAAGGTGAAAGAGGGCAGGAATATTGTGGAAGCTGTGGAGACTTTTGGGCCCAGGAACGGCAAGACCAGGAAGAAGATCACCATTGATGACTACGGACAAACCTAATAATTTGACTTGTGTTTTATCTTAACTATCAGACTATCAGACCATTCCTTCTGTAGCACAGGAAAGCACCCCTTCACCCCCATCTACTTGAAATATTCCATAATCTTTGTGCTTTCACTGTAGTACTGTGGGTTCCATAGTTTCCTTACTCTCCTCCAGGTCTAGCTGTATTGCAGAGTTAGTTACGATTATAAATAAAAACTAAACAACAGCAACAACAACAAAAAAAAAATTCAAAGAAAAATTTAGTTGCTATATAGAAGAATCAAGTTATGTTTCTTACATTTCTGGATCATTCTGAACTAAGATTTATACCTGTTATAACAGATAATGTCATTAACACATATATCATGATTTACCATTTCTGAGTTAGCTTCCAAGTACCCTGATCTCCCACATTTTCCTAATATCGTGAACACAATGAACTTTAGATCCATCTAATTTGTCATCATTTGCCCTCATATATATTTTTAAGTTTCACATATTTGCTTACATTGTGCATTTCACTTTTTTTCTTTTTTCTCTCCAGTGGTTGTGAACACCTACTATGTGCAAACCATGATAGAGAAATAGCGTCTCTGCCATTCAAGTCCCATGTTCTATTATTTTACGTGAACTATCATTTATTGTACGTTAATCATAGTAGGAGCTTTACAAGAACTATCTCCTCTTCACAAACACAAAACGTGTGAGTTCAGCATCATGATCCCCTTTTTACAAACAGAAAGCAGAAGCTTCGAAAGGCTACATAACTTGCCTAAAGTCAAACTGATTGAACGTCAAGGAGATGAACTTCAAGCTCTCTTCTGTGTTTAAACCTCCAGCCCACATTGATCTCTAGCTTGCTACCACCTTTTGAAAGCATTGTCACCTCAATGTATAGTACCTAATTTTCTTTTCTCTTTTCTTCCCTTTCTCATCACACAACTAGTTCACAACAAAAGTTCTTTTTATAGGATGTCTTATTCTTATGCCATTATTTATGTTTTATATTTACCTTCTAAACCAAATTGGAAATAACCAAAGGTCATAGGTAAGGCCTCTTTTGGGGGAAACTTTTTCCCATATTTCTCACTTTTAAATAAATAGTCGTGTATTTTCAGCAATGTTTAATCTTGTGATCATCTTTCCTTTAAAAAAAAACAAAACCCTGATATTTCTTATTCTTCTTGTCCTCTGGATATTTATCCCATCTCTTTTCTTCTTTCTACACCCAAGATCCTTTAGAGTGTCTGCATTCTCTGTATTTTCTAGCTCACATCTTATTCACTCTCTACCCCACTGCCATCTGACTTCCTCTCCCACCAAGCCACCAAGAGCTCTTTGGAATGTCACCAATGAATTCCTTTATGCTAAATCTATTAAACACCTTTGGTCTTTATCTAATTGGCCATGTGGCACATAAATATAGCCAAGTAGGAAGAGTGACTTTCTGCCTTGAGCACTTTTTCAAACGTAAAACCTTTAAAGCATTTATTTCTGAGATAATATGTTCACATAACCAGGACAGTTGTTAAAACTGTGATGTAAATAAGTAGAGGCATCAGTGTGAAAGCCAGGGAACACACACAGAAAGAAGGGTCAAGGGCTTGCTCTTTTCTGAACAATGGAGTTCCCAATACCTAGCGGTGACAGCCACTCAAGACTCTGCACTGATATGAGACCGTGGAATCCTCCTCCTAAACAGTGTCTTCCCTTGGACTTTGGGAACCTGAAGGCTTCCTCATGTACCATTCCCACTGCCTGAACCTCTAGCATCCTGGCTAATTTCTACTCATGCTTCAAGACTTCACTTAAACATCTCCTCATCATAGAAGCCTTCCATGATTCTCCAGGATTCATTAAACTCCCTTTGCTTTAGACAACTTTACAACTTCTTCCATAACCCTCATCACAGCTGTAATTACTCACTGAATATCTGTCTCTGCTAACTGTGATCTTCAGGAGGACAGATGGTCGTGTTCACTCTCATAGCCCCCAAGGCCCAACAGAGTGTCTGGCACATCAAAAGTGCTTGACAACTATTCCCTGAATTGAACTGAAATGAATTTTTTTTTAAATTGACTTTCTAATCATATTTTAGTAGATACATTTGTGACATGGGGAGCATTGAAGGAAAAAGGTTATTACAGTACTAAAATGTCTAGAATAACTATCAAAATGGAATAGCTGAAGAACCTGAGAATATTGAACCTACAAAAGAAAACATCTTTTGAAGCCCATCATATGGAAGAGAGCCTAGAATTACTCCCTATGGCCAAACTAGAACATAGAGGAACACTTCAGCTTAGTATGAGGAAAGACTCTCCAACAATTGAAGCTAGAGGGGGAAAAAAAAGTCATGCCTCAAAGTGGGAGCAGTTCTCTTCTCCTACTGTAGTTTAGACAGACATGATCCTTAGAAGGGATTTCCTCACTGGACAGGTAGTTGGAGGATATGAGTCCTGAAGACATTTCCACACTCTCATGTTTCCTTTGTAACTGAAAGAAAAATAAAATGATATAACAACCCTCTTCCCCTTAAACCATTCTAAGTTTAAAGGGGGGAAAGTTGCATAAAGCAGAGAAAAGGTGGACATAAACTCTTCAAAAAAATTGTGTTTAATACACACTGTTGTTATGATTTATTTTTCCCCCAGGTATTTTAAACTTGTTCTAATGCTATTTTCATGTTCAATTCATTTTTAGTTGAGGTTTGTTTGGTTGATTGGTTGGTTTATTTGTTTCTTAGTATCTATGAATACATTACCCATGCAAAGAACTTCTTGTACTTTGCCCTTTATTCTGAATTCTGTATCCCAAGTTTGTGGTTCAACAAGGAGCAATTGCTCAACAAACATGAAAATGATGATTGCTTATTGTTGGTATTTAATACAATTATTCAAAAATTTAATAAACACTTTTATAGAAGCTCAAAATTTCCAGTCAGTACACATCCCTTGAGACATGGCTGGTAGCAAGAAGTAGCTTGTCCAAGACATTTCAGAGGGGGGAAATTATTTTTGAAAGAAAATCATGAAGCCATAATATTAGTTTAATTAATATTAGGGTTTGATATTAGGGTTCTAAGGTTAAACACACTTTCTTCATTAGGAACCATTTTATTTCACGTACTTTCTGCCTCATCTTTCTTGACTCTCAATGCCAGGAAAAAACAGATGGCAAATATGGAGACATTTGGAATTAAAAATAATTATGCAAGTAATTCTCTAACAAGACAGCGACAGTATTTAAGTGGAGATTTTTTTCATTTACACGATTATTTCCAATATTATTTAGTCTTTCTCTACTATTCAGCAATATAACACACATACAACAGTTTCCTTACGAAGAGAATGAAACTTTTTTCTCTCGAGAAAACAGTTGTTTTGGGCAATTCAAATACGCCCATTTAAAAATAAAATCACTAAATGATAAATTTATATTTGACTTGAACAAATATTAGAACATGTCAAATTATAGCATAATTGAGATTGTTTTTATCCCTGTTAGTATTCGTTCTCCATCCTACAGAGAATTTTTATTCAGTTTCTCAACAGAGTACAGACGTAGACTAGACACTGGGAAGGACCTAGTAGAAGCACATGAGAAGATACGTACATAAGGATATCAGGATGGAGCCGGGTATTGGGTTTGGAACATGGTAGTGTCTGGGCAGGAGGAGGCACACCTCTTACACAGCCAGATACTGCTCGGAGTGGTTCAGCATTAAGACCAAAACAGATAACCACAAATGAGAGTCTCAGGAGAGCCCACTGAGCCTCTAAAACCTCAAAGTTACTCTATCTTGACATCGGAGATATTTCTACTTCTGGAAAAAATGGAGCTGGAGTAGTTTCCCCAGCATAAGTTTCCTTATGCTAACTAGAGCATAAACAAACAAACAAACAAACTGAGACATTATACATAAAACCAATGTAAGAAGATCCTGAAAGCTACAGAGAACAAAGAAGTCTGGCTAGAGATTTTGAGAACCATGGAAAGACACAGTGGTAAGTTCTCTAGGTTTTTGGGTTTGGGGTTTTGTGTTTTCTTTGCTTCAGGTATTCCAGACTGCTTTCTGGATAAGCCAGGAATTCAGAAACACCAATAGCTACCAAAAAAAAAAAAAAAAAAAAAAAAAAGCTACAGTAAACCTGCTCCCATTATCCAAAGGAACAGCACAGCTAGACAGAAAACTTATGTAAAATAAGCATCCTAATCCAGCTAAATACCACAGAGAAAACTGTGCCCCCCCCAACCGTACTCTTACCAGCAAAGTCCAAGTAGGGTACACAGCCGTCCACCATTGCCAGGCTATAATGAAGTGCCCCAACCCTTCCACTAGACTGGTATCAAAGGAGACCCAAATGACGACAGGGCTCTTCACTATGCCAGGTCCCATCCGCCACCCAACCCCATCCCGTTAGTGTCACTGGGGAGGCTAGATTTCCATCCCTGCCCCTCCCTCACCCCACTGGGCGGTGTCAGAGGTGGCCTAGAAAAAAATCAAAACTTTGATCACTGCCTAGTGTAAGAAGGACCTCTTCAGCCCCACGGTGTTGGTGGAGGCCATGTGAGGAGCAGTAACAAGGCACTCCCGCCCGCCTCCAAGCCAGAGTAGTATCAGCAGAGACCTAGCAAGAAGCCTGACCTTCCACCCACACCTACACCCAGCAATAATGAGGATCACCTCTTCTCCAGCTGTCAGTGAGAAATGTGGACTTCCATCCCTCCTGGCAGTCACGAGGCAGTGCCCTTCTTCACCTACCAGATCTGAGTCAGGGGAGGCCGACTATCACAGAAGTTTTACATAAGATCCAGACATCTATATTTTCATCAAAAACCACTCAGCCTATCAGGAACCAGGAAAATCTCAGCACGAATCAGAAAACGTAACCAACAAACACCAACACCCAGATGACACAGAGGTTAGGAATACCTGACAATGGAGGTGTCTGGGCGGCTCAGTGAGTTGAGCATCCGACTCTTGATTTTGGCTCGGGTCGTTATCCCAGGGTCATGAGATCTAGCCCCATGTTGAGCTCTGTGCTGAGCATGGCCTACTTGGGATTCTCTCTCTCTCTCCCTCTGCCCCTCTGCCTCGCTCACGCTCTCTCTCTCTCTCTCTCTCTCTCTCTCTCTCCTTAAAATAAATAAATAAATAAATAAATAAATAAATAAATAAATAAATATCTGACAATGATTTTTAAAGCAGCAACCCAACAAACATGCTCCAGCAAACAATTATACACATGACTGAAATAAATTAAAAAAATGGAAAGTCTCAGCAAAGAAAATATAAAGAAGAATAAAATGGAAATTTTAGAATTGAAAAATGTAATACAAAAACAAACAAAAAACTTAATGGATGGTCTCAATAGCAGAATGGAAAGGATAGAGTGAAGAATCAATGAAGTTGAAGAAGAACAATGGAAATTTTCCAGTCTGAAAACAGAAAACTGAAGGACTGGGGCAGGGGAAGGGGAGGGGAGACACCTCAGGGACCTGTGGAACTATAACAAAATATCCAACTTATGTGTCATTGGAGTCCCAGAAAGGAGCGAGAAAGAGAATGGGACTGGAAATGTACTCAGAAAAAGAACATGAAGAAATGAATAACACCATTAAGTTAGCACCAACAGCTCTCTGCTTTCCCCACCTCACCCATCCTTAGAAACTAGAGTCTGGCTTACTGAATTTTGGGAAAACAATTTTGGCTTCATGATGCAGCACTAGAAGGCAGTCAATGTAGCATCCCAAGCCCAATTCAAAGATATATATTTTGGCAGAAGTTGTAAAAACTTCTTTTCTATCTCTCTTACTTCTGGTCCTTCCCCATGATGTGAACCTGAGACATCCTCTAGAGCTACAGTATAGGTCTCTCAATGGGACCACAGCCCATATTAGGCAGTTGGGGCTGGATTTGGCCATGAGGAGGGGCAGATAGCGTAAATTCTGACCCTTGGATTTTCTATTCACAAAGGGAAGGGTAACAAAGTCTACTCCTGTCCTGCTTCCTTTAACAAAAGCCCCTGGTCACAGAGCTATGAGTAATGCTTTGACCCTGAAACCACCTAAGAATTTGATCTTTAAGCAGTTAAAGAAAAGCTGTGATTTTCAAAATTTCTAACAATTCTTGGATTGCTAAATATGTATTGCAAACTGGCATTTTGTTTGAGAGGATATATTGGGACTTCAAAAGGCAAAGTCTGGGGCAGACTGGAATAAGGAGGTTGAAAAACAGAAGCTAAATTCTTCCATTGAACGAATTATCAGTACATTTTACATGTAGTTACAATGTCTATTTTGAAAAGGTTTTCTTTGAAATGGGTGGGAGGTGAATTTGGAACTAGGAGAAAGATGAGGGGGGGAAAGACCCTAGAGTGAGAGAATGGACCCACAAAAATGGCAGCAGGCCAGTGGCCCAAAAGAAAATATGAGCAGAAATGGCCGATGAACTTGAGATAAGGTTATTCACTTACTCGAACTTAGGTTGTTTACTGATTTGTGCTGTAATTCCTTGCCACTTTCACCAAGCCTTCATGCAAAGTTCTCTGTAGCAGGTCTGGGCTGGTGCTACAAAAGAGGAATAGAGGGCAGGTGACTGTGGCTTAGAATGCATTGGTGTGGGCAGGAGACAGGTACAGCAGGATGGCAGATACGGAGTGAATTAAAGGGAGACAGGAACAGCCAATGGGAGGATATATGAGCTGAGAGCATCTTGTACGCATTCTCCTCCACTCCCCTATCCAGGGAAATAAGAGACAAGGTATTAGACTGACTGCATCATTTAGTGCCTTTGTGCAGGAGGGGTTCAGTTATTGAATTTGTATTTGAAAGGACAGAGTAACCCCAGAAGGCTGAAGGTTTTGGGAACGCTCAGCTCATACATTCTTCTTCCTGAGGATTCTTTAAATCTTGCAACTCGTAGCATCTACCGTTGGTCATTATAAAGGTTTCCAAGTAGAGCTGGGCAAGCTTATCCCTTGAGCTATTACCTGGGTCTGTACATGTTTCCTATCCAGGGTTCCCTGACACCCAATAAGACAAATATTAAAATGATATAAATCTTACACAGCAATTAGAAGATAGATGTTCTAAAACAAAAAGTATCGGTCAAGTTGTCCATGGCTGGACTTAATTACAAATAAGGGAAGTGTGTGTCTGCTTGTAGAGAAATTGTGTTGGGTATTATGTGGAAATCTGGAGCAGAAAAGCCCCGGCCACTTAGTGCTTAGTGACCTCTGCTACTTATGCTGGTGTCTTGATTTGAGTCTTGGTGAAGGATTGCTCCCAGGGACAGGTATCCCTGCCACCCTGTCTGTATTTCTCTGAGCCCGTTCCCAGGAAAACAAGACACACCTGCCAGCAGATGAGTCTGGACTCCCAGGGTATGTCACTCAAAGCTGGGCTGAAATCAGAGGTGGGCTAAGAGGAAGAAATGCAGGCTACCAAGAGCCGCTGCCACACTCCGTGCCCAAAGCAGGCCACCCTAGGACATGCCGTGTCCTTTCCAGCTCCCGCCACAACCTTGCTACTGACGGCCCAAGAGTGAACTTCAGTTCCCTGTCCCTCCCAAAGTAAAGCTTTTCCACTGACTGAACCAACTAGGTGCTCCAAAGAGATCATTTCTAATCACATGGTAAAGACAACTGAAGAACTACAAACGAGGTCACAGAAGGTACGGAGAAGGCAGCAATGGTTTCCTCAGCCCCGCCGAGAGTGGGACAGTGGTCAGTGACATTCTCCTGAAGGGGGCATTGTAGGTGCATGCAATAGCTGGGACACACACACACACACACACACACACACACACCCCAGCATGCTGTGTACTTCTGTGTCTCTTATTTGGTCCTTCCAACCTTTACATCTGATAATAGTGCATTAAGCTTTTCCTTCATAACAATATCTTTATGTATACGAACTTTTTCATGTTCATCCTATGAAGACAAGTTACTTCTGGCTTTATTTGTTTTTTATTTTGGCTGCTTTGTTTTCCAGTTTGGGGTTTTTTTTTTACTTCTCTACCCCCAGTACAAACCTATTGAAACTCCCAATAGTTGGTGAATTATTTAAAGAATGAGTGAATGAGTGATATTTATAATCTCCTTAAATTCTATAATCTATAAGGAGACTCAGAGAGGTCTGTAGTAGACGAGGCACAGGCTCATCAATTAAGGGCAAACAAGAAAATCAGGAGGCATACTTAGCACTGTATCTTTAAGACATTTGGTTATTTACCTTCCCTGAAAGAGTAGATAATGTTGCAGGAAAAGTTGTTCATTTTCAAAATCTAGAAAGTATAAGATTCAAATGCTCTATAAAACAAACTGAGGGTTGCTGGAGGGGTGTTGGGTAGGCAAATGGGCTAAATGGGCAATGGGCATTAAGGAGGGCACTTGTTGGGATGAGCACTGGGTGTTGTATGTAAGTGATGAATCACTAAATTCTACTCCTGAAACCATTATTACACTATATGTTAACCAACTTGGATTTAAATAAAATTTAAATAAATAAATGGTCTGTTGGAGTTATTTGGATATTTATGGATATTAAGGCTCTCTGCATCACAAACATCATCTCTGTATAGATATAGAGGGAAATTCGGGGGTTCAGTGGTCCTGTATAAGTTAGTAAGAGTCTCTTCACTACTATGTGTCTGGAGTTCTTACTGACTACAAGTGTTTTATGGGGTGGGTGGTGGGCACGTCCTTCTAACCAGCACCTTTGTGCACTGCTCCGTGGTGTTGGCTGTTAATTGAACCTGACCTTGGCAAATACATGGACAGCACAGTAGCTTGTCTCAATTCTCAATTCAGCAACAGTCATGTGTAGTAAGGTTAGATATTTGGTTTTCACTTTTAATTTGGCATATTTTGTTAAGTTTAATTTTTATGTGTAGATTACTATTTAATTTGAATACCAACTAATATGTGATGTACTTATCCAAAGGAATAATCCTTGGACAAATTTTTCAATCATTTTTGTAGAATTAGTGATAGATCAGTTCAGGTACATCTATACTTAAGAGGCCTGGGTTTGGTTATGACTTACAGTAGAAAGTTACAAAATAGTATATAAGTTTAGGAAAGCAGTCTACTTTTAGGGAGCAAATTAAAGCTAGCCGATCCATCTAGAATAGTCAGTTTGAAAATTTTATTCTTTCCACAAACACTTACTGAGTACCTCCTATGGACCAAACATTGTGCTACATAATAATCCCAAACATCAAGGAACTCACAGGTAAACAGGCTATTTATATTAAATTACAGTGAAAAAACCTCAAAATTCATACTAGGCATAGGAGCATGCTGGCATCGATCAGCAATCAGTATGAAACAAATTTTTAATTCAAGAGTTAAACTAGAGAAGAAGAAAAGCAATGTCTGAGTTTATTAACATGTCACATACCTACCGGCATCAGAAATGAGGTCAGTTTCATGCCCTAATAGCTAAAATTTTAAAAATTAGAAAAGCAGGAGCACCTGGGTGGCTCAGTCAGTAGTGTCTGACTTTGGTTCAGGTCATGCACTCATGGTTCGTGAGTTCAAGCCCCACATTGGGCTCTGCACTGGTGGTGCAAAGCCTGTTTGGGATTCTCTCGCGCCCTCTCTCTGCCCCTTCCCCACTTGTGTTCTCTCTCTCTCTCAAAATAAATTTAAAATTTAATAAATTTAATAAAATTTAATAATAATAAATTTTAATAAATTTTAAAATTCTCTAAAAGTTAGAAAAAGAATTACTCTGGGAAATTGATTTTCTTGTATGAAAATAAGAGTATTAATAGATATTTCAATATGAAGAGAATGGTTTCAAATTTTAAATGTGTCTATCTTGGTACTGTCCCTTTAACTAGTCTTTTTCATTATTTTATGGCAAAATTTTTGAATAGATTTCATTTAGACCACTTTAAAACCTTTCAGAGGATGATTCTGGTCGAATTCATTGATCTGATATTATTACAAATAATTATCTTAATTTTACCGAATCCTTTTTAGCAACAGAGTGATCATCTTGCCAGCTAGATGAAGGAAAACACAAAAATCAAATCTAAAGAATAAACTGAGTTAAAAGTTTGTGACTAGAGTTTATTCATGTGTTAAACATAGCTGTAGAATTTTTTAAATTATTATAAGAAATATCCTAATCCCACCAAACACCTCTTTTTTCTCTTCTATCTTTCCCTTTCTCTCTCTCTCTCTCTCATTGTCTTTCTTTCTCCCTCTCTGTCTCATTCACTCTTACACACCCACACACTACACATAATCATATTGAGTCCTATAATCAATGGCCCATGAAACTTTTATTCTTTGTTACTTCTCTTTTTCACTTTTTAGAAAAGGAATATGATGGTATCTGTTTCTACATAACATAGCCAGTGGAAATTTGAAGCAAATTCCTAGATATCTGTCCATAGTATGCACATTTTTAAGTGTCAAGAAAATTGAAGAGTGTGTTGCCTTTATATTCTCAACTACTCAAATTTTATCTTCACTGTACTTATACAAACATTCACACATGACTAAAAAGAAACATTTCTAGTCTTTCTCTTCAGTTATACTGAGCATACATTTTATTGTGAAACCACTGGAGAAAAAAGGGAATATTCTCCAGTTGTTGACCCCCAAATCAAGTTCACTTTGCAAGAAAACCATTCCATATTTGTTCCTAAGGTAATAAAGTTCCTCATGTCCAAATGACATACGGGGTGGGGGTGGGGGTGGGGGGAACATGTAATTGCCAGGAAGAACTAAAACTTTTTTCAAAACTTTTCTGGGTTCTCTCATTTCTACTTAGAAAGTCACTGAAGTGAGAAGACCTCAAATAAGGAAATTCCCCTCTGATTGTAACTTACACTGGGTCAGAGAAGCCTAGAGAGGGAGGGACACGACCTAGGAGGTTATCAGTTACATAGCAGTCAGTGTCCTCCCTATGTAGAAAATATCCTTCAGACCTGACAAATCCCTATGGAATTCATGTGTCATATAAAAATGCCATAGAAATTCTCTTTTCCTTTGCCCTTCCTATCCTAGCTTCATGGAATCAATCTATTTCCAACCAAGTCATTTTCTTCTACATTCTCATAAACCTAACTATAAAAGGAGAAACCAACCTATTGTTCATTTCTGTGCTGATTTACAAACCTCTAAAGCTTTTACATTTTTTTTTAAAGAAAAGGAATAGATCTTTGAAGGTACACAGAGTGTAACAATAAAAGAGAGAGAGAGAAAGAGAGAAAGCAGACAGGATACAAGGAAAGTACAACTGGAATAAAAAATCTCTTCTTAAAAAGAATGGACCTACCTACAAACCCATTCTTTCTGCAGTTGTTTGAAGATTACCCCATGAACTGAAAGGGGCGAACACAGGGGATTCATGAAAGTGAGGGAAAATATTAAAAGAAGGTTGTGTCCATTTTCTTTTGGGTCTCCCATCTTCTAAGTCTCAGCTACCACCTAAACATAAATCACAAAACCGTTAAGCATAATCTTGGCAGCAGACTGCCCTCACCATGCACAAGTGGAGCTCCCACTGGCCATCTCCTTCTCCAGGAGCCAAATTTATTTAAAATAAGTTTCAGACTCTCCAAGTTTTGCCTCTTAGTCTTGAATTCCTTTCTCTTTCCAGTAGCATAAAGGCAACAAGAGAAATGAGATGATGGGGGGCGCCTGGGTGCCTCAGTCGGTTGGGCGTCCGACTTCGGCTCAGGTCACGATCTCACGGCTGGTGGGTCCGAGCCCCGCATCGGGCTCTGTGCCGACAGCTCGGAGCCTGGAGGCTGCTTCGGATTCTGTGTCTCCCTCTCTACCACTACCCCATTCTCGCTCTGGTTCTCTCTCCCTCAAAAATAGATAAACATTTTAAAAAGTTAAAAAAAAAAAAAAAGAAAAGAAAAAAAGAAAGAAAGAAAGAAATAGGATGATGGGTTCAAAAGCCAGAAGCAAGTTTTCCCAGAACCGCAAACTCCATGGATCCCACAATCCCTAAAATATTAACCCACATCTTGTGATTCCTGCAAATGCCTCGCATCTTGAAATAAGGCCTGGGTGAGGATGAAAGAGAAGAATTTAGCAAGGTCACGTTCGGTCACATCAGCATGCACGTTACTGGTGGCACCAATCACTAGCACTCTATCCCATAGGTGCTATTTAATACAAATCTGTTTGATAGAATAAAGGGAGTGAGTAAATGAAGGCACAGCAGCAACACATCAGATAAATGGGCACCTGGTGCCAGAAACAGGCCATCCCGGAGGCACGTTTCTTTTGGACAGACTCCCATAAAATACTGATGTTGTCTACTTGTCAACGTTGTTAATTTACCCACCTTTGGCCTTCATCTCTTAGCTTGCAAAATTCCCACAAGACTTTATTAGTATTTTTATTTTTCCCTTTCTCCGACTTCAACTTTTTCTCATTATTAAGCAACTTAGGATATTTTCTGATCGAAATTCTCCCTTTGAATTGTAATCAAGAAAAACTGAGGCGCAAAAATAAAAGTCACTTGCTAAGCCCTGCAGTGACTCAGCTGCTAAAAAGAATTCAAATTGAGCTTTCAGTATTCTACCATATAGCCCCAAATAGTATCATATTTATTATTTGACCACCACCAAGAGGCTTTCCATATGGCCTTGTCCAGAATAGAATCTTAGTCATTTTTCAACCAGACAATACATAAGCAAGTCTATGTACTTTCTGAGATTGGCATAGGTATACTAGTTAGAAATACGAGAAATAGTCCTTTTGTTCAAATCAATAAAAAATCGCTTCCTTTTTGCATGGATTTGTATCAAGGAGGTTGTCTTGTTTATTTTTATTTTACTAAATCTATGCTTATTTGAGATTTAGTTTGGATCTTTTCAAATAAAAAACATGAAAGTTGAGGAAAGCTTTGCTCAATACCACACAAAACAAAATATTTTTTCAACATAAGACTTGCCACCCTTGGATTTTTTTTAATTAACTACACAAACCAGATTGTAGTGGATTTTAATTAAAGTAATTATATTGAGAATTAATTGCAGTCTCCAAATTGTGAGTCAGAAAATGTTTGCTAAATATCCCATTTTAATGTTCCAGAAAAAAAAAAATCCCTACTCATTTCCTAACCAGGGTTATGTAGAAACATATGACATTAAATTCTAGTGGCAAATAATTTTTAAAAAGAGGAAACATGTTTGTTTAGTGTGTTTGTTTTATATGATCCTCAATATTTAATACACTTAAATCTCATATTCTAATTATGCCTTTTAATATTATTAAATAAACTTAGCTTGACAACAAACACAAATTCCTAAATAAGTATTAGACCACTCTAGATGTAAAACAATTTCTTTTCTGAGGTTTACCTATGTTTCGTGTTTGATCTGCCACACTGACATTTGTAAAAAGTAGAAGCAGTAATTAACAAGTACTTAAGTTTGACACAAGAAATATCAATCTGAGTACTGCTCTCTGAGTACATGTAAGCTATGTATAATAGCGGTTTTCACAGAGTTAAGACAGATCCTAATCTGAATGGGACAGCCTAAAAGAAACATAGAAAAGGGAGAGATCTTTATTGGCTGGAAAGTAGCAGAGCCCCAAAGAAGCGTGACAGTTGAGCTTACCTGCTGAAGGATGCGAAGATAGCAGTGGTTCTAAATGTTTGGAAATATGAAGGTGGAACACAAGTTAAAAACTCGGAGCACAAGTGTAGACTTGATGTCTCTCATCATGAAGGTTATAATATAAACTCTCAGCAGATCTAAGTCTGGAGAAATTAGTGTATCAAAAAGAAGAGAAGGCTAACGTGTAATTCTTGAGAAATTCCGATGACCAGGATGTGGGAGGGAAAAGAAGAAAAGAGTGAGGATGTTGTGGTGACACAGAAAAGAAAGGGAAGAGATTTTTCAAAGAAAGGATTCTCAACAGAATCATATGCAGCTGAATAACTCCAGAGGGTGATAATTTAAAAGGTCATTGATTTTCACTGGAAACAGGTCACTGCTTATGACCTTCCCATAAGCAGAGTCAGGAGGCTAAAATTCCCTTTCAAAGTTTACAAACAAAACAGATCATGGAAAAGTGAAGGTGAGTGTAGACTGTGTTGAAGAGTTGGTAATGAAAAGGAAGAAAATAAATTTAAAATGTATTCAATAGGCATCAGGATCCAAAGAAAAAAGTTGGTTTAAAGTAGTTGGCCTCTAAGTATAACCAATGTCAAGAAAAAAAATTTGTAAAGAAGAAAGGAAGGATAGAAGGATGGAAGGAAGGAAGGAAGGAAGGAAGGAAGGAAGGAAGGAAAGAAGGAAGGAAAAGAAAGTAGGTTGAGGACCCTACGGAGGTTGGGGAGCAATGTCTGAAAAGCCTCAATCTGGGATG
The DNA here is from genome assembly GCF_007474595.2 of Lynx canadensis. Taxonomy (NCBI): domain Eukaryota; kingdom Metazoa; phylum Chordata; class Mammalia; order Carnivora; family Felidae; genus Lynx; species Lynx canadensis. The sequence continues at coordinate 140,000,753 of NC_044311.2, forward strand.
GGTTCCAGGCAGAGAAGAAAAGTTAACTAGAATAGAAATAATAGTGGTTTAACATTTATTGAGGAGTGTCATGTGCAAAGCACTCTCTTAAATGCTCAATGTTTATTATCTTTTAAATACTTAAAAAATCTTAAGAGGTAGATATTATCATTCTCACTTCACCTACGAGGAAATGGGAACTAAAATAAATTAAGTAACCTGCACAAGATCACCCAGAATATATGAGGCAGTGTCCAAACACACACTTATCTGACTTAAAGCTCAACCATTAAAAGCTTTTATTTCTGATTCATTGCCCAGTGTCAGAAGCTATAAAAGCACAGTCTCACTCAGCATGATTGGTAGAAGTTATAGTCTGTTTCTTTTCTTTTTTGTTTTTTGTTTTTTTGGTAGGCTTTATATTCTTAAAACTAATCTACACATTCATATAATTTGGGCCTGCACAACTTCTGAGGCTGAAAATACAGTTTCTCCATACAGCATTTGCTATATAGATTATATACGGGGAGGCTCTGAAGGTGGAAAAGGAGAAACCCTTATTCCTGCGACAGTCTCCTTCCAAGGAGCAATTCCTTGATGTCCGTGAGTGGGGTGCACAAATAGAATACATAAAGTTGATTTCAGTAATTTTACTTCAGGAAGCCAAAAGAAATTCCTTTCTACCATGCTCCCTCTTTGCAGATAGCAGAATGGTGTGCAACCCTAAGCTAGCCCCTCTTTCTCTAGCCATCTCTAACCACACTAAACCCTATCCCAGGGAAGAGAGTGATGGACGAGAGTTTTCATTAAAGTGAACAGAAATGTTACTTCAATCATCCCTCTGTTGCTAAATTCAAATGATGCTTTTCAATCTTTTCTCACTTCTCTGTAGAATTTGAAATTGTTCCCCAAATACCCCTTTTGGAATTTCTAATGTGCTTTTGTTTTATGGATTATAGTCAGCCCTGGATTACTTGTGACCTCCTGGGTTTTCCTTCTTTTTACTTTTCACAGGCTCCCCTTCCTCTACCCATCCTTTGAATATTGGAGTTTCTACTACCCATCCTCTTTTTTCTCTTTCTTCATCCTATCCCTTAAAAATCTCATCCTCTCTAATGACGTGAATTACTACCTTGATGCCAATAAGTTCCAAAGCATAGGCTCAACTTGGGCCTCTCTGCAGAGTTCCAGATCCATTTGTACAACTCTAAGCCTCCCCACCTGGGTGCTCGGGAGAGGTGGCCCAACATTTGAAACTAGAAAGTTCCAAAATGGCTCTAGAGCCAAAGCATAAAAGACTCTTAAAAACTGAGAACAAACTGAGGGTTGATGGGGGGTGGGAGGGAGGGGAGGGTGGGTGATGGGCATTGAGGAGGGCATCTTTTGGGATGAGCACTGGGTGTTGTATGGAAACTAATTTGACAATAAATTTCATATAATAAAAAAAAATGGCTCTACACCCCCCACTGACATCTGGTACCAGGGATAACACATTAAAAAGATGAAGATATCTGCTCTAAATAACTGAAAAATCATGTAGGTCAACCTGATCTCCTTATCCATAGATAAGGAAAGTCAAGATATTAGAGAGATATGATGAATGGAAAGAAGAAAGAAAGAAAGAAAGAAAGAAAGAAAGAAAGAAAGAAGCAGAGAGAGAGAGAAGGAAGTAAGGGAGGGAGGAAGGAAGGAAGAAGGAAGGAAGGAAGGAAGGAAGGAAGGAAGGAAGGAAGGAAGGAAGACAACTCTTCTGATTTCAGATCTTTATCCTTTAAGTTCATCTCAGCCTTTGTTTGAATAACCCCCTCTGAAGGTCAATAAAAAGTTTGTGAAATAAATAAAATAAATGTATTTTGTAAATGCAGTATGTTGTCTATGCCTTAACAACAAAATTTTTCTAAAAACACTTGTTCACACAGCCACGGGGATGAAATATTTTCATAAGGAATGAGACTTAAGGTCCAGGCCAATTGATTTCATAGCTGTACAACTAAATTTTTTTAAATTTTTTTAATGTTTTCATTTATTTTTGAGACAGAGACAGAGCATGAGCAGGGGAGGGGCAGAGAGAGAGGGAGACACAGAATCCAAGGCAGGCTCCAGGCTCTGAGCTGTCAGCACAGAGCCTGATGCAGGGCTCAAACTCACAGACGATGAGATCGTGACCTGAGCTGAAGGCGGACGCTTAACCAACTGAGCCACCCAGGCGACCCACAACTAAATTTTTTTTAAGTTTATTTATTTATTTTGAGAAAGAGAGAGAGATAGTGAACAGTGAACTGGGGGAGGGGCAGAGAGAGAATCCCTAGCACAAGCACTCCACATAGCCAGCATGGAGCCTGATGCGGGGCTTGAACCTACAAACGGATAGATCATGACCTGAGCTGAAACCAAGAGTTGGACACTTTCCTGTCTGAGCCACCCAGGCGCCCATGTACAACTAAATTTTATAGTGTGTCCAGAGGTGATCTCTTTGCTTGTCCATAAACAGTAGGAGCTCAATTAATCCTTTCTGAAGGAAAGAGGAGAAATTCAGCTGAATGACTTTTCAAAGTCTCTGGATTGCAAATGAATGATGTTTACTTGTGCATTTGTGCTTATTGTCCTAAGATAAAACCCATTTAATAACATGCATTTCATACCTCATTGATGCAACATCTTCTTCTGCTTGGTTTTTCACAATCTAATTGGCCAACATTAAATAAATTTCCATTCTGAAAGCCAAGTTTCACAAGGGAAAGAAAGAATAGCTGCTCTTCATATTTGTCTTTATAATTTACAAAAGAAAAGAACTCACATACATCATCCCATTTAATTCTTGTCTTGGTCAGGGATTGTTTGGTGGTGAGGAAAAGTTTTCCTTCACAAGGGCAAATAAGAGTTTTATTAGAAAGTTACAAAAAGGAAACTTTCATGGGTATTCATAGGTGAGAAATAAAGCACAGCAGGGTCTCTTAGAGACAGACTAGGAACTAAAAATTCTGAAAATGTAGTCATCTCTCTTGGTTAACATGATTTCTGGTCTCCTTTCTAACATACTACCTCCTGATCTCTGGTCCAATCCATTGTATTCATTGTTTCCACTCAACATGAGTAATTGCCATGAATCACATCAAAGTTTGTAGGAAGATACTGCTTCAGGCCATTTTCTCTCTTAGAGAGTTATAATTACAGTAGATTCTTGGATCTCCATGAGCTCCTCTATTCTTTTTATTACATGGGGGTCTCATTACCCTTGATCAAATGGAAGATTCCTTCTAACTGGCCCATGGCTTCCAGATGGAAAATGGATGCAGACATGTAATGGAGAAGAAGGGAGAATCAATGTCCTACTTCAGCAAAGTCAATCAAAGTTGGCCTCTTTTCAATGGGTTCATGAGAAATGAAATGTGTCCTGGGACACAAAGGAGAGATAGAAAAATATCTCTTTATGAGGGAAATGAACCATAAGAAAATGCTGTTTTGTGGTAAAAAAATGGTCACATATCAGCAATTTTATGTGGTCCAAGTGAATAATGAGTATAACCAGACAAATCATCCTGATTATGACGCATACGGATGGTAAAATTTTGTTGATGTGTTATTTATATATTTGAATTACACCGTCCAACTTTTCCCAATCCTACTTTTTTGGTATATCTGGAACAATCCTTTAATTCATCAAGGAAGATAATTCTCAATTTTCTGAGTCTATATTTTTCTTCCACTTAATCAAAAATATCCAGAGTTCCTGGTTCGGGGGCCATCTGAGGTTATTTTTTCTTAATCACATTTCATTAAAAGCTAATCAAGTTATTTTTCCAAAACACAAATGCATGTTCAGAAATAAGTACAATCACTAAGAGTCCAGATGCCCAGTATAATCCAGCAACAAAAAGGGGGGGGGGGAGATGGATGTAGTCATGTGGTTCCTGTTATTCTCCAAGCTTAAGAAACAAGGAGCTCTAAAATATAGTAAGGAAGAGTAAAAACAGTATAACTTGGTTTCACTTCCAAATTCTTCCACCTATCAGTTTTGCAGTCTTGGGCATGTTGATCAATGAACTGAACTTCTCTGGCTGTGCATATAAATTGAGGAATGAAAGTACCATGAAGGCAAAGTTGATATGAGCACTAATTGAGACCATGCATTTATTTATCAAGCTTCTGCTGAGTGCCAGCACTTTGCTAGGGTAGAGATACAATAGGAAGAAAAGAAAGACACGGTCCCTTTCAGACTTCTTGAGGCTTATGATCTAGTGGGAAACAAAGACAATAGTCAAAAGATTACATGAATAAATCTCAATAATGTTAAATTTTCTGAAGGAGAATAATGTTCTGAGAATACGATTGGAAAGTGCAGGCAGAGGGAACAGGTCCTATGGCCAGAAGTCACATGATTGGAACAAGGAAATGACAAGATCTAAATGGTTAAATGAAGGGAAGACTGATGTGAAATGGGGCTGGAATGGTAGTGCACAGAGATTTTAACTTTGGCCAATGAGCGTGAGAAACCATTGATTATTTTTAGAAGAGAAATTATATGATGAGGTATAAAATTCAAAAATACCAGCCTGGCTACAGTGTGGACAAAAAAATGGAAGGGGTGGGCAGTCAAAAAAGATGCAAGGATGTAATCCAGTGATCTAGATGAGAAATGATGGCTGCCTTGGATTAAGTGGAACAGAACTGGTAAGTCTTGCTGTTGGGTTAAATTTGGAGAATAAAGGAGTGGGATAAGGGATAACTCGTAAGTCTCTGGCTTTGTAAGATACAAGTTGGAAACACTGAAAAGGAACAACAGGTTTGTGATGAGGGGCAGGTGAATGCATTTTAAGACACGTTGAACATGAGATGACTCTGAGACAAGTAGGCATTTGAGTATTCAGATCTGGAGCTCAGTGGAAAAGTCTGGGTTATAGATGCAAACTTGTGAGTCATGTGTCACATCTGTGGTAACTAAGGCCATGCATGAGTGTGAATGGGATGTTCTGGGGGGGAAGCATAGAATGAAGAGAGAGAGAGAAGGATTGAGCTTGTCCCAGAAGAGGACTGACTGTGCCAAGGAGTCAAATGTGAAGCACCCAAGGAGGTGGGAGAAAACCAGGAGACAATCATACTAAAAATCCAATGTTCTGAAAAGAAGGCCATGGTCAGCACAACTGAGCACTGCTGAGATAGGGTACAATGAGGACCCAAAGGCACCTTGCCGAGCATATATACCAGTATATGCCGAGCATATATAACAGTAAATGAAGCCCAAAGAAAAGGGTTTGATGTTCCCCTCACTGGAAATTCATCCCTTTTCAATAAGCCCTTCAGGCTCTGTCCAACCCCTCATCTGTCCTGATTCTGCTCAAGCATGACCTTCTTTGACTAATATTCGCGGAGATTCACTGTCTCACGTACTGTTTTAATACGTAAATGTATAAAATCAGTTACCCCTCACAAAAACCCTGTCCACAAGGCTTAATTACTACCCTTATTTTACAGATGAAGGAAACAAAGCACAGAAAGGGTAAATATCTTGCTCTGGGCTACCTATCCAGTGACGTGGCAGAACAGAGATTCAAATCCAGGCAACCCAGCTCGAGTTTGTGCTTTAATCATCTACCCAGCTCTACAAAGCCTTCTTTACCAGCCCCAAGCAGATGTCAATGTACTTCTTCCATGCTCCATGGTACCCTGTGCATGTATCCTTTAGGAAACTTGTTATCTATTTTCATAAATGTCAGGAGCAATACTGTTCATTAGAAATCTAATGTTAAAAACTGAGAACAAACTGAGGGTTGATGGGGGGTGGGAGGGAGGGGAGGGTGGGTGATGGGTATTGAGGAGGGCACCTTTTGGGATGAGCACTGGGTGTTGTATGGAAACCAATTTGACAATAAATTTCATATATTAAAAAAAAAAAAGAAATCTAATGTTAGTGACAAACGTGAACCACACATACAATTTAAAATTTTCTAGGAGGGGTGCCTGGAAGGCTCAGTTGTATAAGCATCTGACTTTGGCTCAGGCCATGATCTCACAACTTGTGAGGTCAAGCTCCACATCAGGCTCTGTGCTGACAGCTCAGAGCCTGGAGCCTGCCTTGGATTCTGTGTCTCCCTCTCTCTCTGCCCCTCCCCTGCTTGTGCTCTGTCTCTCTCTCTCTTAAAAACAAATAAACATTTTTAAATAAATAAATAAATAAAATTTTCTAGTAGTCACATTTTAAGAAGCAAAAAAGTGAGAGGTGGAAATGATTTTACTAATATGTTTTATTGAGCCCAAGTGTGACGGTTAATTTTATGTGTCACTGTGGCTAGGCTATGGTGCCCAATCGTTTGGTCAAACACCAATCCAGATATTGCTGTGACAATATTTTTTATACCTTATTAACATTTAAATCAGATTTTAAGTAAAGCAGATTACTCTCCATTCCGTGGGTGGGCCTTATCCAATCAGTTTAAGGCCTTCAGAGAAAAGACCAAGGTCTCCCAAAGAAGGAATTCGACCTCAAGATGGCAATATATAAATCCTGCTTATTTAGTTTCCTAGGGCTGTCATAACAAAATACAACAGACTGGGGGGCTTAAACAATAGAAATTTATTTCTCACATTTCTGGAAGCTGGAAGTCTAAGGTCAAGGTCAGCAGTTTGGTTTCTCCTGAGGTCTCCTTGGCTTGCCGAGGGCCACCTGCCTACTATGCCTTCATAGGGCTGGTTCTCTGTAGTCATGTATCATTGGTGCCTCTTACTTTTCTTATGAGGACACCAGTCATATTAGATTAGGAACCCACACTTATGATCTCATTTAACTTTAATTACCTCTTACAGGACATATATTCAAATATGGTCACATTAAAAATTAGGGCTTCAACGTATGAATTGGTAGAGGTGGGGCAACAATTTGGTCCCTTACTCTGCCTGTTTCCAAGCTGCCTGGTCTACCCTGCTGACTTCAGACTCAAGACTGCAACATCAACTCTTACCTCAACTTCAGCCCACTAGCCTGCTCTGCACATTTCAGACTTGCCAGCTCCTAAAAGTGTACAAGCCAATGGCATAAATTCCCACCCCTCCCTCTCTCGTCTCTCTGCCTTTGTTGATAGATACATAGGCAGAGAAATACTATGGGTTCTGTTCCTCTGGAAATCGGTGACTGATACATCGTTATATCCAAAATATTATTTCTACACATAATAAATACAAGAACTATTAATGAGTTATTTTGCATTCTTTTTCATACAAAGTCTTTGAAATCTGGTTTGTATTTTACGCTTAGAGCACTTCTCAGTTTGGGTTGGCCGCATTTCAAGTGTCCAATAGCCTCACGTAGCTAGTGGCTATCACATCACACAGTGTGGATTGAGAGCAAAGCAACAAGGTGAAGCAGAGAAAGGTGGGCTTGAACTCTACCCTGTCACTGAGGCTCAGGGAAGGCTAGCTATAATTTTAAACTCACAGGAGGACCTCTCTGGGCCTAGATGTTCCATTAACAAATGAAGGGTAATAGTACCTACCTTGAACAGCCCTTGTGAAGATCCATTGGAAAGCCCTTAATGGAGTGCCTGCCTGGTAAAGCATAGATGCTCAGTTAACCTCACGTGCTGCCTTTCCCTCTTAGCCTCCATATATGTTTTCTGATCTTTCCTCTTTAAGGAAAAGGTTGGTGTTTGTTTCATCTTTGTTTCTCCAGTCTGATACCTTGGCAGGTGCTCAAAAAATGCTTGTGGAATTAATGAACGGTCTCACGTTGCTGTGGTGAGGATATCTACTTGTTGATGTATATTTTCCTTTAATACATCACTCTTCAAAACACTTGGGCAGGACTTGCAAGCTGAGGAGCTGTTGACGCAGTGGTGGGTGGTTCAGTGGGGAGATGAGTCAGGTTTGAGTTTGGGGATTTGAGGGAAGAGCGGGTTGAGCTAAAGGAAATGGAGCGGCCTCACAAATAAAACCAACTGGGCGAGATATACCACAGGCATCTCTGACATAAGAGTACACCAAATTTTTAAGTTCATTACTGCATATAATTTTCCACTACTGAGGATAAATTTGACAAGTGTTAATGAGATGGGATGTATCCTCATTAAAGGAAAAAAAAAATAGGAAACACATTCACACCGAGTCACAGAAAATCTAGTTTAGGCGAAATATCTTTCCCCTGCCAGTAAATACATGAGAAGACCTAGTTCATTTGCAAAAGTAAAATTTTCTGATACTATGCCAGTTGATAAGACGCCCAATTATTTAGTCAGTGTTCTCCAAAGAAACAGAACCAATCAGATGTACACAGACAGAGAAAGAGATTTAGTACAAGGAAACGGCTCACGTGATTATGAAGGCTGACGAGTTCCGAGATCTTCAGCCAGCAGGCTAGAGACACAGGAGAGCTGATGTTTCAGTTAGAGTCGGAAACAATAAAATACTGTTGTTCGTCTCAAGGGCTGTCGGCCAGAAGGAGTTCTTTCTCCTGCAGGAGAAGTTCAGCCTTCTGTTCTACCAAGGCCTTCAACTGATTAGATGAGGCCCACCCACCCTGGGGAGGGCAATCTGCTTCATTCAGCCTACCAATTCAAATGTTAATCTCATCCAGACACACTCCCACAGATACACTCAGAATAGCATTTGGCCAAATGTCTGGACACCCTACGGTCCAGTTAAGTTGACACATAAAATTAGCCAGAATACTTGACAAGGCACAACATGCCATCACAGGAGGGACTTCTATCAGAGCTTAATATGTCAATCAAGTATTCCTTCAGCAAACTGCTCTCCTGTTCCTCCCTGCTCTGCATCTTCCCTATATAAGCCGTCAGAGAAAACACTTTGGGATGAAAACTAACGTTTCTTGTGCACCACTCTGTGCCACACATTTTCCCAGGTATTCTTCCACACTGTGCCCACAAGCAGTGAGGTCAGGAGGACTCACCCAAATGGCAGAAGCCTTGTGGAAGCCACTGCAGCCCAAACTCGACGGCTCATTCTCGCCTATGTGAAAACTCAGTCTTTCCAGTGTCCCAGACTTGGTCAAACTGGGGAATTGTAACCAGATTCGGGAGACTTCTATACAATTCAGGGGGGAGAAAACATCAATTCTGATGAGAGATACAACTACCAAGACATCCTCTACCCAAAGCATTCCTACCTTGTAAAGCGATCGCAGAAATCAAATTATAATCAAAATATTGCTTCCTGAGAATGAATTCAGAATAAGTGGAGGTTGATTTAAACAAGATGTTCAATGGCACCAAGCAAAGAATAACTAATGCTATAACTTCAACAATTTATATCAGAAAGGAAGAAACTTGGGAACAAATAGCACTAGAATTCTCTGCCAAAGTGTACTTCATGAATTCTTTGTTTTATTCTTTCATATGCCAGGCTGACCAAACCCCTTTCTGTTTAACACATTATTTCTTTTAAAAATACTTAACCAGGGGTGCGTGGGTGGCGCAGTTGGTTAAGCGTCGGACTTCAGCCAGGTCACGATCTCGCGGTCCGTGAGTTCGAGCCCCGCATCCGGCTCTGGGCTGATGGCTCAGAGCCTGGAGCCTGTTTCCGATTCTGTGTCTCCCTCTCTCTCTGCCCCTCCCCCGTTCATGCTCTGTCTCTCTCTGTCCCAAAAATAAATAAAAAACGTTGAAAACAAATTTTTTTTAAATAAAAAATAAAAAAAAATAAAAAAAAAATACTTAACCAGTTACAAGTCAAGTTTTAATGGTTTATAAACTCTTCTGTCTCTGTAAGATGACTTCCATGCTTCTGCTCTTAATTTCCTTAAGTTTTCGAAAAGAATTTCACCATTTGACTTTCTTTTCGTTAATATCCATTTAATCTTTCAAACAATTCCATTCTGGTCGTCTACTGCTGGTTATCACAAAACATAGTGTCTTAAAACAAGAACCAATTTATCAATATCACTGCTATTCTCAGCACATTCTCAGTTTTCAACTCAGGTTATTGGTATAACTGACAATGAGATGTTCTAATATTGTTAAATGGTGTTTTAGGGTTCCACAGACAATATTTGGAAGGAGTAACTTTTATATTTCCTAGTGAACAATCCTCATAAATGTGCTGTACTGTGGACTTTTTTTTACTTGCTTACATTTATACAGTGATATCCCTCCTGTATTCTGACTTCTCAGAAATCCAAAGAGTGACCAGCTAACTGGTCTGTTAGACTATTCCATCTTAAGGTGTTAATGATGGTTAAACACAGGTGACAGTGGGGTGCCTGGCTGGCTGAGCCAGTAGAGCATGAGACTCTTGATCTTGGGGTTGTAAGTTCAAGCCCCACCATATAGAGATTATTTTAAAATAAAATATTTATAAATAAATAAACAAACAAACAAATACAGGTGATATTAAGATCATTCTTCAATGCCTTAAGCTAAAGGAGTTGGTAACTTTGAAATACAAGTTTCAAGGCAGTATAGGTAGAAAAAAAATATTTGGTCTGGGCATAATATTTGAAAGTGAGAAATTAAATTAATTTATAGGGAAACACATGTTGACCCATAAGACATAATTCTTTGGTAGGAACTGCTAAATGGCAACCTGCAGCCCAAGAAGGTAATCACATTTAATAGAAAGGTTTTTTTAATCACATTCATCATTACAAAGGGTCTATAATCTCTAGCAAAATTCTCACTCTACAAGTAATGTTAAAGAATTACATGGCATTGAGGCATCTAGCCTTCAATCTCCTACCTCATGATAGGAGCACTAGTATTTTTTTTTAATGTTTATTTATTTATTTGCAGGGGAGGGGCAGAGAGAGAGAGAGGGAGAGAATCCTAAACAGGCTCCATGCTGTGAGCACAGGGCCCGACAGGGGGCTCAATCTCACAACCATGATATTATGACCTGTGCCACAATCAAGAGTCAGATGTTCAACTGACTAAGCCACCCAGGTGCCCCAGGAGCATTAATATTTTAAAGACCTCGTAAGAGAAGGATCTCATTAGATTCCTGATACTTCATGGTTACTAGAATGCTGAGACCTCAGAAGACATTTTTTTTCTTGTGGTTTTCCACAGAAAACCATGAAGTACAATAATTTACTTTTATTCTGTTGTGTTCATTTATTCAACAAATATTTGTCGAATGTTGCTATGTGCCAGAAGCTGACACAGCAGTGAGCAGGTGTGACCCTGCCCTAAGGAAACTTTAATTATCACTAACGCCTTTAAAACATGGATTCATGTTGGAACTTTCCATATGATCCTTCCTTCCTTCTTTCCTTCCTTCCTTCCTTCCTTCCTTCCTTCCTTCCTTCCTTCCGTGCTCTTTCTCTTTCTTTTCTTTCTTTCTTTCTTTCTTTCTTTCTTTCTTTCTTTCTTAGCATCTACCTAAGTAGCTAGGTAGCTATCATCATCTTTCTATTACAATATACTGGTTAAAAGAACAAATTCTACAGGTAGAAGGCTAGGATTCATAACCCAGTTCCATGAAAAAAAAAAGTTTTAAAAGAATTATAGATGGATGGATAGATGATTGATAGATAGATAGATAGATAGATGCCAAAAGAAATCATAAGTAAATTTTTTATGTAAAGCAGAGCTCTGGCAATAGCCATTGTTAAGTCCCAGAATAAGTTTCTAAGAGAATTTTTGTCATAACTACATTGCTTTTTCCTTAAGAAGTTATTTTCACAATATTCTCAGACTATAATCCCTAAATATCTGGCAAATCATTACATTCAACCTTATTTTTCTTCTCCCTTGTACACTGTTGGCCAAGGAAACAGTTTCATTTTCACTTTTGCAAAATGATAGTATAAAAAAACAGAAGTGAAAGTATGAATCATAATATAATCAGGCGTTCATAGTGAGATATCCATTTATAACTCAGAAAACCACAGGGTATTTCCAAACTGATGTCATTCATAGAAAGAATGCCATGTGTTGTGGAAGAATAAGAAAAATTACCTACACTACTTGGGGGATTTAGAATGCATGTGGGATAGTCCCAGCTAATTATTTTAACTTACTTTTAATTTTATTACAAAGATCGATCTCTATTTCAAATACTGAAATTGACACTCATCTTAGAAAGTACACTGGATTCTGGGTTATACTTTTTAATTTTGATATTATCCTTTTACTTCAGAAATCATCAGTAGAAGTGCTGTATATAGGTTAAGGTTTTCTTTTATTTTCTTTTAAAACAACTGTATAAATATTAAAATTACCATGAAATTCTGTGTAATTGTTTTACTTTTTGGGAAAACATGAAATGAATCTCTGCTCAAATTATTCAACTTGATGTTATTTTATTCTCTTTTAGGACACAGAGAAATAATATAAATTTTATTTTTCCCAACTAAATCATTAAAATAGGATTTTTTCCGTTCCGCTACATTCAGTTTTTTAAGAACATGAAGAAGATCATAGTATGTGTTAAATAAATTTGTGATGCTACAGGGATGAAACATCCAGAAACAAATCTCCTCTAGGTTATCCATATTTTCTTCAAAAAAAATACTTTGGCAGTGTTAGGTCTCCCATATTTGCTTGTTGTTTGCTTGTTTTGATCCCAAGACTAATATCGAGTTGTGAGGCCAGGCCAATTATATCCTTTTTCAATCAGTGAATGTTCCTGGTTTCCTACTGGCCAATGTCCACGCATAGAAGACTCCACAGAAGTCACATCACTCACTCACCCAAGTAACACCACTAGTTTGCTCTTTGATTTCTGAGGCTTATCTACGAGCCCAGTGACTTACCCACAAGTCTGGTCCTGATGCCCGCCATGAACAGCTTTGCTATCCTGGATTTTTCAGTAGAGCTGCAGGTGAATCTGCTAATAGGATGGGCTGACCCCATGTGATTAAGAAACAAGTCTTAAAACATACCCGAAAATTAAATTCTCCTCATTCCATAAACAAATAGAAAGTCCACGTGGATCAAAGACTTAAAAGCTAAAAGCAACCCTTAAAAGTTTTAGAAGAAAATGTAGGAGACTATCTTATACGAGGAAAGTCAGGCAAGATTCCTTAAAATACAGAAAGATTCATTAGTTGTAACACATGTACAATTCTGATAGGGGTGCTGATAATGGAAGAGGTCATACAGGAGTTGGAACAGAAGGTGTATGGGAGATCGTGTATCTTCTGCTCAATTTTGTATGAACTTAAAACTTTAAAAAATAAAGTCTATGAAGAAAAAAAAAGACTAAGCCCTCAAGTACAAACTATATATTTGATGACATAAAGATGTTAAATCTTTATACATTAGGGACCAGAAACAAAGTTAAAAGGCAAGCTACAGACAGAGAAAATATTTACAGTACTTTTGAGAAATAAATTTAATATAGAATACATAAAAATATCCTAAAAGTAAGACCACAAAAAGCCCTGATGAGAAATCAATATAAACCTTCAGTTCACAGAAGAGAATCTCTATATGACCAAGGAAGATATTAAAAAAAAAAAAAAAAAAGTAACTTGCTAGTCATAGGAACATGCAAATTAAAACAAGGTACCTTTTCATGTCCCCAAGACTGGAAAAAATTCAAAAGTAAGTAGTGGTGAGGAAGGAGGGGAAACAGGAACTTTCAAATTCTTAATGTACATTCCTGATGATGAATGAACAGTGAAGTTTTACTAAATGGAGCATAGTTTAAATTTGAGAAAAGAAAGGTTAGAGATTGAGGGGGCAAATTGGTTTAATGTTTAAGGCATTTTCACAATATCTAGCAAAGTTTGAAGGTTAGTACCTAGCAAGTCAACTTCTAAAGCATAAATTACAGAAAAACTCTTGCACAGAGACGTTAGAACATTCAGTACAACATTTTCTATAATTCTAAAATGTTTGTTGTTGGAAGAACGGATCCCCTTAATTTCATTTGTCTCAATTCCAAGCATCTATTTCCTCCATGAAGTCTTATTATTCCCTTCTTTATATGGTTGAAAATCAGGCAAGGACCTTATGTCCTTGCTCCCACAGACTCCTCCCTTCTCCTCCCGACACTCCCCTATTCCCATGGGAATCTCCTTCTAGCCTGGAAAATTCACCTCCCATCGTGTGTCTGGCCCAAGCACTTGGTCAACGCCCACAAATCCTCCACTTGGCCTTTTCTGGAAATCTTTCATGACTTCTTCAGACTTGCGTTATTGGAACTTAATAGCCAGAAACATGATCCTGCCTCACACTTCCCCAGCACCAACTATTTGCACAAATGAGGAGGAAAAGACACATAAATATAAATAAAGATAAATATAAAATAGACATATATAATATGTATACCTAATAGAGAGATAATATACATAATAGAGAAAGCATATTATTGTGTCATAAAAAGCACAGATTAATAACATAGTATCGTGCCATATTTTTTCCTAGAAGAACTTTAGACAGTGACATCCACACACAAATCAGTGCTTGCTCTGTGTGTGGGGTGAGGAGAAGAGTATAGATGCCTGGCAAATTTCTTGACTCATCTAGAAGTTTCCGCTCATGCCTGGAGTTGATGTGCCTTCATCCATCAATAGCCTTCTGCTGACATTATCCCTACACCCTAGGAGCTTGAACTTGGCGCAAGTAAGGGCAGAACTTCTCCTGAGGCAGGATATTACCACACGACTGCACATAACCGGGAGGAGACTGGCCCTGGGCAACCTGAACACAACTCTACAGAGAAGAGGGGCTATCCGGAATTGCAGGCAACTTGGGTAGTGCAGCCATACTCCTCCTCCTTAGGCAACATCCTTCTCCAAATCTCTGCACTCAAAAAGTCAGAAGCAGCTCTCTGTTCCCAGTAGAGAGGAGAGAATGAGGCTGGCTGCCATATTGGTATCCAGCCCTTCTCTCACCTAGCACCCATCACCAGGATGGTGTTCTACTTTTTCTTTTCTCCTGCCTGTGTCTTCCCTTTTCTGATTTCATTCATTCATTCATTCATTCATTCATTCATGGAAAGTAAATGATCCCCCCCACCATACCTCCCTTAGGTAACAAATGTGAAGAATTGGGTGTGTACTTGTCCCAGTTTCTCTTTGGTCAACCACATAACCTGTTTGTTGTTGTTGTTGTTGTTGTTGTTGTTGTTGTTATTCTTGTTCTTGTTGTTTTGGGGAGGGGGGGTTGTTTGTTTTACATTTCAGTTTGGAAGCAGTAACTGTTTATTAACTAACCAGATTACAAAAATAATCATGATAGATACCTTACTTTATTATTTTGTTAAGAAAACCACAGACCCAAAAGTGGTATCACTTAGGTGAAGGCCCCAGGTCAGTAAACCAAGACTTAACACCTAATCTGACTGCAGTTTCAAGCCCCTAGAAGGGTAACCTTTAGCCAGTCAACATGGGAATTTCCTGGTCAGCGCTAGGAAATTTACTGATAGACCCTTTCAGTCCCCTTAGGAAAGCAACTTTACCTGAAACAATGGATTCTCTGCTTATAATCTCCTTTCTTCCACCCCCTCTCTACCTTTAAACCTTTTCTCTTCTCTATCCTTTTGGAGATCCCTTCTACTTGCTAGATGGAATGCTGGCCCATTCACAAATCAATTAATAAACCCATTAGATCTTTAAAATGTACTCAGTTGAATTTTTGTTATTTAACACTTCTAATAAGCTTATTAATTTGGTCTTCCCTTTTGCCAGCATCTCTAACTTCTACAAAATGAATGGTCTTTTTCTTTTAATTTTTTAAATATTTACTTATTTTTGAGAGAGAGAGAGAGAGAGAGAGAGAGCACATGTGTGAGCAGGGGAGAGGCAGAGACAGAGGGAGACACAGAATCGGAAGCAGGCTCCAGGCTCTGGGCTGTCAGCACAGAGCCAGACACTGGGCTTGAACTCACGACCATGAGATCATGACCTGTGCCCACGTCAAATGCTTAACTGACTGAGCCACCTAAGGGGCCCCTGAATGGTCTTGTGCTTCCAGCCACCTCGTTCAGAAGATAATGGGAAGAACCAGTAGACATTGTTTGCTACTTTGAAGGGTTTGCCAACAGTGTAGATCTCATGAATTACATCCTCCGCTCCAGCAATGCCATATTTACTAAGAGATGCGGCAATCAACTCTTGTTGATTCTGCCATAACCACGCATGAAAAACATTCACTTACGGACTTCCAGTTAATGGAAGCGTTGTTGAGCTTAACAAAGGTACCACTGAAAGTCTGGCGGATACAAAGAAGCCACAGCACCTTTCAGAATTTGGGGGTCACACCGATCCTGATGGCAAGTGCCGATTTGGGTTCTGCAGGGCAGAGAATTTGCCAGCTTTTCTTGCCATCCTAGCTACTCTCGTATCGGTTCTGTACATCCATCTATATTCTTTGTGATAGCTTATCTTTTTCATAGATAAGCTTTTTCCTTGCCTTTCAAAACATCCTTTGGGCTAATTTCTTTCTTAAGCATTTGATTTTCAAGTGTTTTTTGTTGGTCTGTTTTGTTTTGGTTTGTCTTTTCCTTTTTCTTAGGGGTTCCTGACATAGCAGGAGCCATCTTTTTATTCTCTTCTGCATCTTCCCTGGCTCCAGCCAGAAAAGAGCACCACATAAACTGTTTATCATTTTTTTTTAATTTTTTAAGGGTTTATTTATTTTTTTTTAATTTTTTTAATGTTTATTTATTTTTAGAGACAGAGAGAGACAGAGCATGAATGGGGGAGGGGCAGAGAGAGAGGGAGACACAGAATCGGAAGCAGGCTCCAGGCTCTGAGCCATCAGCCCAGAGCCCGACGCGGGGCTCGAACTCACAGACCGCGAGATCGTGACCTGAGCTGAAGTCGGACGCTTAACCGACTGAGCCACCCAGGCGCCCCGGGTTTATTTATTTTTAAGAGCAAGAGAGACAGAGCATGAGTGGGCGAGGGACAGAGAGAGAGGGAGACACAGAATCGGAAGCAGGCTCCTGGTTCTGAGCTGTCAGCCCAGAGCCCGACGCGGGGCTCAAACTCACGGACCGCGAGATCTTGACCTGAGCCGTAGTCGGAAGCTCAACCGACTGAGCCACCCAGGCGCCCCAGTTTGTAATTTTTTTAACAGGTTGGTGTTATTCCCTTTACTTTGAATTTGCTTTTTTCCCCTCACTATTTATTGTAAGCATCCCTCTTGTTTGGGACATTTATATATCCCAATACATCATTTCCCACTGTG
Source organism: Lynx canadensis (assembly GCF_007474595.2). Classification (NCBI taxonomy): domain Eukaryota; kingdom Metazoa; phylum Chordata; class Mammalia; order Carnivora; family Felidae; genus Lynx; species Lynx canadensis. Next base: position 140,017,819 of record NC_044311.2, read on the forward strand.
TGTTCGTGTGTGCAGACATGTGCCCATGCCATAATTTAGTCATTTCCCTATTCAGGGGCATTCAGATTGCTTTCGGTTTATTGACCCTATAAACAATGCTACAAAAAGCATTACTCTATATATGTCTTTTATCGAATGTGACCTTTCTTTAAGTTTATTTATTTATTTTGAGAGAGACAGCATGAGAGGGGGAAGGGCAGAGAGAGAGGGAGAGAGAGAATCCCAAGCAGGCCCTGTACTGTCAGCACAGAGCAGGATGTGGGGCTCGAACTCACAAAACCATGAGATCATAACCTGAGCCCAAGCCAAGAATCCAACGCTTAATCGACTGAGCCACCCACTTTTTTCTTTTTTAATTTTTTTTTTCAACGTTTATTTATTTTTGGGACAGAGAGAGACAGAGCATGAACGGGGGAGGGGCAGAGAGAGAGGGAGACACAGAATCGGAAACAGGCTCCAGGCTCTGAGCCATCAGCCCAGAGCCTGACGCGGGGCTCGAACTCCCGGACTGCGAGATCGTGACCTGGCTGAAGTCGGACGCTTAACCGACTGCGCCACCCAGGCGCCCCGCCACCCACTTTTTAATGTAAGTTAGGATTCACGAACTAGAATTTCCATATAACATATAGTCATTTTGATTCAAATGAGCACTGTCAGGTTTATTTACCAAGACAGTAGAATTCACACTATTGCCACCAAAGTACTGGAATGCTCATATTCTTGAGTATATGCCAGCAATAATTGTTATTACTTGTTTAAATGTTTATTTCTGTTTGAGAGAGAGCATGAGCAGGGGAGGGGCAGAGAGAGAGAGAGGGACAGAGGATCTGAAGCTAGCTCTGGGCTGACAGCAAGGAGCCCAACGCAGGGCTCAAACTCACGTACCTTGAGATCATGACCTGAGCCGACGACCGGCACTCGGAAGACTGAGCCACCCAGGTGCCCCTGTTTTTGCTTGTTTAAAACGTTTCCCAGTCTCACGGGTGAAAAGTATTACTGTTGCAATTCAGTATCCTAGGCCAGGGGCAAAGAAGTAAATCCAAAGCAAAGAGAACTATGCCTGAGAACCTGAAATTCTTAGTTGCGCCCATTGGTATCTCTTTCTCCACCTGACCCTTGTTTCAGACCTACTTCCCTCTTTGCCGAGGTCTGAGAAAGTTGGAAATAGCCAGTGTTTTTCCTTGGTAGTGTTTTCTTAAAGATCAACAGGATTATGTCAACTGTTATTACAAGGAAAAGGCCACTGACACACCAGTTTAAAAAGGAAAAGGTGTGTCCACTGGCTAAAGTAAATAAAAGGGCAAAACACATAGTAACAGTTTTAAAACTTAACAGTTACAATAGTACTGAGGAAGCAGGTAAGACAAAGCCGGGGTTCGTTGCTTGCAAATTTCAGGGTGTCTCCTGAACTTTCACAGCCTAATTTGGGAAATTAAATGTCGAACATCCTTGAAAAGTTCCGATACTGGCATTGATATTAAAGAAGGTTTCAAAAGGGTATTAAATACAGTCCTAATTTTGGCCCCACATGACACCCATGATTTCAGAATGATTCATGACTAATGAAAGGATGACCGAGCGTAAACTACATAACATACTGGTGTATGGACTCACCTAATTTTATTTTACATCAAAACAGAAATTGATGCAATTGTAAAACTAACACTCGTTCAATTTTAATTCATAGTCGGCAAGAAATCATTCTTCGTAAGTGGCAAGTGCTTCAACTACAGTTAGAAGTAGTCTTTACTAGGGGCACCTGGGTGGCTCAGTGGGTTAAGAGCCCAATTCTTGGTTTCGGCTCAGGTCACGATCTCATAGTTCATGGTTTCGAGCCTCACATCTGCCTCGCACTGGGAGTGTGGAGCCTACTTGGGATTCTCTCTCACCCCCTCTCTCTCATCCTCTGCCCACCCCTAGTGTCTCTCAAAATAAATAAATAAACTTACAAAAAAATTTTTAAAGCAGTCCTACTAGTTGATAGGGGCAATGTATTGACTTGGAGAGGATGTGAAAATCATCTAACGTTCCAACTCATATTGATTGAACATCAAGAGAGAAAAAATGCTAAGAAATGTGCCACAAGGACAAGTTTGTCACAGTCCCTGAAGCAAGTAGAATCTGGCACAAGATCCCAGAGTAGCTCAGGAATAAAATACTCTATCTAAAACATAACATAGTCTGGGCATAACTCACTGCACAGTGCCCGATATGTCAGAGAGCTGAGCAGAAAATAATGGACACTACTATGTAAAAAAACACAATCACGGATTCATTTATATTGATGGGAGGGACACCTGGTTGGCTCAGTCAGTTAAGCGTCTCTTGATCTCAGCTCAGGTCTTGATCTCAGGGTCGTGAGTTCCAGCCCCGCACTGGGCTTCACGCTGGACACGAACCTATTCAAAAAAAGAAAAAAGATATATTGATGGGAAATACAGTGAAAAGAGACATTCTTTCTGGAAGAGCATGTGCACGTTTTTTTGTGTGTCTCACATGGTATTATGATGTTAGTGGGTGTGCACATCAGTGTCGCTCATTCGTCTACAAGCTGACAGGCAGAAGGCTCTTCATTCATCTTTTCGATGCCCCAAATCTAGCACAGTGTCAGGTTCAGAGTACATGCTCCATAAATGCTGAATGTAGAAATTGAAACATTGATGTTAAACCACCGGAAATACTGTAGTTAGATCTGTTGTTATGCCAGGGCTATGGGTTGAATTTTGCTCCCTGCCCCATGCAAATTTGTATATTGAAGTCCTAACCTGCCATGTGATTATATTTGGATATTGGGCTTTTAGGAGGTAACTAAGGTTAAATAAGATCATAAAAGCAGAGTCCTGATCCAATAGGATTGGTGGCCTTGCAAGAGGAAAAGAGACATCTCTGGGCAAACACACCAGTGAAAGCTATGTGAGCACAGATGGAGAACTGGTCATCTACAAGCCAGGAAAAGAGCTCTCTTACCAGGTTAGAATCTTGATCTTGGACTTCCAGTCTCCAAACTATGAGGAAATAAGTTTCTGGTATTTAAGCCACCCAGTCTCTTGTATTTTGTTATGGCGGCACAAGGAGACCAAATCAACAACCAGTACAAATGCTAATGCTTTTCACTGGCTTTATGACAATGAACAAGACCAAAGAAAAATGGCTTTCTTAAAGTCATTATAATGATCGCCCAAGAATGAATTTTAGCACAATATTTGACATGTGTGAATTTAAGGGCAACCTGAAAGCTTGAGAATAGTACATAACAAAGTAGATGAGAGGGGGGAATTTAAAATATGAGCTGTAAATTACTTTCAACACAAAAAGGGTTTGTTCTTTGCAGAACCATTTATTCAGCCTGCATGTCATTTGACAGAGGGCTCTTTGATTATATTTGATTAACTCTAATAAAGCTTGAAAACCATTTTAGCCTAATGCAAATGGCCCCGTCTCTTCTTAGATTTCATCAAAGATTGGTAACACATTGCATAAGTGTTACTTTCAAACTATAGCCCACTACATTTTCTAATTTGGAGAGGGGAAATGCTTCAAGTGTTTCTTATGAAGCATAGGAGCCCACACAAAAAGAAATGTCATTTATGTCTCGTATTTGTCTCATGATTTGACAGATTTTTATGTAAAGTTGGTCATCAGAAATTTGCAGACCAAAATTAGCAAGATAGCAGTTTGTAAATCCACCCTCCCTATAGAGTTCCTTGGAGGAAAGCTGCCTTTATGGAGTAAGGCAATGAACTCTGAAACGTGACACACACTTAACACATTTGCTGTTATCATGCCCAAATGACCACATTAGTGTAGGTTTAGAAATACAGATCTACGTTACTTTCTCACATTTACCAGCTTTTAAATAGAAGGATGTTCTAAGCCATTAGTACAAAGATGCTTGACATTTTCATGAAAGTGCAGGCAACTTAAGAAGGACAATAGTTTGGTTCTTCTGAAGGTCACTGCTTTTGCTGTTTCTTTTCTTTTCATTTTTTTCCCTTCAAAAATCATATCTACCGCATTCGGCTGCTGGCCGAAAGACTGCTAATTTCTCAGTCATTCTGACATATTTGTTATCAGATCTCTCCAACTTTAGAATTGCCACAGTGATACGTGAACATTTGAAAGGTAAAACTCAAAACCGTATTCTCTTATACTTGCTATGCCTTTTTTATTGATAGTTATGAGCCTCATGTATCAAATTTGCTACTTTTTCTTGAGGCAAAAATTTTGAAAGTGAAATTCTGAGTTTTATTCTTTATTATATCATTGGACTCTAAAATATATGTCCAAGTAGATTCTTCCGTACTGTATAGTTTTGCATCATGTGGAGAACATTTGTAACTAGGTCAACATACACGGTTTCTAGGCACCAACAAGGAGATGATTTGTTGTACCCATATTACAATATTACCAGAGTAACAGGACTAAAATGACTCACTGGGTCCTTGGTTGCAGGGCTCGGTGCTGCAAATGGTACTAAATTAAGGCTCAGAAGCCTGGGCAGTTGTGAAAGTCTCTTTGAGAGACTTTGAGAGGTCATAAGTGACTCTCCTCCAAAACACGAAAGCATCAAACAGGAGGACGTGATGGGCCGGGAAAATATGGAAAGCGTAGAAGAAAAGACCTAAGGCCCCTCTTGCTCCCTGAGAATGCAACCTCAGGCTGATTATCATCTGTGAGTCTTAGAGGAGCCAAAAAAAAAAAAAAAGCTAGTCCAGATGACAGCACCTTGACCTGCATGATCGATCTAGAAGAATAAAAGAATAACCCAATGGCTGCCCTACTGGGTCAGAGCCACCAGGTCAAAAGGACCAGAGGACATTTGGAAGACACATCTGGATCTGAAAAGGAAGAATCTGTACATCTTCAATCGCTGTACCTGAGAGAAGGACTTTCAGAAAGTACCCTTAAATCTTATAAGTTATACACCAATTGTACCTCAAAAAAAAAATCACGAATCTGGTAGCCCAGAAAAGAAGAACTCTGCTTCATATACGAGCTATCGATACCTTGTCCTACGCATTCAGTCAGCACTTACTATTGCTTCCTGTGAATGCGATACTAAAAAGAGATAACAACCGAACAAACACATGGGATTCCTGTCCTCACACAGTTGACAATCTAATGAGGAGATGGAATCCGCACTCACCTGCCTTTTCTCCTTTTCTGCCTCCTTTGCTTGGTCTTCCTTATCTGCTGACCACTGGATGTCCTTATCTGCTGACTGAGCCACCCAGGGGCCCCAGGATTTTTTCTAAATAAAAGAAGATAAGAAAAAATACCAGTGAGGGAGGAAAGTGTATAAGAAATGAAAAGAGGAACAATTATAAAAATCCCATGGGGTTGTAAATAAAGTTAGAAGAAAATAAGAATGCCAAATTAATTATTTGTGGATTATTCTTTAGACCAGGGTTTTTCAAATTCAGCACCATTAACATTATGGGCCAGATCATTTTTTGCTATAGGGAACTGTCTAGTGCATTGTAGGGTATCTGATAGTATCCCAGGCACCCTTGTCTCTAGTTATGGCAATCAAACGTGTCTGCAGATGTTGCCAAATATTCCCTGGGAGGCAAAATTGCTCCCACTTGAGAACTATGGTTTGTTGTTTTTTTTTTTAATTTTTTTTTTCAACGTTTATTTATTTGTGGGACAGAGAGAGACACAGCATGAACGGGGGAGGGGCAGAGAGAGAGGGAGACACAGAATCCGAAACAGGCTCCAGGCTCTGAGCCATCAGCCCAGAGCCTGACGCGGGGCTCGAACTCACGGACCGCGAGATCGTGACCTGGCTGAAGTCGGACGCTCAACCGACTGCGCCACCCAGGCGCCCCGAGAACTATGGTTTTAAAAAGAAAGAGTTGGCGTGCCTGGGTGGCTCAGTCTGTTAAGCATCTGACTCTTGATTTCAGCTCAAGTCATGATCTCACAGTTTCATGAGTTTGACTTCACACAGGGCTCTGTACGGACAGTGCAGAGCCCGCTTGGGATTCTCCCGCTCCTTCTGCCCTACCCCCCACCCCCCGCTTGTACCATCTGTGTCTCTCTCAAGATAAATAAATAAACTTAGAAAAAAGAGAGACTCATTGAAGATTTGAAGCAGCAGATAACACAAAAAATAAAATCAATTGAACTGGCAAGACTTCCCATGCTAACTGGGTGGAGCAGGCAAGAGAAAAAAGTGAAGATATGTTTTGCAATATTCCTACTCAAAGATTATAATAGAGTTCTGAAATACAAAAGAGGTTGTGGAATTGGAAATGACAGATTAAGTGTTATTTATTTACAGAGGGAGACACTCATTAGGGGTATAGAATCAAACAGGCTTATCAACGTTTGTTGTTTTGACAATGGGAAGCAAAGACAGGAATCAAAGATGGCCGTGATAGGTTGAGCCTAATGGCAAGGTAGTGGTTGTGACAAAAGTGGACAATAGTGAGGGAAACAGATTTAAAAGAGAAGATGAGTTCAATTCTTTGAATTGCAAAATAGAATGTACTAGAAGAACATCCAGATAGAAATGTCAAGCCAGAAATTGGAAAATTGAGAGTGAACTTTGGGGGGAAACTCAGGAGTGTAAATGTGGACTTAGAAGCCATTTACGAGGAAAGTAGAGTTGAAGTCATGTGCTGAGATTGCCCAGGAGGAGAGTGCAAAATAGAAAAGGAAGCAACCAGAGATAGATGCTCCATTTAAACACCTGTATCTAAATGGGTATCATATTGAAGGAAGAGAAGAGAGTAGTTGGAGGAGTAGCACAAGAGTAGGAAAACAAAGTGACTAAAGAGACACGAAGGAGAGATTTTAGCAAAGGACAGTTGGGTTAGTTGGTTAATGGTGTCTTCCATTGGTACAAGAGGTTAAAGACCATGACAACAGAGAAAGTGGCTATTGGATTCAGTGAATAGTAAGTAGCTAGGGGGTGTTCAGAACGCAGTGTAAACACAGTGGGGAACAGAAAATAAATTAGAATGAATTTAAAACCACATGGGTGCTGAAAAAGTAGGTATTTAATCCCTCCATTGGTAAAGGGAAAAAGAAATAGAGCAACTGTGTTTCTCAGATAGGACAGAAGTTGTGTCTACTTGTAAGTGACTGGGAAATTAAATATGAGTGATTGAAAATGCAAGAAAGGCAGAGAGAGACGAAAGAAGTGATATTTAATGGAGTGTGACTCCAGAGGAGATGAGAAAGTTTGGAACAAAGGCACAAATGTTCGATTTTCTCAAAGAGGAATGTGTTAGTCTCTAAAACTGGGAGAAGCAAAGAGTAAGAGATAATGCAGTGTGGTAATAAATTACAAAGTTGAAAAAAAAAAAAATTACAAAGTTGAGGATGATTCTCCAAACTATGTACTTTACATGTGATTTAATTTTTAAATGTTTACACCGAACAGAGCCCTTTCAAATAGAAGAGTTGAACGTGATTTCCCTATTCAAGGGAGTACTTGCAAAGAGTATTCTGTACTAGTCTCTGAGCCAGGTGTTCATAGACCGAAGCCAGATTTTTATGGTATACTTTTATTATCCTGTTCAAACTAAATTCCCAGAACATCAGCACATGCTCGGTTAAATATGATATGAAAACACATTGCAAGTACAGAAATGTTATTTTTGGATTAGCCACAGATTTTGGTCTATATATAACTCTGTACTCCCCAATGACGGCCAGTAATCATGTTATAATAGTAAAATATCTTCTTAAGTAAGCTTTATTTATAACTTACCCTGCAAATACCCAAGACTTGGCATCGAGAGAAAAGAAGAAAATAAGCAGAAATGTCATGCAACTTGGGTTTCATTTCTTACATTCTCTGAGACAAGCTGTCTACTTCAAACACACCCTTTCATTCAACTTTCCTTTATGTACCAGCACATGAATGAAATGAGAGAATCCTATAATGTGAGACAAACCCAAATGTCAATGAATCAGAATGGCAATTATGTAAGTTGGGCAAGATTTTACTACTGCGCACATGATTTCCCATCCAGTAAATGAGAGGAAAACACTAGTGTTCTTTGGCCTTTGTTAAACTATTACCGTTTTGTTCTTTAATTTGTATTGTATGAAACTATTACAATTCCCAATAAAATATGAAGTTTCATTTGTCTTTGCCAATAATGATTCTTTTGCACCAAAAGACATATCAAAACCACAAAACAGCAGGGTGTGAACAAATAGCTGTGTCAAATTGGCCAAATGTTGATAATTGTTGAAGCTGTGCGATGGGTACGTGGACTTCTTTGTGCTGTTCATGCTACTTTTGAGCATTTTTGAGTATGTTCTTTTTTAAATAAATAAGTAGTAAATATGGGGCGCCTGGATGGCTGAGTCAGTTGAGTGTCTGACTTCGGTTCAGGTCATGATCTTCCGGTGCCTGAATCTGAGTCCCGAGTCGGGCTGCCTGCTGTCAGCACAGAGCCTGCTTTGGACCCTCCACCACCTCCCCTTTCTCTGCCCTCCTCTTCTCGCTCTCTCTCAAAAAAAAATAAACATTTAAAAAAATAGTGGCAAATAATTCTATTACAGATGTTTGCGAACATTTTCCCTCAGTTCCCAAAGACAAAAGCCTCATATTCCTGCTTTAGAATGTGGTAGGCAAATCAAATAGCGAAGTCCTTGTATGATGTGGTAGACAGAATGGCTCCATAGAAATACCCACACCCTAACCCCTGAGATGGAAAAACATATTACCTTACGTGACGATTAATTTTGTGTCACCTTGACTGGCATGGGATGCCCAAATGAAACATTATTTCTTGGCATGTCTGTATTTCTGGCTGAGATTAGCGTCTGAACGGACAGACTCGGTAAAGTAAATTACCCTCCCCAGTGTGGGTGGGCCTCATCTAACCCACTGGGGGCCTGAATAGAACAAAAGGCAGAGAGAAGAGGAAATGACTTCTTTTTTCTGCCTCACTGATTGAGCTTGAACATCGCATGGCATCTTCTGCCCTCATCGAACTGGGATTCATACCATCAGATCCCCCAGTCCTTAGGCGTTTGGGCCTTGGACTGTCAGTACATCGTTAGCTTTCCTGGATCTCCAAGCTGCAGACAGAGATCATGGAACTCCTCAGTACCCATATAATCACATAACCCAATTCCTCATAATAAATCAATATATATTTTTAAATAAATATTATGTTTAAATATATATGTATAATGCATAATATACATTATGTTATTATACAATATTAATAATGCATTATAATATATAATATATAATAATGTATATAAATCATTATATATTTGAACATATTCAAATAGGATATATACACGTATCCCATCAGCTGTTTCTCTGGAGAATCCTGACTAATACAACAACCTTATGTGGCAAAGGGGACTTTACAGATATAATTAAGTTTCTAGACCTAAACCAGGAAGAACAGCCTGGATTATCCTATCCAAGAGGGGGTAACCTCATCACATGAGCCTTTAAAAGCAGAGAACTTTCGGGGCGTCTATGCGGTTCAGTCGGTTAAGCATCCAGCTTCGGCCTAGGTCATGATCTTGCCGTTCCAGAGTTCGAGCCCGGCCTCGGGCTCTGGGCTGAGGGCTCAGAGCCTGGAGCCTGTTTCAGATTCTGTGTCTGCCTCCCTCCCTCTCTCTCTCTGCCCCTCCCTCCCCAACTCACACTCTGTCTCTCTCTCTCTCTCTCTCAAGAATAAACATTTAAAAAAAAAAAAAAAAAAGGCAGAGAACTTTCTCCAGCTGGAGGCAGAGCAGATGCAACAGCAGAAGAATCCGAGGGAGTCAAAGCATGAGGAGGACTCCACAGGAAGTTGCTGGTTTGAAGGTGGGGGGCAACATGGTGAGGAATTCAGGTGACCTCACGGAGCTGGGAGAGGCTCCTGGCTGACAGCCAGCAAGGAAACAGGGACCTCACCTCTGCAGCCTGAATAACTGAGTTCTGTCAACAGTCTGAATGAGCTTGGAAACAAATTCCCCCTCAGAGCCTCTAGATAAGCGTCCAGCTTGCCAACAACTTAATCTCAGCCTGTGCAACTCTGGCCAGAGGACCCAGCTGAGCTCACCAGGCTCCTGACCTACAGAACTGGGGATAATAAATTGTGATTGTTTTGAATGGCTACATTTGTGATACCTCTAAGGTGGCCATAGGTAACAAATACATCCTACTTAACATAACAAAGACCCAATAGCTGGACATTTTAGGTTTGTTTTTTTTTTTTAACGTTTATTCATCTTTTGAGACAGAGCTCAAGCAGGGGAGGGGCAGAGAGAGAGGGAGACACAGAATCCGAAGCGGGCTCCAGGCTCTGAGCTGTCAGCACAGAGCCCCACGCGGGGCTCAAACTCACAGACCACGAGATCATGACCTGAGCCAAAGTCGGCCACCCAACCGAGCCACCCAGGTGCCCCTGAACATGTTAAAAGACATTCCTAACATGAAAGGTAAGACAATGAGAAGTTATTATAATGTCTTACTTATTATACTGGGAAAATATGTAAAAAGAAATTGTGTGGGGGGTGGGAGGGAGGGGAGGGTGGGTGATGGGTATTGAGGAGGGCACCTTTTGGGATGAGCACTGGGTGTTGTATGGAAACCAATTTGTCAATAAATTTCATATATATTAAAAAAAAAAAAAGTTAAAGAAGAGATATGGTATATATGAATATATCTGTTTACATAAGCATGAACTCATCTAAATGTCAAAACAAAACTTCTAAGTTACTACACTGGTTGTTTTACACACAGAATGGGACCATTTTCAGAAAAAGAAGATGCACCCTTGTAATTGATAATGTATTTGCTTCATTGAATAAAGAAAAAGCTACCCAAAAAAAAAAAGAAATTGTGGTAGGGAAATGCATTACATCACATGTGATAGCACGTGCCTGATGGGTATATAAATTGGTCAAAAGTTTGGGGAGAGTAATTGGCAATGTGTATAAGAAATCAGGATAACATGTTTGACGTAAAATTCCACATCTATTTTTTAAGCAAATAATTCCAGTAGTATTTCTTACCTTTGACCAGTAATCCCACATCTATATACCAAGAAAATAATGTAGATGTATATTATATGAAAAAAATAGTACAGTGTGAACAAAAATTAAGCTGTAAAGATGATCATCATAGCACAGCATAGAATAGCAAAGTTGGTAACGATCTAAACATCCAACAAAGGGATTGGTTAAGTTAGGGGACACCCACATAATGAAATTCTGTAAAGCCAGTTCAAATCATGTGGTAGATAGTGTTTGTTAGCATGGAAAAGTCTTTCAAGGAAAAAAGGCAACAAAATAGCATTACAATCCAATGTCAGAAAGTATATGCACGAAAATGTCACCAATTTGAGATCGTTTCTGCTGGTCTGCATCTTTTGATTTTTTCCTTTATGATCATAGATTTCATAGTAGACTCACAAAAAATTGTTCTTTTTAATACAGTTTACAAATCTGTGCATTTATACAAATTTCCAGAAGGTTATTTACTCAATTAGGACAAAAATGATTGCAGATATTTCAGGACAAATGACAAAATATTTCTTCTGTATTTGGAGCAAAACATTAAGACAAAGAACGTTCTCCTATTTCTCAGATGTTCGTGGATGTTGTATAAGAAAATTCATCACTAGTTTTAGCTCATCAAAAATATACCCACTATCCCTCTACCATCAATACATCCTTTCTTTCTGTTCAGATTCTTACCCGCTTTCATTGGTCAGACTCATTCCTCGGAACCTACCTGATATGCAGTGCAAGAGTTTTTACTGAACATAAACTAAAACAAGAAATACTCTCCTGTCCTCAGTCCCCATCTCTTCCTGCACGACCACAGACACTGTACCTGAAAGTTTTGTGTCCACACATCGGCTGGAGAATGAAACACGATTCTATTGATTCTGAACATATCAAAGATTGTGGTAAAATTTGGCTTCAAGGGAGAAAGGAAGTGAAAAATTAGTTCTTGGAGATAAGTACCTATCTGAGACAAATCTGAAATAGACATTTAAAGAGATTTTTCTCAATTTCAACCTTCAGTTCTTGTATTGACTAGCATAGGATGACGTTTTAACCAAAATCAAAACATACTTGAAATATGTTGTGTATTTACTTGTTGCTAAATCCCTGGTTGTTATTAAAGCATTTGAGGCAAGCATTGGGGTTGGTTCTTTAAAAAAAAAAAAAAATCCATTTCCATTTTGCGCACTAGTACGCTGGAGAATTAATTGTACACATTTTCATGCTGGTGAGCTGAAATCAGAAAATGCTACAAATCAAGGCTCTTCTTGCTTTTTTTCTTGGAGATCCAGTTAATGCATAACATTGTTTCATCCCCTCCCAACCCATCAGGAAGACCTGAACTAGCTCTACAAGCATCACAGTTAATGCAGTCTCTTGGCTTTTAGTCTCCCTATTAGTCTTGGTCAGCTGAGAATCATGGATGTCAGCAACATCCACCGCATCCCATAGAATCTGTAGGGCCAAGTGGCTGCGAAGTTAAGTACTCATTGGCTAGTCCTTCTTTGACCCTATGTGGACCCTGCTTAGGATGCAAAGATGTATCAGGTGAGTGAAGCAGCATATAATCATAGAACAGGGGTGCAGCCCATGTATGCAAGAGCAGACTTTCGTACTAGTGCAAACAAGTACAAACATGACAAACTAGACAAAAATGTTACTTGGATACACCAGGGTCTATCTTTATTGCTAACGAGACCAAATTCCTAATAGTATCGTGTTAAATAACAATGGACACAGCATATGGATGGACTGGAAAGCAGGCAGATAGGAGGCAATAGAAAGTAATAGCATGGTCAAAAATTTGTTTCATCTTAAGCCAATTCAGCATGTGTCCCGTGTTCAGTTATTCCAAAAATTAATTATATATTTTTAGATTTCCCAATTTCCTTCTTTAGCCCTCCTATTCCCTTAATGCTTGGGCATTTTAAACTGTTATGTATTATCCTTCAATTTAATATCATATTTAGGGGGTGCCTGGGTGGCACAGCCAGTTGAGTGTCTGACTGTTGATTTGGGCTCAGGTCCTGATATCAGAGTCATGGGATCGACCCCGCGTTGGCCTCTGCAATGAGAGTGGAGCCTGTTTGGGATTCTCTCTCGTTCTTTCCCTCTGCCCTTCTCCCCCACAAGTGCGCTTTCTCTCTCCCCCCGCCTCTCTCTCAAATAAAATAATAATAATAACATCATATTTAGGAAGTATCTGTGGATTTTGTTATAAAGTAATGTAATGGGGTGTTCCTCTCTGTTGGGAGCTAGCAATAGTTCAAACTAAATATATACCAGAGTGAAAAGGGATAAAACCTTTAGCTTGTATATATAGATATAGATATAGATATAGATATAGATATAGATATAGATAGATATCATATTGGCATATATATTGATATTGATTTTATATATTTTTGCATATATATATATATATATATATTAAATATATGTTTATTCTGGTATAAAACTTTAAGAAGAAGGAGCCAAACAGAGTTTTTCTGTAAATAGAATCCCATTCATAATCCAGCAAATGTTTATTCAGCAAACGGTATATAGGAAATAAACACTTCCTGTTGATGTGCTGAATCAAAGTGATGAAAGATAGCCCCAACCCTGAAGGGGATGAATAGATGATATTTTTACATCAACCACAGGAGTGATACAAGTGAATGTAAATGATCAAGGCAAAACAAAATAAAGCAAAACAAAACCTTTATGGAGCAGGTGAAATTTAAAATGGGCCTTGGAAGTTGGGGAGGTTTTCCATACGGTGGTTTTAAGCCACAAGTTCCTGTTTTAATGTTATAGTACATCTGATGAATATTGTTCACATCAACATATACCCAATATTCATGGAAACAACTAACTCCACTAATAAGTAACCGATTATCTATAATTTTCTTTCTCATACTTATTTAGAGTAGTGATTCTCCCCTGGAGCATGCATCAGAATTTCCTGGGAAGTTGGTTGGAATGGATCATTGGGCCCCACCAATGCTTCTGATTTAGTAGGTCTGGGTGGGACTCAAGCATTTGAGTTCCCAGGCAATGCTGATTCCACTGGTCCAATAACCACAATTTGAGAGCCACTGATTTAAAGCACCTGGGATGGATCCCTGCCTTCACAACATTCTGGCTGATATTCAGAAAGGTCTCAGCCTCTCGAGACTCAATTTTACCATTTATAAAGGTAATGACATTGGTAATGATGATTCCTATCTTCTAAGCCTGTTTGGGGAATTAAATTAAGCAATGCATATAATCCAGAGCCTGATATAGTAAGTGCCCTCCACTCAATAGCAATGATGGCTTCCCCACCAGGGGAAGCTAGTGGGTAAGTGTATGCCAAGTGCTATGGCCTGGACATTTGTATCCTTCCCAAATTCACATGTAAGGCCCTAAAACCCAATGTGATGGTATTTTGAGGTGGGGCTTTTGAGGGGTAATTAGGTTTATTTATTTATTTATTTTTGAATCTTTGGACATTAGATCCTTTATTCCTTTTTTTTGTCCTTTCTTTCCTACTCAAGGACTTCTTCTAATTTTTTTTTCAATATATGAAATTTATTGTCAAATTGGCTTCCATACAACACCCAGTGCTCATCCCAAAAGATGCCCTCTTCAATGCCCATCACCCACCCTCCCCTCCCTCCCACCCCCCATCAACCCTCAGTTTGTTCTCAGTTTTTAACAGTCTCTTATGCTTTGGCTCTCTCCCACTCTAACGTCTTTTTTTTTTTTTCCTTCCCCTCCCCCATGGGTTCCTGTTAAGTTTCTCAGGATCCACATAAGAGTGAAACCATATGGTATCTGTCTTTCTCTGTATGGCTTATTTCACTTAGCATCACACTCTCCAGTTCCATCCACATTGCTACAAAGGGCCATATTTCATTCTTTCTCATTGCCACATAGTATTCCATTGTGTATATAAACCACAATTTCTTTATCCATTCATCGGTTGATGGACATTTAGGCTCTTTCCACAATTTGGCTATTGTTGAGAGTGCTGCTATAAACATTGGGGTACAAGTGCCCATATGCATCAGTACTCCTGTATCTGAGGGGTAATTAAGTTCAGATGAGATCATGAGACAGTGTCCCCATGATGGGATTAATACCTTAAAATAATTAGAAGAGACACCAGAGCCTGCTCTTTTCTTATCTCTCTCTCCCTCTCCTCTGCTCATCCTCCCCACCCCTGCCAGCACGCACCAAGGAAGCCATGTGAGCACACAGGTAGAAGGCGGCTAGGTCTATAAGCCAGGAAGCAGATCCTCACCAGACACTGCATCTGCCAGCAACTTGATCTTAAACTTCCCAGCCTCCATAACTGTAAGAAATAAATATTTGTCATTTAAGCCTCCCAGTCCATGAGAGCAGACTAAGACATCAAGGACTCAGTGTGAGCTATGGGACTGAGGTGGCAATGGATCATTCATGTTCAGAGAATGGCATTTAGGACAAGCCAGGATATAACCTTCATGCTGGGGACAGGAGGAGAATCTCAGAGGACCTCGCCGAGAATGGGGAAGAACCCTGGAATTCCTTGGGCACCTCTTTCTCCCCAATTGTCTGATGTTTCTGGAAGTGATTAGCCTCTACTTTCTGTCAAAATGTCTATTATTTCTGGAAGAACAAAAGAAGTACTCATATAGTTAGCCACCAATCATAAAAGTAGAAATGACTTTAGCTGCTCATTCAAAGCATGTGCTAAATATAATTGAGCAAAGAAGAGTTTGATATTCCCAAGGCAGAAGAGCAGTGAAAACTCCACATACAAGAACTCTATTAATGTCCCAAGAGGACCCTCACAATGAGGCTGTGCAGAGTCCTATATACCAGAGAGGCACTTAAGCATCCTTTTCATTAACCTCAGACTGAGAGCTACTTATCCTTTTGCTTTGAAACTGACCCCTAGTGATTTGCAGTTGAGGTTGAAATGTTTATATAATTCAATTTCACAACTTACTGTAAAGCTACAGTAATTGACATTAGGTATTGAGTATTAGTGTGAGAATAAATAAATAGACCAATGAAATGCACAGTAGGTTGAGTGGTAGCCCCAAAAACATGTATCTGTGTCCCAAACTCCAGAACCTGTGAATGTGATCTTATTTGGAAAAACAGATGTGATCAGATTGTACATGTAGTTAAGGTGGGTCCTAAATCCAATCACAGGCATCCTTGTAAGAGAAAAGCAGAGGGACATTTCAGGCTTCAGACCCACTGGGAAGAAAGCAGAGATTGGAATCATGCCAAGAAATGTCTGGAGCCACCAGAAGCTGGAAGAAGAAATGATTCTCCCCGGCTGCCTACAGAGGGAGCTTAGTCCTACAACATCTGGATTACAGACTTCCAGTATCCACAACTGAGACCATTTCTTTTGTCTTAAGCCCCCATTTTGGTAGTAGGCTCTTAGGGCCACCCTAGGAAAGTAATACAAGAAGAAACAAAAGAGATTCCAAACACAGATCTACCTTTACAGAATAACTTGAACAACACAGGATTGCAATTCAGTTGAGAAAAGAAGATTTTTCAATAAATGTGTTTGGGTCCATTGAATATTTATGAGTGGAAAAAAAATGACCTTTATCTCCAAAATTAATTTTATACAGATTATAGTCCTAAACCTGAAAGCTAAAAATAAATCAAGCTTCTGGATGAGAACACAGAACATCTTCATAACCTTGGGACAGTCAGATTTCTAAAAAGGACACACACAAATAAAAAGTCTCACCACAAAATAAAATACTGATAAATATGATGTCGTAGACAGAATAATAGCTCCCCAAAGATGTCCAGGTCTCAATTCCCAGAATCTGTGTGTGCATTAGACTACATTGCAAAAGAGAACTAAGGTTGAAATGGCATTAGGGTTACTGGTTTTGAAGATGGAGGAAGGGAATACAAGCCAAGAAATGCAGAAGCTGCATTCCTAGAAGCTAGAAAAATCAAAGAAATGAATTCTCTCCTGGAGCCCACAGAAAGGAGTACTGTCTTGCTAACATCTTGATCTTAGCCTAGTGAGAGTTGCGTCTGACTTCTGATATGCAGAACTGTATAATAAGAAATGTGTTGTTTTAAGCCACTAAGTTTGTTACAGCAGCCGTAGGAAACAAATTCATATGACTTCATTGAAAATTAAGAGCACCTTTTTATGGGAAGACCATCAGGTACTGGAAAGGCAAGACACAGACTGAAAAAAGATATTAATTATAAATCTATCCCACAGTGAACTTGTGTCCAGAATATAGAGGTAACTTCCACAAATCGATAATAAGATGACACACAGCCCAATTTTTTAAATGGGCAAAAAACTCGAAAAGGTACATCACAAAAGAATCGAAATGAGCAACAAAAGTTGAAAAGATATTCACAGTCATTACTCATCGGGAGAAGATAAACTGAAGCCCTATAAGACAAACCTATGCCCACAGACTGTCTAAATTAATAAGACTGTCATATAAAGTGTTGGCAAGGATATGAAGCAAATTGAACTCTCAAACCTTGCTGGTGGAGTGTGAATTGGCACAACCACTTTGGAAAGTTGCTTGGTACAACCTCCTGAGGTTAGACTTCTTTCTATCCACAATCCGACTCCTATAGGAATCCTAATTAGAATGTCCAAAGCAGCTTTATTCAGAATAACCAGAAACTGGAAATAATTCAAATGCCCCAAATAAGGGAAACGGAAAAATAAATTGAAGTATACTAACATAATGCAATACTGCATTGGAATTAAGAAGAGCGTGCATTCAAATACACACTCAAGGCATGAATGAATCTCATGGCCACTGTGTTGAGTGAAGGCAGCCACACACAAAATTGTCCATATGATATGATTCCACGTGTACGAAGTTCAATAACAGAACTACTAGATAATGATAGACATCAAAATAGTGGATGTTTCTGAAGAGAGGGTAGTTACTGCCTGAGAAAATAGAGGGAAACTTATGGGATGTTTGAAATATTCAGTATCTTGATATGGATACTTTTAAAACTCAGCAAGTCTTACAGTTAGGATACTGTTTCACCCACTTTACTCCATGTATGTTACACTTTAAAATAAAAACATAAAAAGTAAAATAAAATTTAAAATTATGCTCAGATTTCTAGGATGTAGGAGATAGGGATTTCCAAGTAAGTAAAGGCTCAGGCATATAATACCTAGAACACAATCAGGCTAGGACTGGCTAGGACTCTGACCTCCCAATGTTGCTTAGCACCTAAACAGCCACCTAATTTGGACCACCTGTGACCCAAGGCATCCTGACCCTCCCTTTACCCTAGACTCCCAAATCTTTCTTTTAAAAAAAAAATTATTTTACATTTATTTATTTTTGAAAGACCGAGAAACAGAGCAGACGTGGGGAGGGGCAGAGAGAGAAGGAGACAGAATCCAAAGCAGGATCCAGGCTCTGAGCTGTCAGCACAGAGCCCGAGGTGGGGCTCAAACTCACAAACTGTGAGATCATGACCTGAGCCAAAGTCGGACATTTAACCAACTGAGTCACCCAAGCACCCCTGGACTCCCAAACCTTTCTGAGGCCCAGGATTCCTCTGAAAGTTGGTTCACAGCCAGACATCTTACCTGAAAATGAAAAATCTCCAAAAGAGACAATGTAAAACAAAAAGGTGATTCTCCTAGAGAATGGATGGGGGATGATAGAAGGATTTCCTTCTGGGGGGGTTGAGTTCCCTCTAGAGGTTAAAATATATGGCCAACAGAAGCTATTTAAAAAAAAAATGTACAGCAGGAAAGCAAGCTAGCGTATTATAGAGTCAACCCCTCAACTCTCAACCTCTGTTTTTACAATCTTTATTTTAGGGGTGCCTGGCTGGTTCAGTCAATTAAGCATCTGACTCTTGATCTCAGCTCAGGTCTTGACCTCAGGGTTAGGAGGTTAAGCCCTGCATTGGGCTCCAAGCCCCCCTACCAAGAAAAGGAACTTCCCTTGTTGGGACTCTGTACAATCTTTCCTTTAAATAAGATACCAAGTACTGACCAAAGTTACATAAAATTGCCTAAACACGAAAGCCAGTTACATGTCACCAAGCCTCAACCTCCTTTTTCCAATCTTATCTCCTTTTATCCCCCTTATACACTTCCTAAGCTCCAATCACACAACGCCCTTGGTGAATGAAAATCATTACCTGATACAAAGTCAAGTCTCAGTGAAGATTTTCTGAATAAACAGATGACTGTCCATACCCTCTCAGCTAGCATCATCCCAGATTACTGTCCTCCCCATCCCCGCCTTTAGAAATGTTGCCTCTTCCTCCAGGCTCATCCACTGACATCTTTTCCATGAAGTATCTTCTGCCCCCCCTCCACCCGAGTTAAAACTCTCTCTTCTTTGTGCTCCCATAGATATTGTTTGTAAAACTATTATAAAGCTTGCTCTATCCTTCTTCATAATCCACACTTACACTCTCTCCTCTGATGAGGAAAATCAGGGCCCCCCATCACAATCAACAGAAATTGATTTCATGTGTTCAAAATTTAGTTCAGGGGCGCCTGGGTGGCTCAGTTGTTAAGCATCCGACTTTGGCTCAGTTCATGATCTCAGAGTTCGCAAGTTTGAATCCCACATCAGGTAAGCACGAGCCCTGCTTTGGGTGAGCTCGAGCCCAGCTTTGGGTGAACACCAGCCTGGTTTAGGGTGAGCAGGAGCCCCAACTTCAGGTAAAACAGGAGCCCTGGGTGAGTCCTGCTTCTCTCTCTACCTCTTTCTCTCTCTCCCTGCCCCTCACAGGATTCTCTCTCTTTTCTCTCTCTCTCTCTCTCTCTCTCTCTGCCCCTCACTCTTTTGCCCTCTCTCAAAAAAAAAAAAAAAAATTCAACCTACAGACAATACCTTATAGGCTGTATTCCCTCATTGTCATTATTCCCTTTGTTCTCTGGAACAAATATGGTGGCTCCATTGTTTTGTTTTGTTTTTTAAATAAACCCGAACACCTTTTCACAGGTATATTTTGCATTGTTTACTACAATTCTCCTTGTTTTCAAAATGTAAATTCAGGGGCACCTGGGTGGCTCAGTCAGTTCAGCATCCGACTTCCAACTTCCCCTCAGGTCATGTGCTGACAGCTGGGAGCCCAGAGCCCAGCTTCAGATTCTGTATCTTCTCTCTCTGCCCCTTCCCCACTCCTGCTCTCTCTCTCTCTCTCTCTCTCTCTCTCTCTCAAAAATAAATAAAACATTTAAAAAAAATTTTTAATACATTTTTTAAAAACATAAATTTGAATCTGTAAATATACATACGACCTCCACGGTATCTTTTCCACCCGGTTTTCAAAATATATACTTGAATCTCTCAAAAGTATAAGTTTATAAGTGTATTTCTTTTTGAGTACAAGGGACTCTCTCCTCTTCACATCCAAAAACAACACCCAGAAAGATCACGCGTGTCTTGGGTTTTATTCATATATGAAAAGAGAACTAAAATAATCCTGGGCTCCTGGCTGGCAGGCCATCCGCCTCATTTCTCTCTGTGTACAGATTTTTAAATAAATGTGAAGTCTGTGGGCTTATTCCTACAAGATGGGGTAGGGGCACCTGGGTGGCTCAGTCACTTAAGCATCCAGCTTCGGCTCAGGTCATGATCTCGGGATTCACCAGTTCAAGCGCTGCATCAGACTCCGTGCTGACAGCTCAGAGCCTGGAGCCAGTTTCAGAGCCTATGTCTCCCTCTCTCTCCCCCTCCCCTGCTCACACTCTGCCTCTCTCTCAAGAATACATAAAAACATTTTAAAAAATTAAGAACAACAAGCTGTTATAGCTAAGAGGAGCTGGAGCAACAAAGATCCTTTTTTTTTTTTAAATTTAAATCCAACTTAGTTAACATACAGCATAATAATGGTTTCAGTAAAATTTAGTGATTCATCACTTATATATGACACCCAATGGTCATACCAAGTGCCCTCCTTAACGCCCATCACCCATTTAGCCCATCCCTCCACCCACCTCCCCTCCAGCAACCCTCAGTTTGTTCTCTGTAGTTTAGAGTCTCTTATGGTTTGCCGCCATCATTGTTTTTACCTTATTTTTCCTTCCTTTCCTTTACGTTCATCTGTTGTGTTTCTTAAATTCCACATGTGAGTGAAATCATGTGATCTTTATTTTTGATTGACTTCTTTCGTTTCGCATGGTACCTTCTAGTTCCATCCACATTGTTGCAAATGGCAAGATTACATTCTTTTTGACTGCCAAGTAATATTCCAGTGTGTGTGCATGTGTGTGTGTGTTTGTGTGTGTGTGTTTGTGTGTATACACCACATCTTCTTTATCCATTCATCCATCGATGAACATTTGGGCTCTTTCCATAATTTGACTATTGTTGATAATGCTGCTATAAACTTGGGGTTCCTTTTGCCCCTTTGAATCAGCATTTTGTATCCTTTGGATAAATATGTAGTAGTGCAATTGGTCACAGGGTAGGTCTATTTTTAATTTTTTGAGGAACTTCCATCTGTCTTCCAGAGTGGCTGCACCAGTTTGCATTCCCACCAACAGTGCAAAAGTGTTCCCCTTTCTCCACATCCCCACCAACACCTGTTGTTTCCTGGGATGTTCATTTTAGCCATTCTGACAGATATGAGGTGATACCTCATTGTGGTTTTGATTTGTATTCCCCTGATGAGGAGCAATGTTGAGCATCTTTTCATGTGTCTATTTGCCATCTAGATGTCTTCTTTGGAAAAGAGTCTGTTCATGTCCTCTGCCCATTTCTTCACTGGATTATTTGTTGAGTGTTGAGTTTAATAAGTTCTTTACAGATTTTGGATACTAATCCCTTACCCAATATGCCATTTGCAAATATTCTCCCATTTTGTCAGTTGCCTTTTAGTTTTACTGATTGTTTCCTTTGCTGTGCAGAAGCTTTTTATCTTGATGGGGTCCCAATCGTTCATTTTTGCTTTTATTTCCCTTGCCTCAGGAGACATGTCTAGTAAGAAGTTGCTGCGGCTGAGGTCAAAGAGGTTGTTGCCTATTTTCACCTCGAGGATTTTGATGGCTTCCTGTCTTACATTTAGGTCTTTCATCCATTTTGAGTTTATTTTTGTGCCTGGTGTAAGAAAGTGGTCCAGGTTCAGTCTTCTAAATGTCACTGTCCAATTTCCTCAACACCATTACTGAAGACACTGTCTTTTTTCCATTGGATATTCTTTCTTGCTTTGTCAAAAATTAGTTGGCTGTACATTTTTGGGTCCACCTCTGGGTTCTCTGTTCTGTTCCACTGATCTATGTGTCTGTTCTTGTGCCAGTATCAAACTGTCTTGATGAGTCTGGAATTCTTCCAGCTTGAAGTCTGGAACTGTGATGTCTCCAGCTTTCATTTTCCTTTTCAACATCACTTTGGCTATTCAGGATCTTTTCTGGTTGATAGTGGAGTGGGCTACAGGATGGGAGCTAAGTGAGCATATGATAAGACCTCTGTCCTGCTTTGACAGAGTAGCCCCCGCCCCTTATCTTCTCTCCACCACCAAGAGATTCTAGCCATAGCTCCACCTCTTAGCTGCTTTCAGTTCAGAATGGCCTTTGTCCTTTCAGATAGGGATTATAGACCCAACCCATCTGTTTGTCTAGGTTCTGTGTCACATTTCTTAAAAAAAAGAAAAACTGAAAGGAAACAAAGAAAAGAAAATAGGAAAGGGACACAAAAATTTAGCATAGATTTTTTTTTCATATTTGAAAGTCTTGAGCATATAGCCATTTTAACAGAGAAGCTGTTAAGAGTGCAAACGCAAGAGAACATTTAAAGAAACAGCCAAGAGAAGAAATCAGCCATTTGCACTGGGAGAGTCTACCAAGGCACAAAATTCAGGGACATCCCTCTCCTGACACCACTTGTATATCTGTATACGACAAACTCCAGAAGGGCAGGGAGCCTCTCTTGCTAAACATATTGTGGCCAGTACTTACCACAGTGAGAGCACATGGCAAGTATACAAAGGAGAGGTAGGAAGAAAAAGAGGAAGAGAGGAAAAGGGGGTGGGGAAGGACAGACATGGAAGACAGACATGGGGCATGACGTTGTCCTGTTTTGTATTGCAAGCCATCTTTTCCTTTTGAGTGACAGCCACCATCTACCCTACAGCAAGAGATTGGTCTTAGATAGCCATTACAGAAGGGTATAAATATCTTGTTTCATATCATAAGTCTTACATTTATATTGACTCCAGCCCAGTTCTCCTCTCTTTTTGTTTCATATCTTCCCTCAGATGATCTTTACTTCTTTGAACATTTCAGCATGCTTGGTCATATTTATTGACAGTATTTCTAGGATTGCTTCAATACATTACAGGGCCTCTCAGTATCCTCCTGGAAAGTGTTCCCTTTTCACTATAAGGTTGACAGGAAAAAGTTAAAGAATGTTCACAAATTCTTCCAATACATATAGATTCTTCTTTCATAGTTTCTGGACTTAGCAGAAAAAACTTGGTTTTGAGCACATCTTGAACGCATGTTCTGATGGTCTGGGAATGTATGTGCTTAGAAAATATAACTTAAAAGGCTACTGATTGGAAAAATTCTTTTTTGAGACAAAATTTACACCAATCATCTGGAATATAATAAGTATTGCTAAATGATTACCTATATCTTGAGGGCAAAAAAACCCACTTCCTCCTTGTTTGTCATTTTAAAGTTAGTAAGTGCGAATGATAAATATCTCTATGTGTATGGACTTCATGCAATGTAAAATTAAACCACTTGAACAGAAAGAGGTGTGAAACTCGGCAAGGCAATTTATTTGAAATAATCTAAAACCTTAACATCAGTTTTTTACAGCTCAACCATGTCAACTCATAAATTTGTTTTCAATGCAGTCTTGAATCAGCACAGGAAGATTCTGAATAACAACATGGACCAAGACTTATCCTGAAGCACACAAATCATTTCTGGCATATATGCTCATAACAACAGGCTTCAGAAGAAAAGGGAACAGTGAAAGTTCTAAGAAACTGGGCAGGAATACTTCCTAACGTTCAGTGGTTTAGATGAGTTGCTAAATTCTAAGCTGCAAAAGTATATGTAGTTTGCATGAAAAAAATGATTTTATTCACAATGTGGACAAAAAGTCCCTTTGAACATGCTCTATTTGGGGGTAATTTTGTGACTCAAAGGGTTCTTCACATTTCCCCAGGGATGCTTTAATCATTTCTGTCTTTTGCCTTTTAAAGACATCAGAAAAATCCAGTTATGTGTCATACGTGTGCATAGGTACCACAGACATTCAGAATGTATATTTCCTGCTAAGTAATTAGGAGTAGAAAAGCAGGTCCCTGTGAGCTGAATGATGGTTTTCCCTATTGTTGAGGACAAGCTCATTAAATCTCAATATTTCACAACTCTTTAATATTCATTAGGGGATCAATGCCCAAATCAAAATATTGTGGTTCTGAAAGATTTTCTACATTTCACAGTTCAGCCAAAGGGCACCTTTGGGAGAAATATCTGAGATTTAGAGAAATGTAATGGAAAATATACATAAATACTTAAAAATAATCTAAACCCAATTCCTTACAACAAAGCTAAGCCAGGAAATGTCTGAATTTAGATACAGTTACTATAATCCAAATGGGTATTTTGGGGAGGGAGTAAAAGCAATCTCTGTGTGCTCTTAAGCCAGAATTAACTAAAATATCCTATATAAGTCATTCCTGGATGGGACAATAATCTTTTTTCTTCTGTGCTTGCCACTATTTGTTCTGATACTTCCTTCTCTCATTCTCCTTATTTCAGAGAAATTAGCAAATCTCTCCACTACCAAAACTTTCAATTATTTCATAAATCTGAATGTGGTTTTAGTCTGGAAGCACAAACACATATAAAATGGCACTCATCTATCTTGATCTTTATTTCCTGCTGCTTGTAACATTTCCAGTCTGAAAAATGTGCCTTCTTTCTGTCAACTTCCATAAGTAGAGCAACTGCCTCTTCATTATTAATTTGTATCTTCCCCCACCCCTCTCTCTCTCTCCCTTTTTTTTTTTTTTTCCATAGGGCCTGAAAGTCCTTTTGGGCTGTTACAAGTTTTCTAAACTGCAGTTACTTCTGACTTCACGGAGTCCTTAATTCTTCAGGTTTATCTCACTCATTCCAGGTCTCCCAAGAGCATGGCACTCCTTTGTCAATATTCTGTTCATTCTTCTTTCAAAACCTAAATACACCCGAGAACCTCTTAGATGCCCCTTCTTTCTTGTTAGGGATTCATTGTTTAGAAAGATTCTTCTAATCCCTCTTGAACCACACTATCTACTCACTAGGATCCCTACTAGGAATGACACGACTTTTTTGTTTTAGTTGTATTTGGAATTTGTTCCACAAAAGTCCAGAATGACATTTTCAAGTGCCTCGATTTGAGCTCCCTTCTTTGTTCTGATTTTCACGAATGACTATTCACACACTGTTCCCTCTGCCCAGAATGGCTTTTCTCCCCTCCTTTTTCTGGCCAACTCAGTCATCCCTTAAGGAAATCTACTTAGTAATCACTTTTCTCTAAAGCCTTCCAGTCCCTCATCTCTGTTCCTCCATGACATTTGCATGTGCCTCTACTAACTCTCAGCACATTGCACTGAAATGAATTACCTAGACTGTGAGTTCTGGAAGGACTACAGACCCAGAAGTTCCTGGTGCCTCTCCGTTACATTCATTCGTCCGTTCATTTACTCATTTAGTCATTCATTTAAAAGCATTTTTCAAGAGTCTACTATATGCCAATCTTCCAGGCTCCAAAACTCAGCAGTGAACGACACAAACAATATCCTTGTTCTCTGGAAGCTTGTGTCTTAGTGGGATGAAGCCTGACGATGAGCAAGTAGGCAGATAAATGAACAAGATAATTTCCATCATTAACTGCTACCAGTAAAATACATAAAACAGTCCAGTAATAGTGTGATGGGGAGGGTAATATAGACAGGGTGGTAAGGCAAATCCTTTTTGTGTAATGATACTTGAGTTGCAATCCACATGGCATGCAAAAGCAGGATTAAGAACATCTGATTAGGAAAATGCAAATCAAAACCACAGTGAGATAGCACAATACACCTGTTAGGATGGCTATTATCAGAAAGACAAGAAACGAGTGTTGGTGAGTACGTGGACAAAAGGGAACCCTTGTGCACTGTTTGTGGGAATGTAAATTGGTGCAGCATGATGAAAAACAGTTTGGAGGTTCCTCGAGAAATTAAAAATAGAACCACCATATGATCCAAAAATTCCACTTTTGGGTATGTATCTGAAGGAAATAAAATCACTATCTCAAAGAGATATCTGTATGTACACACACACACACACACACACGTACATAAATACACACAATGGAATATTATTCAGCTACTAAAAGAGAAGGAAATTCTACTCTTTGCAGCAGCATAGAATGGAACTTGAGGGCATTATGTTAACTAAAATAAGTCAGAGAAAGCCAAATACTGTGTGATCTCATTTATATGAGGAATCCAAAAAAAGTGAACTCAAAGAAACAGAGTAAAATGGTAGTTTCCAGGGCCCAAGGGATGAGGGATGGATGAAGGTGGTCAAAAGGTACAGACTACCAGCTATAAGGTAAATAGTTCTGGGAACATAATGTATAGCATGGTGCCTATAACAATACTGTATCATATATTTGAAAAGTGTGAAAGAGGTAGATTTTAAACACTATCACCACACACATACACAAAAATGGTAATTATGGAGAGGATGAATATGTTAACTAGCCTTATCACTGTGGTCCTATCATTTTGCAACATTCATATGTATCAAATCATCCTATTATTCCCCCCAAACTTACATATATCTTATGTCAGTAATATCTCAATAAAGCTCGGTGTGAAAAGATTCTGAAACATTTTCTTTAAAAAAAAAAAAGAAAGAAAGAAAGAAAAAGATCTGGATGTAGTGTCTATGGCCTTACAGCAGGAGCAAGTTTGCCCAAGGAACAGAAAGAGGCCTAAGTGAGCAGATCATAGCAAGTAAGAAAGAAAGAGAGGTAGGCAGAGGACAGATCAGGTTTGGCCTTGAAAGCCATGGTAAGGGTTTGGATTTTATTCTAGTGCAAATATAAGCCACTGGAGGGCTTTAAAAATAGTGATACAAAGTGGCTTGCATTTAAAAACGCAATTGTTGAATGTTTGTTGAGTGAATTCAACAAATTGTGTTCTCTTCATTTCCATATCGTCAACAAGTGCTTTGGGGCGATTTTTAAATCTCAGATTGCTCTTTCCATATTAGAAAAAGTTGGAGAAAAAAGCTGATTTGCTCCTGATTTGCTAGCATCCCTCCTTCCAAAGTCTTCATTCACTTCACTGTTTTGATCTCCTAGAGTGACTTATTCATGCACTGTTCCTACTGCCCAGAAGGTCTTTTCTTCCCTTCTTTTTCTGATCAACTTTTGGTCATCAACTTTTGGTCATCTCCCAAAGAGACCTTCTGAATAATCAACCTCTGAAGGTAGACTACATCATCAGTCATCGGTCCATATTTCTTGACTGAATAGAACTAATATTGCAAAACTTCTACACAAGAGGGATCTGAGATCTTTCTGCCTTTCTCCCCCTCTGTCATACTTTCACCCCTATCCCAACAAGACAGCAGTCTTAGTTGCTGATAAAGTTTCCTTTAGGTGTGCTCTACGAAAGTTTAAATTAGGGCAGGTGGGGGCAGGGGCAAGTAAATTGGGCAGGAACCCAATTGTTGTCCTGTACCTACGTCATAACCTCCAATCCACTTTTAGGAGTAAGAGAACTGATTAGTTTGGTCTCATCTTCCTGACCCTCATGTCTACCCCAAAATTGGTTCTGAATTCAGAGCAAAGAATAAAAGCGTTTCTGAAATGCCAGCAACGTATACAGTCTGATATGGCTTGATGACACTAAATTGGAAGTTTGAGAGCCTGCTAGACTTGGGGTCTAGTTACAACTCGATTGCTAACCAGCTGTGAAAATGTAGGTCAGGCACTTAAAACCAGTAGCTAACTCTTGCTGTATGTCAGACATTAAGCACTACATAGATTATGTCATTTCATCTTCAAAACAATTCAGAGATAGATATAATTACTAGCCCATTTTGCAAGCACAGAGAGTAAGGCTGATAGCTGCGACTTGAACCCAGACAGCCTGACTGACTTGAGAGCCTGACTCAGCCTATTCAAATTTCCATTTTACTCATCTATAAAATGTGCGGGTTGGACGAATCTCTAAGATGTCTGTTAACCTTAAATTTCTCTGACACCCCCTCTGCCTGGTTTACCTTCTCAAAGATAACATGTCCATGTTCAATGCTCTGATTTGGGCAAAACTATCCTCGTTACTTTTTTTTTTGGGGGGGGGGGGCAGGGGGGGAGTTGTGTGTATAGTTAGTTGAAGACACGCTATTTATCTTAACAGTTGTAGCTGAATGTTTCCCCTGCCCCTTAAAATAAAGGTAAAGCTAGTTTTATCAGCTCAACAAATCTGACCTACATACTTTTCCCAGTACTTATCATTTCAACTGTGTCTCTTGTGAGTAGCTAACGTCTCTCAAACTCAACTCTTATATTTTGGCAATATCTATCTCCAACCATTTTCTCTCCATATCCTCTTCCCCTTCCAAGTTGTAACCTTCAATTAGAAGAACCTATTAATACCCCATACTTAGTTTCCCACCCCAGACTTTAAAATCACATTTAGAAGCACATCACACCCTCTTTCCTATTATGTTGTGGGTTCCCATGTGACATACACGCTGATTATATCCAACTGTGATTATTTGGGACCACAGTTACACACTCCTTACCAATTGCTCTTGTTTAACATGACTCATCCTGTTTTCCACCAAACTGCTTGGTCTGTCGAGAGTGGACTGATGAGTCTTGACAGATTCTTCCTCCCAACTCAGAGGTGACCCTGAAAAATAAACACATCTCCTGAATGACCACGTGGAATCTGCTGGGGGCAATCATGGCCCTCACCTCAGCATTACCTTCACCCCTCTCAAACTTCTAGAAACTCTAGCAGAATCCCCCCGTGGTCTAACATCCTTCATCCCCCTTTTACCTGTGAGTTATGGAGTGCTTCTTATTTTTTGAAGGCACGCATTCACACAACATGGTTTGAACCAGAGAACCGATGGCCAGCTCTACCGAGTTCTGATTATTTTTCCTTTTATTTATGTTTTGCTATATTTTCTCACTCTTGACATTAGTTTTGAATACATGCTAATCACTCGGGATCTTCTTCTTGACCTCCTTCTGACTAAATCATTATGCTGCACTATCTCTAGCATACATAATCGTTAATAAAAATAGCTAATATATGCTCAGCAAAAGACATGTAGTAGAGGGGCGCCTGGGTGGCTCAGTCAGTTAAGCATCCAACTCTTGGTTTCAGCTCAGGTCTTGATCTCACGGTTTGTGAGTTAGAACCCCACATCGGGCTCCATGCTGACAGTCCAGAGCCTGCTTGGGATTCTGTCTTTCCTTCTCTCTCTGCTCCCACCCTGCTCTCTCTGTCTCTCAATCTCTCTCAAAATAAATAAACTTTGAAAAAATTTTTTTAAAAAGACATGTACTAGAACCTTTAAGACAGCACTATCTGCAAGTGCCCCAAACTGTAAACTAACCAAATGCCTGTCAACAGTAGAATGAGTAGATTGCAGTGTATTTCCACAATGTAATACAGTAAGATAAACAAGCTTAACTACATGTAATAATATGGATGAATCTCACAAACATAATTTGAGTGAAAAAGGCCCAAGACAAAAGTATAAAACTATATGCTTCCATTTAGATGAGAACAAAAGCAGAGGAAAGCAATCAATGCAGTTGGAAGTCAAGAGAGTGGTTATCTTGGGGGCTTGAGGGACAGCACCAGGAAGGAGACAAAAAGGAGCTCTGGGTATTAGCCATATTGTGTTCTTGATCTGAGTGCTGATTACATGGGAGTGGTCAGTTCGTCAAAACTAAATGAGTTCTACACTTTAGGGTAGGTGCACTTTATGTACCTACGGCTTTCGTTTTTAAAAGTTTAATCAACTAAAAAAAACATAAAACTTTTGAAACTGAAAAAAACTAATTGCTATTCTATACTAAGGGCTTGCTTTTGTATCAACTGGTGTTTATCTCTTTTTTTTAATTTAATTTATTTTTTTTAATTTACATTCAAGTTAGTTATCATATAGTGCAACAGTGATTTCAGGACCAGAATCCTTAATGCCCCTTACCCATTTAGCCCATCCCCCCTCCCACAATCCCTCCAGCGACCCTCTGTTTTTTCTCCGTATTTAAGAGTCTCTTATGTTTTGTCCCCTTCCCCGTTTTTATATTATTTTTGCTTCCCTTCCCTTATGGTCATCTGTTTTGTATCTTAAAGTCCTCATATGAGTGAAGTCATTATATTTGTCTTTCTCTGACTAATTTCGCTTAGCATAATACCCTTACAGCAGCACTATCAACAATAGCCAAAGTATGGGAAGAGCGCAGATGTCCATCGATGGATGAATGGTTAAAGAAGGTGCGGTGTATATATATATATATATATATATAATGGAGTATTACTTGGCAATCAAAAAGAATGAAACCTTGCCATTTGCAACTACGTGGATCTATCTCATTTTTATGTGCTAGTATTTTTCATCTACAGTAATAAAGCTGAATCCAGCATTCTAATGTAGACAGCTTGAGCCCTTGTTTAAATCTAGGCTCTGATAATTTCTAGATGTTTTGTTTTGTTTTTGCTGCTTTTGCTTCTCCCATCTTTATTTCTTTAATCCTGTTTTCTCATCCATAAAATGAAGGCAATAACAGTAGCTACTTCATAGGTTGGAGGTATTAAATGAGCAAATCCTTGTAATATACGTAACAACACCCGATACGTAGTAAGTGTTCAATAACCTTTACTGAACTACAGTTTCTGGTTTGTCTTTCCTACAAATACTCATTTCTTGTAAACTGAAGCATTGTGACACAGTCCACAAGCCCTTCTGCCTTCAGATATGAGAAGCCAAACAAAGGGAGCACCGCGCTGTGTTCCACACAGTTATAAACGCATACACGAGGGAAGGAGTGAATGAATGAAGTAGGGAAGAATGTCATCCCAGCATGTGACGATGTGGCCTAGATAATGGAAAGACTGGAAGCAAACTAAAAACCAGCAAGATACATCATCATCCTCAGATTTTCTAAAAGAAACATTAAGGTAGAGGGGTAAGTACATCTGTGCTTCTCAATGGACCCTGCCATTCATCACGACTGTGTTGTGTGTGTGTGGCCGGCAGCTTGTGTAGCAAAAAGACTGCTGACTCGGAGCACCTAGATTTAAGGCCACGGCTACTTAAATGCCTGCGCAGCTAACTTCTCCCTTCCTCAGTGTCCTCACCTGTGTGTGATAAGGGTAGTATTAACAGCAACCACCTCATAATTTGAGGTTTGTAGCCACTAATATCAGTAAGTAACTTGTAATAGTTGGCATTTAGACAGCACTAACAAATATTTGTGAAAGACACTAAATAAATGTTCAAGGTTTACTCTAGAAAAAATTATAGTGTCAAAACTTAGTTATATTCTTTTCCCTGTTTTCTCTGAAGTAGAGTAAAACCTTGGATTGTGAGTAACTTGTTCTGTGAGTGTTCTGCAAGACGACCCAACATTTCTAGCAAATTTCAACTTGATAAATGAACGATGTCTTGCAATACGAGTACTATTGACACTGAACATGTCATGATCACAACTGAGCCATTGGTTCTCTCTCTCCCTCTCTCCTCTCTCTCTCTGCGGGATTGTGGGTGATCATCTCCCATGCTCAAATGCTCAGTCTCAGGCCGCAGTGTTTGGCAGAAATCAGTGATTTTTCAGAACATTGCAAAGTGCCCACAATTGGCCTAGTGTACTTTTTTGTCACTTCTAAGCACCTATGGGCCATCCTTTGCTTTTATATACAAGGGTAAGCTTAGGAATGCTTTGCTTCATTCTAGGTCAGGCTGCCTGCAGATAGAGACCCTTTCCTCTGCTGACCTATTGCCAGTTATGTTAAATACAGTCTATGACAAGAGTTTATCAATACTGTACTGTAGCCAACATCTGTGTGAGTGTATACAATGGCCCCCATGCAGAAAAAGGTTGAATAGAAAAGTGGTAAGAAGAAGGAGATGATTACAGGGGAAGTTAAGGAGATCATCGAGACGTACAAGCGAGGTAGGAGAGTTGCCGAAATTGCAAGATTTTATAAGAAGTCTACATCTGCATCTCGTCTACAGAGAAGGAGGAGAAAGACGTGGAGGAATCCCTCACTTCAAATGAGATTATGGGGATGTGTAATATGTGGGAAACAGTGCAAAATTTTATAGAAAAGCACCACCCAAATAAGGCTGTAGCAGTGCACGTGATTAATCTGTTTGACGACAATGCAATGTCACATTTCTGCGAAATCCTCAAAAGGAGGCAAAAGCAAGTGTCATTGGATAGGTTCCTTGTTAAAGCTGCATGAGAAGAATAAGATTCCATTGAGCCAATCGATAGCAGTGATTCCATTAGTGATAGTGAAAGTCATCCTACACAATAACCCTCCTCTCTCGTCTCCCTCACCCCAGTCACGAAGGTTTCCAAAGGTAAGTGCAGGTTAATTTGTTTATTTTTCTTTATATTTTTTATTTTCTTTATTATTTTGTGTTATATCACAGTATGTAATCATTTTTACATGAATATTTTTGGGTTGAGGCATGATTCATCTGAGTTTTCAGTATTTCTTATGGGGAGACTCGCTTTGATATACAAGTGCTTTGGATTACAAGCATGTTTCCTGAATGAATTATGCTCGTAAACCAAAGTTTTACTGTACTTCCAACTGTTCCTCCCAGGCCCCCAATGCACACAAGCCAGTCTCTGGTAATTCAGAGCCCTCCCTGAAAAGTACTCCACACAGACCTGCCTCTTCCCCATCCCAGATCTCTCCTTGGGATCTTTATAAAGCGTACTTGTGGGGGCACTTGGATAGCTCAGTCAGTTGAGCACCCAACTCTTGATTTGAGGTCAGGTCATGAGCCCAGGATCTTGGGATTCAGCCCAGCGTTGAGCTCCACCCTCAGTGCAGAGCCCACTTAAGATTCTTTCTCTTTCTCCCTTTGCCCCTCTCCCCAGTTCACACACTCTCTCTCAAAAATATAAAAACAAGAACAAAAACTTGTGCTTTATCTATTCATCGATGGACATTTTGGTTCTTTCCATAGTTTGGCTTTTATTGATAATGTTACTGTAAACATTGAGATGCATGTACCCCTTTGAATTAGTATTTTTTAGCCTTTGGACAAATATATGGTACTTATAGATATTATGGATAAATGTGTGTGTACACACACACACACACACACACACACAATGGAATATTACTCAGCAATCCAAAAGAATGAAATCTTGCCATTTGCAATGGTATGGATGGATCTAAAATGTATCATGCTAAGTGAAATAAGTCAGAGAAAGACAAATACCATATGATTTCACTCATATATGGAATTTAATGAACATAGGGGAAGGTAAGGAAAAATAAAATAAGATAAAAACAGAGAGACAAACCATAAGACTCTTAACTATAGAGAACAAATTGAGGGTTTCTGGGGGGAGGTGGGTAGGGGGATGAGCTAAGTGGGTGATGGGCATTGAGGAGGGCACTTGTGATGAGCACTGGGTATTATACGTAAGTGATGAATTACTAAATTCTACTCATGAAACCAATACTACATTATATGTTAACTAGCTTCAATTTAAATAAAATCTTGGAAGAAGATAAATTAGATAGATAGATAGATAGATAGATAGATAATAGATAGATGATAGAACGTACTTGTACTGCCTGGTTTATTCCACTCAATCTAGAATAAAATGCAATCCTTTCTGAGAGATAATAATAGGTGAATTTCTTTCAGATAACATTTCTGATTTCAACAGAGCTTTCTGAAATCTGCCTCCTAGTCTAGTGAAGTAAAACACACGGTACAAACTTCCAACACCATTTCGTGCTGACTGGGATATATTTTCAATCAGAAAGCTTGTGTTGTTTTAGATTCAACAAATACATGACCACCTGTTATACCCTGACTTTTTTGGAGCTGTAAATTGCAAAATCAAAATAATGTTCTCTTTTATATCCTTTCAGATTCAAATGAAGGAGGAAAAGTGGAAAACTAAGAGAAGGAATATGTTCTGATTCTTCTACTGAGTTTTAATTTCCTGGGCAGTGGCCACAAAGCTATATTTAACCCATTCTCTCCCATTTTGAAAAACTCTGTATTTCCCAATACTCTGCAAGCCTGGGAGATAGTTCTCTCCTCAAGCCCACCCTTAGATTTCCTGCTTGATTCCAGGGGTAGCCACCCGGCACATGGGCACATACACACGTGTGCACATTCACATGAACACACACAAAGATATATACAACTGCATTGTCAACCCTTTTCTAGCCCCACCGCCCATTTTCCCAAACGGGAAATGCACAACCCAGACCTCCGTAGTAGCCCTGAATGCAGTCACAAAAGAATTCGGTTAAAAACTGAAGCTAGCCTAAGTTGCAAAAGCTCGGGTTTTATTGACTACATGATGCTTAGGGATCACAGAAGTTAAAAAAAAAAAAAAAAAAAGGAATAACCCGGGTCCAGATCAGAAGACCAGCTGCCCATGTAGTACACTGTGGCAGCCTTCGGGAAGGCTCACTTAATCTGCACCCGTACTTCAGTCCGAGGTGACATTGACAGTGTTATCAGTAGGCAGAAGGAAGTCTCAAACTTCAGGAAATGATTAAGTGGTGGTTAATTCCAGAGGTCCAAACACCTAACCCTTCTCACACCTTCACACACACACACACACACACACGCACGCACACACACAAATCCTATCACAAAAAGTGACTAAAAAAATTCTAGAGATCGACTTAAAAGGTGTATCTAATGGTGCAAACCTGCACTAACCCATGACTCAGAAAGTACCAGAAACAAATAATTACCCACGCACAGAAAGCACTTCCAAGGAAGCTGAATCAGGTCAAGAATAAAAGGTGGTTCGGGACATCCAGAACAGAACTTTCTCCTTCCTTTAATCCCTGGGCAGAAAGGACTGCCTGAAATGCCTTTAAAAACTCTTGAATATTTTGGACTTCTTACATACAGCTTACACGTGGGTATTCTATGAACACCAGCCTGTTCGGAAAAATCTAAACCCTTACAGTCCCAGTGTGGCCATGTACGTAAGGTGGCCTCACTGGACAAGAATCGTATGCTACCAAGGTCACATGGCCCCATTCTGCGCCTCCACACTGGCTCGGCACCCAATTGCCTCTTAGCAGAAGCCCACAACCAGCCTGGGCCCCCTTCGTTCTCTAACTCACCTCAGCGTTTTCTGTCCACTCACACCCCAACCAAACCCCCAACTGTTTCATTCCTTCACGGACTTTTACCCCGGGGAGAAAAGTGCAGGATGGAACTCTGGCCGCTGTACCTGCGGTGGAAAAAAATAGGTTGACTGTTTGCACACCCATGGCTAAAAGCAGTGTTTCCCTTGACCTGGATGAGGCCCCTGCACTGTGTCCTATGCTTTAGAGGTCTCATTCTGGGCCCCTGCCACCACGCCTCTCCCAAGTCAAGAAGCTCATGGAACTAAACGTGCTCACGTGGAAACTATGCCTCCCCTTACAGACCAGACTCTGGCTACCTGGACCTCTGAAATTCCTTACCCAGCCATCACTGAGCCTGCTTGTAAGGCCAGAATGAAATTCTTCACTCCTGAAAGCAGATGGCAGTGGCCATTTGCCCCCCCTCAGGGCAGAGGGGTAGCTAAAGGGCTGCTGTATTTAGGAACTGTGGACACAGCTTTGAGGTGCCCACACACATGTGGTGAGGTCCCTCCTAGTCCAGGAGGGTGCTGCTCGTAGGGGAGAGATGGGGAGCAGGCCAACTCTCAGAATGTCAAGATGCCACGTTTTAGCACAGAACTCTGAGAAGTCTGAGAATTATGAATTTCTGCCTGGCCTCCCAGGTCAATATAAAGGTATCTTTGTTAAGGAAGGAGGACAGAACAAGTTTTATTTAACAGATTATTCACTTGAGTTATAATTTTTTGATGGACATGGTTTGTGGGCCTCAATTTGCACTCTCGGTCTGCAGACAATATTAGGGACAGACCTGTGAAAGGCCTATATGCTTAAAGTTCATCGTCTAAAGTTCAAGAAACTAACCTCTGCAAGGAATCTACTCCTAAGTGTCAAGTCACAATTAAACTCTTTAGGACTTCCCTGGGACCAGCACTGCTTTTCAAGATAACGTAGTGCCCAGTAAGTACCATTGCCATCCATCCCACCAAGATGTGCCTTGGGTGATTTCCAGGACTCAGTCCTGAATCAAGTCTATCTTCTCTGCTAGCCCGCCCCTGTGTCACATGCTAACAATCCACCAACGTCATTTTCAGTTAAAGCAGAATCAATACCATTGTGCTGTGTGTCCCCTAAACATGGATATAACAGGAATAACATTTAAAATTATATCCACTCTCCACTCCTGCTTGCTCCCATTAAGAAGCATTATGCCCACGGGGCACCTGGGTGAGCTCAGTCTGTTAAGCATCTGACCTCTGCTCAGGTCATGGTCTCAAGGTTCATGAATTCAAGCCCCGCATCAGGCTCTCTCTGCTCTCAGCAGATCCCACTTCGGATCCCCTGTTCCCCTCTCTCTGCCCCTTTCCCACTTGTGCTCTCTCTTTCTCACTCCCAAAACAAATAAATAAACTTTTCAAAAGTGGGGGGGTGGGGGAGGAGGGGGATCGCCTGGATGGCTCAGTCGGTTAAGCGTCTGACTTCAGCTCAGGTAATGACCTCGCAGTTTGTGAGTTTGAGCCTGGCGTCGGGCTCTATGCTGAAAGCTCGGAGCCTGGAGCCTGCTTCGGATTCTGTGTCTCCCTCTCTCTCTGCTCCTCCTCTGCTCGCGCTCTGTCTCTCTCTCTCAAAAATAAATAAACATTAAAAAAAAATTTAAGACACTCTTTAAGAATCCCCTTAATAATCCTGAAAAAACTAACAATTTATTACGAAAACCAAGGTAAATGAGTAAGGAAGAAACAGCAGACACGCTGAAAGGCTAGCTAGTTGGGTTAGCCCTGGAAAGGGCGGAGGTATACCAGCAGGATGCATTGTATGGGTTGGAAAGGAAGCAGGAGGGAAGTGAGAGAAACACTGTGAGAAACAAAACTGGAGCAAGGCAGGTCTAGATAGAGTTGAGAATGAGAGAAGAGAAAGATCCGGAAGCAGCCACTATGTGGTTGAGATTCTGAGAAAGCCAGGCATAGGAGAAGAGAGGTGGCCACAAATCGCCACTACACCTGCCCAGGGGGAGAGCCTTCTTCAATTCCTTTGAATCTGGGACTTGCTTTGGCCAACGGAATGTGACAGAAGTGAAACTGCGTAGCTTCCAAGGCAGAGTCTAAGAAGATCTGCGGTGGTCTCTTACGCAAACCTGGAAGGGTCCCTCCTAGAACCTGGCTGCCATGCTGTGAGAATTCCAAAGTCAGGGCGTGAAAAGAAATCAAGACATCCTGACTGACCGCCTCAGCTGAGCTCTCAGCTGACAACCAGCGCTTACCGCCAGCCCCGGGAACGAGCCAAGTTGGGTGTTCCCACCAAATGAGTTGTCAAAGGACTGCAGTACCCGACAAAAGCATGAGAAGAGAACTACCATCCAGCAGATATCGTCAACGTATTGACATAAGCCATTAAATTGGGGGGTGGTTTGCTATACAGCAAAAGATAACATGGGCACATGGGAAAACACGGGAAGAGAAGATTTTTAAGACACTCAACTGGACATTATGAATGCAGTCTCTCAAGAGATTGCACTGAAAAGAATTAATTTGCTTTTCAGTTATTTCGAGATGTCAGCTCAGTGCTGAGATGGAGAGGTGAGAGATAAATGCCTTATATTGGGGCACCTGGCTGGCTCAGTCAGCAGGGCATGCCACCCTTAATCTTGGGGTTGTGAGTTCAAGTCCCACGTTGGAGGTAGAGTCCACTAAAAAACAAAACAAACCAGGGGCGCCTGGGTGGCTCACTCAGTTAAGCATCCGACTCCAGCTCAGGACATGATCTCACGGTTCATGAATTCAAGCCCCGCATTGGACTCTCTTTCGTCAGCACAGAGCCCACTCTGGATCCTCTGTCTCCCTCTCTCTCTCTCTCTCTGCATCTCTCTTTCTCTCTCTCTCTCAAAAATAAACATTCAGAAAAAAAAATACATACATACATACATACATACCTTATATGGACAATACATGTAATACCAACCAGAAGTTCTGAATAATTAGCGCAAAAATCAAGCTTTTCATACCCATACAGAAAGTACTGGGTTTTCATGATAATAGCTCAAAATATTAAAAATTCAGCAAGAGGAAAAAGAAGTACGATTTGAA
The DNA here is from genome assembly GCF_007474595.2 of Lynx canadensis. NCBI lineage: Eukaryota > Metazoa > Chordata > Mammalia > Carnivora > Felidae > Lynx > Lynx canadensis. The sequence goes on from NC_044311.2 coordinate 140,056,209, forward strand.
AAAAATCTCCAGTGATCCATACAATTTATAGTGACTACAAATAGTCAGAATTCCATGGTTATGTCAAGAGTCCCCTCCAAGAGCACTACCCACCCACCATTTCTCTGTAAAAGATCTAGACTCTGAGACTCTTCCAAGCGGTATACTGTCCTTAACAGAATACCCAGTTCTCAGCATCTAGACCGTGCCAATATTATGGTCTGTTAACAAAACCCGGACTCTCCAGTATATGGGGGTCCCTAAGTGCCACCGAGCCTTGATGGCTCAAAGGAACACAGGTTCGGATACTTGAGACAGGTTAAAGCACTCCAGGGACCGTAGCAATGCAATTTAGGTGATCGTCGCACACTGTGGGATTCCTGTTCCTTCGTCCAATCCTTTTGGCCACTTGGAAATGACCACAACTGCTATGAGTCAGTGCTCTTTAATAACAGTGTAGAGTGTTGCCAAGTTTGGATCAGCGGAGTTGTTATTTTCTCTGAGCAGTTCAGATCGTTGGCTTGTTTGCATCCTGGACTGCCACACCCATATGTTTAAAGATATTTAGCTTTAAAATCAGAGCAGAGTCAGATAAGCACTTGGCCATGTCCGCTTTCAAGTAGGAATTATGAGTTAATGGCCGATTTGACGTAAATATTTGCCCACCCTCCAGATAAACCACTTGGTAGTATTACTGAAAACCGTCTGTCTTCTCCATGAGCAGAAAGGCCAGCATTCCCAACCCCAGAAGGTCTGCATCATGTAATCTAGAGCTACAACCTTCTACTTCCTCAGCCAAACTCCAAGGCCCATGGGAATAGGCTGGAATCCTGGAAGACACAGATATTGTCCCATGTGCTGATTCCCACAACTGAAATGAATCTCTACCTTAGTCAACTCCAAGAAAGCCCCAGCAATAGCCAGATCGTATTTACCCAACCACACGCCCAAAGTGTCTCTTCCGACGTTAGAGACGCCTCGGTCCATAAAGTAGGAATTAGCTAGAACCTGAGATCCAACATGAGAACAAGGGAGACTAAGTACTTCACGTCCCCCGTAAATAAATATTATTTAAGTATTTATCCAACATTCGTTTAGCCAAAATCTGGAGCTAATTTTATGATTCTCAAAAATCGTATGCAGCTATTTAATTTATATTTGTTATTTGTATTTATTCCAGTGAGGAAAATTTAAGAAACATACACATACACTTTAACATGTAAATAATAAAGTAAACCACTATAGTCCAATTTGCTCCAGGCAAACTGGCCTTGGTGGGCCAAGACATATAAATCACCATCCATACGGTCCGATCTGAATAGTATTTCAAGCAAGGGCACAAAGGCCGGCAACCAAAAAACTCATCTGTCACATTCTGTGTCAGCGAGGATTACACTTGACTGAGTGGCTGAATCACCCTACGCTGGCTTTTTTAAAGGAACTTAATGAAGTTAGTTCTGTAAATAACGAAGTCACTATTTACAGAACGGCTTAAATTATTAAAGTGTTCCGGTTAATCCTAATTTCCCTCACGTTCTCCAATCTCTGAGCTGCTCCGACCTGCATGGGCAGCAGCATCCAAGCTGTAGTGCCCTTTGGCTTAGGTGGAAAGAGAAAGGATCACATAATTATTTCCCATAATCTCCACTCCCACCCCCTTACTTACACAGCTATGGTTCTGGCAGAGTTACTTTCCTTTGTAGTCACAGGTCATATGAGGTAGCATCTCTTCTCTGACTCAGGCTCTGGCTCCACTGAATACTGTTCCTCCCCTTAACCTGTCAGAATCCCCACTGCTTCTAGTCCCTGGGTGTTGCATCCTCTCTTCTTAGTTCCTGTGATGGGTCGGTTTGGTGTGCCAATTTGCATGGGCCATGGGGTGCCCAGATATTCTGCCAGACATTATTCTGAGTGTGTCTGTGGAGGTGTTTTGGGATGAGATTTAACAGTTGGATTGGTAGACCAAGTAAAGTGGATTGTCCTCCCCGATGTGGGTGGGCCTGATCCAATCAGTTGACGACCTGGATAGAACAGAAAAGCTGACTGACTCTTCCCCAGATAAGGCAGAATCCTCCTGCCTGACGGCCTTCGGGCTAAGCCACCAGCTCTTCTTAGCTCCGTAGCAACCTGCTGGGCTTCGGACCGAGACTGAGACATCAGTCCTGCAGACTTCAGACTTGCCAGCCTCCGTAATGACATGAACCGCTTCCAAGAAAGAAAGAAGGAAGGGAAGAAAGGGAAAAAAAAGAAAGGAGGAGGGAGGAAGGGGAGGAAGAAAGGAGAAAAGAAAGGAAAGAACCTACTGGTTTTATTTCTCTGTAGAACTGCAACACATTTCCTGTATCCTCCCTCACATCTCTGTAAAGGGTCTCTTCATGAAATTATTTTTAAAGCCGATTGGGTCTACATCTTGTGCCTTCCAGGCCCGTATCTGATACATAAGGTTTTCCTTTTTCTTCCTTCCTCACTTCCCCATGTCCAGAGGTAGGCAATTCCGTTTCAGGGTGGGAGATCCGCCTTTCACTCCTTCCTTCGCGTAAGCTGCCACCCTCGGCAAGGGACTTTCACTGTCATGTTTCCAAGATATTCCGTGTTCTAGAGGGACAACAGAAAATGTATCAAGAGCTTTCTCCCAGTAAGGCTTTATTCCGAAATGTAATTTTTGCCTCTCCGTACATTTTATCCCATGCCTTCCCAGCCAGAATCACCTTTATGGCCCTCCAACCTGCAAGGGCGCTCGAGACACTGAGCACATTGCTCTCTAGGCTCTACGTTAGAGAAAGGCAAGGGATACAGGGGCTGGACGGCATGAAATTTCTAAACCCTCGGCACCTGCCAGATGTGGGTGTCTTGAACCTCATCGCCAGTTTCCTCACATGCCACAGCTGCTCTTGTATCTTTTTTATACACAGCCCCTAAAAGAGTAGAGAAAAGAAACTTTTCCTCCTGACCTGCCTGCAAGACTATTGCCCTTCCTGTCATCACCCTCGTGTTTTGATTCTGCATCGTAAGAGACAAAAAGAATCCTTCTGTCAACGCAGCTACCCGCAAAGGGTGCAAAGAGGAACATCACTGACCCACAGAAACTAGAATCCTCTTGGCAGGCAGAGAAAAAGGAAAGTCTGGAAACATTCATACATGAAATAATGTGTATGCTGTATTTCACTTCAGAATTTGAGTTGCTGATAACTATCAGCTTCAGCTGACTATCGACTGGCTGGTCTTCAGAGACCGTGATACTACCTGTAATTATAGTGTATAATCTACACTTGCAAGCACTAAATTCACATACGTCATTTTTTTTCTCTCAAGATTTCTAATGTCATTATGTTCACAAGATAGCTGCCTCATCCCCAAGCATCACATCTATGTTCCAGACAGGTTTTACTGAACAGGAAAAGCCCTCCCTCAGTCCCCAGAGAGAGATGCAAGTTTATATATTTACTTATTATTATATATTAACAATTATTTAGAGTGTGGTTTGTAGAAAGCTGAGTTAACTGGCGGCAAACTTCTAATTTACTCCCCTGGCCCTTTAGTGGCCTTTATAATCAGCTCTCTGGGCCGTTGCTCCCTATCTCTCAAAAAATAAAGGAGTACCCAAGCACAAAAAACCAGTGTTCAGGACAGAGGAATATAAGACAAGCAAGAAAAGAAGCTGGACCTTTGTCACTGAATCAGCTCCTGGCTCCTGGCTGTTTCTAAACATCTCAGCCATACTTAAGTATTCCTCACTGGGGGGACCCCAACACTTAGATGCCAATGATGGATAGTCCAGCAATACTGGTCTGAAATATCCTAAGGTCAATACTCTGGAAAGACTTCCTGCATTTCAAAGATTACTGCATCACTTCTAATATAACGGCCAAGGAGATGTTTGGAAATTAGAGGATCAGAAGCCTCTTAGAAAAGGTGAAGCCCTAATTTCAGTAAAGATATGTTGATTTTTCCCAATATAACACCTTCAGATAGAAGTGCCTTGGCGTTTTCCAGAATTATTATTCTATTGTAATAGAACATATTAAATAAATATTCAACCAGAATAAATACCTTTAATAGCTTCTGTCACTATTTCACATTTGCAGTCATGTTTCACAGAGTTGATCACCACCTTTAATTCCAAACAATAATTATCACTAATCTCCTCAGCATAATTCTTGGCACTTATTAAAATTTAATAAACAATTGTTAATATTGTTATGTTAGATAACTTGGCATTATACATGAAACAGAGAAAGCATGCAATGAAAATCCAGACTCCTTCAACGCTGTACCTCTGTTTACTGTCTTTTCATGTACGCATGTGGGTTGTTGCTAAAAGCCAGCTGCTTTCCGGGGCGCCTGGGTGGCGCAGTCGGTTAAGCGTCCGACTTCAGCCAGGTCACGATCTCGCGGTCCGTGAGTTCGAGCCCCGCGTCGGGCTCTGGGCTGATGGCTCGGAGCCTGGAGCCTGTTTCCGATTCTGTGTCTCCCTCTCTCTCTGCCCCTCCCCCGTTCATGCTCTGTCTCTCTCTGTCCCAAAAATAAATAAAAACGTTGGAAAAAAACAAAAAAATAAAAAAAATTAAAAAAAAAAAAAAAAAAAAAGAAAAAAAAATTTTTTTTAAAAATAAAAAAAATAAAAATAAAAGCCAGCTGCTTTCCGGGGCGCCTGGGTGGCGCAGTCGGTTAAGCGTCCGACTTCAGCCAGGTCACGATCTCGCGGTCCGTGAGTTCGAGCCCCGCGTCGGGCTCTGGGCTGATGGCTCGGAGCCTGGAGCCTGTTTCCGATTCTGTGTCTCCCTCTCTCTCTGCCCCTCCCCCGTTCATGCTCTGTCTCTCTCTGTCCCAAAAATAAATAAAAATGTTGAAAAAAAAATTTTTTTTTAAAATAAAAAAAATAAAAATAAAAGCCAGCTGCTTTCCGGGGCGCCTGGGTGGCGCAGTCGGTTAAGCGTCCGACTTCAGCCAGGTCACGATCTCGCGGTCCGGGAGTTCGAGCCCCGCGTCGGGCTCTGGGCTGATGGCTCGGAGCCTGGAGCCTGTTTCCGATTCTGTGTCTCCCTCTCTCTCTGCCCCTCCCCCGTTCATGCTCTGTCTCTCTCTGTCCCAAAAAAATAAATAAAAACCGTTGAAAAAAAAAATTAAAAAAAAAAAAAAAAAGCCAGCTGCTTTCCTTACAGACTCTCATGCCATGGCTCCTTCAAGCAATTGCAACTTCTCTTGATTAACCAAGAGTAGAGTGACTCACTATGTCAGTAAGTGTTCTGAATCACTGACACAATGAAGTCGGTATGGCAGATGTCAGTGGAGTCATTCGGTATTTAAAAGGCATATATCCTAAAGTGTGTGTCAGTCTCCGGACGGCAAAATTACAAAGGTGTAATTTCTCTCACTTGATATTTACATTTTAACGGAAGCACTTCGGTGTAACAGTAGGTAAATCTTTACAGGCCACTGCCAAGTGTCACTGCTTGGCAATCTTTTCGTGTCTTAAAGACGACCCTAGCCAACTAGCTAAAAAGAGTTGATAGTGAGCATAAATAATATGCCTTAGGTGTATTTTAAATAACCAGGGAGGGGCGCCTGGGTGGCTCAGTCGGTTAAGCGTCCGACTTCGGCTCAGGTCACGATCTCACGGTTCGTGAGTTCGAGCCCCGCATCGGGCTCTGGGCTGATGGCTCAGAGCCTGGAGCCTGTTTCCGATTCTGTGTCTCCCTCTCTCTCTGCCCCTCCCCCGTTCATGCTCCGTCTCTCTCTGTCCCAAAAATAAATAAAAAACGTTGAAAAAAAAAATAAAAAAAATAAAAAAAATAAAAATTTTTTTTATAATAATAAATAATCAGGGAGCATTTTCTCCTTAACAAAACTATTCTCAACATTTATGAATCGTTTGCAATTTACACAGGGAAAAAAAAAAAAGTGAGCAACAAGAATGACCAGAGAGATTGTTTTCAGCTCATACACAGAGAACATTCTAGCCTCAAATTTCAGACGGCTATCTCTCTGAATCCTGATAAGAATCATTGTACTCTTCCTTCCAACATAAGATTGATGAGTACATTAAAAACAGAGAACAATAACAAGTCCTGATTTCTTGAAAAAAGTGGCTGTGAAGTTTTCAGCACACAAGCTACATGCCAAACACTCCCCAACTGTAGCCAACTTGTCAGCCGTGACCGTGAGTGCGCCCAATACAAAGAACACCACAGCATCATCTAAAACCAGTAAAAGTAAACATGATGAATACAGCTGGCACCTACATAGCACTTCCTTTGTGCCAGGTTTTATTTTAAGTGCTTAATGTAAATAACTCAATCTCCACAGTAACCTATATGGTAAGAACTATTATTGTCCCTATTTAAAAATGTTTTTAATGTTTATTTTTAAGAAAGAGAGACAGAGCGTGAGCAGGGGAGGAGCAGAGAGAGGGAGACACAGAATCTGAAGCAGGCTCCAGGATCCGAGCTGTCAGCACAGAGCCTGACGCGGGGCTCGAACTCACAAGCCGTGAGATCATGACCTAAGCCGAAGATGGACGCTTAACTGACTGAGCCACCCAGGAACCCCTACTGTCCCTATTTTAAAGACGAAGGAACCAGGAACAGGGAAGTTAAGTGATCTTGCTCATGGTCAATGGCTAGAAATTAGCAGTCTGTCCCCAGAGTCTGTGATCTTACCTACTATGCTGACCTAATGGTATGCATTCCACTATCAAGAAACTTACAATCCTACTGGGAAAAAAAACATATATCCGATGAAAAAGATGTGAGAATACTCACCGGGTAAGGGATTAGATTGAGAAGTAAAGGACCAGTAAGTGGTACACTATATTTATAAGAAAAGCATTTTAGGGGCGCCTGGGTGGCGCAGTCGGTTAAGCGTCCGACTTCAGCCAGGTCACGATCTCACGGTCCGTGAGTTCGAGCCCCGCGTCGGGCTCTGGGCTGATGGCTCAGAGCCTGGAGCCTGTTTCCGATTCTGTGTCTCCCTCTCTCTCTGCCCCTCCCCCGTTCATGCTCTGTCTCTCTCTGTCCCAAAAATAAATAAACGTGGAAAAAAAAAATTAAAAAAAAAAAAAAGAAAAGCATTTTCATAAGCAGAGAATACCAATTCTGCTTTCGTTAGAGACAAAATAAACAAATATATCTTTGATTAATATTCTCTTTATAGAGTCGTGGAGTGAGAGAAGGTTTCCAAATTGTATCTAAGAGTTCTACAGTTATGCTAAAAATTAGGATGGATTTATAAAACGCAGGCTTAATTCTTCCTATGTGTCAAGAGCGGGCCAGCACAGTTTTCCAGCTATTCCAGGAGGCAGCTCTCTGAGGTTTATCTTCCTGGTTAGAGAAATAGCCTCACCAGTGCAGATAATTTAATAGGGTTGGAAGCTTCTAATAGAACAGCACGGCCTTGCTAACCATGCAGTAGCCGTAAGAACAAAGTACTCATAAAGAGACCAATGCCCCTGGGTTTGCCCAACACCTTCTCAAGCTTAGCCCTAGAAGTCCCATATTCTTGGAAGCCCTCTTTCCTGGGAATCCTCGGACAGTTGGCCATCCTAGAGCCAGTGCTATCTTTGACCTTGGGCAAGGCAGCTGAAGGGTGAGGCAAAGAACAGGGTAGGGTGTTCAGGAAAACAGGCTTCTATTCCAATTCTGCCTCTGCCATTTACAGTACGATCTGGGACAAGTCATTTAACCTCTGAGACATCATTTTCTTTACCTGTAATATGAAGATAATTGCCCCATAACTTTTTGAGAATTTAATGAGAAACCATGAAAAGTTCCTGGAAAAGTATCTGGCATAAAGTAGTTGCCCAGCAAATGGTAGGTGTTATTACTATATTCCAGGAATCTTAAACCAAACTGTAACTATATAAAAACTGTCTAGACAGGTTTTTTTTTTTTTTTTAAGTGTGGAGGAGGTATGTATCTATGACCACGATTATTTCAGCTTTTGAAAAGTCGATTTATTTGACGGGATTTATTTGTCAAAACTCCATGTTGACTCATGCCCAACCGTTGTAAAATCAAGCACTTTCAAAATTCATTTATGAATAAAATTCAAATCATCTTTTCCCAAGTAAATATTTAAGGTAAGAGCATAACTGCCTACTGCTTCCAGAAGCATTTTTCTTTCAGTAGAATTTTAGGAAGAAAGAGGTACGCAGAAACAAAATCACCCAAAATGTCCAATTATCTCAAACTATCATGTTTTCCACCAACCTTGGTTTTTATCTAACAAAACTCTCGTTTATACTAAGTCCATTTTATTTTTTTTTATAAAGTTTATTTATGTATTTTGAGAGAGAGTGCCACACGCGGGGCAAGGGCACGGGGTGGGGGTGGAGAGAAAGGGAAAGACAGAATCCTGAGCAGGCTCCACAGTGTCAGCACAGGGCCCTACACGGAGCTTGAACTCACAGACCGTGAGATCATGACGTGAGCCAAAACCAAGAGTCAGACACTTAACCAACTGAGCCACCCAGGCACCTGGGACACTAAGTACATTTTAAAGTGTTAATCAGAAGAGAACCAATATTATAATCCTGTGCTTTAACTTCTTTATATTGACAGATAATAGTAGGTCTCCCAGAATAAGATCCATTAAATCTTACGATTTTTATTTTTTGTTGTTTATTTTTGTCTATGATTTTTATTTTTTATTGATGCTAATTCATTTTTCACTAATTACTTTTGTGTCCTATACTCTTCTCCAAATACCTAACACAATTTCCCACACTTGAATTTTTAATTACATAAATGGGAGGCATTTTTTATTAATTAATTTTAAAATTCAATCTCTGACTGTCCACCTTTCTCCTGCATAAGGACTTTAAGTATGGATGGAAGGGTGAGTCCCTAGCATCTATTTTTTCTATCTGGGAAGTCTTTTCTCTTCCACTGAGTACGACATTGAATAAGAATTTTCAAATCCCAAACCAAAAAGGTTTGTTACTAAAATTGTTTTTCTACTTTATTTTTGAGAATCATTTTAGATTTGAGCTCATAAAATCTTCAGTTTATGATATGATACAATTCAAGCTAAGCAGTCAAAAGATTCAGAGAAGGAAACTTGAATTGCTCAGAGAAAGTGTGAAATCCCATGTGCTACTAAAATCAAAGGACTGTCTTGATCAAAATTTTCTGAATACGTTGCAAGTGGATAATTCATTTTAAAAACTCCCCACCCACATTGTTCTCTGAAGCATGTCTCAAAGTCCTAACCTTCTTATTCCTTAGTATAGAATACGTGTTGGTTTCTTTTTCTCAACATGTGCTTTTTTAAAAGTCAAATATGTAACATTCAATCTTGGGACATTACAGGAAATATGATTTAGACTCTTCTCATTTCTGCAACATAACACACACACATTAAAAAGAAAAAAAAAAAGCCCCCCTCCATACTGCTCATGTTCCGTCTCAAATACCAGCTCTTTAAGTTGACTTTGTCAATATCTTAAAAAATAAAGGACTATATTTTCCATTCTTTTTTATGTATCTCTCACATCGTGTCTTATTTGTTCTCTGCCCCCAGATTTCTGATAACTACAGGACCTGCCAATGACCTCTTGAAGAATTTCCAACACAGGGCTCAGAAAATCTGAGTGTGATTCATACTGTCTAGAGAAGATTCTGAATAAAAGTCTCTCCTCCTAATATAGTACACTTGTAAAGAAGCACATTAGATCTGTCAGATAAGTTAACATCTACTAATCGAATTTGTTGCCAATGTTACAAGCAAATTACTTTTCAAATGGCTGATCTAGAACTTCAGGGGCGCTAAAATTTGCTGAAGTACCTTATTTGTTCAAAGCTTTTAAATGGACTGTGTTGCCACGTCGTAAGTCGTCTGCTTCACTGAACGAGCCAAGCAAACACAAATTCACCTGAATGTCTAAGATAGCTGCGCATAAACCTGCTGTTCAGTTTTGATCCTTAGGAGAAAAACCCAAACTAGGAACACAGACTGGCCCAACGTTTCTCTAGCTCTCTCAGGATGTCAAATGTCTATAGTGTCAAACACCCACCACCTGCCACCAATTTGTTTGCTGAAGGGACAAGGGCAGGTGGGTAGGTTTCTGAGAGGTCACGTTCAGACATTTTCGGGGTTTAACTTCACTCTTTTCTGAATGGCTGTTTGCAGGTAAAATGGCCTGAAAGTCTGTTAAAGACTCTATTCTTCCACTTTATCTGGCTATGAACCCCGGCTTTAATCTCCGAGGGAGATAATTCAGCCTGAAAGTCATCAAAGAAACAAAACCAGTTCTTTTTTCATCGACTACTTGCTACGGTATGTACAACATTCCTGCTGATATCCTGACATGTTTTTTAAAAAGGAAAGTTTTCAAAAACCATGAAAGGACATATTATTTTATCACTTTACACTGAAATATTATTGTATATTTCAAGAACCTTGAAACTGGTTTCTTCTAGAAAGAAAATGTAAATATTTCCAGGTAGGTTTAATTTTTGTCCACAAGAAATTGAAGATGTAAGAACTTAATTTATAAGAATGAATATTGCTTTTCCTTTTGATCAAAAATTAAAGGAAAATGAGTATTACCTGTAATTAAAATAGAATATAACCAAATTGTGCGAGTTGCTATGTCAGAAAGTTAGTATCATCATTGTGCCTTTAAGTCATTTTTCCCATTGATAGTAAATTTAGATTTCTAATAGAATTAAGTAAAATACCTAAATTGCATAACAAAATATTGTCATACCACTGAAAGCCTCTGCAGCCAAGAACTTAATAGGTTTTTGTGATTTGTTGGGAAATTTTCACCTAATTTGTTATGTTTGTAAGCGCAAGCTAAAAGCTTCTTCAGTGTTTTTACATGAGTAATAGTTTGTTTGGCTGGCGTGTTCTCTTTAAAAATGTTTTCTCTGGGGCGCCTGGGTGGCGCAGTCGGTTAAGCGTCCGACTTCAGCCAGGTCACGATCTCGCGGTCCGTCAGTTCGAGCCCCGCGTCGGGCTCTGGGCTGATGGCTCAGAGCCTGGAGCCTGTTTCCGATTCTGTGTCTCCCTCTCTCTCTGCCCCTCGCCCGTTCATGCTCTGTCTCTGTCCCAAAAATAAATAAACGTTGAAAAAAAAAATTAAAAAAAAATAAAAATGTTTTCTCTGAAGCACGTGGGTGGCTCAGTCAGTTAAGCGCCCAACTCTTGATTTCAGCTCAGGTCATGATCTCATGATGCGTGAGTTCGAACCCCACATCAGGCTCAGCTCTGACTGTGCAGAGCATGCTTGGGATTCTCTCTCTCTCTCTCTCTCTCTCTCTCTCTTTCTCTCTCTGCCCCCCTCCTGCTCTCTGAATAAATAAACTAACTAAAAAAAATGTTTAAAAATGTTTTCTCTACTAACCTGTCCTCTAAATACAAATAGAGATAATCTCCCTGATTCTAAGAACTTTCCACACCATGTAAAAATTTAAAGGGATAATTGGACTGTTTCACATACTCTCTAGCTCTGTAAGTCCTTCTTCATAATCCATCTCTAACAGTGTTCTTACTATGGTAAAGCTAATTAAAAAATAAAGTGACGAATGAGCTAGCACTGAAATATTAAGAACAGCAGCTACGACAGCATAACACAACACAGAAGGGCAATATCTGTCTTTTCCCATAGCAAAAACCATAGGAGGGATCATTAGAACCACTCAGCATGATTAACTCTCTACATTTTAACCATGCAACTCTCAGCATTGGGAAGAAGTTAATAGGGTAGCTCCCCAAACACAAAGGATAAGATGTGCCTAAATGCAAAACTGTGGTTGATACTAGATGATGGGAAAAATAGGCCAGAAAATGTCAGGACTGGGAGTCAACCCGGCTGATGGGTATGGGAATGTATGAGGCGCAGAAGTGATAAAGCATGGAGGGGACAACAGGCAAGAGATCAACTACTCTAGAGAAAGGTCTAGAGGAAAAAAGCCAAGAAATCAGTTATGTGTCATCCAATAAGAAAAGGCAAGAAGTAGATTACCAAGGATCATGTGGTTGACAGAATATGGCCTCCCAAAGATGTCCATGTTCTAATCCCTACAACCTGTGAATATGTTACATAACAAAAATAATTAAGGCTGAAGATGGAATTACGGTTGCTGTTCAGATGACCTTAAACTAGAGACATTTTCTGATTTATCTGGGTAGTCTCAATGTCTTCATATGGGTCTTTAGAAGTGGAAAAAAAGAAACAAAAAGAAGGGAATCAGAGAAAGAGATGCGACAGAGGAGGGGAGTCAGAGAGACACTATGTTGTCGGCTTTGAAGATGGAAAGGAGGCCCCCAAGCCTAGGAATATGAGCCCCTAGAAGCTGGACAAAGCAAAGAAACAGATTCTCCCCTAGAACCTCAAGGAAGGATTATAGCCTTACCAACACCTTGATTTTAGCCCAGTGAGGTCAGTATTCAACTTCTGACCTATGGAACTATGAAATCATAATTTTCTGTTGTTTTAAGCCATTAAGTTTGTGGCATTTTGCTAGACAGTGATTGAAAACCAATACAGATCTGTACCCAAGAATTAAGAACAAATAAAAGAACAGAGTATTCAATGAATTTTTGTTGAAAGAATGAAAAAATTAGTGAATAAAGAAAGATAGGGCAGTTAGCAATCCCATTCTGGGGTCCCTGAAACATAAGAGAATCGTCACCAGACACATAATATGTTGACAAACAAGTGACCCAGAGGCTCATAATCTTCCCTGAACCTTTCCATTCTACTGAGTGTGGATAAAACCTGTCTGGTAGAGATTATGTGTTGATAAGAAAGAGGCAATAGTGCTGGTGAGATGTAGAGAGAAGGGAAGCCTTGTGCACTGTTGGTGAGAATGTAAATCAGTGCGGCCACTATGAAAAACATTGTGGAGTTTCCTCCAAAACTAAAAAATAGACCAACCATGTGATCTGTCAATTCCATTTCTGGGTATGTGTCTGAAGAAAATTAAGTTACTATCTTAAAGAGATATCTGCATCTCCATGTTCATTGCAACATTATCTATAGTAGCCAAGATATGGAAACAAACTAAGTATCTATCAAAATGGATAAAGAAAATGTGAGACAGATAGATGATAGATAGATAGATAGATAGAAAATAGATGATAGATAGAAAGATAGATAGAAAATAGAGATACATATACCACATTTATTATATATATATACATATTTACATATAACATACATACCACACTTATTATATATACATATATATAACATATATATAGAATGTTATTCAACCATGAAAAAAGAAATCCTGTCATTTGTAACAACATGGATGAAACGTGAGGGCATTACACTGAGTGAAATAAGTCAAACAGAGAAGACCAATACTGTATGACCTCACTTATATGTGGAACTTAAAAAAACCAAACACCTAGAAACAAGTGGTTGCCAGAGGTGGAGGGTGTGGGGTAGAGAAAATGGGTAAAAGTGGTCAAAGGGTACAAATTTCCAGTTATAAGATAAATACGTTTTGGAGATGTAATGTACAGCACGATGACAAAATGAAAAATGCTATATTGTACATTTGAGACTTGCTAACAGAGCATGTTTTAAAAGTTCTCATCACATACATGCACAAAAAATGTAACTAATGAGGTGACGGGTGTGTCTAGGCATCTTATTGTGGTAATCATTTTGCAATATATGTATGGAATCACTATGTTGTACACCTTAAACTTATACAATGTGATATGCCAATTATACGTCAATGAAGCTATAAAAATAAAAATCAGGCTTATCCCCCAATTCCTCAAGTGATTGTGGCAATTGGTCAAGACTGAAAACAACAGGTCTTTGAGCTCGCTGCTGCCTCAGCCTGGCAGGTTCACCAGGCCTCCCTTGTCTACTCACTAACTTCTTGTTTGAGAAAGAAAGTAAGTGAGAGAGAAAGACAGCATGCATGAGCAGGAAAGAGAGAGAGAGAGAGAGAGAGAGAGAGAGAGAGAGAGAACCCCAAGCAGGCTCCACGCTCAGCACAGAGCCCCACACGGGGCTCAGTCCCACGATGCTGGGATCATGACCTGAGCCAAAATCAAGAGTCAGAAGCTCAACTGACTGAACCACCTCTACTCATTAACTTCTAAACACCATCTCTGACAGGTTTCCTTAAAGAAATTTATTCGTTTGGCTACTGACTGGGTGTGGTCCCCAACTGCATACTCCCATAGACTCGTATACTCCATGACATTTGTTTAGCAACTGGTATTTCCCAGTACACCCTAAAGCAGGAACACTGGCACAGTCCAAGGATCCAGAAGGGCACCTGTGTCAACCATACTCATATCCGTAAAAATCCACCTTTGCTGATTTCATGGGCCAAACCAGCTCTCTTGGGCTGCCGCAAATGCTCTAAAAAGACACACATAATATCCAGCTTGCCCACCATTGACTCCTCAACATTTATTATTGTACCTGACATAAGATGGGTGCCCAGCAGATTTTTGTGGGATGCGAAAACTAAAAGACCAAACAATAAAATCTAGGTCTGTTCATTTTTTCTTGTATTCCAATTTTCACTCCTGTCACCAAGATGAATGTTTTCATTTCTGTCACCAATAGATCAATATACTATTGATGTTCTCTTCAAAGATAAGGTAATACTGCCTTTTATACTTTTCCTTTCCAGCAGGAAGATTAAAAATATTTTAGAACTGGTATTTTCAGCTTCAATATATGAATAATCTGAAACTATATCACATCATAAGTCTGTGTACATATAAATATATACATATAGTGTAACAGTCAAGGTTCTCCAGAGAAATAGAACCAATTGGAGATGATAGATGATGGATGGATGGATGGATGGATGGATGGACAGACAGATAGACAGATAGAGACACACCCATAAATAATGTTTAAGCAAATATCTGAGCATCCTATGGCCCAGGAAAGATGACACATAAAATTTGGTGCACCTGGGTGGCTCAGTCAGTTAAGCATCTAACTTCAGCTGAGGTCATGATCTCACAGTTCGTGAATTTGAGCCCTGCATTGGGCTCTGTGGTGACAGCTCAGAGCCTGGAGCCTGCTTCGGATTGTGTCTCCCTCTCTTTCTCTCTCTCTCTCTCTCCCTCTCTCTCTCTCTCTCTCTGCCCCTTCCCCATTCATATTCTGTCTCTCTCTCTCAACAATAAATACATTTTTTTAAAGTAACTATCACACACACATACATATATATAATTCATTTTATTTTCAAATAGCCTTTATTTTTACTAACATATTTTGATTCTAGAGTTATGAAATGCTCCTTCACTCTCATTTCTGACAATTTGATGAGCAAGACATTTCTGGATTCAGATGACTGAATGAAGCTATATTGATCCTCTTTCTTACAACGCCGTATGAATTAAAGCACAAATACTTCAAAATTAACAAAATAAGTTCACCAATAGTACTTGGAAAAGTTGGGGTGGGGAGGGGGGTGGCATGGCAGAGTCTAAATATATCAATTCCCAAAGAAAAAGTACCCAAGAAGAAGAACTTAAAGCAGAATCAGCACAGCATGGTGAGTCCCACCCATACCTCCTCACATCCTGATCACAGGCTAGTCAGTAATCAAAACCATGGCATTTCTTACTAATATCTCCACGTGTTCATTGTCTATAGCTGCCATAATAAATTACCACAAATTTAGCAGCTCAAAACAACACAAATTTATTACCTCCCAGTTCTGTAGGTCAGGAGTCTGGTGAGCTCAGCTCGTTCCTCTGGCCTGAGTTGCACAGGCTGAGATCAACTAGTTGGCAAGCTGGACACTTATCTGGAGGCTCTGAGGGGGAATCTGTTTCCAAGCTCATTCAGACTGTTGACAGAACTCAGTTATTCAGGCTGCAGAGGTGAGGTCCCTGTTTCCTTGTTGGCTGTCAGCCAGGAGCCTCTCTCAGCTTTGTAAGGCCACCTGAATTCCTCATCATGTTGCCCTCCACCTTCAAACCAGCAACTTCTTGTGGAGTCCTCCTCATGCTTGGACTCTCTTTGACTTCTCTTTTAAAATGCCACATCTCCTCTGCCTCCAGTTAGAGAAAGTGCTCTGCCTTTAAATGCTCACATAATTAGACTGGGCTATCTTGGATAATCCAGGATAACCTCCCTATTTTATGGTCATCTGCAAAGTCTTCTTTGCAAGGTAACATAACATATTCACAGGTTCCAGAGATTCGGGCATAGACATCTCTGGGGTAGAGAGAGACATTCTGTTGGCCATACCCACAGCTAAAAGGAGCTAAATGTGAAGGGCTAGCGATATCATCTTTCCCCTCTTCTAAATCAAAAATACTACAAATGATTTATAGAGAGAAATTGGCGAAAAGTTGTCAGAAAACAAGATCCAGAGCTACATATAACCAAATTGAGGATCCCACCTGAAATGCAAAGATATTCTTCCCTGGGAATGGAATACTAGCCCCAACAAGTCAAGGGGATCCTACAGTGGCTCCACTAATTTACACAATCTTGGAAGTGACAGCTGAGCTCAGGTGTTCCAATAATGGTGAGAGCTTAGCTGAGCGCTTCCTCCTGGCCACAAAAAATGGTGCTACAAAAAATAGAAGGATCACCAAGAATCCAGCACGCAAACTGTGGAGCAGTATAGGAAGTATATATGTCAAAGGTATGTATGGTGAAGAGAGAAGTAAGAATCTTCTCACACTCTCCCAGATTTAATAAAATTTCGTGGCAGAGCCACCTAACCATGCATAAGCTAGAAAAAAAAATGGCATGGCAAGTATGGAAGCCACACAGAGGAAGGAAAAAGAAAGCAAGGAAGGAAGGGAGGGAAGAAAGGAAGGAAGAAAGGGGAAGAGAGGGGAAGAAACTAGCATAAAAGAGATATATGTATAACCTAAGGGTGAAGAATTCCGCACAAGGGCTTCAAATTACTTAGAACATTAACAAATTTGCTCAAAGATAGATTTTTTTTAAAAGAAGGATAACATGAGGGGCGCCTGGGTGGCTCAGTCGGTTAAGCATCTGACTTCGGCTCAGGTCATGATCTCACGATTTGTGAGTTCGAGCCCCACATCAGGCTCTGTGTTGACAGCTCAGAGCCTGGAGCCTGATTCAGATTCTGTGTCTCCCTCTTTCTCTCTCCCTTCCTCGCTCTCTCTCTGTCTCTCTCAAAAATAAATAAACATTTAAAAAACATTTTTTAAAGGAAGGATAACATGAGAAAATTACAGGTTTAATGAAACTATTTAAGGACCTAAACGCTATTATCAAAGACCTGACGGATGGATTTTAAAACAGGAAACTATTACACATGGATACAGACAAAATAATTGACATGGAGGAAAGATGGAGACAGCCATGCTGAAGGCAGATGAAAAAGAGATTACATCAGAGAGAAACTGAGAATGATGAAAGCCAGGTAAACATAGTATGGCATAATTAATGTCTGAAGCAGAAAACCCCCCAAAAATGTTGGAGTCACCCTGTTAATGAAAAAAAATATCCATTGGCCCTTGTGAAAGATGGTAAGGCAGACTTTATTCAGGACCATTCATCGTGACAGGTATAGGGACCCCTGCACTTGGATTTTACAGTGCCGGATATAGATTCGAATACAGCATGACAAGTAGGAATTTACAGGAGCAGGGCGGGGGTCAACGGATAGAAAATTACTAAGAGGAAATATCTGGAGTGAGGAGAGATTCTGGCTAAATGGACATGACAGGATTCTTTGCTGAAGACAGGCCAGGGTGATCAGACATCCTTAGGGGGTGTGGAGGGGAGGGATCCAGTTCAGATACTGAAGGTGATCAGATACTGAGAGTGTGGAATCTAATTAAACTAATTCAGCACAGTTCTTCTAAAACTGGATTTTACAAGGAGGGACATACATGGGTCTAGGAGAAGGTTCAGGAGCCTGTCTGAAGTCTGGTCAAGGACAGAGCCTTTGTCAAACTCCTCCTTGCCTCATCCTTCTATAGAGAGGAGGGAAGCTCTACTCAATTCTCCAAGAAGAAAACCTGTGGAACAAAATTTTCATCTTTACTCTGTGCTTTATTCCCTTTTCCCCAGGGACAGAGTGATTTGTCTGATGGGTGAAATTAGAATAAAAGGCTGAAACTGGGTGGATGGGTACACTTTGGCTCTTGCTTCTGGTCTGCCTATCTGTGGAGAGGTACAGGCTTCGGAGGGACACAGGTGAGTACAACTGTCTCCTAATTCAGGAGGAATATCATAAATCTTGATATCATAAACTTGACCTCAGCTCTCAAGTCATATTTTCCAGCTTTCGTTAAACTCCATTAACCTATCTCCTGGGTTTGCTTGCTTTCAAATTTGGCAGAGAAAGAAATGGGTCCTCCAAAGTCCAGCAAAATACCTTCTATTAAAAATATTCAAAGATGTAATACAGAAAAATCTTTCTAAAATGAAGAAATGACTTCAATATGCCAAGCACAAGAGTGTGTGTTTCAGGTATGTCTGTTGCAAACTATAGCTTCCTCATAACTATCCTTTTTAATTGATGGAATGTCAGGAAAAATCAATTATTATTCATATATCTACCCAGAAAAAGCAAATTTCTTAGAAGAGGACACAGAAATCAGGCTGGCCAAGACTTCCTGAAGGCAACTATCCACAAAATCCTAAGGGAGGGAGGGAAGGCACACTCTGAGATACTGTTTAATGGAAGAAGTAAGACTCAAAAGCCTTTTTGTTTATCTCTTTGATGTTACACCCAGAAAGATTTTCACATTCTTTTTGATTATATAAATATTTGTTCATATTGTTTTCCAAAATCTCTATGTTTCTCTTTTCTATTTAAGGTTAATCCAACTGGAATTTATTTTAGTTATTAGGGAAGCAAGGGATGGAATTTAATCTTTTTCTTTGTAATGATCATCTCAAAATAATGTGTAAATGTTTATTCTTGCTTACATTTGACTTAAAATACCAACATAATGAAGATAATAAAAATATCTATGGAGAAGTAGATGAGCCAGGATCACTATGCTAAATTCTCTTCAATACATCATATATCATAATTAATACACACACACACACACACACACACACACACACACACACATCTATTTCTGGACTTCAAATGTGTTTCATCAGATTGTGTAATTCCTGGACCAGAAACACACTATTTTTATTATGGTAGCTTTACAGTATATTTTAATAAAAATATATTATATATTTGACATTATATATATAGTATATATTATATAAAAATATAATAATATAAAATGCAGTATATTTTAATACCAAGAAGTTTAAGTCCTAGCTCTTAATGCCCCCTGCCCATCATACACACAATTATTCTATTTAAAGTTTTCTTTAGCTATTCTCTTATTAAGTTTTCACAGTGAGTTTTGGGTGCATGAAATTGGATTAATCATAATTCTTGGTCAATCTTAGTTCTTGAAACAGACCTATTTTACTGTTTTATTTATTTAACATTTATTCAGTGATTGTTTAATAATGAGATGGATACCCATTAATCCATCACCCATAGGGCACCTGGCTGGCTCAGTCTGTAGAGCATGTGACTCTTGATCTAAGGGTTGTGAGTTTGAGCCGCAAGTCGAGTGTAGAGCCTACTTAAAAAAAAAAAAATGCATCACCCAGGCCAAGATAACATTAACAGTAACTTCCATTTCCCATATTCTTCCCATTCTATTCTCCTGTCTCTCTTCCCCCCACACACATACCTGGACATAACCACTATCCTCAATTTTGTGTTTATCATTTTCCCACTTTTTAAAATAATTTTTACATGTTTAACCAAACATTGTCCATTTTACTTGTTTCTTCACTTTAGAAAACATTAGTTTTACAGATGACTTTAGTATCATTTTATCAAATCTGCCATTGAAAAATTTTTACAACTTTAACTGAAATGCATGATATTTATGAATGATTTGGGAAAAATTATTATCCCTATAACAATGAAATTTCATATTAGTGGTGGTTACCATTTTCATTTATAATGTGTATCTCTCTTCTGTTGCTGTTATCGTTTTCTTTGTTTGGTTCCAATTTGTCTAGTAATTAAGCCTCTAAATGAACTGTTTTGAAAGAATATCTAGAATTTTTTTATTTCCTAATTTTCTGCTTTAATTTTTTTTGTTCTATCCTACTGATGTTCTTAGACCCCTTATACTGCCCTTTCTTAGCTTCTTATATTAATGTTAGCCTCTTTAATCTCTATTTTTCTTCTTTAATAAATAACATATTTAAAATTCTCAAGCACACTATTACTATTCTGACTGTCACACTAGTCTCAATATTTTGTAATTGCAATTTTATTTTCCTCCAGACCTGGAAGCTACTAGGGGTAATTTTTTTTAATTTCCAAGTGATTGAGTCTTTAAGTCAAAATTATATTGTTTATATTTCTGTTTTCCTACTTATGCTCAAGGGTTGTGTCCTGTAAATTTCTGCTTTTTGAAGTAACATATGGAGCTTTATATGTTCTGATGTGTGGTCATGCTTTAATGTCTTAAGAATATATTCTCTGTTTATAGAATACAATAATTCCTAATATCTACATTGTTTAAGGGTTATTAGTGAAAAACTAAGATAACCTAGAATACGCTTTAAAACACAACAGTAATAACTCATTAACTAAATAGACACAAACATAAAGGGATAGAGATAGATGAAAAAGTGATGACAAAATGTGAATTTTAGCGGCGCCTGGGTGGCGCAGTCGGTTAAGCGTCCGACTTCAGCCAGGTCACGATCTCGCGGTCCGTGAGTTCAAGCCCCGCGTCAGGCTCTGGGCTGATGGCTCGGAGCCTGGAGCCTGTTTCCGATTCTGTGTCTCCCTCTCTCTCTGCCCCTCCCCCGTTCATGCTCTGTCTCTCTCTGTCCCAAAAATAAATAAAAAACGTTGGAAAAAAAATTTTAAAAAAAAATGTGAATTTTACCTTTTATCAATATGAATTTTGCTTTGGATGTCAGTTTTCTTTTTGTTTGCATTGACCTGTGCTTATTCTTTAACTTTTAACTTTTTAGGTGATTTTTCTTGAATGGTATCTTTTTTCACCATTAACTTGTTGACTTTTTAAAATCCTACATGAACTTGTTCTTTTAATAGAGGAGTTCAACTGATTTATAAATATTGTTATAATGTATATATGTCATATTAATTCTCTCTTTTAATGCTGTTTTTAATCATTTTTTACCACATGAGCCAGCTATCTATGCTAGTCTTAATATATAGGAAAATATGTCCTATTTGTAGAAATTCTATAGTTATGTTTCTGTTAAATAATTTTTAATGTGTATTTATTTTTGAGAGAGAGAGAGAGTGTGAATGGGGAAGGGGCAGAGAGAGAGAGAGAGACAGACAGACAGAATCCGAAGCAGGCTCCAGGCTCTGAGCTGTCAGCACAGAGCCCTACACAGGGCTCAAACTCATGAACCAGGAGTTCATGACCTGAGCCAAAATTGGATCAGCTATCCAGGTCGCCCCTGTTTTTAAATAATTTTTAATCTACAAATCCAAACTTCAGAATCAAAAATGAAACTCATCTATTCATTGAACAAATACATATTGAGCCCTTACTCTGTGCAACCACTGTGATAAAATTTGAAAATCAATCTTTCTGATTGCCAAGTAATACTCCATTGTATATATAAAAGAATGAAATCTTGCCATTTGCAACTACGTGGATGGAACTGGAGGATATTATGCTAAGCAAAATTAGTCAGAGAAAGACAAAAATCATATGACTTCACTCATATGAGGACTTTAAGAGACAAAACAGATGAACATAAGGGAAGGGAAGCAAAAATAATATAAAAACAGGGAGGAAGACAAAACAGAAGAGACTCCTAAATATGGGGAACAAACTAAGGGTAGCTGGAGGGGTTGTGGGAGGGGGGGATGGCCTAAATGGGTAAGGGGCACTAAGGAATCTACTCCTGTAATCATTGTTTCACTATATGCTAACTAATTTGGATGTAAATTTTTAAAAATAAAAAATAAAATTTAAATAAATAAATAAATAAATAAATAAATAAATTTGAAAATCAAATGCCAAAAAAAGATAAACCTAGTCCTTGTCTGTACACAGCTTAAAATCTAGTTGAAATATAAGCGAATGAAAAGGTGTTTACAACTGAGCATTTTAAGACAATTAAGGGAAAGCAAAAGATACTACAGATGCACATAGAAGAGACCCATCTTGACTACATTTTATGGAGGAAGCAACATCTAAGTGGAGACTGTAAGACCGAGTGGGAGTTAGTCAAAATCTTTCCAGCTGTCTTATTTCATTTAGAACATGTTTAATCCCCAGCCCTACTGCCATTATTTGTTATTAATAATATCTTACATTTTATATTTAAATATTTGCCACTAGTTTAATAGTATTGCATCCTATATTTTCACTTTCAGGAGAAAATGGTTTTTTTTCTCAGATTCTAATAAAGTAAGTTAGATGAGCCTTCATTTCAACTAGCTCTAGTGTTCACATCCAGGCCTTTTAAGTTGTTACCTCCCTATTCCTTAGTTATTATTTTCCCTGAAAAATTCTGGTTAAGTATTTTCCCCTGAGCTCTGTATTTAATTCTTCCTCCATGTCTTTAGGGACATCACTAAACTAATTATCCCTTCTTGACTATATCTCTATCTCTCTCTTTCCAGCTCTTTTCCTTCAGCATATATTCTTCCTACTTTCCCTGTTTGAAAAGTCTTGCTCCTTGACCACAACTCTACATCCTTCTCTCTAATGCCAAACTACTTCCTATTTGAAAAAGTTGTCTCCAATCTTATGTCCCCAAGTTGTAAACACTTATCTGATCTTCAAACCACGGCTGCAAGCCAGTTTCTAGCCTCACTCTTTCCCGATGCTGCTACACTAACATCATGAAAGAACTTTTTGCTGCCAGAGTGCAAGAAAAATTTAAAATTTTTACGTTACTGGACGTTCCTGCCACACCTAACTCTGGACGTCATCTCCCTGTGTCATTCTGTCCTCCTCAGCTGGCTCCTCAGTTGGCTTTAAGACTCTTTCCTGGTTTTTCTCCTTTCTTGTCCCTCTACTTTCTCCTCTTCAATCAACTCTTAAATACCGAGGTTCTCAGACTTTCAAACAAACTTCTCCTCCTAACTCCTCCACTTACACAAGTACTTTTCCTAATTGCCATTATATAATCTCCATGGCATCAACTAATGCCTATATGCCAATAACTCCAAAATATATACCTCTGAAACCAAAATGAATGTTTTGTGTTCCAAACCATCGTTTCTAATTGTGCGTGCACATCTCCCCTTGGATGTCCAATGAGCATCTTCGTTCGCTCCGATCATCTTCTTTCCAACACCTTCTTCATATACTTGTTTTTCTCTTCTCCCAAACTAGAAACCTAAGGATCATCTTGCTTGACTCATTCTTCTCCCTGACCTATGTCGTCAGGCATCAATTACTACTATTTGTACCTTTCAAATTCATACCTTCTTCTCTGGCTCCCTGCTACTGACTGAATTCAGATTCTCATAATTTACCAGGGGGATCATTGCCAAGGTCTTCCATTGTCTCCATTTTTGCTCTACTCCAATCCATTCATTAGATTCCTCACCGAATTATTTCCCTAAAACACAAATATGATCATGCCACTTACACGCTTACTTCTTTCAGTAACTCTTCACTGCCTTGAATATAACATGCAGACCCCTTAATCTGGTATACAAGATCATTCCTGATCTAATCCCTTCCATTAATTGCAGTCTTATTTCTACCCAACTCATATACACAGGCTTATGCAACCATTTTCCCTACCAACACACCTTCTCTCTTTGCATACGTAGTTCTAACTGGAAAAAAATTTAAAACCTTACCTTTCCTTCTTGACCTGACTCAATTCCCATTCATCTTATCAGAAGTCTGTGTCTGACAAGTCCACCCCTCTCTGTAGGTTTCATATTATTTTCAAATATTTATATCACTGTTGTAATCAATTTTATTGGAGCAGTTATACTATTTAAAATCACTGTCTCCAATATGCAACAGGGATTCAGTAAGGACAGGAATCATGGTTATAAATCTCCCTGCCCTGAGGGTCTATCAATTTACAGATCAATTTACAGATATACAAATTTACATGCATGAAGAGCAAGCAGTTCAGGACAGAAGTATTCTAAGGACATACAGGAAAATGGCTTGAACATGAAAAATCTTGTATGCCAGATAAGGTCTTTGAAAGTTATCAAAGTCATTTTAACAGGAAATTATATGATCAAACGTGCATGTTTGAAACCTCAGCCTCGTGGTCATGTGGTGAAGAGACCATAGAAGGATAGAACTGGAGGAAGCAAGAGACATTGACATGGTACCAGTGAACAATTATGAAAAACAAGTTGACGACAGCAAGGATGGCGGATGGAAAGCCGATACAAAAGATACTTGGAAAGTAAAGTAAATTGAAGTAAATGGCCAACTAAGTATAGGGGGTTAATGAGGCATTAAGAACCAAGAGCACCTCTAAGACTCCTGGCTTGTGTGGCTAGGAAGATGGATCATTTATTCTGAAAATCATCAAATCGTTTTAAGCCTATCCTCTAACCAGGCCATACGCCAGGTGATAAGACCATAAGATAAATAAACAAAACACAGTCCCTGCTCTCCAGAGTGTGTAGTGAAAGAGACAAAAATGTAATAAAACATAATAAATATTATTAGAGATCTATAGGCAAGGTCCAATGGGGGGAAAAACGAAAGACGGTGCTGAACTTTATTTGGAAATGAGTAATATATAAAACTAGTCACAGTAAAACTCCGAGAAGAATGAGGTCCCATCAACTGATATAGGGAATTCAAGACATGGAACAGAATCTGAGAAAAGGAGAAATAATATTTTCTATTTTGAAGTTGTGATTGACTGGCATGTTGGCTAATCTAGGTGACAGCCATTAGGCAATCAGGATCCAGAGCTCATGGAAAATTGTTAACAGAGAGACCTTTTGCACTGAGACTATCACAAAGGCCTTGCATTCATTTCCTGTAGCTGCTGCAACAAATTACCACAACGTGGATGGCTTAAAACAATAGAAATGTATTCTCTCACAGCTCTGAAGACCAGGAGTCCAAAATCAAGGTATGCGTAGAGCTGCGCTCCCTCTGGAGGTTCTAAAGGAGAATCCTTCCTTGCCTCATCCAGCTTCTGGAGGCTGTCAATATTCTTTCATTTGTGACCACGTCACTTCCTCTCTGCCTCCATTCTGTCCTCCTCTTCTGTCCATCTCAAATCCTCCTGTGTGTTTCTCTTGTAAGTACACTTGTCACTGGATATCAGGGCCACCTGGATACCCCAGAATTCTCTCTCATCTCAAGATATTTCGTGTAATTATGTCTACAAAGATCCGTTTTCCAAATAATGTAACATTCACAGGTTCTGGGGATTAGGATATGGACTTATTGGGGGAAAGGGGCACCATTCAACCCACTACCGGCAGCCTAAATAAACTTTCTGATTTTGCCATTGCTTTCTTCAGTCAGTTCTCAATACTGCAGCCGGCAGGACTCAACATTTAAATCAGATCAAGACATCCCTGTTCGGGTGTGACCCTTGATCTCAAAGTCTTGAGTTCGAGCCCCACGTTGGGCATACTGCTTACTTAAAAACAGACAAACAAACAACAATAACAAAAAACTTCTCCGTTCAAATCCCTTTTATTGGTTCCCACTCTTAAGAGCCTACCAAGCTCCAGTGTATCTGGCACCCCCGTTACCTCTCTGGTTTCATCTCCTCCTTCTTTGCCCCATGTTCATTCCACTGCAGATACATTGCTGTTTCTTAACATGACAGACACACTCTATCTAATATACCTCATTGTGATGGTTCATTTATGTGTTAACTTGACAGGGCCTTGGGGTACCCAGATATTTGTTCAAAATTATTCTGAATGTGTCTGTGAGGGTGTTTCTGGATGAGATTAACATTTTATTTTATTTTATTTTATTTTATTTTATTTTATTTATAATTTATTGACAGTAAGAAAGACTGGCTAATGGTCATTTTCAATAAAAACCTTTACAACACCATTGCATCAAAATATACAGATACCATTAAAAGTCTGTCATGATGATTTTGGTTTATTAACAGATACACAGAAGGTACAATTACTCTTTCCAATAATGAAAAATGTTTACACTTCTAAACAATCCATTTAAGACATGTTGGTATATCAGATCTTTCCTTATCATATGTACAGCTAGAAATGAATGAGTGTATAGAAATGTGTTAATGAAATAATCATACTTTAGTGGAAAAAAGATTTAATGAAATCCTGATTATATTTAAAAATCAGGGTGCTAGGTAATGATACTAACACCACCAAAATTCAGTCCAAAACAAATGCACAAAATATCTTGAAAGTCCAGTTGAAACTACGAAAAGTTAAATCTGTACATAAAATTTACCCCCCAGAAGACAGGAAAATTAAAATAATCAATTTTATATAAATCTATGGTCATGCTAACAAGATAGTAGGACTGATTTTTATTTCATTATTTCAACACAAACATTAATACAAAAAGATGTTCAAAAATGGCATAGCCAGCATAAATCTCATCCAGTTAAAGTGGGTTAGGACACGGAAAATGGCTAACATGTCAAGAGGCATATGGATCAGTGTAGGCAGGCCCATTTTAGCTCACTGAGAAAAGTGCTTAAGCACTGCTACAACGAACAATGCAGAAGGGGCTCAGTCAGTTAAGCGTCAGACTTCAGCTCAGGTTCTAATCTCTCAGTGTGTGAGTTCAAGCCTTGTGTCAGGCTCTGTGCTGACAGCTCAGAGCCTGGAGCCTGCTTCGGATTCTGCGTCTCCCTCTCTCTCCCCCACTCACTCACACTCTCTCTCTCTCTCAAATAAATTTTAAAACATTAAAAAAAAAAAAAACAGAACAATGCAGATTATTTACATAATCTCTATAACTTCACTAAAGTGCAGGTACTGTGGGGGTTTTAAGCCTCAGACTTCCCTAAATTGTTGCAAATCTGGTGGAGGAATTGTCACCTCTTCGAAGCACCCACTGTCTCCTCTCTTGTGGTCACTCATCATGACCTTGGACTCCAACAGCATGACGACACATCAGAGCAAGAAGCTGTGAAAGTACACACAGACATGGGTATGTTTTCTACAGAAGAGGCTTCCAAGTTTCTTTGATGCTGTGAGTAGTTCTCTACAAGCACTGTTCTCACCAGTGCCTGTTCGGGGAAGTTCAGACATATTGACAGGTTAGAAATTGGGCAGATAAACTGATTTAAGCTGAACTCCTGCCAGTTTCCCAACGAAAAACCCAAACTACCTGCAGAAAGTATGTCTCCAGGAGGGTCCATTGATTGAAACTGATCACTGAATTCTAGAGGCAGTGATGGTAACTCATCAGGCACAGGAAATTCTTCCGCTGGTGGTAGAAAATCACTTTCAATGTCATAACCTCCAGGGTAATAGTCTGTATCGATGGTATTTGGATCTGCTGAGTACAGGGGTGTCTACACGTCAATAACCTTGTAAGTGGGGAATTCTTGTATATCTGGCAGAGGAACACTTGACATCGAATCTGAAATATCTCAGTGATACCCATTGTCATCACACACTTTACCCTAAAAGGAGCTAGGAATTGCACTTCAGGCAGGCTGTTTGGGGCACTGTATAGATGAGAAGGTCTTTCCTCTGGAGGTTTCTTGCAGAGGCAGAGATCAGGATCCACTGATCTTATCATAGTTGGGCTTCTAGATTGAGTTGCTGTTAGAAGGAGTTTGAAGGAGGAGGAGGCACGTTTGGGGCAGCAGTGGAATCCCCAGGGCTGTGCCTGATGCAGTGTGGACTGCATCGAGATCTAGAACCAATCTAGTATAGTTTCCATTCACGTTGAGAGACACTACTTGTCACAGCCCATTATTGACTTGAATGCTTAGAACAGAGATAATTCCAGGGCCACTTCCACTGTCAGCTCTGTGTTGTAGTCTTCCACTGTGCATCTCCAAGGTGTTATAGTCGGTTCCCCAAACATATGTTACAACTGAATGAGTAGAATATGTTCTAAGCCTCATGGTCAGTTTCATTTCTAAATTTCTTTTTTAATTTTCAAGATTAACATTTTAATAGGCAGACTGAGTAAAGTAGATCATCTTCCCTGATGTGCCTTCATCCAATCAGTTGAAGGTCTGAACAGAATAAAAATCTGATCCTCCCCCTAAAGAGGGAACTCCTACCTGACTGCCTGTGAGCTGGGACATTGGTTTTTCCTGCCTTCAAGCTCAAACTGAAACCTAGGCTCTTCCTGGGTCTTGAGCCTGCCAGCTTTTGGACTGAGACTATACATTTGATTTTCCTGGTTCTCAGGCCTTAGGACCCAGATTAGAACTAAACTATCATATCTCCTGGGTCTCCAGCTTGCTGACTCATCTAGAAGATCTTGGGACTTGCCAGCTTCCATAATCACATAATCTTTATAATAAATCTTTACATATATACTCCTATTAGTTCTGTTTCTCTGGAGAACCCTAATACACATATCCTCACCTAGCTATCCTGTTTACCATCTGTTTCCCACTAGAAAGTAAACATCATGAGGTCAAAGATCTTTCTGTCTTGGTCAGTGATCACTCAGTCACTTTTAGAGCCTGAAAGATGCCTGGCGTGTTGTATGCATTCAAAAATCCTCTTACTGGATTAATTAATAGATATATACAGATCTAAGAATACTCAGAAAAACACTGTCTTCTCCTTTCAGTTTAAATAACATAACACACAGTATTTCCTATAATTTTCAACAGATTCTCATTCATCTAAAATATCAATAATATTTGGCAGAAGAGTCACATAAGAATTAAGAGCGCAGTACAATTTCAAAGAAAGACGGGGAGATTTTAAATCATACAGTATCAAGGCGTTAAATATCCAACCAAAAGAGGAAGGGACAGATAAGAATATCTTGTGAGAAGAAAATAAGTCAAAAATGGAATGTAAGTGATAAGAAGTTTGAGATTATGTCTTTAGGATCAAATACATTTAAAGAGAAGTTAATGAAAAGCTTCTATAAGTGGGTGTGCATAATTATATTTTTAGAGTGCTTTTTCTAAAAGCTTTCTGATTTATAGACTATGAGGATTTTATTAAGAAAGAAAAGACCATTTAATTACACCATTTAGAAATTTGAAGGTTCCAGCTTCCAGATGAAGACGGTTGGCTTAGCACACACATTTACTTTTCTCCCCACTGCAAATCCCTTTAAAATGACAAAATATTAAAAAATGAACAAATATGACAATGCAGGAAAGCCACGAAGGCTTGGACAGAAACAGTGAGGAATTTCTCGAAGATACAAAGGAGTTAAGATGGATGCTGGAGGCTCCTGTGTGGCTCAGTCGGTTAAGCGTCCAACTTCATCTCAGGCCATGATCTCACGCTCCGTGAGTTCGAGCCCCACGTTGGTCTCTGTGCTGACAGCTCAGAGCCTGGAGCCTGCTTCTGATTCTGTCTCCCTCTCTCTCTCTCTCGGCCCCTTCCCAACTTGTGCTCTGTCTCTCTCTCCGTCTCTCAAAAATAAATAAACGTTAAAAAAAATTATAAAAAAAAAAAAAAAAGATGGATGCTGAAACTTGAGAGCCAGATGTCCTCCCAAAGAAGATATCAAATATCCACAAATGAGAGTTTTGCTCAAAAAAGTGAGTTTGGTAGGGTTTTTGTATGTGTTCTCAGTAGAAACCCTGAAAAACCCCTAAAAGCATAAGCAGCAAAACCTGAGCCATCTAGTAGGCTAGGAGTTGGTTGGCGAGATTAAAGGCCCACAGACTCCAGATTGAAGGTGCAGTGGGTACACGTTCATCTCTTTCTTCCAAGGCCCTCCGCTGAGAGAACAGGGGGTGACTACCAGTTAATAAGAAATCTCAATAAATTCCTGGAAGACACAACGCATGAGGAGGAATAGTTACTAATACTGTAGAACACAGGAAGGTGCAGCGTAAAACACACAGACAGAGGCTGTACCGGCAGAAGGAGCTACCTGTCTGCTGGCGGAAGTGAAGCATGGGCCCAAAAGCAAGAGGCTATAGAGGAAACAGTCAATCCTTCCCTAACAGCCAGGTGTTTCTTCCTAAGGAAGAGAACATGGGGAATTCTTCTCTTAAAAAATTGAATGAATTCTTGGGCGCCTGGGTGGCGCAGTCGGTTAAGCGTCCGACTTCAGCCAGGTCACGATCTCGCGGTCCGTGAGTTCGAGCCCCGCGTCTGGCTCTGGGCTGATGGCTCAGAGCCTGGAGCCTGCTTCCGATTCTGTGTCTCCCTCTCTCTCTGCCCCTCCCCCGTTCATGCTCTGTCTCTCTCTGTCCCAAAAATAAAATAAATAAACGTTGAAAAAAAATTTAAAAAAAAAAAAATTGAATGAATTCTTAAAAAAGAAAAAACTGAATGAACTCTTTGGGAGAACAAAGGCAGCTGGGGATTAGCACTTCAGAGATCTCCTTCCAGCTTTCCTAAAGGAAAATGTGCCAGCTGACATGTCCCATCCGTGTTCACAGACCCCAGAGTCAGCTTGTCTATTTTCTCACTTTTAAATAAGAATGGAAAACCAAGAATCACCAGACATTTGGGGGGGGGGGGGGGGGGGGGGGAACAATAGTATACTAACCACAAAATTACCTCAAGGAAACATAAAATTCAAAACAAAACAAAACAGAACACAGAAAAGAATCTAGAAAAATGCTAATTTGTACTCTCAGAGAAATTAAACTAAAATGAAAATCTAGATTTTGTGTAACCCTAACGCTTAATCAATATTGAGGGCCTTTTTAAAAGTACGAAATTAGAATATAAAATTAGGTACAAAAAATAAACATTTATATGTGGAAAATATGCCACAATTTAAGTTACAGAATCTTAGAGGTTCCAATCCCTTTCTTCTGAAACCTATTTA
The DNA here is from genome assembly GCF_007474595.2 of Lynx canadensis. Taxonomy (NCBI): domain Eukaryota; kingdom Metazoa; phylum Chordata; class Mammalia; order Carnivora; family Felidae; genus Lynx; species Lynx canadensis. The sequence continues at coordinate 140,087,055 of NC_044311.2, forward strand.
GCCAAAACACTTTCACAGAAATTCTTCCTGATTGTAATCTAGCTGTCCTTTCCCACTGAGAACACTCTATAATTCCCAGAAACTTCCAGGACCTGAGTGTGGGGAAATCAGCTTCATGGCAAATCTACTCTAGCACAGACACAAAAAAAGGAGGAGGTGGAGAAGGTCAGAGAACAAGAAAGAAGTATTTTTAAAAGTTACTGCTGATAGGGCACGTGGGTGGCTCAGTTGGTTGAGCATCTGACTGTTGATTTCAGCTGAGGTCATGATCCAAGTCCCACGCTGGGCTCCATTTTGAGTATGGAGCCTGCCTGAGATTCTCTCTCTCTCTCTGTCTCTCTCTCTCTCTCTCCCCCTCTGCCCCTCTCTCTGCTCTCTCTCTCTAAATTAAAAAAAAAAAAATTTGTTCTAAATTGCTGCCACAAAGCATCAGTAAAAGTTCTAAGAGACATAGTTGAATATATTTCAAAAAATAAGACACAGAATGCCCCTTCCCAAAAAGACAGAAAAGATTAGACACAAAAGAGGATTAATCCAGGTGGCCCATAATCAGACCAAGAAAGTTTCCATTAAAAAAAGACAGAGACAATAGTCAAAAAATAATAATGAGTAAATGCCCTCTCCTGTACATATTATTGTGAAATTGTAGCATGCAAGAATTGAAACTATTCCCAGCTAGAAAAAAAAGGAAAAAAGAAAAAAGGAAGCCACATACAAAGGAACAAGGGTCAGTTGAGCATCATTAGAAATACAATGAAAACATGTCTTCAAAGTTCTAAAGCAAGGATTGACAAACTCCATCCCGTGGGACAAATCCAGCCTGCTGCTTCTTTTGAAAATGAAGTTTTACTGGAACACAGCCAGACTCATTCATTTACCTCTTGTCTATAGCTTCTTTTATGCTACAAAGGCAGAGCTGAGTAGTTGCAACATAAGCCCTGTGACCCACAGAGTCTAAAATAGTTACTATCTGGCCCCTTTCAGAAGTTTCAAGGAGGGAACTCTATTACCTCCAATATTCTACACTAATAAGTAACATAAACACTGAATATTGAATTTCAACTTGTAGCATCCATCTGTAAGCAAACGTATAAGATTTAACCAAGGCTGCAGAACAGAAAGTAAAGATCACCAATCACTACCGTGTAAAAGTAAAAATACAGATCAAAGAAGTTGAAAGATTAAAGGGAGAGGAGACTTAAGGGAAAACTCCCACTCCTTATAATATCTTCTTCCTACAAAATGAGGCACGGCTCTGATGTAACAAGTAATAAAGAAGCAGAAGGTAACCAATACAGAAATCAAAGGGGATGATGGAATCACATTGAGAAGACGGGAAGAAGGGAATGTATGGTGTAAATGAGCGAAATGTCTAAATCTGAAAAAGTAAAGAACAGTGAGTGATATAAATATTTCATTTAGAAATATGGTTGAAATCACCTGGAAAAGCAGGGGAAAGTGTTTAAAATTGCTCTCTGGGAAGCAGAAGCCGGAGTGGGAGGGATGGGGCAGAACTGTGGTTTTTAAACTTCAGTCTCTGTATTTGATTTTGTAAACAATGGGCTTGGTAAATGTTTACTTTAAATGAGTAGCCAAGTTATTAACGTCCGTACTGAAATGAAATAAAATGAATGATATGAAATGAACTGAACTACATCCAGAATAGGGTCACCACCGCCACCCTTGTGGCAGCTGGCTGCTGTAATTACCTCTGGGGTAAGTAAAGCAAATTTGCCCCGATGTTGCTTCATGACCTCCTTCTGTGCTATTATTATCACCTATGTTGCATGTTGTCAAATATATATTTTTTCAAATGTATATTTTATATAGGTAATATATATTCAACAATATGGAGCTATAATTAGTTAATCATTGTTTTAAACATTCCTGTGTGGGTTTTTTTAAGGAAACTGAGAAAAGAGGAAAAAAAATATATATGTGGTCTTTTACGTATGCCCATATACTTAATATTTCCTATGGCCTTCATCTTTCCTGTGGATCTCAGTTACGATCTCATGTCAGTTCCTTCCTCTCTGGCTCCCTTTAGCATTTCTTGCAGTAAAAGATGGCTAGAAATGAATTCTGCCAGCTTTTGTTTATCTGGGAATGTCCTAGCGTTACCTTCATTTTTGAAGAGTATTTTTGTTGGCCATCGGCAGGTTTGTTTTTCTTCAGCACTTTGTCATTTCACTGCTTTTGGGTCTCTGTTGTTTCTGATGAGAAGCTGGCTGTTTACTACCGTATTGTTAATGCTCTGTGTGTGGGAAGTCGCTTTTCTCTTGCTGATTCTAAGACTGCCCTTTATTTTTGGCTTTTGATAGTTGGCCTAGGATATGTCTAACTGGTTCTCTTAATGTTTCTAATAGGATTCGCTGAGAATCTTAGGTATCTAGGTAAAAGTTTTTCATCAAATCTGGGGAGTTTTGGGTCATTACTTCTTCAAATATTTTTTTCTACACCCTTCTCTCTCTGTCTTGCCTCTCCTTCATTGACTGCCATTACATGTATGTTACACACTTTATGTGATTCAAAAGTTTCCTTTTTCTTCCATCTTTTTTCTCTTCATTTTTCTGATTGGAGTATTTCTATCGATCTTTCTGTAAGTCTCATTTTTATTTCTGCCATCTCAAATATGTTACTGGGCCTATGTAGTAAATTTTTATTTCAGTTAAGTAGTCCCCCATCATGCACAGTTTCTTGCCATGGTTTCAAATACACACAGTCAACCCTAGTGGACAAGCAGATGATTCTTTTTCTGATGTATTGTCACACGCTCAATAGTAGCCCAACACTATGTAACAATGCCTATGTCATTGACCTCACTTCATCTCATCATGCAGGCATTTGATCATCTCACTTTATCACAAGAATGCAGTGCAATAATATCTTTTGAGGGGCACGTGGGCGACTTAGTCAGTCAAGCATCCAACTCTTGATTTCAGCTCAGGTCATGATCTCATGGTTTATGGGATTGAGCCCCACATCTGCACTGTCAGCAAAGCCTGGTTGGAATTCTCTCTCTCCTTCACTCTCTGCTTCTCTCTCTCTCAAAACAAATAAATAAACTTTAAAACAAAGATATTTTGAGAGACATAACTTTTATTACAATATATTGTTATAATTGTTCTATTTTGTTATTAGTTATGGCTGTTAATTTCTTACTGTGCTAATTTATAAAGCAAATGTTACCATAGGTATGTCTATATAGATAAAAATATAGTGTATTTAGGGTTTGGTACTACCCAAGGTTTCAGGCCCCCACTGGGGTTCTTAGACCATAATCCCCCTGGATAAGGAAACACAACTGTATTGCATTTTTCAACTCTAGAATTTACATTTGGTTCTTTTCTTATACTTTCTAGTTCTCTACTTCTATTTCTTGTATGTTAAGTCAGTGTCATTAAATTTTCCTTTCATTATTTGGACATAATTTCCTGTAATTCTTTTTTTTTTATATTTTTAAATGTTTATTCACTTTTGAGAGACAGAGAGAGACAGCATGAGTGGGGGAGGGACAGAGAGAGAGAGAGACACAGAATCCAAAGCAGGCTCCAGGCTCTGAGCTGTCAGCACAGAGCCTGACACGAGGCTCGAACTCACACACCACGAGATTATAACCTGAGCTGAAGTCTGACGCTTAACCAACTGAGCCACCTGGGCACCCCATAATTCCCTCTAATTCTTTGGACATATTTACAATAGCTGCTTTGAAGTCTTGGTCTATAAAGCAACATCTGGGCTCACCCTGAGCAACTTCTATTGACTGTCTTTTTTTTTAATTGAGTGTAGATTATATTTTCCTCTTTCTTGTATGCCTAGCCAATTTCGTTTTAAAAATCAACATTTCTAGATAAATATTGTAGCAATTCTTTTTTTTTTCTACTGACGTGGGTGGGAATATGGGAATTGGGGAATGAAAGAAAAAATCATTGTGCTTCTCTCAGCCTGAAGTGAAAGGATGGTTGGTGTTTTTCCTGCATTGTATCTTTTCTTACTGTTTCTTTAATAAATAGAGTGAGAAGACATTACTTCTTGATTCTGCTTTATTTTTCTTAAGGTTATGGGGCCATTATCTTTAAATAATTTTTTTAGTAACTTACTTGTACTTAAAGTGTGGAATCACTGATGTCTCTGCTCAGTGTTTTAATTCTTATTTTTGTTTTTAGACTATTTTCCTAAAGATCTCTCTTTTATGTGCATAGCTTAGTGGTCAGCCAGTGATTTGGGCAGAGCTTGAGGTCAAATGCCTCATTCCCACAAAGCTTTCACCTCTGTCGATTAATTTCTATGTTGCTGGCAAAATGTATTTCAAGTTACAGCCAATTCTCAAGTCTCCCTCAGCTTTCAATGTTCACCAGCCTCCCTCAGGTCTCCTCCAAGCATGGAGAGTTTTCTAGTCAGTCAAGAACATATGGTGAGATTATCTCAGCCTTTCTGTGGTTCTCTCATCTCCAGGATTTCCCCATTATATTTCGGGCTGGTCCACCACTCACCATTCACCCCAACCAGAACCATACGGTCAGGCTTGCAAAGCTGCACCTTTCCTTTTTTGTCCCCAGCCATGTCCACCCCTTTTAAACAATAAAGCCAAATATTTCCACCACCACCAACCCCCTCCCCCCCCCCCCCACACACACACACCCAGATTGAGTTCATCCCCTCTGGCAACAAAGCTGTTGGTTTTCATGTTCCTCCCCCATGCTGATGAAACTATTATTCTTGGCAGCCAAGTTAAGGGGGGGGGGGGGGGGGGTGGAGAAGACGTATTCCTACTATTCTTACCTGAAGTTCTAGCAGCTTTCCAAGAATAAAGGCTCCTCAATTTGTTATCTGCCTTTGGTTGGTCTCCAATGCCCAATCTCTTCATGGCTCCATAACTAGAAATACCTTCCTTCAAAGAGATTTGAGAAAGTTGGAATCTAACATGGCCAAGAAGTAGGGGGATCCGAAGTGCCCTCGTCTCTCAAACACAGCAGTGTTGAGGCCAAAGGACTCTGTACTCTAAGAGTCTGGGCAGCAAAGTGACAGAGATGCCTCAGGGACCCACAGGGACAACCCGGCGGGCCATGGGTGCGTGATTGTGAACTGGGAGAGATAAAACGGGTGGCAGAGGAATGGAGGGGAGGGATCCCCTTCTAGGGAGAGACAAAAGGAAGAGAAAGAGAGGCTGAGGAAGTGTAGGACTGTACCTGGACAAGAGAAAAACTATGGGCCAGGATGGAGAAAGATCCAATCTCGAACTGTGGCGCTTTCTACAGACTGGGGCTGGCTGCCCTGTTTGGGCACCTTGGGAGGAGGGGAGCCAGTCCAGGGCCGGTAGCTAGTTCAGAGGCACAGTCCACAGTGGGAGAAAGCAGTCCCCTCCCTGGAGTGCTGTGGCAAGAAGGTATATACCCGTTCAAAGGACAAAGACTGCCTGTGCCCGCCAGCTAGAAGCCATATATCCGCGATGCGGAGCGGCACTCCCCCGGAACTGGGGTGCTCGGGACCGGAACCTTTAAGACTTCCGGGTTTAAGACCCAGCTGAGCACCAGGGAGGCACAGGAGTCGGCGGAGCAGGACAAACCGCCTCGTTAGCGCCCGTAGCACAGTGAGAGCGGCTTGAACAGAGCCGTTTGGGACACCAGGTCCGGAGGAGAGACTGGGGCCTCACCTTTTTCCATCACCAACAAGGTAGGGGCTCAGGGAACAGAGAGCCGGCCCCCGGTGGAGGCGGGACCCGCCTACACCAAGCCACGCCCCTCCGCACCAGCTAAGTGCGGATCTACGGGAGCCGGGAGCTGGATTGACGCTGACCAGCCAGCCAGTCCCTCGTCCAGAGCAGCGCTGCTGCCTTGCCTGTTTTAATTCTCAGACAACTCTTTATGTTCTTCCTTCATTTTCTCCTTCTTACCTCTTCCCTCCTCTAGTCTGATTATTCTGGTTGTTGATTTATTTAGGCAGACACATTTAATCTGTTCTCTTTACACATGTTCTACACCTCCTGCTTTCCTTTCTCTCTCTCCGGATTAAGCCGTATAGTTTCTCTGTCTGGTGAATTTTGTTTTATTTAATTTTTCCCCGCCCCTGTCACTTCTCTTTGCGTGGAATAAGGCCTCTTCCATCAGCACCACCTCCACCCTGTTGTTTACTTGTAGTTGGTGTTTCTGGTTTTTTTTGTTTTGGGGTGTTTTTGTTTGTTTGCTTCGGTGTTTGTTTTTATTTTCTGTTTGTTTTTTGTTTATTTGTTTGTTTTCCTTTCCAGGGCTACTTCAACAAACAAATCAAAGCACACCTGGTGGAGGGTCCAAAACATCACTAGGAGTAGGGAGATAAAGTAATCAAAGTCACAACAACGGAGAGCAAGTACCACACTCCAAAAAATACCTCCTGAAGGGCCAAGCCCTGGACAGTATATGACTTCTCTTTAATATGGTGGTGCTCACAGGTGCAGGACACATAACAAGCTTTTAAAACACATAAGGGATAGAAAACTAGCCAAAATGACAAAACGGAAGAATTCTCCTCAAAAGAAATTCGACAAAGAAATGACAGCTAAAGAAATGATCAAAACAGATATAAACAATGTAACTCAACAAGAATTTAGAATAATAGTCATAAGATTACTCATTGGGCTTGAAAAAACCATAGAAGACAGCAGAAGATCTATTGCTGCAGAGATCAAGGAACTAAAAAATAGTCATGATGAATTTTAAAATGCTGTAAATGGGGTGCAAAATAAACTAGAGGTGATGGCAGCGAAGATTGAAGAGGCAAAGGGAAGAATAAGTGAAATAAAAGATAAATTATGGAAAAAGATGATGAGAAAAAGAGAGATTTAAAAAAAATTCTGGACCATGAAGGGAGAATTAGAGAACTAAGGGACTCAATGGAATGGAATAATATCCATATCATAGGAGTTCCAGAAGAAGAAGAAGAGAGAGAAGGGGGAGGAAGGTGTACTTGAACAAATCATAGCTGAGAACTTTCCCAGTCTAGGGAAGGAAACAGACATTGAAATCCCGGAGGCACAGAAAACTCCCTTCAGACATAACTTGAATTGATCTTCTGCACAACATATCATAGGAAAACTGGCAAAATACAAAGATAGAGAATTCTGAAAGCAGCTAGGGACAAATGGGCCTTAAACGACAAGGCTAGACACATAAGGGTAGTAGCAGATCTATCTACTGAAACTTGGCAGGCCAGAAAGGAGTGGCAGGAAATTTTCAATGTGCTGAATATGAAAAATATGCAGCCAAGAATCCTTTACCCAGCAAGACGCTCATTCAAAATAGGAGAGATCAAGGTTTCCAAGACAAATGAAAACTGGAGGAATTAATCACCACTAAACCATCCCTATAAGAGATCCTAAGGGGGACTCTGAGTGAAATGTTGCAAAGACCACAAAGGACCAGAGACATCACTACAAGCATGAAACCTGCAGATAACACAATGATTCTAAATCCATATCTTTCAATAATAACACTGAATATAAATGGATTAAATGCTCCAATCAAAAGACATAAGGTATCAGAATGGATTAAAAAAAGAAAAAAACAAGACCCATCTATTTGCTGTCTATAAGAGACCCATTTTAGACCTGAGGACACCTTCAGATTGAAAGTGAGGGAATGGAGAACTATCTACCATGCTACTGGAAGTCAAAAGAAAGCTGGAGTAGCCATAATTATATAAGACAAACTAGATTATTAAACTAAAGGCTGTAACAAGAGATGAAGAAGGACATTATGTCATAATTATGGGGTCTATCCATCAAGAAGAGCTAACAATTATAAATGTTTATGCACCATATTTGATAGCACACAAATATATAAACCAGTTAGTCACAAAGATAAGCAATCTTATTGGTAAGTATATGGTAATTGCAGGGGACTTTAATACTCCACTTAACAACAGTGGACAGATCATCTAGACAGAAAATAAATAAAGAAACAATGGCCCTAAATGATACACTGGACCAGATGGACTCAACAGACACATTCAGAACTTTTCATCCTAAAGCAGCAGAATACACATTCTCCTGGAGCACACATGGAACATTCTCCAAGATAGATCATATATTGGGTCATAAAACAGCCTTCAATATTGAGATCATACGATGCACACTTTCAGATCACAATGCTATGAAACTTGAAATCAACCACAGGAAAAGGTTTGGAAAACCTCCAAATACATGGAGGTTAAAAAAACATCCTACTAAAGAATGAATGAAAAAAAAAAAAAAAGAATGAATGGATCAGCTAGGCAACTAAAGAAGAAATTTTAAAAATTTATGGAAACAAATGAAAGTGAAAATGAAAACACAACAGTCCACACCCTTTGGGATGCAGCAAAGGCAGTCCTAAGAGGAAAATACATTGAAATCCAGGTCTATCTCAAGAAACAAGAAAAATCCCAAATACAAAATCTAACAGCACACCTAAAGGAACTAGAAGCAGAACAACAAAGAAACCCCAAGGCCAGCAGAAGAAGAGAAATAATAGAGATCAGAGCCAAAATAAACAATATAGAATAAAAAAATAATAAAAAAAATCAGTAGAACAGATCAATGAAACTAAGGGCTAGTTTTTTGAAAAAATAAACAAAATTGATAAACCCCTAACCAGACTTCTCAAAAAGAAAGATGACTCAAATAGATAAAATCATAAATGAAAATGGATTTATCACAACCAATCCCTCAGAAATACAAGCGATTATCAGAGATTACTATAAAAAATTATATGCCAAAAACTGGATAACCTGGAAGAGATGGACAAATTCCTAGACACCTACATGTTACCAAAACTCAAATGGGAAGAAATAGAAAATTTGCACAGACTCCTAACTAGTGAAGAAATTGAATCAGTTATCAAAAATCTCCCAACAAATAAGAGTCCTGAGCAGATGGCTTCTCAGGGGAATTCTACCAGACATTTAAAGCAGAGTTAATACTTACCCTTCTCAAGCTTTTCCAAAAAAATAGAAATGGCAGGAAAACTTCTGGACTCATTCTATGATGCCAGCATTACCTTGATTCCCAAACCAGACAGAGACCCCACAAAAAAAGGAGGATTACAGGCCAATATCCCTGATGAACATGGATGCAAATATTCTCAACAAGATACTAGCAAATCGAATTCAACAGCATATAAAAAGAACTATTCAGCATGATCAAGTGGGATTCATTCCTGGGCTGCAGGGCTGGCTCAGTATTCACAAATCAATCAATGTGATACATCACATTAATAAAAGAAAGGATAATAACCATATGATCCTGTCAATAGATGCAGAAAAAGCCCTTGACAAAATGCAACATCCTTTCTTTTTTTTAAATTTTTTTTTTCTTTTCCAACGTTTTATTTATTTTTGGGACAGAGAGAGACAGAGCACGAACGGGGGAGGGGCAGAGAGAGAGGGAGACACAGAATCGGAAACAGGCTCCAGGCTCCGAGCCATCAGCCCAGAGCCTGACGCGGGGCTCGAACTCCCGGACCGCGAGATCGTGACCTGGCTGAAGTCGGACGCTTAACCGACTGCGCCACCCAGGCGCCCCGCAACATCCTTTCTTAATAAAAACCCTCAAGAAAATCATGATAGAATGAACATACTTAAACATCATAAAAGACATATATGAAAAGCCCACAGCTAATATCATCCTCAATGGGGAAAAACTGAGAGCTTTCCCCCTGAGATCAGGAACATGACAGGGATATCCACTCTCACCACTGTTATTTGACATAGTGTTGGAAGTCCTAGCATCAGCAATCAGATGACAAATTGAAATAAAAGGCATCAAAATTGGCAAAGAAGAAGTCAAGCTTTCACTTTTCACAGATGATGTGATTCTCTACATGGAAAACCCAAAAGACTCTACCAAAAGACCGCTAGAACTGACACATGAATTCAAAGTCGCAGGGTACAAAATCAATGCACAGAAATCGGTTGCATTTCTATACACCAATAATGAAACAACAGAAAAAGAAATCAAGGAACTTATCCCATTGACAATTGCACCAATAGCCATAAAATACCTAGGAATAAACCTAACCAAAGATGCAAAAGATCTGTATGCTAAAAACTATAGAAAACTTATGAAGGAAATTGAAGAAGACACAAAGAAATGGGAAAACATTCCATGCTCGTGGATTAAAAGAATAAATATTGTTAAAATCTCAATACTACCCAAAGCAATCTACACATTCAACACAATCCCAATCAAAATTGCACTGGCATTCTTCTCAAAGCTAGAACAAACAATCCTAAAATTTGTATGGAACCACAAAAAGACCCCAAATAGCCAAAGTAATGTCGAAGAAGAAAACCAAAGAGGGAGGCATCACAACCCCAGACTTTAGCCTCTACTACAAAGATGTAATCATCAACACAGTATGGTATTAGCACAAAAACAGACACATAGACCCAGGGAATAGAACAGAGAATCCAGAATTGGACCCACAAATGTATGGCCAACTAATCTTTGACAAAGCAGGAAAGAGGATTCAATGGAAAAAAGACAGTCTCTTTAACAAATGGTGCTAGGAGAAATGGACAGCAACATGCAGAAGAATGAAGCTGGACCACTTTCTTACACCATTCCCAAAAAATAAACTCAAAATGGATGAAAGACCTAAATGTAAGACAGAAAACCATCAAAAGCCTAGAGGAGAAAACAGGCAACAACCTCTTTGACCTCAGCTGCAGCAATTTTTTGCTCAACACATCTCCAAAGGCAAGGGAATTAAAAGCAAAAATGAACTGTTGAGACCTCATCAAGATAAAAAAGCTTCTGCACTGCAAGGGAAACAATCAACAAAACTGAAAGGCAACCAATGGAATGGGAAAAGATTTTTGTAAATGACATATCAGATAAAGGGTGAGTATCCAAAATCTATAAAGAACTTACCAAACTCAACAGCTGACAAATAATCCAGTGAAAAAATGGGCAGAAGACGTGAATAGACATTTTTCCAAAGAAGACATCCAGATGGCCAACAGACACATGAAAAGATGTTCAATGTCACTCATCATTAGGGAGATACAAATCAAACCCACACTGAGATACCACCTCACACCAGTCAGAGTGGCGAAAATTAACAACTCAGAAAACAAAAGATGCTGGCAAGGATGTGGAAAACAGGAACCCTCTTGCACTCTTGGTAGGAATGCAAACAAAGAGGGAAACAAAGGCAAAAGGTCACTTAGAGAACTCAGCGACTTATTAAGGAGGAATAACATTCATATCATAGGAGTCCTGGAACATGAAGAGAGAGAAAAGGGGCATAAGGTTTCTGTGAGCAAATTATAGCTGAAAACGTTCCTAATCTGGGGAAGTACACAGATATCAAAATCCAAGAAGCACAGAGAATTCCCATTAGATTTAACAAAAACTGACCATCACCAAGGCATATCATAGTCAGATTCACAAAATACACACACAAGGAAAGAATCATGAAAGCATCAAGGGAAAAAAAGTCCTGGGACTCCTGGGTAGCTCAGTCAGTTAAGCGTCTGACTTTGGCTCAGGTCATGATCTCACAGTTGGTGAGTTCAAGTCCCACATCAGGCTCTCTGCTGCCCCCTCTCTCTCTGCCCTTCCCCTGCTCACACACACTCTCTCTTTCTCTCCCTCTCTCTCCCTCTCTCTCTCTCTCTTTCAAAATAAATAAACATTTTTTTTTAATCCTTAATTTACAAAGGAAGATAGATCAGGTTCACAGCAGACCTGTCCACAGAAACTTGGCAGGCCAGAAGAGAGTGGCAGGATATATTCAACTTGCTAAATCAGAAAAATGTACATCCAAGAATTCTTTATCCAGCAAGGCTGTCATTCAGAATAAAAGGAGAGATAAAGAGTTTCTCAGATAAACAAAAACTAAAGGAGTTCATGGCCACTAAACTAGCCCTGCAAGAAATTTGAAGGGGGACTCTTTGAGTGGAGAAAAAACAAAACAAAATCAAAAAGACCAATTGCAACAGACTAAAAAAGACCAGAGAACATCACCAGAAATATCAACCCTACAGGTAACAGAGTGGCACTAAATTCATATCTTTCAATAACCACTCTAAATGCAAATGGACTAAATGCTCCAAACAAAAGACATAGGGTATCAGAATGGATAAAAAAAAAAGTAATAATAAGAAGACCCATCTATATGCTGCCTACAAGAGACTCATTTTAGACCTAAAGACACCTGCAGATCGAAAGTAAAGGGATGGAGAACCATCTATCATGCTAATAGTTGTCACAAGAAAGACAGAGTAGCCATTCTTATATCAGACAAACTGAATTTTATTTTTTAACTTTATTTATTTATTGTTTTGAGACAGAGAGCGAGAAAACACGGGGAGGGGTAGAGAGACAAGGAGAGAGAGAACCCCAAGGAGGCTCCACACTGTCATCACAGAGCCCAATTCAAGTCTTCAACCTAATATCACAACCTCAGCTGAAATCAAGAGTAGGATGCTTCACCGAATGAGCCACCCAAGCTCCCCCAGACAAACTGAATTTTAAAACAAAGACTGTAACAAGAGATGAAGAAGGGTGTTATATTATAATTAAGGAGTCTATTCACCAAGAAGATCTAACCACTGCAAATATTTATGCTTCTAACTTGAAAGAATCCAAATACATAAATCAGTGCATCACAAACATAAAGGAATTCATTGAGAATAATACAATAACATTAGGACTTTAACACACCACTTTCAACAGTGGACAGATCATCTGAGTAGAAAATCAACAAGGAAACAATGGCTTTGAATGACACACTAGACCGATAGACTTAACAGGTGTATTCATCTCATCCTAAAGCAGAAGAATACACATTCTTCTCGCATGCACATGGAACATTCTCCATCTTCCAGTATGTGTGAAACACATACTGTTTCACAAATCAGCTCTCAACAAGTACAGAAAGATTGAGATTTCACCATGCATATTTGCAGACCACAATGGTATGAAACTTGAAATCAACCACAAGAAAAAAATTTGGAAATGCCACAAATACTTGGAGATTAAACAACATCCACTAAAGAATGAATGGGTTGACCAAAAAATTAAAGAGGAAATTAAAAAGTACATGAAAGCCAATGAAAATGAAAACATGACAATCCAAAGCCTCTGGGATGCAGCAAAGGTGGTCATAAGAGGGAAGTATATAGCAATCCAGGCCATCCTAGAGAAGGAAGAAATGTCTCAAATACATGACCGAATGTTACACCTAAAGGAGCCTGAAAAAGAACAGCAAATAAGGCCCAAAACTAACAGAGGAAGAGAAATAATAAAGATTTGCATAGAAATCAAAGATAGCGAAATAAAAATAATAAAAAATAGAACATATTAACAAAACTAATTCTTTGAAAGAATTAACAAAATTGATAAACCCCTACCCAGATTTATCAAAAACAGAAAGGAAAGTTCCCAGATAAATAAAATAACAAATGAAGGAGGAGACATCACAACCAACACCGCAGATATATAAACAATAATAAGATAATATTATGAGCAATTAATGTCAATAAATTTGGAAATCTGGAAGGAATTGATAAATTTCTAGAAAATTATAAACTACCAAAACTACCAAAAGCAGAAAGAAATAAAAATTTAAACAGACCCATAACCTGTAAAAAAATTGAATTAGGAATCAAAAATCTCCCAACAAACAAGAGTCCAGGACTGGATGACTTCCCAGGGTAATCCTACCACGCATTTAAATAAGAGTTAATACCTAAGTTTTAAAGCTGTTCCAAAAAGTAGAAATGGAAGGACAATTTCCAAATTCATTCTATAAGACCAGTTTTATCTTGATTCCAAAACCAGACAAAGACCCCACTAAAAAGGAAAATTACAGATCAATTTCCATGATGAACATGGATGCAGAAATTCTCAACAAGATACTAGCAAATCGAATCCAACACTACACTGGAAGAATTATTCACCAAGATCAAGTGGGATTTATTCCTGGCCTGCAGCGTTGGTTCAATATCTGCAAATCAATTGTGATACATCACATTAATAAAAGAAAGGACAAGAACCACATGATCCTCTCAATAGGTACAGAAAAAGCGTTTGACAAAATATAGCATCCTTTCTTGATAAAAACCCTCAAGAAAGTAGGGATAGAAGGAACATACCTCAACATCATAAAGGCCATGCACAAAATACCCACAGCTAATATCATCCTTAATGGGAAAACACTGAGAGCTTTACCCCTAAGATCAGAACATGACAGGGATGTCCACACTCACCACTGCTGTTCAACATAGTACTGGAAGTCCTAGCTTCAGCAATCAGACAACAAAAAGAAATAAAAGGCATCCAAATCAGCAAGGAAGAAGCCAAACTTTCACTTTTAAAATGACATGATACCCTATGTGGAAAACCCAAAACACTCCACCAAAAAACTACTAGAACTGTTACATGAATTCAGCAAAGTCATAGGATATAAAATCAATGTACAGAAATCAGTTGCATTTCTTTATATCAATAATAAAGCAGCAGAAAGAGAAATCAAGGAATTGATCCCATTTATAATCACACCAAAAACCCAAAAAATTGCTCTCAAAAACAATCGCACCATAAAATATCTAGGAATAAACCTAACCAAAGAGGTAAAAGATCTGAACACTAAAAGCTATAGAAAGGTTATGAGTGAAAGTGAAGATGACACAAAGAAATGGAAAAACATTCCATGCTCATGGATTGGAGGAAAAAATATTGTTAAAATGTCTATACTACCCAAAGCAATCTACACATTCAGTGAAATCCCTGTCAAAATAACACCAGCATTCTTCATGGAGCTAGAACAAACAGTTCTAAAATTTGTATGGAACCGGAAAAGACCCTGAATAGCCCAAGTCATGATGAGAAAGAAAACCAAAGCTGGAGGCATCACAATTCCAGACTTCACACTGTATTACAATGCTGTAATCATCAAGACAGTAGTGGGACTGACACAAAAACAGACACATAAATCAATGGAATAGAATAGTATGGCCCTAAACGTATGGCCAGCTAATCTTCAACAAAGCAGGAAAGAATATCCAATGGAAAAAAAGATAGTCTCTTCGGTAAATGGTGTTGAGGAAACTGAACAGTGACATGCAGAAGAATGAACCTGGACCACTTTCTTACACCAGACACAAAAATAAACTCAAAATGGATGAAAGACCTAAATGTAAGACAGGAAAACATCAAAATCCTAGAGATGAAAATAGGCAACAACCTCTTTCACCTCAGCTGCAACAACTTCTTACTCAACACTTCTCCGGAGGCAAGGGAAACAAAAGCAAAAATGAACTATTGGGACCTCATCAAGGTAAAAGGCTTCTGCACCGAAAAAGAAACAATCAACAAAACTAAAAGGCAACTGATGGAATAAGAGAAGATACTGGGAAATGATATATCAGATAAAAGATTAGTATCCAAAATACTTATCAAACTCAAAACCTAAAAAACAAATAATCCAGTGGAGAAATGGGAAGAAGACATGAACAGACACTTTTCCAAAGAAGACATCCAGATGGCTAACAGACACATGAAAAGATGCTCAACATCACTCATTATCAGGGATATACAAATAAAAACCTTATGCTGAGATACTACCTCACACCGGTCAGAGTGGCTAAAATTAACAACTCAGGAAACAACAGATGTTGGCGAGGATGCAGAGAAAGGTGAACATTTCTGCTTTGTTGGTGGGAATGCAAACTCGTGCAACTACTCTAGAGAACAGTATGGATATTCCCCAAAAATTAAAAATAGAGCTACCTTACGACCCAGCAATTGCACTACTAGGTATTTATTCAAACGATATAAAAATGCTGATTCAAAGGGACACAGGCACCCCAATGTTTATAGCAGCACTATCAACATTAGCCAAATTATGAAGAGCCCAAATGTCCATCGACTGATGAATGGAAAAATATGTGGTATATATATATAATATAATATTACTCAGTGATCAAAAAGAATGAAATCTTGCCATCTACAGCAACATGGATGGAACTAGAATGTATTATACTAAACGAAATAAGTCAGTCAGAGAAAGACAAATACCATATGATTTCACTCATATGTGGAATTTAAGAAACAAAACAGATGAATATGGGAAGGAAAAGGAAAATGAGATAAAAACAGAGAGGGAAGCAAATCATAAGAGACTCTTAAGTATAGAGAACAAGCTGAAGATTGCTAGAGTGGTGTGGGGAGGGGGGATGGGCTAAATGGGTGATGGTCGCTAAGGAGGGCATTTCTTGGGATGAGCACTGGGTGTCATAGGTAAGTGATGAGTCACTGGGTTCTACTCCTGAAACCAATGCTACACTGTATGTTAACTAAGTTGAATTTAAATAAATAAACTTAAAAAAAAGAGGAAGGTGTAGACAGCACACTGACACTCGTCAGAGAAAAGGAAAATGAGATACATATTTGCATGGATTCAAAAAATTGAAGGATAAAGTATAAAAATATATTTTAAGGAAAAGAAAGACGATAGTCTCAAAATATACCTTGTTTTATAAACTTGAGTCTGAAACCATGCAAATGCGTTGTGGAAAGAGATAAAATGAAAACAACTCAACCTAAAAAAGCAATACCTAAAAATTGAAAGTAAATTAAACAAATGACCTTAATCATGTATGAAGTTAGTAGCCAACTGAGAGAAATTATTTCAAGTGACTTTAAAACAAGATAGATCACATGTCCCAATGTGGACTATATTCTTTGTGGGACAAAGAGAACCGAAAAAAAATTATAAATTATGAAGCTGTTTTCAGTAGTATGGAGGTGTTTGTGTGTCTGTGTGTGAGTGTGCATGTGTATGTGTAGTAGGATAAAGCAAATGTGGTATGTTGATGCTGTTGGGAGCCACAGTGGTTTTCTTCTCTCCCGCTTCTACATTTATATGACGCTTATGATCACATTGGGCCCACCTGAAGAATCC
Organism: Lynx canadensis; assembly: GCF_007474595.2. Taxonomy (NCBI): domain Eukaryota; kingdom Metazoa; phylum Chordata; class Mammalia; order Carnivora; family Felidae; genus Lynx; species Lynx canadensis. The sequence goes on from NC_044311.2 coordinate 140,103,980, forward strand.
AGAATAATCTCTCTATTTTAAGGTCAGCTGATTAGCAAACTTAATTCCATCTACAACTTAAATTCTCACTCACCATGTAACATAACATATTCACAGGTCCCAGGAATTAGAGCAAGGACAGTTTTGAGAGGGTCATTATTCTGCCTAGCATCCCACTCAGAACATGCCAGGAAAGAGGCTTATGCTTCCCCAACTATGAAAAGGAAAGTGGCGAGTTTTGTCACTAGCTTGTTCTATTGTACAGCTTCATAAAGTTGGGACCCTGGCCCTGATCACATCAAAATGGCAAGCACTTCCTTAATCGTCATGCTTAAAGCCTTACAGCCTAGGGATCAAGGTCAGTCTCCCAGAAGCTAGCATCTTGCCCCATCCCGTTGCTGCAACTTGCTTCAGAGTGGGAATAAATGGAAACAAGGAAATTTCACGTCTGCTACTGCCCTTATGCCCATGATGTTTCCCCAGCGAACACGAATCCAGCAGGCTGAGTGCTCTTAAGCTCTTTGATCCATGGAAACCAACTGTATCCTCCTGCTTAAAGCTATCAATCGTGGTCAACCACAGTGTTGGGCCTAGTTCCGATAGATAGTTTTCATAAGAGCAAGTGAAAGCACTTCACACTCAGTAAACTCAAGCAAAATTTTATTATAGAAGATAGTAATGCTGTAATGGAGAAGAGAAGAATAACAACAGAAAAACCCACAATATATTCAGAACTCATATTCACACAAACTGGAGAGACAGGAGCAGTAAAATGGAATGGGCAACTAGCTTTAGCAAGAAGGGTCACTTGCAGCTTCTCTGAGAGGGAGGAGACAAAAGATGAACTCACTGGGGCACCAGGGTGGCTCAGCTGGTTAAGCATCCAAATCTTGATTTCAGCTCCGGTCATGGTCTCACTGTTGCCAGGACGAACCTGGCACTGGGCTCTGAGCTGTCAGCACAGAGCCTGCTTGGGATTCTCTTTCTCTCCCTCTCTCGGCCCTGCTCAGGCTCTCCATCTCTCAAAATGAATAAGTAAACTTAAAAAATAAGTACATAAAGTTCTTAAAAAAAGAATATGCAACTTGTCTAGATTCTTTTATTCATCCTTGAACACTTGCCCGGTAAGTGCGTGGTCCCAAGATATTTAACTCCCTGAAAGATTATATTAGTATTTACACACAATTTATTCCCCCCGGGAGGCCAAAATTATTTGTAGATTAGTAATCTGTCTATACCTTTTCTCCATATGATATTGGATCTTCTGTTCTCTACCGACTGACCCAATGGGAGTAAACCTTTTTGAATTCTTTTGTATCATTTCACAGTTAGGATAATTTGTGAATGCTACTCCCTTGAGTCCACTTTTTCCCATTTCCTAAGCCCAGCACTGGAGTCCTTATTAAATTATAGTCAACAGAATAAACATTAGAATACTGTTCTTAAACCAGGCATGGAGATGCATAAGAGGATAAAAGAGCCACTGGGAACATTTAAATAATATTTAAAAAATAATTAAAATATAACTATAATATTAAAAACAAATTTCTGTAAAAGGACAACTAGGATTATTCTATTCACATAAAAGAATACGAAGAGAAAACCAAACACATTTATTGAAGCCCTAACTAGCCCCCAGTGTGATTCTATTTGGAGATGAGGCTTTTCAGAGGAAATTAAGGTTAAATGAGGGTCAGAAGAGCAGGATCCTAATCCAAGGATGAATAGCCTTATAAGAAAAGGAGAGAGAGAGAGAACATTCCATATGTATGTTCCGAGAAAAGGCGAGGTGAGCACATGGCAAGACGGTGGTCATCTGTAAGCCAGGAAGAGAGTCATCACCAGGAATTAAGTTGGCTGGCATCTTGATCTGTACTTCCAAGCTTCCAGAACTATGAGGAATAAATGTCTATGTTTAAGGTTCCCACTCTGTGGTATTTTGTTCTGGCAGCCAGAGCCAAAACAGTGAACAACATCAGAGTAGTACTGAGTTTACAGCTGGTTCCAGTGCCCATTTATACGCATTGATCTTCCAGAAGAAACAGAAGAACAGACAGTGCTGGCACTCAGAGAAGTCTCCTTGGTCATTTCAGGGAGGAAGGGGAAAAAAAAAAGACAGTGGAGAGTGATTTACTAAGAGTGACTCATCAATTCACCAACTGAAGTTGAGAACACTGAGCCGGGCCGGGGGAGGTAAGAATGAGGCTGAGGTCAGATATGGATGAAGTGAGTGATGGGGGTGGGCAGAGGAACTTTCTCTCTATATGATGATGGGAGACAGGGAAGCAGAATGGTCTCTGCCAATGTTATTCATGAACCAAAATACTTTCAGAATCTCAGTTCAGTTCCAAGACCCTAACACTTCCCATATAAAATACTTCCAACAGACAATGACAACCTGGCTTCCCAAAACAGAAGAAGAAGAAGAAGAAGAAGAAGAAGAAGAAGAAGAAGAAGAAGAAGAAGAAGAAGAAAAGAAAGAGGAGGAGGAGGAGGAGAAAGAGAAGAAGGAGAAGAAGGAGAAGGAGAAGGAGAAGAAGAAGAAGACGAATAATAATAAGAGAAATGAATAAGAAGAATAAGAAAAGACCTTATGTCTTCTTCTGGAGTAATATAAAAGGAGGTGGGGGAGGAGAAGAAATGAGCCTGGAGCAAACGATCTTCACTACTAAGAAGTTTAAACATTCAGATTATGAAAGAAGTTATCTATAGAAAGCAGCACATATGCAAACAAAGGACTCTCATCAGACAATTGGTACATACAAATGATTACACAATTAGGGCCCAGCTAATCAGAGCCTGTAACTCATTGCAATAACTACTACTGTCCTATTCAGAGATCTGTCTTCATTTCACGGTGTCTTATAGGGAGGGGTGAATGGGAAAGATAAAGTTGAAAGGTTAATTCCCTGTAATTTGTAAATCCCATCTCTTTGACAGAGATTTTTTTAATGACTTTTTAATGTTTATTTATTTTTGAGAGAGAGAGGGGAGGCAGGGCAGAGAGAGAGAGGGAGACAGAGGATTCGAAATGGGCTCTGCACTGAGAGCAGAGAGACCTCTGTGGGCTGGAACTTGGCGATCATGCCCTGAGATCATGACCTGAGCTGACCGAAGTCAGATGCTTAACCAACTGAGCCACCCAGGCTCCCCAACCAAAAGAGATTTTAAAAAGAGTGAGAGAGAGAGAGACCACTGCTTTATCCTCTGAAGGGAAAGGCACCCCAGCATGTGAGAGTGTCACATAACACTCTCAACCAGTAACACATTTACAGAGGAAATGTGGCTGAGAAAAACCTAAGAGTTCAGATTTGAGCTTCCAAGATGTTATAAACAGTGACAGGCATAAAAATTAAATTATGACAGAAAAAAAAAGACTTCTGATGCTTTGTGTCTGAAAAATAAAAACAAACACTATTTATTAAATCTGAACATCTTATGGAGGAAACATTTTTAACCTCGGGCATTAATTATGGTTGCGCCACTAATGGGGTCTAGAGGAAGCAGATTCAACCCGCTTCATCCCCAGGGAGAGAGCATCCACAAGTTCACAGAGTCATGCATTATCTCCTTTTATTGTCCGACAGAGTAAAGAATGAGCTGAAACCTTGTGCTACATTAAATACGCTGGCCAAGGCTGAAATGTCTATTTCTTCACCCACCATCTAAAAAGTATTATCCGCTCTCAGAAACGTCTCTCATATTCTTCAAGATGAGTTTAGACCAAAGCCCCCAGGAATTTATTTTTTCTCCGTGATTAATTTTCTAAGGAGTGAGACTGTAGGCTGGCTCCTAACCATTCCCTGTGATTACTGAGTTTTCTGCAGGATTTCATGAACTTATGGTGCTTTTAGCAAGATTTCTTCAATAGTAGGTAATGATGCCAGCTGCCACCATCTACTCATCATTCTCTGCAAAAAGTAATAGCAACACGTGCGGCCCTTACCTGGGAAGTCACTGGGTTGACCTGGTCAGCCTCTGGTGCAACATCTGGATTCATTTGCTAGGGCTGTCGCAACAAAGTAACGCCAACTGGGTGTCTTAACAGAAATGTATTGGGGGGAAAATGCGTCTTTTCTGCAGGATGGTTCCTCCCAAGCTTTGTGAGGGAAGGTTCGGGTCCAGAAGTTGAAGGTGGCCAACTTCTCTCTGTGTCTCCTCACATCATCTCCCCTCACGTGTGTCTCTTTCTCTGTACACAGCACTTTTAACAATAAGGACACCAGTCCAATCGATTAGGAGCCCACCCCAAGACTTCACCTTAACTATATCCACAATGACCCTATTCCCAACTAAGGTCACCACCTAAGATACGGGGGATTAGGACTTACTTAATATTTCATTTGGGGGCAGATACAATTCAACCCATAACAACATCCAGGGAACAACACGCGTGCCCCAGCAAATCCCACTGTGTACTCACATGATCTCTCTATGCAAATATGGAGAGGGTGCTTAGGTCTCTTCCTCTTCTTATAAAGGTTAGAGCCCCACTCTTATGACCTCATTTAAATGGGGCGCCTGGGTGGCTTGGTCGGTTAAGCGTCCGCCTTTGGCTCAGGTCATTATCTCACAGTCCGTGAGTTCGAGCCCCGCGTCAGGCTCTGTGCTGATGGCTCAGAGCCTAGAGCCTGTTTCGGATTCTGTGTCTCCCTCTCTCTCTGCTCCTCCCCTGTTCATGCTCTGTCTCTCTCTGTCTCAAAAATAAATAAACGTTAAAAAAAAATTTAAAAAAAGGGGCGCCTGGGTGGCGCAGTCGGTTAAGTGTCCGACTTCAGCCAGGTCACGATCTCGCGGTCCGTGAGTTCGAGCCCCGCGTCGGGCTCTGGGCTGATGGCTCAGAGCCTGGAGCCTGTTTCCGATTCTGTGTCTCCCTCTCTCTCTGCCCCTCCCCCGGAATATGGCCCGGCACACGGTAAATTTATAGATGCTTTAGAAATATTACTTGCTATCATTAAAGCCATATAAGCCTTAAGAATGAAGAATTTTTGAATGCTCCCAAGTTCCTTAACCAACTGGGGCTATCTGTAAGTTAAGGACTATGTGCTCTCTGCGTTCAGAGGCCCCAGAAACGAATTTTTGACATCAGCTTAACCCAAACTCTTCTAAGATGTCTTCTGCACTTGGGCTGCAGATTCAAGTATGAAAGAGTCGCTCTGGGATCCAGCAGTGAGTCTGTCTTATCTACAAAGAGGCACAAATCACGTGTCGGTGAGGCTAAATCCACACCAGACCACCTCGTCTCTCTCCCTCACATGCCTCTCTTCTTCCTCAAGCTCTGAAAGTTTATTACACCAAGGCTCAAGAACGAGTTACCCAACCAGCCTTGCGGTATGCATGTGCCATGTCTTAGATCTATTTTATTCATTTCAATCCAGGGTGTCAAATGACCTGCTCCAGGAAAATGCACCCCCCCCCCAAACCCTTTGGTAGGTTGGAGGAAGTCCAGAGGGAGGCAATGAAGTCCACACTCTGAAAGACTGAAGTCTCACATGCTCCAGGAATATGTTCTGGAAGTGGGAAGGGATCAGGGAAAGAATGTTGCTGAGGTCAAAATGAAAGAAGATTCGAGCCCTGTATCCTCGCATCCCCAAGTACAAATGTGGGTGATACGGGCTGTTATCAAACCCCACGGATACTTCCCCAACCAAACGCTGACTCTCGAAGGTAGAGACGGGAGGAGTCCCATGGAGGGGCCGCTTGACCACTGCTTCCTCTGTGAGGGACCCTCTTGCCTCCGCGGACTCCGTGGGGGAGGAAAAGTCTCCCATCTGCTTCCCTGCGGCTCCCTCTTCTCTCTCCTGCGCGAGGATTTTGTAAAGACACCCCTGCCACCCAGTTGCAAAAAGTAGCAACTTCCCCTCCGGCCGACTGAGCGCTCATTTGAATGCGTTTCCTTTTCATTAAGAACAAAGGTTGGAGTCCGAGCTCGGCTGCGCGGGGGCAGGAAAGTTCGCGGCGTGTGTCGAGAGAGAACACACACACACACACACACACACACACACACCCCACACACACACACTGACCCACGAGAAAGGGAGAGGGGAAAACACCAATCCTCGGGGCGCTGGGCTTTTTCGACTTTTCCTTTAAAAAGAAAAAAAAGTTTTCAAGCTGTAGGTTCCAAGAACAGGCAGGAGGGGGCCGAGGCGGGGGGTTTTACAGAAAAGGCGGCCGTTCGGTTATGAGTCACAAGTGGGTTATAAAAGGGTCGCACGTTCGCTGGCGCGGGCTTCCTGTGCGCGGCCGGCCACGTCGGGCCGCCTGCAGCCTCGGGACCGGAGCAGACGCGAGCGCGGGCGCAGCGCAGGCCGCCCGGGCCGCCAGGTACGCCGACCCCGCGCCCCCGCCCGCCCTTCCGAGCCCCCCGGAGCCGCGGCCCCCGCCCGGCGCGCACGTGGCCGCCGAGCGCCCGTCGGAGGGGCGCAGTGCGCGGGGCCGCGCCCGGGACGGGAGGCCGCTGGGGGAGGGGGGGGCGAGCCCGGAGGGCGAGGGGGGGAGCGCGGGGAAGGGAGGGTGGAAGGACCCGCACGCAGCTTCTGCGCCAGGTTCCCTTGGCTGGCGGAGGCGGTAGGTCCCCGTGACCTGGTCTTGGACGAGCTTAACCAGCGGGGTGGCCAAGTGTGTGCAAAACACACTTGGAGGGACAGGGTCGATCTGAAGGGACCGCCTTCAAAACACGTGTCCTTTCTATTTTCTTTGGAAACGCAACTCATAATCATATAGCTTAATTTTACAAAAGTCCGAGTCCTAACTTATCAGATCCCAATGTCTGTATAATGGACGTAAGGCCATTGAACTTCGGGATTGATTTACCCCCGTGGTGCCAGGGTGCGGGGGGGGGTGGGTGGGGGGGGGGTTAGTTTCTGTATTTGTTTTGTTTTGGTTTTGCGGAGCACGTTGGATATCTTTCTTTATTCTCGTAAAACGCCAGGGCCCGGTCTTTCGAATTTTATATCGTCCTAAGCAGGCATATTGGGACGGTTATGAATAAAATTTAAGCTAGAATTACTGAAGCTGACGGCTGACAGATATAAATGAGAAGCCAGTCTTTAAAAATGAGGGGGCTGAGGCCGAGAGAGGTGAAGTTACTTCTCTGGTGCCACACAGCAAATCTAGGATTCCCCTATGATTTCAAGAGGCCGACAGTACCTAACGATGCTTGTAATTTAATTTATATTTTGCGCCAAATAGTTGAGGTTCAATGGAGATAGACTTTTCCCCTAATGTTATGTAGATGTTTCAAAGTCAAAGTCGCTCATTATCTCCGTTCATCTCCCTGAAGAAGTGCCTCTTTTATATGGCTTTAACATAATGTAGAATCTAAATGAACTAGGGCAGCCAAACTTTTAATAATCACAGGACTCATCTTTTAAAATGGGCATGTATATTTAATTGCTTATCTATGCGAACAGTGATATAAGCTATGAAGGTGACAAAGCAATTTCCTGCATATTGTCTACTCTAATAGTCATAATGATAAGAAACTGCAGGGTTAGGTGGTGTTATCCCCATTTTGTCCGTGGGGACTTGTGGCTCAGAGAATTTGTGTTTTCTCTGGTAAGGTCATTAGGTTCTTAGTGTAAAGCCTACTGTTAGGGGCAGATGTGAGATGTGGGATGTTGGGGGTTGGCCGGTGGTGGGTGGGGGACTTGGGACATGAAACCTCTCAGCTCAGGCTCCTTCCCATCATATTTTGCTGCCTCCCTGATTCCTTCCTTAGAACCACAGCGCTTTTAGTCATTACTTCTGCTGCACAGGCTACTCCGTAATGGCCTGTAATAACTGGGTTCTCTCACATGGCGGGGGCAGCTCACCTTGGCCACAGGACAGAGTTTCATCACCACACGTATTAAGAAAGAGTAACGTGAGTGCTGGCTGAGACCTACACTGTTTCAAGACCGAACAGTGGCGTTTGCACAAACTCCTACTCTGTTTTTACCTAACTAGTCATATGTAAAAAGTATAACTCACTGGTTTTTAAAAGAAAAAAAAAATCCGTAAATGCCACGTTCCCTAAATGGGAAGGCCATCATCACGTTCTGTCTGGGCCAGACACTGTGCTGGCCGCTGGAGAGCAGTTAGCAGTGAACAAACAGCACAGCCCTACCCTCAGGAATCTTAAAAGTTGGAGGAAGGGCTAACAGTACATTGCTGGGTCAACGGCATGTAACATAAGTAGTTAAACTACTTAGGATGTGCTGTGAATTTTGTCATTCTCTACTTTCCAGTGGCATACATGGAAAATTAATAACCTTCATCTTTCTTCATAGCTCATCAGATCAGTCTTCGGTGAATCAAAAAATCCACCCCTAAAAAGCCCCCTAGGTTTCAACTTCTGAAGAGTTTTTTCATCAGCTATTTTATGTCATGACTAAGATCTACCATTCAGTCTAAAGGAGGTTTTTCATTTTAGAGCATTAGTTCTTAAGCCCCTTTTTTCCTACCTTAAATCTAATGGAAGCCATGTGTGCTTTTCTCAGAAATGTTAAGAAGCGAAAATATGCATCCTCACACACAATTTTGTATTCGTGTCAGTGGGCTCCAGCCTTCCTTGAAGCTCAGGCACAACCCTCCTGGGGTGGACTTTCCTCATCCATCCCTATTCTAACCTGGTAGAACTTGAATAGCTTGAAAGATAGAGAGTGACGTGTGGACTCCACCTTGCACCTAGACAGGACATCTTGGTCCTTGACTCGTTGGTGTCTCTACATTTTTGTGAGTCACTAGCTGTGAATCATAGCTCAAGCTATTGATTTTAATAGCTTTACTGCTTTGGTGATGGGCCTGCCGCCCACAGAGCAAAAGCCTGGTATTTTGGAAGAGGTACCAGCCTGAGAACCATGGTAGGACTCTAGTCCCACCTCTGTGCAAATTCCTGTGCCTCATTCTTCTCATCTCTAAAATGGGTGGTGGGGACTGAGTCATCTCTAGAGTCCCTCAAACTGATGAAGAAATTCTGTGATTCCAGCATGATAACTTACCACTTCACTTCACTTTCATACATCTTCTAAGACAGAGCCGGACTCAGTGAATCCATATCCCCTCTGTCCAAAGAGTCAGAGTGAGTAAGCACCAGTACAATTGACTGGAGAATGTATGTTTGTCTTTCATCCATCTTACTGGCTTCAAAGCTGTCACACGTTTGCTGAGTTGGCCAGAATAAGAAAATCATGACACACTTTGTCTCAAGGAAAAATGCTAAAATTTGAAAGGCCTCTCTTTATCTCATCTTTTCTCTGACTACATCTTTCTGATATGTATATATTCCCTTTATCTCAGACTCTTAAAGAAAACAACAATGTTAATTTGTTCATTGCTGCATAAGACTCACCCGCCACAAAACACTGAAGCTGTGTCCATCAGTCTTGTCTTGGGGCTTACAAGAGTCAGGACCAAAAGCACATTTATCCTCAAATTAACACATCACACATCTGAGCAGTTCAGCATCTTCATTCACGGCTCCAAGGCTCTCTCTCGGCAGCGTGGAAGAAGAGTGAACCAAAAGGCACAATTCCCACCCGTAGATGCCGATGACATTCTAGCCAGAAAAAGAGACTTCACATCGGTCAAGTGGCATGGCTTGATGGGTTGTGCCACCTCGGAATCAGTTCTGGAAAACAATACCCACATGCGGGTAGATGGGGTTAAGGCAAAGGCATAAAGGTTAGTGAAGAATATCACACAGCTCGTGTGATCAAGTTGTGAAGCTGATGTTTGGAGAAGTGAATGACATTCAGTGGCATTTACGCAATTCTCCATGATGAGAATGCTCTATACACGGTGTAAGTTCCTGGCTGTCCTAACGAAGTGCTGTGCTCCTTTATGTTGTTCAGCCACCATGGGGCCAGCATAGTGGTTCAGAGCATGGACACCGGTGGCGGATTGCTCGAGTTTGTATTCTATCGGCACCCCTGCTTACCCACGCTTTAGCCTTGGGCAAATGACTTCACTTGCCTGAGCCCCAGTGCCACCAGGGATAAATGGAGAGGATGATAAAAGTCATTCCTAAGGCTGCTATGAGGAAGAAGAAGTCAAACGAGTGCATGGCCCAGAGACCCATAGAAGTGTTTGCACTTAGCGTGCATACGTGTATGATCTTGCATATTTCAAGAAACCGATTTGGAAAGTGAGATACAAAAACAGTCCGAAAGAGTGAGGTATGTAGGTACAAAATGGCCTCTAGAAGTTCTTGACAAGGTTGTTCGGTTTTGATGGGTTTTTAACAGTTTCATAATACGTTTTTTTCCCTCCGTAGCCCCGAGAAACTAATAAAACACTTTGGAAAATTGCTTCCACGGAAACATTTTGGCGTACCTTTATGATTCAAAGATTAGAATACCAAAGGATGATTTTCCTCTGACTTGTATGTGTTTGTTGCTAGCCTCTAATTTAGGGGATGACTCAACCATGCAGTTGTAAATGTATCTTGTACTTTTCAAACGGCCAGGGCAGCAGGCGGTACATATCCAGGTAATTTCAGGGACTCAGCAGGTATTCGTGACCGATGTTGTTAGTACCGCAGCTAACATCCATTGAGCCCTGAGTGTGGGCCTAGCGCCCACCCTCAATGCTTTATGGTCATTGTGTCACTTCATCTTCACGACGACCTTCTGAGCAGGATCTATCATTATCTCCATTTTTAAAGAAGCAGCTAACACAGAGTTTAGTTAAATTGCCGAACACCGCACAGCTAGGACCATTGCTGTGGTCAGGAACAGAACGCAGGCAGGTTGAAAACAACAGACCAATAACACGCCTCGCCCTTTCACTTTGAGACATTAATTGTTAACATTTGCCACATTTGCCTTCTTTCTCTCTGTGCCTGTCCGTCTGCCTATCTCTCTCTGTCTCTACGAAGACCTGGCATCTCACCTCTAGATGCTTGGGCACTTATCTCCTAATAAGGGCACACCCCTACCAACAATGAAAACATGTATTATGACATCCAAGTGTGGTTTTAAAACACAGGAATGGAACCTAGTTTCTACCCACAACTTCAGATTATTTCTGGTAGCATTCTCCAGCTTTATCCTATAATGATTATACTTTGTGGACTCAGTTCCAAGCCTCAAATCCGCTAAATGTGAGTTACTAATGCGGAAAAGCAACAGACCTCCTTAATACATTTCCGCATTCATAAACTGCCACTACGCCAGTTCTCCAAGAATCTGCGTGTTAGTTCAGTCATGCCCCAGGGCCAAAGCCAAAGCGAGTGTGCAGACAGAAATACCTCTGGAGCATCTCAGGGGTTTACCCAACAGCATGTACTGTCAGTCATGTATCAAGCACTGAGGTAGGACCCAGTCTCTGCCCTCAAGTATACCTCAGAAGAGACAAGAAGAAATCATCCCAGCGTAGTGTGAAAACAGCTTTGATGGAGGTCAGAACCAGGACTAACCGTCTTGGGGGAGGCAGTGAGGAAGGGTCGCACCGGGCACTGAAGAGGGCCCAGCCTCCAAGAATTTGCTCTGTGAGAGAAGAACTAAGAAGAAGAAGGCAAGGCGGGTGAGTCCGTATCCTAGGAGCAATTGGAAGTAGGTGTCCTAGTGCCTAAGTGTACGTGCGACATGACATCTGCAGAGGACACCTTGGGGAACACCAAATACGACCCTCATTTGGTACGTGAAGACGTTGCGTAAAACACCACGGGGCTGTAAGTAGGGGATGGGATGATGTTTGCTGTGTAACAGGGTCTTGCCATACATCATGAGAAAACTGATTTTTAAGCAGGCAAAAACCAAGCCTCTTGTTCCCCACAAACTCCATCAGTTTGTCTCACATCCTTCCCAGGACACAAATTCTTCCTTGTGTGGGGCCATCGCTGTGTGTAGAAATAGAAAAGAGGACTTTTCCTGCGAGGAAGTCCACGTAAGTGACAAACAGGTTGCACATAGTAAGTTCCAAAGGAGGCATTTTATTGACGTTCCACGTTGGGAATAAATACAGTGAATTCAAGGGCACAGAGAAGGTCTCTGGAGGAGGAGACTCTTCCGAGGATGACAGAGCATGCCAGAGTTGACAACTGCCATCACGTTTCCTTTCTCTGGGGGGAGATGGGGATAGAGAGGGGAGCAAGGATATTGAAAATAAATTACAAACAAAGAAAATGATTATCAAGATTCTCTCATGGAAGTATGATATTAAAAAGTTTAAGTGGTTAGGCACGTGGAAAAACCTTTGAGTACTTATGAAGTAAGAATGAATGGCCGTGATTTAAAGAGAAAGAATGCGTCTCCCCCCATCCCAAGCTCTCTCCTTCCTGCTCCTTGTTTTCATCCATGTTTGCTTAGTAACATATTCCCCAAGTTTGGGGCTGGCAGCTGAGCCAGTGTGAGGTCCGGTGTTGAGACGCTGGTTCAGGACAGGAGGGGAGGGGACTCATGCTGGCTCTGGACCCACTTCTGCTTACGCTACAGAATGGCTCTGGGGGCAGATACTTCTAACCTGTTTTTTTCCCCACATCCTTATCTGAAAAAGTGAAGGTATTAATCACTGTCCGTAATAAAAATCTATTGGGAAGGCTGCTTAGCTTGTACATAAGATCCACAAGTGGTTTCAGTGAAATTTTCTGGTTTTAAAATTGGGAAAAGCAGAGTAATCCTCTAAGGTCCAGATTCTTTCTCATTTGTACATTCACAGTTAAAACGGCCACTCAATATGATGTTTCCATAGTGATCCTGTGAATTCCACACTGGCTGTCTTCTGAGACAGTGCAAAAGTATGTCAGGCTTAGTTTTATGTGTTAATATCATTACTGGCATATATCTTTAAAAACATTCATTTTCTGGATTTCAAAATACAGAAAGGTATGTTGTATTACAGCTGTTTCACAGAAGGAGCCCTTATTTGGCAAATAGCAGGTATTTGCCTTAAAGGATTCATAATTAGAACTATCAAGGGATGCTAGATTTTTGTGAAAATAGGTGAAAGAAAATATCATGACCTAGAGAGTTGATGATCATTTTTTCCCCAGCAATGACTTCTATAGGGAGTTTTTCTTAAATGTAAGAAAAAAGTTAATAATATGAAGAGTAATTTTACCATTCACCCGGAGGTCAGGATATGGATGACACTTACAGACCACGCATTTTACTTTTAGAAGATGCATTTGTGTGCTTTTGAAGACATGGACCCCCATCACTGACCATCTCAATCAATAGCAAGCCACACGGTCAACCCCTTTTTACTGAGGGAATTCACGTGAATTTGAGAGGAAACATAATATTCTTTGGCCCGTTTCCTGACAGCACAGAAGTTGCCTTCGCTTCTCATTTGCTGAGATGTAACACAGAATGATCATATGCTACAGAACACATACGATTAAAACAATTGCACACACGTAAAAAAAAACCACACAGTTTAGAAAACCATTCCTGTGAATATTTCTTTTTTCACAATATTAAAGGTCTGTATGAGGAATTACTGAGATGGTACACTTTTCTAGGAAATTTTAGACCATGTAGGAAATTCAGACACAGAGGACTGAACTAAAACTCAAGCAGTACTGCTTCAGGTACTCAATTGGTGACTGTTTCATGCCGGACGGGAAAAGGACGAGCTCTTGAACTGGTGGGAGTACATCATCATCTTTCCTCTAAATCATTCTTCATCCCCATTAACACTTACCCGCCCTGAGTCCTCTCTTCTCAGTCCTTGATCTCTGCTTTCAAAGATGACTAGCTAACCAACCCACTAAATAAGTCCAAGTTCCAGTGCCAATGAGAGGGGCTTCTCCCTCTCCAGATACCTCCTTTCCATTTCAAGAACAGCTTACCTGAAACCCTACCTGGCACCTTGCTTCTCCCGCCCAAAGGACATGGTTCGAATGGTAAGAAATGCAGACGGAGTGGAAGGAACGCGAGGCACTATGACAGATGTGGCATTTTTAGAGGGGAAGGTCTTTGAGGACCCGTGTTTTCAACCACCTTCATCTTCTGACCTTAGGTCAAAAAGGTAATCAAGAAATTGTCACTGTAAAGATTAACTACGACAGGTCCAAATTTTCTCGGGTCCTTGATCCTTACATACCTGCATTAATCTTCACTGCTTACTTTCATGACCTGAGCCAAAACAGCAATTTCAGAATATAGAGAATCAGCGTGAGTTCTGGTGGGAAAGCCAGACAATGCTCTCTTACGCAGCTGTATACTAGTCACTTCTAGTGATCGGATCCCAATATGGATCCACATTGAATGCCATCTTAATGATTATGTTTTTCCCTGGTGTATAAGAAAATGGGAAATACTTAACGTATCTAGATTTAATCATTTTAATTTTCGAACGCCTAATTACTTTTCACCCATTAAGATGGCTTTGGACTAGAATTTGCCCTTACTGCTACATCAATACAGGATCCTGCCTGCCTTTCAGTAGAAATTCGTGTATATTCACTTTTTGACAACAAATTAATAGTTTCCAAATATTTGCACATTTCAGGATGAATCAACTCATGATGGCTTAGTTATGAAATTCAACCACGTGACTCTTTTAAAAGAAAACTTTATGGCATGCAGTTCTTCTGGTATGCAAAAATTAAGTAGTTGGTACTGGGAATAAGAAAAATGGGGAAATGTAGAGATATATAAAATTATGGAAGGATATGTCATGATTCATTATGAGAAGAGATCCTTAGTGACAAACTTGGGATATATTCTGCTCTGAATACATAGCTGATAACGTCTTTCCTGGCAAATGAGTAAGGTAAGAATGAAAGGATCAGGGCGTGCCTGGCTGGCTCAGTTGATAGAGCATGCGACTCTTGATCTCAGAGTCGTGAGTTTGAGCCCCAACTTGGGTGCAGAGTTTACTTTAAAAAAAAAAAAAAAGTATATACTGAAATGACATGGCCCTCCTCCAGAAAAAAAAAAGAAAAAAAGTCATTCTCAGAAAAAGCATAAGTTAAGGAAAAATTTCCCAGAATGCACCCTTCAGAGACACCTCTGGTAATGCCTTACCAGAGAGGAAAACCAGGCCTGCCAGTATTATTATTATTTATCTAGTACATATCCAGGACTTCATCTTGGTAGATTTTTTATCCAAGGTGAGAAGGGATGGTTTTGACAATGACTGAGTAACAAATTCTCCAAAGTACTAGATTTAGCCTGGAACCTATATCATTATTCAAAAGATGTTCAGTGGTAAAGCTTATCTTGACAATGGATGTGGGCCTGAAAGTATTGTGGAGTGAGGGAGTTTGAGGTAGGTTTTCAGAATGACCCTAGTGAAGACTCTATTTTGAGTGAGCCGTATAAATTGCTCTTGTATCGCTATACATTGGAAATCATGCTTGTCGCATTCTTATCAAATGCTTAGCAGCTGGGGGCTGTCGATGGCTGGGTCTATCACTGTGTCTAATTCTTCTCCTGCCAGTGGGGTGACTATACTGGTGCCAGAAAGGGCCACTTCACTCCTCATTGCCTCATGACAGCATCTTCTGCCCAGTGTCTTGGCTATTAGACTAACCTTTGTTGTCTGTGGTCACTAGTTTCCACTCAGACACGGAGCAATTCTGGAAAACGGTGGAAGGCAAAAAACTTCAGTTGTTGGTTAATTTGGTTAAGAAGCCTGGTCAAAAACACTGGAAGTGAGCATCACTTCCACACTAATGGGCCATCTGGCCAATCGAACATCTAAAAGTCTACTGAATATACTTCTTAGGCCATTCTAAGATATTTTCTCCTTTATACTGGGGTTAATGTTTTTCACCTCTCCTTATGTTTTAAGTGAGATTTCAGACTGTGTAGTGTAGTTAGACAAACTGTGCCTGAGAAGTCTGTCTAGATACACAATAGCACAGTTTGTGTTTGAGCACTGAGAACAAAAGACCTATGTGACCCTTTTCACTTCGGCATACTTTTCAAGTTTGAACCAATTAAAAAAAAAAGATGTTAGAATGTTTACTATAGTGTAGCACATTGTGAACAACTGGTCACTTTTCTGAGCACTGTAGTCAAGCAATCTGTTAAAAAAAAAAAAAAGATGAAAGAGAAAAAAATCCAATTATTATACTACATGTATTTTAATACCTGTGATCAGATGTCACCTTTAAAGAATAGGAGAAAAATTTATGGGTAGAACAAGATGCAAACAATTTACCTTAAATTTGAATTAGACATAACTCTTTAAGAAAGGGTTGAATTATATTGGTTGGAGAGGAACCAACATTGGGATATTAACATGCATTGAGTATTTACTGTATCTAAGGCACTGTGGATAGGGGGAAAAGTTATTTTTATAATCTTTATTGACCGAAAATCTGTAAAAATGAATTAAAATCCTGAATTGGCATCATTGTTTAGGGCTCTTCATCCTTAAGTTAATTCATCTCAAAAAACAGCAAAGTTAAGAAAAAAAATTACTATCAGTAAGAATGATATATTTCCTTGGTTTGGAAATTTCCAAACCACGGTATTCTGCTCTGTCAAAATACATTCATTGGGGAATTTTTAACTTTTATACATTTCTTTTGAACTTAATCACAGTTTTACATCTAGCTGGTTTCATGATGAAATAAAGGAGAAGGTGATTCCCCTCTTGCACAGAAGAGACCACATGCTTGAATGGTACTCTAACTTCTAGGTTCTGCTATAGTAACACCGAAACCAGAAGCTTGTGGGAGAAATGTCACTTTATCTGAGAGAGTAAAATCAGACTCCAACAGGAAGTAGCAAATTCATCTTTGTCTTTTTTTAATCCACTCCTTGCTGAAGACAAGAAGTTTGAGAAACAGCACTTTTAAGTCATACTTCCTTTACGTAGATCAAAAACCAAAGCCACCGGGTAGCGCTTTGGCCACAGGAATCTCTAAATAGCAGATGGGGCCATTTTATGATGGATTCATTTATAGGAGAGATCCCCACTGCGTGCACCATATCTCTTGGAAAAAATAAAGGTAAAGCCTCAAGTGTTTACCACGAATACAATTCTAGCCTGAACTCAACCTTTACAAATTAGGCTAATTCGGTTTTAATTCTTACAAATCAGAAAGTACTATGTTGAATATTTTGGCCGTTTACTTAAATCATCTAGTTCCCAGGTAAAACATAAATCAAAAAAGATAGTACTATCAGAATTCAGAATCCCCTGTTTGCATTTTAGCATTTGGCAACTTTTGAAGAGTTGTTTTGTTTTGTTTCAAAAGAAGATGATACCTGTGCATAAACAATTCACAACTACAGAATAGAATTTAAAACATATTTTTTTAGACAGAGAGAGAGAGAGAGAAAGCAGGGGGCGGGCAAAGGGAGAGAGAGACACACACAGAGAGAGAGAGAATCCTAAGCAGGCTCCATACTCAGTGTGGAACCCACCGCCCTGGATTCATGACCTGAGCCAAAATCAAGAGTCAGATGCTCAACCAACTAGGCTACCCAGGCACCCCAAACCATAAATTTACAAATAGTCTTCCAGTAGACCTAAAGGTAAAAATGTCTTGTGATGGCCAATTTCTCTAGCCTTTCCAACAAATTACTTGCGAGGATTTCATGAGCTAACTCTCTCCCTTGAAAAGAAAATAAAGGCCATTTTTGCTCTCAGACTTATATTCCCTCACTCCAGCTTTAGAACTGCATGTGCACACACAACCATTTCTCTCTCTCTTGCAGGTGGCGCAGACCAGGAAGGGGAAATCTGTGGTTTAAATTCTTTATGCCTCATCCCCTGAATGCTCGAGGCTTGCTGTAGGCTGTATGCTGTTAATGCTAATCGTGATAGGGGTTTTTACCTCCGACTGACTCCTACATGTTAGCATTAACAGGGTATGATGCCTGTTACTAGCATTCGCATGGAACAAATTGCTGCCGTGGGAGGACGACAAAGAAGCATGAGTCACCCCGCTGGATAAACTTAAGACTTCAAGCTGTCTTATTTTCTGTTAATCATGATCTGGTTTGGGGCGCCTGGGTGGCGCAGTCGGTTCAGCATCCGACTTCAGCCAGGTCACGATCTCGCGGTCCGGGAGTTCGAGCCCCGCGTCAGGCTCTGGGCTGATGGCACGGAGCCTGGAGCCTGTTTCCGATTCTGTGTCTCCCTCTCTCTCTGCCCCTCCCCCGTTCATACTCTGTCTCTCTCTGTCCCAAAATAAATAAACGTTGAAAAAAAAAAATTAAAAAAAAAAAAAAAAATCATGATCTGGTCACCAGGACGTTCCTGCCACCTTAAATTAAGTTTTAAGAGAGTAACGTCATTTAAAAGATTGATCAGCAGCATTCTGAACGCAAGCATTTATACTTCAATCCTCAAGTCCCCATTTTTGTATCTTTCAGTGGAAAACGTATTCGTGTCATTTTTTAATTCAGAGTTATGGTTTATTCATCGTAACTGTCCATAAGTACTTTTCATAACTGCCCTGGAAGAAATATGGACTAAACCCATTCTGCAAGAAATTTCTAGAATATCTTTGTAGTTAAAACTTAGAAGGACTGCTCCTCTCCAGTTACCTCATGGATGGTCTGGCAACATTTTTAAACAGAAAAGTTGGTATTATTTTCCCCCTTGCTTAACAATTTTCTTTTTTTTTAATTTTTTTTCATATTTATTTGTGAGAGAGAGAGAGAGAGAGAGAGAGAGCAGGAGTTGGGGAGGAGCAGAGAGAGACAGAGACAGAATGTGAAGCAGTCTCTAGGCTCTGAGCTGTCAGCACAGAGCCCAACTCGGGGCTCGAACTCACGAACCGTGAGATCGTGACCTGAGCCGAAGTCAGACGCTTAACCTACTAAGCCACCTAGGTGCCCCGACAATTTTCTATTCACAACTTTAAAGTTAGCACGTTAAAAAAATTTTTTTAATAAAGGTAGGACTTTTGTTTGAAACTTAAGAGGGAATGGAAAGGCTGTGACCATGAATTTTTTTTTAATGAAATATTTTTAAAAAATGAAATATTTTCCCAATCTGCATGGTAAATGATGTCTGAGAGACAACCCCTGTCTTTTCCCTACAAGACACAAAGACTTAATTTTAAAAATTTCGTATTTGAAATTAAGTCCCAAATCTAGGTTCAAGCATAATAGTTTGGCCACATAATAATGTCGTGGGGTCAGAGAATCCACTTTTCCTCTCTAAGCCTGTTTTTTTACCCACAGAATGCAGCTGACACTTCACAAGGTTGGTGTGAGTCTTACACGGAATAGAGAACTATTTTGAAAAAGACGAAGCATTACATTAATGTTACAGTAAAATTAATCCAAGAACTAGTCCCCCACCTTCCCGACTTTGTTAGAGAAAAGCTAATGATTTAATTTACAGATTTTTTCAGGTTTGGATTTCCATGCAGTTTTTTTTCCCCATAATTGACTATATCATTTACAAATAAATAGTTAATTGTAATTGTGAGCCTATTGAATGTATACTGGTATTAGCGACTTCTCAACATTTTGTCAAACAGTTATGCACTGTAACCAAATAAATCTCTTTTAGCCCTTAGTTGATTTAAAATCATGTTTCATTTATGGCCTTTTTTCTTTTGCAAAGTACAAACTGTAACTTCAGAAGTCATTCACACCAAAAAAAAAAAAAAAAAAGACAATGGGAAAAAATTATGAGAATACCAAAGGAACAGCCATGACCCCTAGGACATGGTATTCTCCTCTGAGGGCATCCCCTCAGCCTAGCCCACATTTGTGGTCAAGCTCTTGTCCTGCCAAGATCAATTTCTCCTCTTAGCCCTTGGAACGAACCTCTGGTTCCATGGAGCTCCGAAGTAGGCACATCACATTCAAGGGTGTTTCTTCAGACTGTGCATTTTATCTACACTGCTGATCTCGTAAAAGGAGTCCTTGTTTTGAGTCCCAATTCTCCAAAACCCTGTTTGCTGCCTACAGCCAGAATGTTAGGCATGTTTTGGCCTGATCAGGTATCCTTTTCCTGCTGTTCTAATGAAAAGCTATGAACACCAAAAAGGCAGCTTGAGAAAAACTGTGCTGTGAAATGCTTTATTTGAAGAGCACTAGAGTACATGAAACTTGGGTGGGTTCCTTAATCTCTGTAGGCCTCAATTTTCTCACCAGTAAAATGACGACTGTTTCAGAAGGACGGTGGGCTTAAGTGAGATAGTGAGTGCACTTTTTGAGTGCACAAAGTGCACAATGTCTATTACGCAATACGTGTTAAATGAACACTAGCTTGGGGCGCCTGGGTGGCGCAGTCGGTTAAGCGTCCGACTTCAGCCAGGTCACGATCTCGCGGTCCGTGAGTTCGAGCCCCGCGTCGGGCTCTGGGCTGATGGCCCGGAGCCCGGAGCCTGCTTCCGATTCTGTGTCTCCCTCTCTCTCTGCCCCTCCCCCGTTCATGCTCTGTCTCTCTCTGTCTCAAAAATAAATAAAACGTTAAAAAAAAAGATTTTTAAAATGAACACTAGCTTTAAAAGTTCTAATTTTCAGTCATTAAATCAAATAAATGATCTACTGTAGCACACCTCCCTGGTGATGCATTAGCTCCAACCTAACCATAATCCCGTGGTGACAACCCAGAGAACCTAGATGAGCCAGGGTGGCTGGGTTTTCTCTGATGCCCGGCTCTCATCTCGTTAGGCTGCTGGTTCCTGTTCTCTTGGTCTTAGATGGAGTCCTCTTGACCGATATGTTCAGTCATGCCAAAAACTCTTGGAACATGCATGAGACTGGGTGTGTGTTTAGGTTGGAGGAAGGCGTAAGTAGCAAAAAAAGTGTGTGTGTGTGTGTGTGTGTGTGTGTGTGTTGAAGCAACAAACTAAGGATGCTTGAAGTAATAGTGTGTTCTGTGTTACATGGAGAAGGTAAAAGGAACCCAGAATAATGAATCGAAGGAAACACTACATTATGCAGGACATGGTTTCTTTAAAAAAAAAAAAAAAAAACAAAAAAACAAAAAAACTCGAAGAATGTCAAGAGGGTTGCCTAGGATCTGACCCACTTCCCCAGAAATTTGCTGAATTAGAGACCAGGCTTTTCCTATTCAGTGTCAGCAGTAAGACCCAGTAGCTAAAAAATAGAACAAGGACAGGGGAAGGGGAGGGATGAAGTCAGGAGATTGAAGAATATACAGAAAACATGGAGTATTAGAATTTTTCCAAAAATAAAAAGACGACCCCAGTACTTTGGTCAAAGAGGAAAAAGAGTTTGAAGAAAATAAGAAGTCTATAAATGGGAAGCACTCAAGAAAAGTTGACCCATTAGGTGGTTTTCTAGTAGGAAACAGTGAAACCAACAGATTAAACTTACACGTGAGAGTTCAGCTTTCCACTTTGGACTTCAAATTCTCCCAGAGCAATAAGGATAAGGAACTAACATACACATAAAGGGGTTGGGTTTTTTTCTGTTGCTATTATAACAGATCTAAGTCTTCCAGTATTCATCTCCAGCTGGTTAACACATATATTATATTCCTAACCACTCAGGTAATGGATTTTTTTTTTTAGATAGATTGCTCAAATATAACTCTTCCTGACTTCTTTGCAGAACTCAGGGATTTCCCAGGTCACTAGCACTGAACACAATGCATCATAACTGGTTGTGGTGTGTAAATGACCGCACTGTGAGAAGCGACAGTCTCCACCAACTTGCAGATTTATATCTTTGATTATTCCAAGTCCAATTGTAAAAACAAGTAGATTTAAATACCATGAACATTTTACTTTATACCCATAGGCTCAAGGAGGCGATTTTTGGGAAAAAGAAGCTCATCGCAGCAAACAAATGACTGAAAAATGCTACCTATAACTGAAGAGCTGGGGCAGTGATTCTCACTTTGAGAATCTGTCTCCAGGATCCCACCCCAGAGCTCCCAATCCTGCAGTGGAGCTGAGGAAACTGCCTTTTTACCAGGCTCACCAAGTGACCTAGAGGCAAGTGGTTCAATAACCAACTGAGAGACAGTGGCTTATACCCAGCACTACTGTCCATGTAACAGTTGGGAATGCTCAGCAGAAATCCTGCAATGTACAGATGCGCTTCTGTTTACTGTTTACACGGCATTTATTCTGTGCAATGAGAGGCTCTGTGACACGGGTGGCGTGGGGAGGTGCCCTGTCCTTGGTCTCTTTGCAGGATGAGGAGCAACTTCAGGTCCCGTTAGCCCTCCCCACCAAAAACGTCCTAACCATCTTCATAAAATCCACCTGACTTGAAAGTTGCCCACTGAAATCAGGTGCCCTGCATTCTGTCCCCAGCTGCAACTAATCAATGACCTTGAACTATCCATGCCCAAGCTATCGGCTGCTGCTTAGGGCAGCTGTTAGGGAAGGTCAGGGAGAAGGGACTGGGTGCCGGTTCCCGCCTCGGAAAGAGCGGGCTGACCTGATGGAACAATCAC
Source organism: Lynx canadensis (assembly GCF_007474595.2). Lineage (NCBI taxonomy): Eukaryota > Metazoa > Chordata > Mammalia > Carnivora > Felidae > Lynx > Lynx canadensis. Next base: position 140,126,246 of record NC_044311.2, read on the forward strand.
AAAACGTCACCGCCATCCTGACTCACCTCGTGCTGTCAAAGCTTCACCAATCGAGATATCCGGTCTCCCCTTAGGAAAATACAACCCTTTCCCAAATGCTGACATTCAACAATTTCTGATCCTTTAGCCCATGTCCGGCACATAGGAAAAGAACTCTGCAAAGGGTTCCATCCGGCATGATCTTTTTATTTTTCTTCTGTTCTTCCAAAGTACAGCTTGTAGCTCCCCTATAAACAAGTGCTTCTCACGGTGCCCCCACATTTGTTACTTGCTTACAGGCTGTCTTCTCTTCTAGATCATGAGCTCCTGTAGGAAGAAACACCGTTTTATACTTTTCTGTATCCCACTCAGCTCAGGACCTTGCTCACAGTTGCTTAAGTAGAATGGGAAACTGTATCCAAGTCTCCACCGACTTTGGAAAAATGCAGCTTGTTCCGATGTTGGAGACTATCTGTACCTGGCATATGTATATGTCCCGACTAGAAGAACTGTTTTTCAAGTTGACCTGTATGGACTTATCGCAGACAGCTCATGCATCAATTTGGCTTTTCCTGAATTCTGCACATAAAGGAGGCCGTCTCCAGATTCATTTTAAGAAATTCCATTATTGGGGCGCCTGGGTGGCGCAGTCGGTCAAGCGTCCGACTTCAGCCAGGTCACGATCTCGCGGTCCATGAGTTCGAGCCCCGCGTCGGGCTCTGGGCGGATGGCTCAGAGCCTGGAGCCTGCTTCCGATTCTGTGTCTCCCTCTCTCTCTGCCCCTCCCCCGTTCATGCTCTGTCTCTCTCTGTCCCAAAAATAAATAAAAAACGTTGAAAAAAAAAAAAAAAAGAAATTCCATTATTGAAAAAATATATATGAAAACTTGTCCTTTTAATCTCTACAGGCAGGCTTCACAATAACACCCAACTTCGAGATCCCTTGGAAATAAATTACTAGGGGTGGGTGGTTCAGTCGGTTTAGCATCCGACTCTTGCTCTCAGTTCAGGCCTTCATCTCAGGGTCGTGAGTTCAAGTCCTGCATTGGGCTCAATGTTGAGCATGGAACCTACTTAAAAGTAAATAAATTTTCCGGGCACCTGGGTGGCTCGGTTGGTTAAGCATCCAACTTCGGCTCAGGTTATGATCTCGCAGTTCATAAGATCCTGCGTCAGGATCTGTGCTGACAGCTCAGAGCCTGGAACCTGCTTCAGGTTCTGTGTCTCCCTCGCTCTCTGCCCCTCCCCCACTCATTCTCTTTCTCTCTCACTCAAAAATAAACATTAAAATTTGTTTTAATAAATGCAACAAAATAACATTGCAGTAGTAGCCTCTCCTAAAAACTTCCCCTAAATATTTCCCCTTTCTTTCAACATATTTAATCATGTAGGAAACCTAAAATCTACTCATTTGAATAAATTTATCTTTGTCTACATTATCGAAACTTAAAATACACATACTCTTTGATCCACAGGATCACCTATAAGAATTTATATTCTAGGGGCGCCTGGGTGGCGCAGTCGGTTAAGCGTCCGACTTCAGCCAGGTCACGATCTCACGGTCCGTGAGTTCGAGCCCCGCGTCGGGCTCTGGGCTGATGGCTCAGAGCCTGGAGCCTGTTTCCGATTCTGTGTCTCCCTCTCTCTCTGCCCCTCCCCCGTTCATGCTCTGTCTCTCTCTGTCCCAAAAATAAATAAAAAACGTTGAAAAAAAATAAAAAAAAAAAAGAATTTATATTCTAGACCTACAAGCACATGTGTAGAATCGTATGTACTGGGTTACTTGAAGCATTACTTGAATAGCAAAAATTAAAAATCAACCATCAACAGGGACTGATTAAATAATGGTACACCTATAAATGCAATACTATCTACTGAAAGAATAGGAACAAAATGTGTAAATTCTGAAATAGAAGAGAAAAAGGAAGAGAAAATAAGGAAAATCAGATCAATCTAATACTTGGCAAGAAACAAAAAAAAATGTAAGAAATAGATAATCACAGTAAAATGTACATGCACTAAAACTTACCTAGTAAAGGACAGTAATGCCAAGACTGGATTTTAAAAGAAAACAACAGTTTTATGCTGTTTGCAAAAGACTTGAAACTTCATGACCAAAAAAAAAGAAAAAAAGGTTGAGAAGTTAATAGTAAAGGGACAGAAAAAACATATACCAAGAAAATGTTAAAAACCCAAAGTAAGGGGAGCCTGGGTGGCTCAGTCATTGAGCATCCGACTCTTGATTTCAGCTCAGGTCATGATCCCAGGGTCGTGGGATCAAGCCCCTCGCCGGGCTCTGTGCTGAGTGTGGAGCCTGCTTAAGATTCTCCCTCTCTCTTTCCCTCTCTCTCTCCTCCTGCCTGTTTCCCCTGCTCATACTCTCTCTCTCTCTCTCTCAAAAAAAAAAAAAAAAAGAAAAAGAAAAAGAACAATAACAACAAAAAAACCAAGGTAATAATAGAACCAGATTAAACAAAAAAATAGATTAAAGAAACCAAATTAAAGGGGATAAAATCATTATAAGGGATACAGAAGACCCTTATTTAATGACAAAAAAGAAACAATTTGCCAGCAAGTTATAAAAACCGCAAACCAGAATACATGGTGCTAACAAAATAGTCTCAAAATATTGAGCAAATACTAATTTAATTATAGCAGAAACTGTCAGATCTACAATCTTTGCAGGAACGTGGATTTAGGGGGAAAACGATTCCTCTATGCTTTTTTAAAAATTATTTTTTAGGGGCGCCTGGGTGGCGCAGTCGGTTAAGCGTCCGACTTCAGCCAGGTCACGATCTCGCGGTCCGTGAGTTCGAGCCCCGCGTCAGGCTCCGGGCTGATGGCTCAGAGCCTGGAGCCTGTTTCCGATTCTGTGTCTCCCTCTCTCTCTGCCCCTCGCCCGTTCATGCTCTGTCTCTCTGTCCCAAAAATAAATAAACGTTGAAAAAAAAATTATTTTTTAACGTTTCTTTTTGAGAGAGAGAGAGAGAGAGCACACGAAGGGGAGGGGCAGAGAGAGAGGGAGACACAGGCTTTGTCAGCACAGAGCCTAACGCGGCCCTCGATCCCACGAACCGTGAGATCATGACCTGAGCCGGAGTCGGACACTCAGCCAACTGAGCCACCCAGGTGCCACCCCCCATGCTTTTTTTAAAGAGAAAACCTAACGCATTGCGACACGAAAGGCCAAAAGGAGTAAAGAATATTTGCCATCACCTAAAGAAATCTGGTGGAGAAATTTCAGAATCAGAAGAACAGATTTTAAGACAAGTCGCTCAGGAGCTGACAAGTTGGTCCTACAATAACCACAATTTTGAAAAAGGAGAATAAGCAAGAACTCGGAACATGCTAGACAGCTGTACTAATGAAAACTGCAAGGCAGCAGCACAGGGCAGACACATGGGCCGGTGAAAACCCCCGGGGACTGTGAAGGAATCGGACACAGGACAGCAAGGCAGGAGCACGGGGTGGAGAGAAAGAACATGGCAGAGAATAAGTGACTCTCCGCGTGGGGTAGGCAGGGATTCAAAATCAAATCAGTCCCTTCCCTCCCTCTATATGCAAAATTATACGTCAAGTACACAACTAAAAAATGTGAAAAACGAGACTTGAAAATATTACAAAGCACAGAACAATGCCTTTTATTTTTCTCCAAGTTTTTATTTAAATCCCAGTGGGTTAACACACAGTGTTAATATTAGTTTCGGGCGTACAATTTAGTGATTGGTCATTTCCACACAACACCCCGAGCTACTTCAAGTCAGAAAGGGCTTTCTTAAATTTCTTAAACACATATAAATCATAAAGGAAAAAATGGGTAATTTTGACCCCAGTAAAATTAAAGCCAGCACAACAAAGTTAAAAGGTAAGCCAGCCTAGAGAAACTATGTACAGTGGCAAAGGTTTAACTTTCTGAATATATAAAGAACTCCTGTCAAAAGGACAAAAGATCCAGTTGGGGAGGCAAAATGAGAGGCAAAGGCTATAAACTGGTAACACAGAGAGGAGGAAACCGTGCTGGATAAAAAACAAATGAAAAGATGCTCATGGTCTCTGTTCTGTTCGGTATTTTTTTTTTTAATTTTTTTTTTTTCAAAGTTTATTTATTTTTGGGATAGAGAGAGACAGAGCATGAACGGGGGAGGGGCAGAGAGAGGGAGACACAGAATCGGAAACAGGCTCCAGGCTCCGAGCCATCAGCCCAGAGCCTGACGCGGGGCTCGAACTCACGGACCGTGAGATCGTGACCTGGCTGAAGTCGGACGCTTAACCGACTGCGCCACCCAGGCGCCCCGAGTTCTGTTCGGTATTAAACAAACTAAATCAAAAGACAGGATCAGGCAGAGCCAATCAACCTGAATGTCTGACGATGGCAAGTGTGTGTGAGGGGGAGGGGAGACAGGACTCTCTCCGCTGATAGGGAGTAAGCCGGTACAACTATTGGCGTGACTAGTAACATCTCGTGGAGTTGAAGATGCATGTTCCCCTTCAAATGTGTACACGAAGAAACCTACACAAGGATGTTCTTTTTGTAACACTAAAAAGCCCACCCTCAATGGCCACCGATAGGAGAAATGAATTAATCATGGGATTAATCATACAACGAATACTACACGTATCGACCAGCTATGCACATATCAACATGTTAAACGTGAAAACATAATGCCGAGTAAGACGTTTCAAAGGGACATGTATCACGAAACCAACTGCGTGTAGTTTAAAACACGGAGGATACGACACACTGCAAATCATGAAGGGTCCAGCTCTGCACAAAAAGGAGAGCAGTTCTTGGAAGGAAATGAGAAGAGGAAGATTTTCAATGAAGAGGTAGCTTTTTATTTAAAAACACAAGGATCTGAAGTAACTAAGGGAAAAGGTTAACAATGGTTACACTTGGGTAGTGGCCACACGTCAACAAGCCCGGTTGCAAATGACAGGATCCGCTCTAGCTAGTTTACGCAGGAAACAAATGGCTCGCAGACAGGCCCAGGCTTGGAAATCGGGTTACACAGCTCGAAGAAATGCCCTTACACCAGAGTGGCTGCAGAGGGGGACCTGCTGGCACCCTTGGAGCACTGCTGCCTTGGAAGCCACAAGTCACTGCTCCCCTCGACAAAGTGCATCCCATGTGCCACTGTCTTCCTGGTGTCACTCCCAAATGTCACACAAGTGTGTCTGCTGGTGACTCTTGCTGAGCTAGGCTGGCTCAGTTGGTAAAGCATGTGACTCCTGATCTCAGAATCGTGAGTTCAAGTCCCATGTTGGGCGTGAAGCCTGGCTGAGCCCCAGCTGCCAGGCAATTTCGGAAAGTAAGTTCCACTCTTGCACTTGCTGAGATAAGATCCATAAAGGGGGGAAGTCACCAGAGTGGATGTTCACACAGTGCTAGGTCCCCAAAGAACATGACAGATGTCCACTCATATAAGGGTGAAGTTCTGCATGTCTCTGTATAAAAATACCCAACTATTTTGTTTAAAATAGCTCATAATTCAAAAAAAAAAAAAAATCAAAGTATAAATCCACAAAGGGGATGGGAGAGGAAAGCAGGAGCAGACAAGAAATTTCCAGCAATCTCCAAAAGATGTGACTAATACAACAGTAGAGGATGTCACCACCTAGACTGGATGTGGAGGGAGCCCATCAGAAGAGAGAGCAGATGGGCCTGGAGAAGCCCAGAGGTGGTAAAAGACAGAAGAAGAGCTAAAAGGGGGGACTAGAGGTCTATATACAAACCAGTTGACCTCAACCCCATATCCCCGATCTCCAAATACAGAAAGGCCTGAGTCCAGGTTATCTCCCCCCAGGCAAAATATTGGAGGGATCTCATAAGTGAAAGAACCGTCTGGGAGGAACAAGAGCAGTCAATATAGGCATCTGTCACCGAAACCGAAGACCCCATCATTTTAGCATTTCGAAAATCCCCATCGTGACAGCCAGCATCAGTACTCTTCCTCACAGAAGCTAAACCTTGCCTGGACCACAGAGCTGCCATCCAATCTCCCCATAACCACCTTTCCAACTAAAACTAATAACCAACAATCACTAGATTTTGGAGGCTGGGGGGAAAACCCTGAAACATGAAAAATTGAGATAAGCAAAAAAATCTATCACTTGAGGAAAGATAGAATTCAGGGACCAGGAAATAAATGAATATAATTCTGTTCTTTAGAGTCACAGAGAGGGCTGGCTCTCTGGTAGAGGACGCAACTCTTGATCTCAGGGTCATGAGTTCAAGTCCCACATTCGGCCTGGAGCCTACTTAAAAAAAAATAAAAGGTTCAGAAAGATACACTGTGTCTGTTATACATGAATTTCAATTAAAAAGATAAAGATATACATAGAAAGAAAGAAAGAAAGAAAGAGAAAGAATGAAAGAGAAAGAAAGAAAAAGAAAGAAAGAAAGAAAGAAAGAAAGAAAGAAAGAAAGAAAGAAAGAAAGAAAGAAAGAAAGAAAAAAGAGAGAGGGGAAAAATACAGATCTAAAACCTAACTAAATGGTATTAGAGAAACAGAAAAAGGAATATTTAAAAAGAAAAATTCCCTAGAGCTCAAGAGTTATCAAAATTGAAAGCACCAGGAGAATAATTAAAAACCTAGATAGATATGAAACATCTAAGTCATCTAGAACATCAAGGTCCTAAAAGTACCCCAAGTGTGTATGCATGTGGGGGTGTGGTAGGGCAGGTGATATGGAGGAAGGCAGGTTTAAGAGAACAGCTTATATAAAAAGGAACAAAATCAGACAGGGTATCAGACTTTTCATTAGCAACATCAGATGCCAGAAGTTAACCTGAGTTGCTTTCAAACTCTTGACAGAAAATTACCTTTCAGGGGCGCCAGGGTAGCCCAGTCGGTTAAGTGTCTGACTTCGGCTCAGGTCACAATCTTGCGGTCTGTGAGTTTGAGCCCATATTGGGCTCTGTGCTGACAGCTCAGAGCCTGGAGCCTACTTCAGATTCTGTCTCCCTCTCTCTCTTTGCCCCTCCTGCACTTATGCTCTGTCTCTCTCTCTCTCAATAATAAATAAGCGTAAAAAGAAAATTACATTTCAGTCTACAACTCTAGCCAGTTGACCACACGTAAGTTGCAAAACAAAGCTCCTTTAGACATGCAAGGGCTCACCTCTTAGACGCTTTTTCTTAAGATGGAACTCACTAGAGATTCCAACACAATGAGAAAGTTCCCAAAGGAACAGGAAGATATGGTCTCTAGGAAGTAGATCCCACCCAGGGAAGAAATCAAATCTTCAGAAGAAACCTGTGCACTAAGCCCAGAAAGCAAAGTGTTCAACCTGGAACAGAAAGAAATCTTTTGGCCAGTTTTAAAAGGGCTGATAATCAAGATTTGCCCCAGACACGGGAAGCAGGCACTCCCAGACTGTGGTTGGGACTGCCATTTGGCAAAACCTTGTGGAGGCTAAGCTCTGGTAGCATCTGTCAATAATTCTACTACCAGAGTCTATTCCTCTGACGTCACTTATATGTGAGGTGGTGTAGAGCACGCGGGTGAAGTTACATGGGTCCACATTCCAGCTTTGCTACTGGCCAGTTCTACGGTCTGTCGGTTTCCTCCCTTACAAAATGGAAACACCTTGTCAACACATTTTGAGGATTAAATAAGAGATTCCATGTGAAAGGCTTAGCACCATGGCCAGAACATAGGAAATACTGTTAACTTGGTCAACTAAGCTACTCAACTAAGCTTACTCAACTAAGCTAACCACAAAGCACTTAAACATTTTGTACAAAAATGTTTACCGTGCCATTGTTTAAAATAGCAAAAATGGGGGCGCCCAGGTAGCCCAGTCAGTTCAGTGTCTGACCACGGCTCAGGTTGTGATCTTGTGGTTCATGAGTTCGAGCCCCACATCGGGCTCACTGCAGTCAGAGTGACCCTCTATCCCCCTCTCTCTCTGCACCTCTCCCACTCACTCTCTCTCTCTCAAAAATAAAAAAATAAAATAAGATAGCAAAAACGGAAACTAGTATGATCCTTTGTTTTCAAAAGATTCCACTTGTATTTGTACATGTGCTTATACATGTAGAAAAAAGAACTGAATGGAGAAAACATGTCAAGGTGTTATATCTGGGGAGCTGGAGGGCGCAGGGTTGTTTCTGCGTAAAATTTTTATTGTGAACAGCATAAGCTGTCTTATCCTTTAAAGAAAGGAAAAAGTATAAATTAGTATAAATCTTAGGGAGAAAAGGACAGTTAATCTTTATAAGCCCACACAAACATTTTGTAGAAAACTTTTATTTTAATTTACTATATATATTTAATTTTTAGGAAATTACTGGGTCGATGCACTTTCCTCTGTAGGTTTAGTTTGATCTTCAGTTACCTGTAAAAACATGAATAGCTTTACTTTTCTAATAAAAACAACTTTTAGTTCCACCTTCCCCCCACCATTTTAGATCATTCCACAGTCCTTCTCCTATAATGACCCCTGGTCTTTCTCCTTCGTTAGTAATTATTAAAGAAAGGTAAGTAGAAAAAGAAGAAACCTTATAAGGCCAGGGTCACAACAGAAATTATCAAGTAAAGTACAACAATTCCATTCAAAATATAATGAGGCATCCATCTAGGCTTCCCAAGTTTGTCGTTTTATTTTTCAATTACAAAATGAAATCCTTAGTGTGAGAAAAAGCCCCGTAATGCTGTCACACAGTATTTTAAATCAACAGAGTTTCTTGAGAGACATAATTCTACTTTAAATATAGAATATTACAGGTTTAGTAGAAATAGGGACCTGTATGTCCCTATTTCTAGTCTGTGTCACTCAAACACATCCATCAAACAGCTAAACTATACTCATCACCCCAAAACCTGCCCCACATCGTGAATTACCTATCTCGCTGAGGGGCTCTGCCCAGCTACCCGAGCCTGCCGCTGCAGAATCCAGGTTTTCTTCTGTGCACATTTCAATCAACAAGAATTCAACGAACTCTACCCGGGGCTCTCACCGCAACACCTGAACTTGAGGCTCTCATCTCTTCCATCCCTCTAACAGACTGCGGGCTTATGTCACAGCTTTCTTCCGTGCTGCCCCAGAGTAAGCTCTGGAACAGGAATAGCTGACCAATAGGTCACTTCCTTTCTCAAATTCCCAGCTGCCTCCAATCACCTTCAGGAGGGGAATGCAAATTCCCTACCATGGAAGACAAGCCCCTCAGATGCTATTTCCAAGAAGCTCACTTTGTTGGACTCATCGCCCACCCTACATACGACTGTACACCCAGGTTTATGTTCTAGTCACCATGCTCTCCATTTCTCCGTGCTTTTAGGCAAGCAGTTTCCTCTGAGATAACTCCCAACCCAGCCCCCCAACCCAGCCCCAAGCAACCCCACATACCAAAGGGTGAGCTCAAAATCTGGCATGACACATACATAACAAGCACTGACTGGGTTCACAGACTGAATGTAAAAGTACTAGCAGAAACAATTAGAAAACTATACGAGCAGGCACATAAGCCAGCAGAAACTGCAGGAATAGGTATTTGTTCAGTGATTGCTCTGAGAAGGTTTCATGGAAACAGTAAGACTTAGACGAAGTACTGAAGAATAAGTCGGATGTTTCATTTATATACAGGAGGAGAAAGGGAAACAGAGTCCAGACAGAAAAACTGCCATGAATAAACAAACCAGAAAACAAGTCTGAGTTAAGAATACTAGTGTTGTATATTTGAAGGTTGCTGAAAGTATATTTTAAAAGTTCTCATCTCACACACACACACACACACACACACACACACAGAATATGTCACCCTGTGAGGTGATGGATATGCTAGCTAACCTTGTTGTGTAATCGGTCTGCAATCCATACACACATCAAATGATTGCAGGGTACGTCTTACACTTAAACAATGTTAGGTGTCACACATCTCAGTAAAGCTGGGAAGAAATAAAGTGATATAAGAATGTAAACTAAAAAAAAAAAAAAAAGTTTGAGTGTATTTGCAAGCTTGACTAGAGTGGAAAATTACAATAACCAGGATGAGTTCAAGGAGGCCAGACTACACAGAATAGCTCTCAGATAATGTAACTAAAGACTAAGTACTTAGTCTATGAAAGAGTAAACAGGGATAGAACTGGTCAAGAAACATAATCATTCCTACTCGTGAAATGTAAATACTAATGACACAGAATGAGCTACAAACCCAAGTACCCAGGAAATTTGCACATCTGTCAACCAACAGTCAAGGCAGCTTCAAAATACATGTGACAAATCTCACTCTTTAAACGTTCATTAAGCTTACAAAAAATACCATCTCTTGAAGACCCAATTAACACCACTGGACCCCCTTAAGAACTATCGCTATTATACAGCAGTCCCCTTATTCTTCTTCAGGTTCCACAACATCATTTCCACAATGTTCACAAATAAAAACAAGAGAATTGCCAAATTACAGCTCTTCTCTTGCCAAGATACTACTGGGGTCAACAGCTACAACACCGCTTTAGCTACAGAGACAACCAATTAACTTTTTTCTTCTCTGTTCTTTTATTTCTTTATTTACTGTTGTGTTGTTGCTTAATTTCAAAACAACTTTCTTCATGGAACAGTACTCATTAGCTGTCAAAAATACTTACCATTTTCCGAGATCTCTCCAATAGCTTATTCCATATAGTAAAATGTGCCTTGAAAAGAAAAGAGTCACGATGAATTAAATAAAGCAATGAAGTTAAAACAAAAGTAGCTGAGTCTTATATAGGTTTTAAGCAAGCAAACACATAAAAAGGAAGGCAGTACTAATGAGGTTAAGTGGTTACAGAAGTGGATTAGAGTAGGGGAAAAGGTATTTAATGGGACAGCCACTTTGTTTGGCATTTAAGCAAGAAAGACTAAGTCTTTTTTCAGACTTTTTAAAGAACATGCCATTCTTCCTCTTTTGTCCTTAATCATCACCATCATAGACAGTGTTTCTTCTAACAGGAAGCAAAACTGTGCCCCATCTTCCCACAGGTTGTAGTTCTTTCCTTAAATAGCCATTTACAACCAGCTAGAGGTTATTCTCCACACCATCAGCAGTCACAAGGAGAGGTTCATCAGGAACCGACTGATATCTTCACACTGAAATGGGAGCCCCAGAGGTTTTACCTAATCACCCTAAGAACAAGTAAAAACTAACGCAGACAATAAAAAAATTATAAAACCAATTTACTTAATCCTTAACAATTTTATATAGCAGGGGATCATCAGAATGCAGATGAAAACTGTGCCAAATGCGTAAGGACCACATCAATTTTACTAAGTCACATGAATGACCTGGCAGAATCCATGATAAAAGGTAAAATTACTATATGTACACATAAGCCCTTCTGGAGAAAAGAGCAGCATCGCATGTTTAAAGGGAAGACAGCCAAATGGACTGCTGGTGCAGACCCCAGAGTGTGTGGCTGGAAGACAGCAGATGACAGAGAAAGTGCTATGAGAGATCAGAGGGGCAGGAAGGGGCCAGGTAATGCAGGCCTTCGTGAGACAGGCTACAGGGTTGGGATCTGTTTACAAGAAGCCACTGGAGTGTTTGGGGCAAAGGGATTACATGATCTGAGTATGAAAAAGGCCATTCTGGCTACTAAGCAGGGAATGTGCTTTGGAGGGGGAGCATCCTCGGTGATGAGTAAGGGGCTTGGAAAGAGTGGTGAGCACAGATGAGACGCTACGTGATGGAAGGTATTCAGGGCATGTTTCAGAGTTGAGCTGAAAGGTCTTGCTGATGGATGGGACGGAGCATGGCTGGGAGGGAGACAGAAAAGCCAAGGATCACGTCACAGCTAAGCAGATGATGATGCCATTTACTGAAATGCAGAAAGCTAGGAAAGGAAGCAGGTATGTGGCGAAAAACAGAACATACGCTAAAAATTACAAAATGTTGATGAAAGAGATGAGGATTTAAACAAAAGATATACTGTGTTCATAGACTAGAAGACTCAATTTAGTAATGATGTCAATTCTCCCTAAATTATACGGGTTTAACTCAATTCCTATCAAAATCTCAGCAAGATTTGTCAAATCAGAAAGATTATCCTAAAATTAAATGAAAAGGCAAAGAACCGAAAACAGTTAAAACAATTTTTGTAAATAATAACAACATGGGATGAATTATTCCACCTGATTTGAAGAACTATTTACAGCTACAGTAATCAAGACTGTGATACTGGCAGGACAGAGACACACATCAATGGAACAGAACAGGGAACCCAGAAATAGACCCATTAAATATGCCCAACTGATTTTTAATAAGGGTGAAAGCAATTTACTGGAGGAAGGACAGCCTTGCCAACAAATGGTGCTGGAGAACCTTGACATGTACAGGCAGGAAAAGTGCACCTCCACCTCCTTCTCACGCCGCGTACAAAACTTAACACAAAGTGGACCACAAACCTATATAAAACTATAAAACTTTTAGGGAGAAAAAGAGGAAGACAAATCTTTGGGATCCAGATCCAGGCCAAGAATTCTTGGAATTAACACCAAAAGCATGATCCATAAACAAAAACTAATAAACTGGACTTCATCAAGATTAAAAACTTCTGGGGAGCCTGGGGGGCTCAGTCGGTTAAGCATCCAACTTCACCTCAGGTCATGATCTCACAGTTCATGGGCTCAAGCCCCACACTGGGCTCTGTGTTAACAGCTCAGAGCCTGCTTTGGATTCTGTGTCTCCTTCTCTCTCTTCCACTCTCCTGCTCATGCTCTCTCTCTCAAAAATAAACATTAAAAAAATTTTTTTTAATTTAAAACTTATGATCTGCAAAACTTCTGATCTTTTGTTAAGAAGATAAAAAGACAAACCACAGAGAGAAAGTATTTGCGAACTATGTATCTAACAAAGGACTGATATCTAGAATATACTAGGAAAAAAACTCTCAAAATTCAACAGTAAAAAGCAAACAATCCAGTTAGAACATAAGCAAAAAACATAAATTTCCCACCAAAAAAGATATACAGATGGCATATAAATACATGAAAAGATGTCAACACAATTAGCCAATAGGAAAACACAAATTAAAACCACAATGAGAAATCATACAAACTTATCATAATGGCTCAGATAAAAAATAGTGACAATGTCAAATACCGGGAATGGCAAAATGGCAGTCACTGTGGAACTCAGTGTGATAGTTTCCTAAAAACTAAATATGTGCCTTCTAACCGAGCAACTTTACTCCTGGGCATTTATCCCAGAAAGATGAAAACATATATTCACAAAAACCGGTACACCAATGTTCATAGCAGCCTTATTCGTAATAGCCAAAGAACTAGAAACAACCCAAATGTCCTTTAATGGGTGAATGGTTCAACCAACCACAGTAGATCCACACCACAGAATACTACTCGGCAATTTAAAAAAAAGAAAGAAAGAAAGAAAGAAAGAAAGAAAGAAAGAAAGAAAGCAAGCAAGCTACCAATACATACAACTTGGATGAATACTCAAGAGAATTATTACTGAGTGAAAAAAACCCAACCCCAAAAGATTGCACAATGCATGATCCTATTCATATGATAGTCTTGAAATGAAAATGCATAGGAACAGAGAACAGATGAGTATTTGCCAGGGGCAAGGAGGTGGGGGTGGGGCAGAGGAGAGTGGGCGTGGCTATCGATGGCCAATAGGAGAGAGCCGTGTGAAGACACTGTACTACATCTTCACTGTGTCACAGTCCATACATCGGTTGCGAAAGTTTGCAAGGTGTCAGCATTGGGGAAACTAGGTAAAGGGATCAAGGATCTCTATATTACTTCTTGTAACTGCATGTGAACCTACAAAGATTTTGAACTATCTCAGAATCCAAAGTTGATTAATAGAACTACCCTACAAGCCAGCAATTGCACTACCAGGTATTTATCCAAAAGATTAAAAAATGCTGATTCGAAGGGGCACATGCACCCCAATGTTTAAAGCAGCACTATCGACAATAGCCGAAGTATGGAAAGAGCTCAAATGTCCATCCACTGATGAATGGATAAAGATGTGGTGTGAATATATATGTGTGTACACACACACACACACACACACACATACACACACCATGGAATACTACTCGGCGAAGAAAAAGAATGAAATCTTGTCATTTGCAACAACGTGGATGGAACTAGAGTGTATTATGCTAAGTGAAGTAAGTCAGAGAAAGACAAATATCATATCATTTCACTCATATGTGGAATTTTAAGAAACAAAACAGATTAACATAGGGAAAGGGAAGCAAAAATAAGATACAAACAGAGAGGGAGACAAACCCTAAGAGGCTCTTAAATACAGAGAACAGACTGAGGGGTGCTGGATGGGTGTTGGGTGGGGGGATGGGCTAAATAGGCAAGGGGCATTAAGGAGGATGGCCAGTGTCGATATGAGCACTGGGTGTTATATGTAAGTGAAGAATCACTAAATTCTACCCCTGAAAGCATTATTATACTATGTGTTAACTGACTTGGATTTAAAGTAAAAAAAAAAAAGAAAAAAAAAAAAATTAGTGACGGGTGGGAGCAATACGGAAAATAAAAGACTCTGAGTCATGAATAGATCATGCCAAACCTAAGACCAAAAGGCATTCTAGAGGGTCTTACCAACATGCACTCCAATAATCTCAATGCACCCTCCCCTATATTAATTTGAAAAATTAAAATAACTATCTCAGTTTGATTCAACTTTTTCAACTAATATCTCTTTCGTGAATTATCCGTTTACATTCTGAGCAATATTGTTCTCAGCATAAACGTGAATTTACAAAATATTAGTGTCACAAAATTTAATGAAAATTAAAACGTACATCCTTCAAATTAGTATAAAATCAAGAACCAGAATGACATCCGCTCCCAAATTGGACGACCTGAAACTTTCAGCTTTACTTACTCTTAAGTGTACCGGTAAAGACAGACCCTGGAATCTTCGTACAAGACTCAACTGCGTGGCTTGAAGATTGTGAACTGCTGATACTTCATACTGGAAACAAATACTTGTTCTTGGAATAAGAGGACCCTCACTCACATCGATGAAGTCACCAAATCTGGTTGATTTTAAAAATAAGTAAAACCTCAAAATCAAATCATTTAGAGTAGTTTGGGGGGAAAAAAGAATCTATTCATTCTGTTTGAGGCAATGTCCACAATCAAGAACATTCTATATGGCTCAATTCAATCTCTAATTGCCCCTGACGTAATAATCTCAAGTGAAGTGGCTAAAACTATGAAAATTAAAGTCAAGTGAACCTTGTTCCTTACTAGCATTGATATAACTTTAGAGATTTTTACGATCATTGAACACATCATGCTCTCAAGTGAATCCAATGTCTAAAACTGATCATCTACGACCTCATAACAACTCACTGTAATAGAGTTTAGAACTCACTATACAGGACAGATTGTCCAAAGAGCAGCTTTCTAAAAGAAAAAAATTAACTGAGTCATGAAAAAATGAAGCTGAGAACACAGATACAGGCCATGAAGTCATTTCTGCAAATCCATTATGCACGGTCTTACCCTCCTCATCCCAGTATCAGCACATTCCTATTTCACTTACACGTAACATAAGTAGTTACCAGTCAGTATCCATATTTGCACATACACGTGAATTATGCTCAATTCACAACAATGAATATTTTGCCCAATTTCAAAGTTAAGTTTTAAAAATCACATTTTTAAACAATGGTTTTCAACTCTTGAAATGCGGAAATAGAAATAAGAAACAATAAAACGAGGAACAGAAACCACAATGGCTCCTGAAGAGAATTTAAACCTTCCAATTACCACCATACCAAAACAATGCACAAAGCAACAGAAAATAAGGTGACAAGAATAACAAATTATGGCACAGATTCATCTTTTTCAGTCATAACTGTACGTTGAGTCACATCAATTCCACTGCCTAAGTCTTTCTATAAATTAGCAGGACAGCAACTTTATTTTTACTTACCTGTGCAGCTTGACTATCCTCTCAGGGTTCTGAGATGCCTTCTCTTCTATGAAATCCGTTTTGTACCTGAAGAGGAACAAAGAAAAAGCGACTTACTCCTAAATGCACAAAAAGGGATTTAAGGACATCTCCCCTCTCTTCCTCGTTGGCCAGAGTTTTTCAGACGGGTTTACACTTGGAGTCTCCTCTTCACACCTCACCTCCTTCAGTCTGGCCACAAGCTCACGGCTCCGCCAAAACCATAGGTACCTCCCTGGCCTCACCCTAACGGACACCTTTCTGTCCTTATTTCCACTGTTCACCTCCATCTGTCAAAGTGCTCATTTCCACTGGTTTCTGTGGCACTCTCTACTGCTTGTTATTTCAACTCTCTGGCCACTCTTCCTCCCCTGTCCCCTTCAGGGGACCTGTCCTGAAGCCTCCTTTCAAGCAAGCATCCTCCCTGGGCTGGCTCCTTGATGCGCAAAGCTCTAATTACCACTTCTGTGTCCTTATCTTCCGTATCTCAGCGTCTAATCCACATCCTTCTTCTGAGCCCCAAACTATGTATCTAAGACCCTTCCGGACACGCACCAGGCTGTTCCACAAGCATCTTACACTCCTGAATTCTCAAACAGAGTGAAAACTTACTCCTTCTTTTCCCACCACACTTACCCTCATTGCTGAATTTCCTCGCTTAGCAAATGGCACCACCAACCACCCACGTGTCTGAGAGAAAAACTGCAGGGATCTCCTCGATTCCTGCTTCACCTACCACACCCCCTCCATCCAACGCATTGCCAAATCACATCAATGCTACTGCCTAAATGTCTCTCAAACCTACCCAGTTCTGTCACCACAGCTAATAGCACAGACGGAACTGCACAGCCCAGGTACAAACCATAACTTGACCACTCACTACTAAGAGCCTTCTCTCTTCATGCCAGAGTGCTAAAAAGTATTACGTTTGTATATGGCAAACTCGGGAAGCATTAGTTCACATGCAAACATCTACCTACTGCCCACACCCCTTCTGCCAAAGCCCCCATGCATTACTAAGGATGCCAGCTACCTTGACTACCTGTCTCTCTTGACCCAACTCGAAGACATGCACCTGTCCCCGGGGAGCCGAAGCCACTTAAAACTCCCCCTGCAGCAGAAAAGCCCAATCACAGATCTACCTTCAACCATCCAAAACTCTGTCCCTTCAAACTTGCCCCAAGCCATCCCTACGTCCTTCCACACATTCAACTAACTTACCAAAGTCCTATAAGCCTCTCCTGGACTTTGAAAGTCCAGTGGAGGGGATGGGAAATCACATGGAATGAACAGCTAGAGTAAATAAACTATGGAAGCTATGGAGCACTTAAATGTAATTAGTCCTAACTGAAATGTGCCTCAAGAGTAAAACACACCAGATTCTGAGGACTTAGTATGAAAAAGAGAATACAAAATATCATTAATTTCTAAATACTGATCACATGTTGAAATAACATTTACATACACTTTAAATAAAATGTATTATTAAAATTTACTTCACCTTTTCTTTTGACTGTTTTACTGTAGCTACCAGAAAATTTACTTCTCTAGATGTCTCACATTATATCTCTATTGGACAGCATGACCCTAGAATTGGGGCACTGGAAGTGTCTTGATATGTTCCAACAATCCAAGGAATTTTCTCATAGAATCAACGGTGGTTTGGTTCTACAGAACTACCTGCACTCTAGGTCAGTTAAAATAGTACATTCCTATTGCTTTCTAATTCACTGGTTCCAGGCTACGCAAAATATTATAAACTACCATTACGAGAACGTATGTCTCAATTCACAAATACCTAAAGATTTTCCAATCCAGAACCTTGAACAATTTGCAAGAGCATATTCTGTCTTCAGAATCTAGCATCTATGTTATTTTCTTTGCAATGTAGATTTCCCTAACTAGTTCTGGCTTCAATTAGATTAATACTAAAACATAGTTTATGTTGTTACAATTTAGTAAAAGGTAAACTGGAAGTTTTCCGAGTGAGAAAGGGAATTAAGAACGCAGGGAGGATTTAAAATGCTGGCAAAGAAAATCCCCCTAATGGATAATTTGGTGCAGAAGACGAAGACCCACCCGGCTGTGTAAACGTTTCACTTCTCCCCTTAGCTCCCTCCAGACCACGGGCATTCTCTATCTCACCCTTCGCATTTAAAGAGTAGAGGATGAGAAGGAAAGGCTGCCGAACGTGCAAAATGATACAGCTTCATGTATGCTATCACCTCATGATGGAAGGAAAAGAGGGAAACACACCGCCAAGCTGATATGAGGACGGACCAGACAGAGAAACAGAGAAGTGAGACCAAGTGAGAAAATTACCAAAGGTGAATGAAGTTTTTTTCTCAGGGAAATAAATAATGGGATGAGTAAGTAAATAAGTAAAGAGGCTGGGAAGTGGGATGAATGAAAGTAAATAGATTGGTACAGAAAAAGAGATCTTAGAGCTAAAAATAGAACAGTGTCCTACCCACATCAGATATAAAGATTCTTAAGAGCTGAATTTCCTTCATTACATGTAACTTTGGGGGGGTTAGCCTTGCTTTCAAGGAAGCCAACACTTACTTGTTGTGCTGAAATATTTCCAATGCCACTTTTGCTTCCACTTCCAGAGTTTCAAATGGAAGATCTTTATAAATTAAAGCACGGGCATCTTTTGTGAAGGAACGCAGGTTCTCCTTCGAAAGGAAAGTATTAACCTTTTGTAACAATTTACTTAAAAGCATTTCTCCATAAGGAAGGTAAGATAAAATCGTATGCTAAATATTATAAATCCAACTAAAAGAAAAAGCAAAAGCAAACTTATTCGGAAAGAAAGTTATTAATTTGCAACAATTATTTAGACCATTTTTAGACCGTAAAATGTAAGGTCAACAATTTATCTCAACTCTATGAACTATAAACTTGTAATTTACTTGTAATTAAGATATCAGTCTATATTAATAATTATTAAAGATAATCCTACAAAGAAATTTTAAGTTTTTATTCGAATTACATAATCAAACAAATGTTTATTAAAACAACGATGCAGTTAGAAACGCTAAGAAATAAAAGATATAAAAATCTGTTTACATTGTAAGCAAAACTAAGCTTTTATAAATGCACAGGGAAAACACTGTTTATGTGATTCAGAAAGTTTCACCAGGAAACGTAATGTCATCATTGGCCCTGCCCCAAATATGGCATATATCTAATATTAAAAACCTGTTTAATGAAGAGGTTTTATGCAATTAAAATCATTAATACACATTAACAATATCTGAGATTTTTATTAAAACCATAATTGAGTTTTCATACTATAGATCCTTCATTACTGATACAGAAAAACCAGGCACTGTTACACAACTTTTGTAATAAAATTATTTCCATAAACTATGAGACTTTTTTTGCACGAATGACTCTTCTCCATTCTTTTTTTTTAATTTTTTTTTTCAACATTTATTTATTTTTGGGACAGAGAGAGACAGAGCATGAACGGGGGAGGGGCAGAGAGAGAGGGAGACACAGAATCGGAAACAGGCTCCAGGCTCCGAGCCATCAGCCCAGAGCCTGACGTGGGGCTCGAACTCACGGACTGCGAGATCGTGACCTGGCTGAAGTCGGACGCTTAACCGACTGCGCCACCCAGGCGCCCCTCTTCTCCATTCTTAAAGGGATAACTGACTGTATAACAAATCCACATTCACAGTTTATACAGCTGTTCCTTGCGTAACTCTCTACCACTTCTTCTAAGCAGTCCACCCAATACCATGATGCCTGCAATTAGCCAGTGCCTTTTAAGTTTTATATTTACAACTTGTTTTTGTAAGTTTATTTACCTATCTTGAAAGACACAGTGGCGGAAGGGCAAAGAGGTAGGGAGAGAGAATCCCAAGCAGGCTCTGCACTGTCAGCACAGAGCCCTATGTGGGTCTCGAACTTAAAGAACCGTGAGATAATGACCTGAGCTGAAATCAAGAGTCAGAGGCTCAACCAAAGGAGCCACCCAGGTGCCCTTTTAAGTTTTATATTTAAAACAGGAAAAAGAAGCAGCAAGTTTTACAGCTCAGAAGTGAATCTTGATTGCGTTCATTTTTATGACATAAATAATGCAAATATATAAAGTAAGAATCCCTTCTTCAACTTGAGGGCATATCTGAAAAATAAATTATATTGACACAGTTCAGAGATCACGAAGAAAAAGTTTCAATCCCTTCCCTGCCCCCTTCCCCATCTCTCTTTCTACCTCTCTTCCCTCCCTTTCTTTGTTGTTTCCTGTTTCCCTCCTCTGTCCCTCTTGACACTAAGCAACATGAGCAGGATTATATAAGAAATAACTTCCAAAGTCAGAATTTAAACCTGAATCTGCTTTGACTCCAAAATTTTGCTTTTAGGAACTATAATATTTCACTAAAATGTACCACTAAGGAAAAAAACACTAGCAATTATAATCATAAGATGCCATCTATCATAAGACACATTTTGAGGGCGCCTGGGAGGCTCAGTCAGTTAAGCATCCAACTTCAGCTCAGGTCATGATCTCGTGGTTCATGAGTTCAAGCCCTGCGTCAGGCTCTGTGCTGAGAGCTCAGAGCCTGGAGCCTGCTTCAGATTCTGTAACTCCGTCTCTCTGTCCCTCCCCTGCTCGCTCTCTGCTCTCTCTCTGTCTCTCTCACAAATAAACATTAAAAAAAATTTTTTTAAAGACATTTCCAGAGATACTAAAATGTGAAAAAAACGTACACTGTGGAATTGATAAAATGCTATGCTACACTGCCTTTCCTTTTCTGACCTCCAGACTTTCAATCTGTAGAACATACGGTTTTGCTTAATTAAGAATCAGGCATCTGCCTTGTCTCCCCAATCATAACTAAAATCTCTGGGCTGGACATCTGAAAGCCACCGGCACATCCTACCCACAGAGAATCTGATCCAGATCGTCTTTGTCAGCCAGGTCCCTGATGCTACCCAACTCCCAGATCAAACAGGAGAACGCTCATCGTGCAATCAGACCATTCACCAAGAGTCTAGTCTGTTGCTATTTGAGTTAGCTTAGCTTTGTCAAAGTCTGATTCTTAATTCACTAACCGTCTACCCCCTCCACCCCTCCTCTCAACGTAACCCTGGTATACAGGGAGACCTCGCAGTATGCAACAGGTTAAAACGGTTAGGGCAATGAGTTTTACATTGTGCTCTGAGGACCCAGGAAGTTAGTAAGGCTCCAGGGCCCTCACCACCACATCAACCAAGACAATTAAACTTGTAAATTTGATAGCTTGGGCATCTTGAAAACCACTATCTTAAGAAAAGGAATGAACAGTACAAGGAAGAAGAAAGCACTTCCAGAAAAGGTCAAGCAGGACATAAAGCTGACCACATGAGGAAAACCCCCATTCCTATGCTCTGTCTTGAATACACTGAAAATGCAACACAGGTAGGCAGGTAAGGTCTTTCAAATATCCTCAACATGCAGTATCACTCAACAACACTGACACAAGAATCGTTCTAACCAAAGAAGGTACATACTCTAAAATTCATATTCTAAATACTATACTTACTTTTGTTGGCATCCACTCATCAAGTCTCTTATCCAGAACTACATCATAGCAGAAGGCTCCAGAGATTACTGTAAATCCAACCAAAATGAGAGGCAAAGTCAAATCTACTAGAGTTACTAATTTGCAACAACTGAATATTTAGACCATAAAAGGGAAGGCCAGCAATCTCTGCCAACTCGACAAATTATAAAAGTTACCATTATCCCAGCTCTTGCCAGAGCTCTACCAGCTTTCCCTCACTCACTCTCTTTTTGTTGAACCCAAATCCCTAGTACTTTTTAAACATTCACATTTTCGTCCAGAATATTATCACTATAGAGACTTCACAGTTACTAGACATAAAACTTCAAAAGAATCAGATATTTAATATGTAGACAAATGACTACGTGGGCGTGAAATGTTGAATTTTTTAATGTCTTCTAAGCTTTGTTTTTGTTGTTTTGTTCTTAGAATCACTTATTGAGCTTTTTTAAGTTTTTTGGCGTATATACTCCTATCTTTTTTTGAAAATTTACAAATGCGATCCTATTGCACATACTGATGCGGAATCTTGGCAAAATTGCAAAGACTGTGAACTCTTCCATCTTCTCAAAAGTGTTCCCCCCCCCCCCGCCCCAGAGTCATGTCATTTCTGCTGAAACAGTACCTCCTAAACATAGCTTTTTCCAGAATTCTATTTATACTCCTATTTCCTCCTCCTCCACACATTCGATTTAGAAATAAGTGCCTAAAGTGGTAGGAAACAAACACTGAAACAGGGTAATTACACAGAATTCATATTCAAGAGAAACATTATCCTCAAATTGTATTATGTTAATTATTGACCTCCAGTAATTAAATAAGATGGATTTTGTTACCGGTTATAAATGGAATGTATGTACGACAGTAATTTCTATCACATAAAATTAGAAATGAGCTAAAAAAAAAAAAAAAAAAAAAGAAGCTCGGGGGGCCTGGGTGGCTCAGTCAGTTAAGTGTCCGACTTCGGCTCAGGACATGATCTCACAGTTCATGAGTTCGAGCCCCTCATCGGGCTCTGTGTTGACAGCTCAGAGCCTGGAGCCTGCTTTGGATTCTGTGTCTCCCTCTCTCTCTCTGCTCCTCCCCTGCCCATGTTCTGTCTCTCTCTCTCCTTCAATAATAAATAAAAACATTAAAAAAAAATTAAAAAAGAAAAAATAGAAGCTCTATAAAATATCAAAAATAGGTACCAAAATATTCAATGATTACAAAATCCGTGTGTGCACGCATATGTACATTACCAGGAACTTCTGGAGCTCTGACCAAACTGACCACATATTCATCTTTGAACGCCCTCTCTATCACACAGCCCATCATCATGGCACAGGAACGCCAATAAGCCTAGAAAAATAAAACATACACAAACATAATACACACTAAGATTCACTGTTTCTTCAATATTAAAATTTAGGTTAACTTTCAACTACATGGATGGAACTGAAGGGTATTACGCTAAGCAAAATTAACCAAAGAAAGACAAATATCATAGGACTTCACTCATATGAAGAATTTAAGATACAAAACAGATGTACATAAGGGAAGGGAAGCAAAAATAGTATTAAAACAAAGAGGGAGACAAAACATAAGAGACTCTTAGACACAGAGAACAAACTGAGGGTTGCTGGAGGGGCTGTGGGGGAAGGAGGAATGGGCTAAATGGGTAAGAGGCATTACGGAGGACACCTGTTGGGATGAGTACTGGGTGCTACACACTGGGAATGAATCACTGGAATCTACTCCTGAATCATTATAGTAGCACTATACGCTAACTAACTTGGATGTAAATTGAAAAATAAATAAGTAAATAAAAAAAAATTTTTGGTTAACTTTTGACTTAGAAACTATTTTTCTATCCATCCTTGGCACGTAGCAATAGTTAACATCAGGCCACGACATTACCTCTACCGAGCAAAAAGCACTGAAGAATGAAGTACCAACTTCTGTTGTTAGCAGTGTTTCTGTACAAGATATCACACACTATGATGTTTATCAAACACAAGATAGTTTTACTATCTGGTAGCAACTTTTCTCTTTAACCCAGGATAAAGAGAACTTGTTAACAAACCTGTACTAAAGTAAAAAAAATACACATATTAATATACACCTGTTTACGCCATATATAATAGAGAGGGAACACTGAACTCTTCTGAACTTGTGACTCCTCTCCTATGCCTAACACCACAGAGCACATCACCCAAGTTACTCATATTTACGGCAGAGCAAACTCACTATTAACTGGGCTTTCGTTTTACTCGCACGTTTTGACCCATGGACACGCCTAATGTGGGTATCCATGCAATGACCTTATCAGAGTGGTAAAGAGAAACACAAGTCCTATCATATCCGCCTATCTTGTGCCCCACACTGGCACTACTACAACTGGGCACTTGACTTTCACAAGCTCTTCACATCTGCGGACAAGAGTGGGCCCACTTCGCTGTGTGCAGCAGAGACCGCTCCAGAACGTATCCTACAGAACCACACAACATACGCTAAAAAGGAGTACAAACTCAGGTCTTGAAGGCAAGTAGCAAAACGCACTTCCTATCTATCCTACTTAAATGTGTTTAATGTCTGTTGAACTCCAGAATCAGAATGCCTGGACTAAAATCCAGGCTCTAGTATTTCCTAAACTGGTAACCTTGGTCAAGCTACCGAACCTCTCTTTGCCTCAGTTTATTTTTCTGGGAAATGGGAACGATAGCATCTATTTTTATGTGGTTTTTATGAAGATTAAATGAGTTAATACCTGTAAATCACCTAAGACAGTGCCTGATACATAATTAATACTTGATATAAGCTACTATTATCATATCTATCGTTTTCTTGCTTAAGTGTTTCATTTCAACATGTATTTATTAAATACCTATTGTATGTAAGTCAAGGACTGGGTCCAACAGAGGATGTGATCCCTGTCTTCAGAGAGCCGAGAATCCAATGCATTCAACAGTTCACATCACAAGGCATGATTAAAATACTATATCTGAAGAAGTTAGCCAAGTGTGAGGCCCTAAAGAACAGAGGGATTCATCCTGACAAGAAGAAACTGGGAAGATTCCACAGAGCAGACAGCATTTTAATAGAACTATAAACGATAAACAGGATTTTAACAGGGAGGAAAGAAAATACCCCGAGTTGAAGAAGGACACCCATAAAAGCCAGGAGGCTCACACAGCAAAAACCACTAGTGACCACGTCCTCAAATGTGGCCACAGCAGAGAGGAAGTGGAAAGACGCAGCGAAGGTGAAGCTTGAAAGCCACGCTGGGGTCAGATCCCACAGGGCCTGAAAAGTCATGAGGAAGAAATGACACAACACTCAGTCATGTCGCTTAATAAAAGTCTTACAGGCCTACTAAGGAAGACTTTAGTATTAAAGAGGGAGGTGGGGACAGAGAGTTAAAAAGCTACTGAAATAATCCAACGATGGTCAACGGCTGAATTCAAGCAGTAGAGAGAATGAAATATAGAGGAAAATCAACAAACGTCTGTGGAACAAAGTCATGAAAGTAAAATACAAGTCACACAGTTTTCTCAAACCAAAATACAAAGAAAGGATGCCACTGGTACTTTGGGAGCTTGTGAAAATGCAAAAAAATCAAAACGTTGATTATCACGGGCATTACTACATTTGACCTTGGCCACGTTTGTACATCTCATACTCCAAAGCAAAACAGATGTTAATAAAAAGAAGAAGAACACTAGGAGAAAAAAAAAAAAAAGAACACAGAAGTAGAAATACCTTATTCACTTCTCTAGGATCACGATCTTTGAAAGTAAGAAATTCAATTTCACAGGATTTGGTCAACGGTTTATACATGTCCCAAGGCTGTCCGTCCACAAGAGCCAGAATGGACTTCCCGCAGTGCCACTCACTTAAATCTAGGAATTTAAAATAGATTGAAGGTCTGAATCTAACAAAACTCAAATTGAAAAGTTACGTGTTTAAGTGCTACATTAAGAAATAAAACCAACAGAAAGGCGAGATTCTGCAAGCTGACTTCCTCTGGGAGAAAAAAAAGTATTACATAGTACCTCTGTACCAATAAAAAAATAATACCCAACACACCCAATGTGTTATTATTAACAAAACTGCCAAAACCATTTACGAAAACCATTGAGGCTAAGTCTAATTTGAAGTTAATCTATTATTAACTAATAAAACAATTTGCCAAGAGTTACACTTGTATATATAAATATACATCCGTAGTAAATCTGGTCAAAATGGGTTGGGTGTCTTGCTCCTACACCACCTCGTCCTTCCCTAACATGGACTGTCCAAGTCAAATACCTTAACGGTTTTTAATTATGGGTATGAATTCACATATAAGCCCATCAGCCCTGGTCTGTTCTTTGACCGGAATGCAACTCTAACTCTAAGCCTGATTAGATGTTCTTCAAGTACAGAGCTAGTCACAGAAGTGCTCAAACTACAGGGTTAGAGTCTAAATAAGCCCCACAGAGAGAGGATCATGTCTGTTTTTGTTCACTCATTAGTATATCCAGAACCTAGCCCCAGGCC
Source organism: Lynx canadensis (assembly GCF_007474595.2). Classification (NCBI taxonomy): domain Eukaryota; kingdom Metazoa; phylum Chordata; class Mammalia; order Carnivora; family Felidae; genus Lynx; species Lynx canadensis. The sequence goes on from NC_044311.2 coordinate 140,152,235, forward strand.
TGTAATACAGTAAATACTCAAAAGTGTACTGAACGATCGAAAGTATGAATGAGAAGCACTTGTCAGTGCAGGTGCCATGCTGTGGGGGGACACAAAGGCTTCATTTCCACCCCTGAAAACCCACAAAACCCCTTAAGGGCCTGTGCTTCGTCCTAACCCTCCTCTGTAATCCTAATGCCTATCACACAGCAAAGGTTCAAATAAATGTTCACAGAACAACCAAACAACGGTCATAAGGACTCATCCAAGTGCCAGAGTGAAAAAAAGACTGAGAATGTAGACTATCTTAAGCTTTTAACTAAAATTGTTAATTACTTGAATGGAATCACTACTCAGTTTTCCAGAAATTTAAACAATGTGGTTTAAATGAGCATCCTGGTGTATATACCTATTTGGAGAGCTTTCTAAATTTAAATATTACCAGTTCTATCAAAGCTGCTTTGAAAGCATTTTGATCAAAAATAATCCATACAGAGGCTCTGTTCCCTTCATTTACACACCAAATCACACACAGGGCACAGTCCTCTCCTTTAAGATATGAATCCCAACACACACTTTTACCCTAACCGCATTCACCCCATGCACACTTCCACTTACACATTCACTACATGTACACGGAAGTATAAAGAAACACACAACACACAATCAGACAAGCGGGAAGCACCTAAGGTTTAAGTTAGGCCATAAAGAGCTAGAAAGGAAAAGAAGGCCTATAAAGCTGGTCCTCGGAGGCCTGGGCGGTCCCTCTATCCCAAATTCCTTTAACGAGCCCCCCATGGGTGCTGTCTAAAAAAGGCAAGCACACTAATATAGTAACAAGGCTTTCACCTCCGTCTTCTTCTGCCAGAAACAATTACAGCACCCCAAACCTAGCCAGATTCAAGTGAGTGCCAGGAAACCTGTGCATCACAGTACCAACCTTTCAAGACCCACAGGACCCTCCAGAGCTAAAGTGACAGTGAACAGAGAGGAAGATGCTGGATAAAGAACTTCTATAAGGTCAGGGAGCAATTACCGAGTCTTGTCTCTTCTGAACCAGTCCTTCTGCACAGCTTATGGGAAAGTCAAAACTGTATCCTGATTCACTACTTACGCATAGCACAACTATAAGGAGTTGAAACGTTTTTATTCATCACGAAGATAGTGCCAGGGTCCGTTTTCCCAACGTGTTTAACTTCAATCTTCTCAGTTCGAGGAGTTAATGATAACTGCCTGTTTTTCTCTTTATTAAAGAGGTCATTCTGCATTTCTATCAGTTCTGTCGGTGACAGGTGCGAAGCTGGCGATGTTGCTATCAATCCTGTGTAGCAGTTACGATAAATATAAACAGTGAATGAGTAACACACCGATGATACCCCACCCCGCACCACCGTCCTACAAGAATGAATGCGGGGCAACACGATTTTAAAACGCCGTTCGCCAAAATGCGCTCAGAGATTAACTTAAACCACTTTCTAATATTAATAACTAAAATGCCAAGGGAAGAAACCCGCAGCTAGCCCAGATCCACACCTTTCCTTCAACTTGGCTCTCTCACCATCAGATCCCCATTGCCCATCAATTTCCTCTGTCGTATTCCAATCTGTGCTTTACAATAAGAGGCAAAAAGTAACCAGGAAGTAGTCAAAGTCACACTAGTCACTGGGAAGGTGAGCAAAGTTGTCGCCTTGAAACGTTTTGGGGACAAGAAAGCTCCAGGAGACTGGGGATCCCTCGCCAAAACTATCGATATCTGGAGCGAGAAATGCTGAGCTTATTTTCCAAACCCTCAATCAGAGGATTTGACAAAGCCCGTACGAGTATTCCAATGGGAAAATAAGGACACGTTTGCACCACGACGCGGGGTCCTTCTCAGAGGCGCCCCAAGCTCCTCCCACGGCCCCCTACCCAGCCGGCGCCCCGAGATCTGTGCCCCCGGGCCGGGAAGGGGTGGCCGCCACAGCCAGGACGTAAAGACCCTCCTGCGCCCGCAGCCCCGTGAGACCTCCCAGGACCCGCCTCAGGCCCAATCCGAGCCGACAATCCTTTAATCCTCTCTCTCCGTCCCCACGGCCGCTGAAACTCACTCCAGCCAGCCCCGCCAGCAGGGGCGGCCCGCCAGAGGCGCAGCCCCCGGACCCCCAAAGCCATTGCCTCCTCCGCGGCTGAAGGAACCGCCTCGCGCAAGTCCTCCTCTGCCCTCCTCCCCGGAAACTCTGAGCCCGCACCGCGTTCCGTAGAACACTTTTGTTCCGGTCCCGTCGGCCGCGCTGCACGCCTCCACCAGGGGGCGCGTTTGCGTCTCGCTGAGTATTAGTGGCGGCAGGTCAGGAGGTCTGGAGCTGGGGTACGTTCCAGGGGCGCAGAGGGTGACCGAGAGGTGCTGGACCGCAGGGCGACGGGTCCGCCACCCCCGGGGGCTGTGCAGGGAGACGGGCGTCCTCTTTGGGGTCGCAGAGTCCGACCCGCGCCATCACCCTCCTCCCTCCGCGAGTTCGAGCCCGAAAGGCTGGGAGAAACCCTTGCTCCCCGCAAAGAATATTTCTGGGGAGAAAAACTGGGCAAAGACAGCTTCTGTGGATTTGCTTTCGTGGTCTGCCCGGCCGGTCAAGCTAATGGCATCTTAACTCTCGGTTTTGTAAGGGTGATCTGCGCCAGGGTTCTCCATTTATTGAGCCATTGAAGGGAACTCTATAATTCGTATAGCTCTTTACAAGTTAGATTCGTTTGTGTAGTATACAGAGAATATAAAGAGCATGTAAAAAGGCATCCCGGTGATGCTGGCAGGCCGTTCTGCGGACCCAGAGTCTTAAGGGGGTACTTAAGAGGGTCCCTGGATGCGTGCAGGAGGCGAAAACAGAGTTTATTGAAGGTACAGAGAGAGTACGATCACAGACAGCGTCGAGGGGATTCAAAGGAAAAGAGAGAGCCTCGTCTTTGCTTGGGGTCTGGGGTTTTTCACTGAGGACAGTCGGTGGTCGGGTGTAGGTGTCCTCTTAGGCATCCAGGAACCAGTGAGAACAAAGATGAGGGTCCAGGTCTTACTCCTTCAAGCCAGGGTATCTTGGTGTCCAGATGTCTAGCGCAGGTGGTCTGGAATACTGTATGATAGCTTCCTCTGGTCATTCTCACCAGACTAGGATAGAATAGGATAAAAAAAAAAGTTATCTATTCTAAAGAAGTCCCTTACAAGGACGACATCCACTATTTGCATTATAAGGCATGTGTAAAATGGGGGTGCAGGTCCTAGCAAGAATAGCAGAGGGGGAAATAGAAGCAGGAAAAGGAAGAAAAAGAGTTCTATGGAGCCCTTCAGTTTCCCCATCTCACTGGGGTGGAATTTTTGTCTCATCCCAAGGGCCCGGAACGATGCATGGCACACAGTACGAGCTCAGTAGGTACGTGTTGAATGGGGGCAGTTCCAGAGCAGCGTCTAATACCGTTGTTATACCCCAGGATGTTATTGCCATTGAAGGAAGCATTCCGTAGATGGTAAGTATGATAATGCTTTTTATTCAAAGTTGTCGAATGCTGTGGCTTTACTTAAGGCTTGTTAAGTTCACAAATTCAACCCATGTCCTTTCCCCCCCCCGCCCCCCCCGCTCCCCCCCCCCGCCGCTGGGTTCTGACTTGCCATGGGAACATATCACCACCAGGGGGCGGTACTTGCTAAGGAACAAATACCAGGCTGGGCTCCGTGCCTTCCCTTGGGAAACTGGGTGAATGTGGTCACGAATCACAAACTCCCAGTTATAAGACAAATCAGCACTTGGGAGCTATGTACAGCATGACGACTATAATTAACAGTACTGTATGGTGTATTTGAAAGTTGCTTAAAAAAAGTAAATCTTGAAAGTTCTCATCACAAACACAGTGAAGCGACTCGTGTTAACTCATTGTGCTAATCCTCGTGCTGTATGAATGTATTTTAAGTCTTTGTGCTGTACGCCTTAAACTGAAAGTGTTGTATGTCACTTATAAAACTGGAAGACAACAGAGACTCCCTGCCTCCATAGATGTGTCTCCGTGGCCTGAATTTTATATTCCCAACGGCTCAGGGAGTGTAATTATCTTTGGTTTTAAAATAAGAAATGCAGGGGCACCTGGGTGGCTCAGTCGGTTGAGCATCCAACTTAAGCTCAAGTCATGATCTCAAGGTTTGTGGGTTCGAGCCCCCCACTGGGCTCTGTGCTGACAGCCCAGAGCCTGGAGCCTGCTTCCCATTCTGCGTGGCCCTCTCTTTGCCCCTCCCCTGCTCACTCTGTCTCTCTCTCTCTCTCTCAAAAATAAACATAAAAAAAATTAAAATAAGAAATGGGAGGGGTGGAGAGGGGAAGAAATGTAAGTAAGCAGTAGAGCTTTGATAATGCCAGTCAAATTTTACTAGGCCACTTCTCATTTAAGATACAATTTCAAACTATGAAATATAGATACACACGTATGTATGATGTGTGTGTCTTTTGCTTTCTCCTTAAGCTTGCATACAATTACTCTCTTGAAAGATCTTTGTTTTATCAGTCCCTTTGGACTTGAACCCCATCTAGTTGCCTTCAGAACATTTTAGAGCCATATTTGAACAAAACCTCAGAACATAAATTTAAGCAAGTTGAATCCTATATATGTCACATTGGGAGGATAATTGGAAGTCACAAGTATCACAGAAATTAACTTGGAAGGATGTTAGTAACGGTAATGTCCAACAGGTGTTGAACATATGCCAATCAATCAGGTTTATTAATTCTTGCAACCTACTCCTTCAATAGGCACATAATAATCTTTATTTTCCAGAAGAGGAAATGCAGGTTTGGAGAACCTGGGAGAGCTACCCACAGTAGATCAAGAACTCCCCCAAAATATTTCCTTACACTAAATCTCCTTTCTCACCTCCTTCTTTACCAACTTTCTCCCCAAGTCTTAGCCTCACTCTCTCGGTCTCTCTCCCAAACAAAAAGAGTCATCAGGTCTGTGGCAGTAACTATCAAAGGTCGGCCTAGATAGAACATCTTATTGTGTCAGAAAGCAAGAAAATACTCAAAGACAGGCAGAAACATGCTGAAAGGGTGCAGGATCCAGCCTGACAAGGGTTTTCGTTGTACAAATTTAGGACCGTTTAAAAGAATACTGATAAAGGAGTCTAACATTATTGTATATGTTAAAAATCCACTTCATAGCGATACGAAAAAATAAATGGGAGCAGAGAGGAAGTTTTCTTTACAAAATCCAGAGGGTAGAACAACAGAATGGGGAAAAATCACCACTCTGCATCTACCAGTGTAATAATTGTTTCAGAAATGAGTCACCTGTGGATGCTAACAGCATTGGGGAACATTTTTCCAAGATCAAGATATTCTCCTGGTGTCTATCACCCCAGAGGTTATCCCCCAAAGGGATAAAGGAAATTTCAGTGGAGAAATCTACCGCACACCACCTTACCAAAGTGGTCAAAATTATCATCACCCAAAATGGGACCATCTGACACTATTTGTGCCTCCTGGTTGTGATATAAACATCACCCATGTAGTATAAATGTCTAACCTGATTCTAAAGAACCGCGAGGAAAAGAAATCAGATATATCCAGAAAATGACACATTCTACAAAACAACTGGCCTAAGCTCTTCAAAAATATCGGTTCCACGACAGAGGAACCAAAAAAGTTCGGGAGCTGTTCTAAATTAAGGGAGCCTAAAGAGATAGGCAATGAATGGCCATGTATGATCCTTGCTCGGGTTTGGGATTTGAAAGAAAAAAATTCCGAGGACATTAGTATGACAAATTTGAATATGAACTGTATAGTAAATATTATTGTATCAATGTTGTATTTCTTGGATTTGATAACAGAATTATGGTCATGAAGGAGGAAATCCATGTTCGTAGGATGTGGGAATATTTAGGAGTGAGTATCCTCCTGCCTATAGCTAATTCTCTAATGGCTCAGTAAAAATGGAGGGCTTTATATCTGGAGAGGAAGCAAGAGAAATTCAGCAAATGTGGCAAAATGTCAACACCTGATGAGGCTAAGTGAGGTGCTGAGCATATTACTCTTTCGAGTGTATTCTGAAATTTTTCAAAATGAAAAGTTGGGGGAATAAACCACAGTTTTCAACCACAGAAGTTTGCTCACATTGCAATGCTACAGGCAAGCTGTGGTTCAGCAATTTCATTCCGGAATCCAGACGGCCCCCCGGCCACCCCTCACCAGCCTGGGACCAGCCTGGGACCAGCCTGGTTACCTGGCGGAGGGAAGGGAGAGTTTGGTCTGCTCAGTGCACTGGTTCTTGAAATCTTCTCAGGCTCACTAGCTCTCGGCCTCATGGTCCCCTAGCCCCAGCAATTTCAATGGCCAAGCCCAGTGGCAATCCGGTGGGCATTGTATGCCTTCTTGGGATCCGGCGAATGAGGTTATCGAATTCAAGGAGAAAAATAACTCACTGACATCTAGAATCCAATAGCTCGGTTACCCTCCCAAAACTGGTTATTTTCCCAAGATCACTAGCTGATAATGGACTCCAGCTCAGATCCATCTCCAAAAGTCATGCTTTGTTTTTCTCTCAAATTCATGTGTTTTTTTTAATGAAAATATTTGATTTTACGTTTTCAAATTGTTATACATTTATTTGCTTGAAAACTCGAGAAAATATATAAGGTATACCTTGAAAAGTTTCTCTCCCAGTTCTTATCCCCATTCATCCCCAAAACCTCACACAGGCTATCACTGTTACTAATTTTTTGTGTATCCTTGAGAGTTCTGGGTGCCTCTATCAGCTAACCCAAATGTATAAACTTATTTCCTCCCCCTTTACGACCTAAAATGTAACATACCAAACACATAGTTCTTTGCCTTGCAAAGCTGTGCTTTGAATCAACGTCAATCTGTTCGTACGGTTCTCTTGAGGATGGGCACCAAGACAGAGTTAAATATGCAAAGATTTCATTTGGGCTCCATACCAGTGAGAGAAGAGGGGAAGACTGGCTCCACGTGAAATCGAAGGGAAAGGAAGAGACATTGGAAGCATTCCTGACCCCCCCCCCCCCCCTCCAAGCAGGATAAGGAAGCCTGGTCAAGACCAAGAAAGGAAGGGGGACTTCTTAAGCCCAAGCCTACCACTAGAGGGCTCCCAGTCTCCCAGGGGCAGGCCGGCCACACTCAGCCTCCCGGCTGGGAGCAGCTGGTGGGAGGTGTGCCCTCGGAGCAAACGTGGTGGATTTCAGAGTTCAGTATCTGGGGCTCTCGGTCATGACACCCCCCTGTATTTAGACACCTATGAAGCACTCAAAACGAGCTGTATTTAAGAAATCAAATAATTAAAGAAGCACTTGCTATGCATTTTACACTTACTACAGAATAATCACACACAAACATTTCTGTCAATGATCTCATAGCAGGGCTCAACACCCTCCACATCCACGTGGCCTGAAAGGTACAGACAAACACACAACTCCTGAGATTATAAGAACACAGGAAAAATCAGGTGCAACTCAAGGCTTTTCTTTCTGTTAGTGTGATACCATGGGGCAAATTGGTACCTTTACTTTGAGGCAGCAGTGGAGGGAGAGAGAGAGAGAGAGAGAGAGAGAGTATCCATGGGCTTCTGGAGAAATGAAATGCAGTTGAATATAAAAATATACGTATCGCCCACTCCTTCTGCTAGCATTCCTCCTTTAAACCATTCCTTTCTTCCTCACACCACAAGAAAATCCGTTCTTTGTTACTAGTAAACAAGAGAGGACCAGAGATACAAATCACCAAAGTGAAAGGGTTTTTTTTAGGTAATATTTTCTATTTCATTTGACAAATGTGTGTGTGTGTGTGTGTGTGTGTGTGTGCGTGCATGTAAGAATTGTGTTAGGAAAGTACATTTTTTGCTTCTAACCTTCATTAATAAATACCAAGTAATGCTGATTTAAAATGTTAATGATTCAGTAAGTCTTGAAGATGAGACATTGAATCACAAGTTGAAGGGAGTGTATGGATCATTTATTCCACCCACCTCATTTACTAGATGGAGAAGATGATTCACAGAAAGATTGGTATTTGGCTCAAGGTCATACAGAATGCTAGGGTAGCATCTGGGAAAACTGGAAACACCAGGGCATGTGGAAAATGCCAGGACTTCTGAAATTGGCATGTGCTCCTTAAAATGCTCTGAATCATCCCACCCTGCAACAGTCACACCAAACCCTTCATTTCATAGTTCTGGGAACACTGCAAGAATTCTCTTCCCATTTGCTTAGGACTTCAAAGATGTACTAATCCCTCAAACACATGTTAATATGGATTTTCTTTGATGAAAAGGGACAGATATATTCTCCAGAATTAAGCTCCTCCTTCCTTCCTCCATCCGGTTTCAGAGTGAGTGCCTTCCAGTTCACTTAGCATCTTTCAGGATGGCTCCTGAGGGTGAAAATTAGCTAAAGTGATGCTCTTTGGTGAAGTGAAATACTTTCCTCCAGAATTCCTCTCCCTAATTATGCATAACTTCTTTTTTTCCCACTTTTTATTGATGTTTTAAACTTTTGACTTTCCCCTGTCTTATTCCTTATTCCTTGGCCATGACACTTGCCTGTCCCTCCTCCTCTCCCCACCATCCAATCTTGACCTGCCCTGGGAAGAACACACAAGCTGAGTCCTGAATGCCCCAAAACCACCCACACCCACTGACTAACTCATGAAATGTATTTACGTGAGGAAGTAAAAGCATGTATTAGATCCCAGATCTCTACTTCTTAGCCCTATGACCTTGGGACAGTTGGACCATAATTTACTTAAACATACTCTCTCTGAAGTACACTCAGGATATTTGAACTATTTTGCTGCAGTGAGCATCTGCTATCTAAAATCTGTGCACTGGTATATTTCTTCAGAAGAGGTTCCTAGCAGTGAAATTGTTTGATCCAGGGTATATGTGTTTGAAATTTTGATAGGTACTCTGCCAAAATGTCCATCAAAGCCATTAACGAACAAGACAAAGCAGAGATGTGTTTGTTCCAGATGACAGTTGCAGGTATTATCGTAGTGGTAAAAGGCTACACTTTCATGCATCTTTGAATTGGTGAATGGGGTCCAAAGTCACACCCTCTCATCTTCCTCCTTTCCCGCTTCGTATGCAAGAGCTTTTTAAATGTGGCCTGGCATTTACCTGTTTGAGTCTGGCACTTATCTGTTGGAGTACTCAGAGGAAATGCAAACTCAGAGCCAGTAATTTGTCAATCTCTGTTTCAAAGCGCTGGATTATATCTCTCAATCCTATTATAGATGCTTGTACTACCTAATTGCATATCTGCAATTAGAATGAGTTGTTCTATCCAGACTTTCCTTAGTGTTTTCCTCTAGATTCCCTCTCAAATGTTCTTAATGCTTTTATTGCTGTTTTACATTACACAAACAACATAACGTCTCTATAAAAATTCAAACCCATAGAGAGCAAAGCATGAGTTGTCCTTCCCAGTCTCGCTGCACCCTATATGTCAATATCTGTAGCTATATCTCAGCCATGCTTAGGTTTTCAGTCCGTGATTTGATACTCAACTGCTCCGCGTACTGACAGCATTCAGGTTGTTCAAATGAATCCCCAAGTAGAAGTGGCAAAGGCAGTGAAATACAGGGACAACTAGAGAAAGAAATAGAAACTCCCTGAACAGTTCTCTGTGACAACTGTGGGAGTATTTTGATAAGTGTTGGCAGCAGGACACTGCATGTGATGTGGGGAAGGAAACCTTGGCATTCGAACAAGCAAATGGTTTGGCGACAGTTTATTAAATTTCTGCAATGCTTGCAAATGCCAGTAACGCTTTCTCAGACCGCAGACTTACTACATGTGACAGGTTTGGGAACGTTTCACAATTGTCATCAAATAAATGGCCCTTCAAAATTAAAAAAAGTATACGAACTCTGAATAATTGTCACCACTGAAACACAAGCCTACTGGAGTTGATATATTTAAACTTGTGTATTTTGGTTGCTTCTGTGCCACAGAATCAGAATCTAAGCAAAGGCACCCAAGTACAATTGTAACTCAATCCCACTGGTAGGTTTTGGGTCAACTATTAGACTTTCTTTATACCAAATGAAAGTCCACATTCCTTCCTAAATGTATATCTGTAAATGCCTACATTTAAAAAGATTTCAAAGCAATAGCTACCATTATGCCTTAAGGAACTAGAATAAGAAAGAGCAAACGAAACCCAAAGGCAGCAAAAGGAGGGAAATGAGGAAATTAGAACAGGGATCAATGAAATAGTGAACAGAAAAAACAACAGAGAAAATGAATCCAAAAGTCAGTTATTTGAAAAGATAAACAAAATCAACAAACCTTTAGCTAAGCTGACCAAGAAAAAAGAGAGAAAACACAAATTACTAAAATCAGGAATAAAAGAGGGCACGTTACTCCCAACCTTCTAGTAATAAGTTAGATTTTAAGGAAAGCTATGAACAACTGTATGCCAACAAATCAGATAACTTAGATGAAATGTACAAGTTCCTAGAAAGACACAAACTGCCCAAACTAACTCAAGAAAAAAATTAAAAATCTGAATAGGCCAATAATAAGTAAAGAGATAAAATTAGTAATTTAAAATTTTCTTTACAAACTCTTCCAAAATATTGGAGAGGCAGGAACACTTTTAATTCATGTTATGAGGCCAGAATAATCTGATACCAAAACCAGAAAAATATATCACAAGGAAAAAAAACAAACTGTAGACCAAAATCCCTTATGAATATAGATGTAAAAAATCTTCAACAAAATACTAGCAAACCGAATCCAGCAATATAAAAAGATTGTATGCCAGGACCAAATTTATCCCAGAAATTCAAGGGTGGTGTAATATATGAATATTAATCAATGTAATACACTATATATAGAATAAATGACAAAAAAAAACACATGATAATCTCAACAGATGCAGAAAAAGCATTTGATGAAATCCAACATGCTTTCTTCATCAATACGCTCAACAAATCAGGAATGGAAGGGAACTTGCTCAACCATCCACAGATAACATCATACATGATGCTAAAAGACTGAATACTTGCCCTTAAGTGAGGAACAAGAAAGAAAAGGATGTCCACTCTTTCACTTCTATTTAACATTGTACTGAATGTCATATCCGGACAATTAGGCATGAAAAGGAAATAAAAGTGCTCACTTCAGCAGCACATATACTAAAATTGGAACAATACAATGAAGATTAGCATGGCCCCTGAACCAGGATTAGACACAAATTCATGAAGCATTCCATTAAAAAAAGAGCAAATAAGTATCCGTATTGAAAAAAAAAAAGAAGCAAAACTATCTCTATTTGAAGATGACATGATTTTGTACATAGAAAATCCTAAGGAATCCATTAAAAATGTATTAGAACTAATCAGAGTACAAGAAGGTTGCAGGATACAAGATCAATATACAAAAATCTATGGTATTTCTATAGACTGGCATTGAAAGTTCTGAAAATAAAATTAAGAAAACAATACCGTTTACAACAGCATCAAAAAGAGTAAATTATTTAGGTATAAATTTAGCAAAGGAAGCGCAAGACTTGTACACTGAAAACTACAAAACATCATTGAAAATAAAGACCTAAAAAAATGGAAAGATATTCTATATTCATGGATCAGAAAACTTAATATTGTCAAGATGGTAATACTCCCCAAACTGATTAAAAGATGCAATATAATTCCTATCAAAATCCCAGTTGGCATTTGAAAAAATGGACAAGCTGATCGTAAAATTCATATAAAATTGCAAAGAAATTAGAAAAACAAAAAAAAATCTTAAAAAAATGAAGAATAAAGTTTGAAGAAGCATGCTTCCTGCTTTCAAAATTTAACTATAAAGCTACAGTATTTAAGATGATGTGTCACTGGCTTACAGATAAACATAGAATGATGGAAAAATTGAGAGTCCACAAATGAACCTTTACGTTTATGGTCAATTGATTTTTGACAAATGTACCAAGACATAATAGGGAGAGAACAATATCTTCAATATATATTTCTGGGACAACCAGATATCCACATGAAAAGAACAGAGTTTATTTCTGAGATATATTTCCCATATCAGACAACATACACAAAAGTTATATGACTTCTTCACAACATATACACAAAGTTAATTCAATGGATTATAAACCTAAATGAAAGAGGGAAAATTACAAAACTCTTAGAAAAAAATTTAAGAGTAAACCATTTTGACCTTGAGTTAGGCAGTGGTTTCTTAGATTTAAAAAAAAAAAAGCGTAAGTAAAAATAGAAAAAATAAATTTCACTACATCAAACTTTCTGCACAAAGCATCAAGAAAGTGATTAGATTTCCACAGAATGGGAAAAAAAATTGCAAATCTTATATCCGACAAGAAACCTGTATCCAGAACATATAAAAAACACAACTCAATAACAAAAAAGGGGCAACCAATCTAAATTAAAAGTGGGCAAAACATTTGAATAGACATTTATCAAAGAAGATATGCAAATAGCCAGCAGGCGTGAAAGCGACATCACTAACCATCAGGGAAAGCACATCTAAACCAAGTGAGTTATTACTTCACACCCATTAGGTTGGCTATAATTAAAAAGGCAGTTGTTAACAAGTGCTGATGAGGATATGGAGATACTGGAACCTTCAGGCACTGCTGGTGTGAATGGAAAGTGGTACAGCTGCTTTGAAAAACAGTCTGGCAGTTCCTTGAAATGTTGAATGTACAGTTATCGTGTAACCTAGCAATTCAACTCGTAGGCATATACCAAGAGAAATGAAAACATACATCCAAACAAAAAGCTGTACCTGAATATTCATAGCAGCATTAGCCATAATAGCCAAAAAGTGGAAACAGCCCAAAAGTCCAACAACTAATGGATGAAAACCAAAATGTAGTGAATCCATATGACAGAATATTATTCATCAGTGAAAAGGAATAAAGTACTGATACATGCTACAACATGGATGAGTCTAGAAAACATGCGAAGTAAAAGAAGCCCATCAGAAAAGATGACATAGTGTAGGGTTCAATTTGTATTGAGTGTTCAGAACAGGAAACTCTATAGAGACAGCAAGTAGGTTAGTGGTTGATTAGGACTGGAGGAAAGGGGTTGAGACTGAGGGTGAATGTAATGGGTACTAGGTTTCTTTTAGGAAAAGACCAAAACGTTCTTTTTAAAAATTTTTTTGAAGACAAGTATTGTTTATTGAAAATTTGTTTTCTGTTTTATATAGATGTATCTATGGGTAACAGTTGTGACAGTCAAAATAAGATGTTCTAAAATTAGATATGGCGATGGTTTCACATCCCTATAAATATACTGAACAACACTGAATTTACACTTTAAATGGGTAGATTGTATAGCATGGGACTTATACCTTAACAAAGCTGGGTTTTTTTTTTTAATTTTTTTTCAACGTTTATTTATTTTTGGGACAGAGAGAGACAGAGCATGACCAGGGGAGGGGCAGAGAGAGAGGGAGACACAGAATTGGAAACAGGCTCCAGGCTCTGAGCCATCAGCCCAGAGCCCGACGTGGGGCTCGAACTCACGGACCGAGAGATCGTGACCTGGCTTAAGTCGGACGCCTAACCGACTGCGCCACCCAGGCGCCCCAACAAAGCTGTTTTTAAAAACAATTCTGACCAGTCTGGCTGGCCTTTTGAAAGGATACCTTATTCCTACTCCCTTGGTCATGACACTTGCCTGCCTCTTCCCAGCAAACTTGACATGCCCCAGAGAGAAGGCAAGCTGGGTCCTGACCACGTAAAGCCACCCCAAATTAGTTGGATACAACCAACGTGAAATGCCAGTGAGATAGCACAGCTCCAGAGATAAGCTGCCTTTGTTCAAATCCCTCCTCTCCACTTTTTAGCCCTTGACTTTTATTAGTTTATTTGCACCTCATCCTTCTAATTAATCATAAAAAATTGGAGCCATTATAATACCTTGTAGCATCTGGGGACAATTAAAGCAGTTAATACATAGGCATTTAGCACACTAATGGGTATACTCAATGAGATCAGTTTTTGTTACTGGGAGTTGCCTGTTCATACTCTGACCCTTGTGGGTCTAGTTCCGGCCACAGTTGGATGATTTCTCACTTTACTTCACATGGAGATAACATCACTTGCCTTCACTGGGCTCTGTTACATAGCAGAAGGCACCAGGCCTCTTTGCTACGCCGTGGGTGGGCAGCACAGCCATTTGGGCATGGGAGGTAGTTTAGTGCAAATCCATAGTTAAGGGGAATTATGTGTTTTTAATTAGAACATTTTCTGCATCAAGTGTGTAACAACTAAAGGGACACATATTATCTCACTCTTAGAAAAATAATTACACATAAAATAGATTAGGAGTATAAAGAAATGCACTTAGAAGATAGTGAACATTGAAAGGGCGCCTGGGTGGCTCAGTCAGTTAAGCGACCGACTTCAGTTCAGGTCATGATCTCAAGGTTCATGGGTTTGAGCCCAGCATCAGGCTCTGCGCTGAGCTCAGAGCCTGCTTCGGATCCTCTGTCTCCCAATCTCTCTACCCCTCCCTTGCTTGCTCACATGTGCACATCCTCTCTCTCTCTCTCTCTCTCTCAAAAATAAACATTGTTTTTAAAAAAAATAGAATGTAGTGCACCTTTAAAACGTTGAAAGAAGGGAGTGTATTTGCAATTCTAGTTTTAAACTTTTGACTTATTTGTAACCTGATTGTGTTTTTTTATTCAACTTAGGTTAATTTTCCTGTTGGTATAAGTCATCTCTGATAATCATCGTGTATTTATTCTCATCCCTTTCCTTTGCAATCTACAGTATTTAGATGCTTTGACAAGCTGGAAAATTCAATTCAGTGTTCTCTTCAATAAAAAATTTCCATCATGTTTGTCAATGAGAATTTGAGAAGCCAGGTAGTAATATATAACAGATATCTCAAATGTTGGTAACTGAGTATTTATAAACAGACAGGCTGGCTGACTTTTTTTGTTTTTTACTTGTGACACTTTCATGAGCTTTTATAATAGTTTAGAGCAGTGGTTCTATATCTTCCCTGAGTAGCTTTTTTAGACTTTTTCCTAGTACCCACCCCCATGACATTTTATTTTTAAGATTTTATTTTTAAGTAATTTCCACACCCAATGTGGGGCTCAAATTCACAACCCCGAGATCAAGAGTTGCATGCTCTACAAACTGAGCCAGCCAGGTGGCCCCCTCCATGACGTTTTAGTGTCACTGATACAGAGTTGACCCTTGAACAACAAGGGGGTTACGGCACCAACCTCTCACGTACTTGAAAATCCACATATAACTTTTAATCCCCCCCAAAACTTAACTCCTAATAGCCTGCTTTCTTTTAAATTTTTTTTTTAATTTTTTTTTCAACGTTTATTTATTTTTGGGACAGAGAGAGACAGAGCATGAACGGGGGAGGGGCAGAGAGAGAGGGAGACACAGAATCGGAAACAGGCTCCAGGCTCTGAGCCATCAGCCCAGAGCCCAATGCGGGGCTCGAACTCACGGACCACGAGATTGTGACCTGGCTGAAGTCGGACGCTTAACCGACTGCGCCACCCAGGCGCCCCACTTTTAAATTTTTTTAACATTTATTCATTTTTGTTTTTTTTTTTAATTTTTTTTAACGTTTATTTATTTTTGAGACAGAGAGAGACAGAGTATGAACGGGGGAGGGACAGAGAGCGAGGGAGACACAGAATCGGAAGCAGGCTCCAGGCTGTGAGCCATCAGCCCAGAGCCCGACGCGGGGCTCGAACTCACGGACCGCGAGATCGTGACCTGAGCTGAAGTCAGACGCTTAACCGACTGAGCCACCCAGACGCCCCTTTTTAACATTTATTCATTTTTGAAAGGCAGAGAGAGACAGGGTGCGAATAGGGAGGGGCAGAGAGAGAGGGAGACACAGAAACAGAAGCAGGCTCCAGGTTCCTAGCTACCAGCACAGAGCCCGACGCGGGGCTCGAACTCCCGGACCTCGAGATCACGACCTGAGCGGAAGTCGGCCACTTAACCGGCTGAGCCATCCAGGTGCCTCATGCTTTTGACCAGAAGCCTATGGATAACACAAACAGTATATTAACACATATTTTGCATGCTGTGTGTATTATATACTGTATTCTTACAAAGCAGTAAGCTAGAGCAAAGAAAATGTTATTGAGAAACCATAAGGAAGAGAAAATACACTTACCGTACTGTATTTACTGGGGAAAAAAATCCATGTATAAGTGAAGTCATGCAGTTCAAAGCCCTGCTGTTCCAGGTCAGCTAGACTGTATATCTGTTTAAGCTTTTTTACCACCAACAAAAGAATTGTCCCCCCTTGGGGGCAATATTGCACCCACTGAGAATTCATGGCCTAATTCTAGTATTCAAAGTTTACGTGGTAAACTTCCTCCTCCTGCCATTTGTTATTTCAGTAGCAAAAATACACTTGAGGAGCACCTGGGTGGCTCAGTCAATTAAGCATCCAACCCTTGATGTCACCTTAGGACTCACAGTTGTGAGATCGAGCCCCACATCCGGCCCCACGCTGACAGTGCAGAGCCTGCTTGAGATCCTCTCTCTCTGCCCCTCCCCTCCCTCATCCCCCCCTCGAAATAAATAAACATTTTTAATTAATTAAAAAAGAAATACATTCGAAAAACACTCGAATATTGCCATGCTAATTCAGTGTGGTCCATGGATCAACAGCATCACCATCACCCAGTAGCTTGTTAGGAATGCAGACCTTCAGCCCCACCTCAGACCTCCTCCATCAGAATCTCATTTGAACATGATCTTCTGTTAATTCAGATGTCCATTAGTCTGAGAAGCACTGGTTTAGACTACGGTCCTCTGCTCAGTTAGGAAACATTAACTTAATGTGTGAATGCAAAGAATATGCCTGGGCCCTGAAACCAGGTTTTAGGTAACCCACCCCTTCCTCGCAAGTTCTGACTAATACACCAAATTTTTTTGGTCATCAGTATTCTTTTTTCCTTTTTTAGAGAGAGAGAGGTGTGCAAGTGAGTGAGGGGTAGAGAAAGAGAGAGAATCCCAGGAGGGGCAGAGAGAGAGAGAGAGAGAGAGAGAGAGAGAGAGAGAGAGAGAGAAGCGTGGCTCACCCGAGGCGGGGCTTGAGGTCACCTGATATGGGACTCGAACTCACATACCGTGAGATCATGACCTGAGCCAAAGTCAGATGCTTAACAACCGAGCCACCCAGGCCCCCCCATCGATATTATTTTCTTAAACACAGAAATGGGTGTGTTTTGTTTGTTTGAGAAAGGTTAATTTTATGTCCTTCTAAGCAACTGAAAAATCCCTATGAAGCCTCACCTCGCTGTCCATAAAATGAAGCCTGTTTCGATAATAATAATTTCACTTGGATCAGGTGACAGAAGGAGCCAGTAATAAAGCAGAGAGATTTTTATCTACTTGACTGTTTTAAAGAGCCTGCAAGTTAGCATGAGGATGAGAGGATACCGAGTTAATTCACTTTGGCTCCTTATTTATAAAGATAGAGTTAAGTTTTTCGTTAATTTTGGGGGGGTCTAAGAATGAAATTTTGAAACGCGTGTGAAATAAATGTGAAACATCTCAGTCATACAGAAGACATAGGCTAGCAAATAACCATATACCTACTACCCAGGTGAACAATCTGCTACGTGTAGCTGCTTCCATATTTTTCTGAAACATTTTAATATTTATCATGAGTTTTACTTAACTAAGACTTTTGAGGTTAACACTAGAGAGAGTTCCACTGCCACGAATCTTCCATTGTTATTTCCATCGCGTTTTCTCCGACTACAGGGGATGAGAAAAAAACCCTGGACCTGTCAGACTTGGTCCAAGTACCAGCTGAGTCTTTATTTTTTGATGTTTCCAGAGGAGCCTTGACAGCAGAAAGCCAAGTTCTCTTCAATTGTCCACTATTGACAAAGACCGCGGTCAAGTTAGGCCAAAAGCCAAAGTGCTCCTCGTTGAAAAATGCTGTGGAAGATTAGGCTAAATACCAGCCACTTTTTCTTAATCAAGAAACTCAGCTAACAAGTTGGAGCTTTTAAATGCAGAAGGAAGAGAAGAGAGTATAGAAAAGAGGTAAGAGGAAGATCAGAAGAGAGAAGAAACAACTTCACCTCAACTCAAACAACTTCCACTCAACTCAAAACCCCAACTCAAATGCCGCTCAAAAGGCATCTCTTTCTTCTATCTCCCAATATCCCTTTCTACATCTTGACTTACCAGGATAAAATTAAATATATTTTAGACAGTTCATGAGAGGTGTGGTGTGTGTGTATGTGCGTGTGTGCGTGTGTGTGAGTGTGTTTAGTGGCTGGGGGCCAGAAGGGGAGGGGCAGAGAGAGGAGGTCAGAGGTGTGGTGTGTGTGTGTGTGTGTGTGTGTGTGTGTGCATGTGTGTGTGTTTAGTGGCTGGGGGCAAGAAGGGGAGGGGCAGAGAGAGGAGGTCAGAGGATCCAAGCAGGCTCTGGGATGACAGCAGAGAGCCTGAGGCGGGGCTTGAACTCAGGAACCATGAGCCACCCAGGTGCCGGGAAAGTGCCTTTAAAATCACCTACCTCAACTTTGTGCTGACAGCTCAGGGCCTGGAGCCTGCTTTGGATTCTGTATCTCCCTCTCTCTGCCCCTTCCCTGCTCATGCTCTGTCTCTCTCTGTCTCTCAAAAATGAATAAATGTTAAAAAAAATTTTTTAATAAAAAAAATAAAATAAAATCCTACCTCAGACCCATTTTCTATATATTAGGAACTGAGGTTCCAGAGGCATTAGGTGGCTCATCTAAGAGTGTCTCTAGGAAACAGAGATGTTACTTCTGGAATGAACCGTATATCCTCACTTCTGATTTTCAGTACTCCAGGATGTTTAGTCCCTATCCTAGGAAGGACTGATGAGGATGGCCACTCCCACCACCAGGACTCTAATCCTGCATGCTGCTTGCTAAACAGCATCCCTCCCCACGGGGCATTTTCAAAGTCTCCACTGTTGCCAGCCATTGTG
Organism: Lynx canadensis; assembly: GCF_007474595.2. Taxonomy (NCBI): domain Eukaryota; kingdom Metazoa; phylum Chordata; class Mammalia; order Carnivora; family Felidae; genus Lynx; species Lynx canadensis. Next base: position 140,171,191 of record NC_044311.2, read on the forward strand.
TTCACTGGCTCCAAGCCAGCAGACAAGCATTTGAACTTCTGCACCTGAGATGATTCCGAGCCCTTCAGGGAACCAACAGCTTGGCTTTCTTTATAGTATTACACTTCCAGGAAAAAAAATATTTTCGCAGAGTGTTCTAATTCGCAGGAGTATTTACATCTATAAGGCACAAGGCAAGCCTTAAAAATTCGGTGAGATGACAGAGTTTTAAAGCCTATCATATGAGAAAATATGCCCTCTCTTGACTTTTCCAAAGAAACATAAACCTTGGCTTACATGGTGGTCAGAATGTTGTCACTTACAGTGTTTTTAGTGGCAAAACTAAAGGTTAATTTGAGCTACTTTTCATCAGGGCCAAAAAAAAAAAAAAAAAAGCATTCTGGAAAGACTAACACTGTCCACCTGGTTTAAAGAGGATGGATCCAAGAACACAGTGGAATTCTTAAATCTTTGGGAGCAAAAAGGCATCATTCTGTTCCTTGTCCACCTCATCCAGTTTTTGCCAGAGCAAGGTACATCAAGTTCATTTGTGTTCTCCAACCCTCTCCCAAAGATCTTAAAGATGAAAGAACACAGTTGAGATGCTGGTAGGAAAAGTTGTTTTGAGTATCGAATGCTAAGTATAGCATTAAGAACTTGATTATGCAAAACATTAAAATATGTTCGGGATATAAACACCAAATAAATAATAAACAGTCCGTTTGCTACACGCACTTCTATTTATCTGCCTTATGTTGGAGGACATACTGAACTCCGTACTTCAGAGGAGGGCCTTGAGGGGCGCCTGGGTGGCTCAGTCGGTTGAGCGTCCAACTTCGGCCCAGGTCATGATCTTGCTCTCTGAGAGTTCTAGCCCCACGGCGGGCTCTGCGCTGACAGCTCGGAGCCTGGAGCCTGCTTAGGATTCCGCGTCTCCTTCTCTCTCTGTCCCTCCCCAACTTGTGTGCGCGAGCGTGCTCTCCCTCTCTCTCTGTCTCTCTCTCTCCCTCAAAAGTAAATAAACATTAAAAAAAATTCAAAAGAGGGCTTGAGGACTAGGGCTAAAGACAAAGGGCTGCAGTGGCTTCTATCTTTTTCTATCTGTAATTCAAGAAAAATTAACCGAAATGCAAAGAATGCTTTCTTTAATTTTTTAAATTTATTTGAGAGAGAGAGAGAGAGAGAGCATGCACATAAGCAGGGTAGAGGAGCACAGAGAGAGAGAGAGCAAATCTCAAGCAGGCTCCATGCTCAGTGTGGAGCCCAACACAGGGTTTGATCCCATGACCCTGGGATTATGACCCGAGCCAAAATCAAGAGGTGGACACTCAACCGACTGAGCCACCCAGGAGCCCCCAAAGAATACTTTTAAGTCATGTTTTTCTTTTTTGGTTCAATGGCAGAAATACTCTCTTGGCAAATAAGCAGGTAAGAGACTCTACTACTAAAAACTCAAATATTGCCATTGTCAGTTTGGCCACGAGCCAAAAACTTCCGAATTTTTTACGCACAACTACGTTGAGGTAACAGACAATAATAATAGCGGGACCTTTGGAGACAGGTACATAAAAATGTGTATCATAGGGGCACCTGGGTGGTTGAGCATCCGACTTCGGCTCAGATCATGATCTCACGGTTCATGAGTTCAAGCCCCGTGTCAGGCTCTGGGCTGGCAGCTCGGAGCCCGGAGCCTGCTTCGGATTCTGTGTCTCCCTCGCTCTCTGCCCCTCCCCCGCTCACGCTCAGTCTCTCTCGCTCTCAAAAATAAACATTAAAAAAATTTTTTTTAATAAAAAAAAGAATGTGTATCATACTTTGTGCTGTTAAAAAAATCAAACCCACCTCAAAGTAAACGAAATATGAATCCATCAAATAATTATGAAATCCCTACAATAAATGCAAAGGCGCCGTAAGTAATGCTGCCGCAATAGACTGGTTACTCGCAAAGATGGTCACAAGAGCGGAGGTCACATGGCAGTGTTGTAATGGCTTTAGATGCAGGCAGACATGGAACCATCTTCTGTTCTGCCACTGACCAACTGGGTGGCCTGTGTCAGTGTTTTGGACCTCACTCCTACCCTCACTTCCTCCAGTGTGCAATTGAAGGAGATAATGAAAATAGAGCACTGGGCAATGAGATGGGCATATGGAGATACTGAAGCTTAAAAGTACCAGTGACTTGAAAAAGATACTGTTGGGTGCTATGGACTGAATGTTTGTGTTCCCACAAATTTATATGTTGAAGCCCTAATCCGAATGTGATGGCATTTTGGAGGTGGAGCCTTTGGAAGGGGATTATGTCATAAGGGCGGAACCCTCATGAAGGGGATTAATACCATTAATAGGTAATGGGAAGACAGAAAGGTTGGAAGAGAAGGAGGAAGGTATTAAAAAAAAAGTGGGGGGGTGCGCCTGGGTGGCTCAGTCGGTTAAGCGTCCGACTTCGGCTCAGGTCATGATCTCACAGTTTGTAGGTTCGAGCCCCGCGTCGGACTCTGTGCTGAGTCAGATCCTGGAGCCTGTTTCGGATTCTGTGTCTCCCTCTCTCTCTGCCCCTCCCCTGTTCATGCTCTGTCTCTGTCTCAAGAATAAATAAACATTAAAAAGAATTTTTTTAAAAAAGGAGAAACATGAGATGGGGTGAAGGATCAATGAAATCAGCTCAATTTTAGACTCAATTTTAATTTCACATTTTTTAAATCAACTGAAATTGATTTTTGTGTGGCCCATCTATGTACGTATATATAAAAAGAGGCCAGAGAAGCAACCAGCTCTCATTCTGCCACGTGAGGATACCATGAAAAGTTGGCTGTCTGCAACCCAGAGGAGGACCCTTGCTAAAAGCTGATCATGCCGACATCCCGATCTTAGACTTCTGGCCCGCAGTATGTGAGAAATAGATTTCTGTTGTTTGTAAGCCACCTGGTATCTGGTACTTCGTTATAGCAGCCTAAAGGAACTAAGTTATTAGGTTAAAAAAAAAACTTACAGTACAATCACATTCTCGTCAAACATTTATCGATCTGTATGTTCATCTAGTAGCCAAATATTTATTGAGCATTTAATAACTGACAAGCCTTTTTTTGGTAAAAGAGACTATAATAGTGAACTAAAAATTAGACAAACTTCTGCCTTCATGGGGTCCACAGTCTACTACTGGTGACTGGTGATGACTAATTGAGTTTAATATCCCAACTGGGATGCCTGAGAGGAAGGGGGTAATGAGAGCTTGCAACGGTAGGATTTGATCCAATCAGGAAGGGCAGGGAAGTTTCCTAAGGAAACTGCATTTTAGCAGAGACAGAAAAATAAGTAGGCTTTGACCGTGTGAGAGGGAAGCATATGGGAAGCAGTGCACATAATGGTTAAGCAAATTGAGGCTGGAGTGAGCCGGGTGCTGTCCCAAAGCTCACCTTTCCACCCACAGAATCCCAGTCATGATTCGGAGCCTGCCACTCAATTTCTCCATAGCAGTGACCTCACCTGTAAAATGGACGTAACAGATTTCCTTATTTAATACGATTGTTACGAGAGTCAAAATAGACAAAATGAAAAGAGCTTAGCATGGTGCCCAATATTCGGAATATATTTAATAAATGCTAGAGAATACCAAAGTTGGCGGGGGGGGGGGGGCGGTGGGGAGGACAAAGAATGAAGACCCAAGTGCAAAGAGGGAATAGGGTATGCAAAGTTCCTGGGGCAGCATGATGACAAACACAGGGCTTCGTTCCCTGTTGGAAATTCTCCTTTTATTCTGAAAGCTGCTGGAAGCCATTGAAGGATTTAAGCAGCGGGCACTCCAGGGTCTCCATCATTTTCCCTCTCAAGTGTAGTGCTACATACAGCCCCACCTGCCCACCTTTGCACATGCTGGTTCCTCGTCATAGACTGTTCTTTCCACCTGTCTTCTCCTACTTGCTTCAGATTTCAGGCTAAGTGCCACTTCTTCAGAGAAGCCTGACCCCAACCAGCCAAACCCTAGTTAATAAGCTCCCCTAGAGTGCAAGCTCGCTTTGCCTGATTGAGGTCTGTCTCCCCCACCTACATCTCCAGAGACCAGGCACTGTCAGTTACTGTGCCTCATTGTGTCCCCTACCATTAGCACAGCGGTTGGCCTCTAGTAGATGTTGATTTCATAGTAGGTAATGGGAAGACAGAAAGGTTGGAAGAGGAGGAGGAAGGTAACAAAAAAAAAGTGGGGGGGGGGACGCCTGGGTGGCTCAGTCGGTTAAGCATCCGACTTCGGCTCAGGTCATGATCTCACAGTTTGTAGGTTCGAGCCCCGCATCAGATTCTGTGCTGAGTCAGAGCCTGGAGCCTGTTTCGGATTCTGTGTCTCCCTCTCTCTCTGCCCCTCCCCTGTTCACGCTCTGTCTCAAGAATAAATAAACATTAAAAAAAAATTTTTTTTTAAAGGAGAAAAATGAGATGGGGTGAAGAATCAATGAAATCGGTTCAATATTAGACTCAGTTTTAATTTCACATTGTTAAAATCAACTGAAATTGATTTTGTGTGGCCCATCTATGTACAGATGTTCTAAAAATAGAGAAAACTGATCTGGACTTTGAGAGATCTAAGCTGGAGACATGTTTAGGGTCATTAGAACATGAACAATAGTGGGGCACCTAGGGTCTGACTCTTAGTTTTGGCTCAGGTCATGATCTCGCGTTTTGTGGGTTTGAACCCGCGTTGGGCTTTGCACTGACAGTGTGGAGCCTGCTTGGGATTCTCTCTCTCTGTCCTCTCCTCTCTCTCTCTCTTTTACTCTCGCTCTCACTCTCACTCTCTCAAAAATAAAAACATTACGCAAAATGGCTGAAGCAAGGGAATGGGGAATAGCAGGGCCTTTGGAGACAGATCTTTTGGGGTCACTACCTGTGTGGGCAGGTTGCTAAGTCTCTAGGTCTCCTTTAAGAACAAGACATAAAGGGGCGCCTGGGTGGCGCAGTCGGTTAAGCGTCCGACTTCAGCCAGGTCACGATCTCGCGGTCCGGGAGTTCGAGCCCCGCGTCAGGCTCTGGGCTGATGGCTCAGAGCCTGGAGCCTGTTTCCGATTCTGTGTCTCCCTCTCTCTCTGCCCCTCCCCCGTTCATGCTCTGTCTCTCTCTGTCCCAAAAATAAATAAATGTTGAAAAAAAAAATTTAAAAAAAAAAAGAACAAGACATAGGTAAGACCCTATCATAGCCAGTCACGATTTCAACAACGTGCTTCCCATGTAGCCAGGCTGCTTACACCTACCCAGCTGGTCACCCAGGTTACCCTGAATGTTAACCATACAGAAAAATGACATATTTCCATTGACTTGGCATCTGGAGTTTCTCAAGTTCAGACTGATATCTGTCAGTTAGAGATATGCATAACTTTACCTCTCCCCAGCTCCGTCACTGGGTTGTTGTGGAGAACATGCAAAATCTCAAACAGAAATCAAACACATGAAGATGCCATTATCATGATAGAGATTAAGTGATAATACCCATGATAATATCTCTTTTTTTTTTCCATCCTATGAAAAGAGAGAAACACATTCCACTGGAGTCCATCTTTTCAGATACCTTAGCAGTTAAGAACATGGGTCTCGGAAGTCCAAATAACTTGGGTGTAAACCTGGCTCAATTATTTCGTAGTGGCCTAGTCCTGAATCGGGGACTTAGTTTTCTTAAGTCTTTCTTCCAATCTATAAGATAATAATAGCCCCTCTTCCCAAAGCTGTTTATTAGGTGACACCTATGATGGGCTTTGCACAGTGCCAGGCATAAGTAGTGCTTAATAAATGTGAACAATTAATACAGTATCATTATCGTTAGGAGTGTCCTGGAGAGCAGTGACCAAATGGAGGAATCATTGAATCTTGCCTAAATTCTTTCAGTATCCTCTCTTCTGGGCTGTATTGCCCCAGATCCAAGATGTTGAGTGAGATGGCAGAGTTCCCTGCAACACAATGGAGAGTTCTTACCTTTCCCACTCTCTCTTTAATTAGGACATGTTAAGTGTCGTCATCCCAGGCAAGGGATCCATGGGGGAAAATCAGGTAATAGTTTGGGTCAAGGTGTATACAGAAAGGCAAACCTATTCCCAGCCAATGCAGAGGATCCATTTTGGGGACTCCACTAGTGTCCCTTCCAGGCTCTTTTCTTATCCAGCCATGTGACCTTGAGTAAGTCATTTCACCGTTTGGGTCTCATTATCTATCATCTTTAACTGTGACATGAGAAAGGGGAGAACGGAGGGAGGAACAGAGCTGCGAATTATCTCTAAGTTCTCCCCAAGTTGTAGGTGTTATGATTCCATGCTTATAGACTAATTGGTGCCTGTCCCTTCTTCACTGATCCTAGCAAATGTTTGTTAGATGCTAGCTCCTCCCCCAAGGAAATTTCATGTACAAAAAAAATACCATTTTTATATTATCTAATTCTTTATAAAATTGCTAATTGTCATTCAATAAAGACGCCAACCATTGAGTTGATAATAAATGTGCTTTTAAAAATGAAAGTATTAGGGGCGACTGGGTGGTGCAGTCGGTTAAGCATCCGACTTCAGCCAGGTCATGATCTCGCGGTCCGGTCCGTGAGTCGAGCCCCACGTCGGGCTCTGGGCTGATGGCTCACAGCCTGGAGCCTGTTTCCGATTCTGTGTCTCCCTCTCTCTCTGCCCCTCCCCCGTTCATGCTCTGTCTCTCTCTGTCCCAAAAATAAATAAACGTTGAAAAAAAAAAATTTAAAAAAAAATGAAAGTATTAATAATTTACTGATTGCCGATGAACTTCATTTAATTGATATGTAGAACCACCTTAGTGATGTTAAATCATACGAGAGTAAAGAATGTGAAAGATATTCCTGCTTGTAGTAATTAGAACCAGGTGAGGCTAGTGAGAGGTTTTTGTTTGTTTTTCTTGGAAGAAAGTTTTGTTATAATGTACCTGAAGAAAGATGTCACTTTGGGACAGTAATGAAGGCTGCATGCTGGGGAAACACTGTGGGTTTCTCTGAATAGGTTTATCTGGCTGGAAAGGGATGTGGTTTGAACACAAGCCATGAGTGTGCTTATATACATATCAGAATGGAATGTCGACATGAGGCTTATTCCAGAAAGTGATCTGAGGAGATAATAATTGAGGGACAAGTCATAAGAATCCCATTAGTTAAAGACCTTAAATTCTACCCACAGTTTAAAATTTATAGGAGAGACACTTGGGAATCTATGTGGTTCAGGAAACGAAAGACTTTTTTTCCCCCTTCTTTTCTCTAAATTGCAGAGTGTGGGCACACTTTCCAGCATCTTCTCCACACCCAGGAAGAAAAATAACCCATCCAACACAGAAATACCAAATCTGAGATGTTGTGAGAAGTCACTCAATTTAAACCCAGCCTTCTCTCCACTGCTCGTTTCAGGAAGTGTGCCTCCACACCTCCTCAACCTTCCCTTGAATTCAGAATGAGGGTGGGTGGAAAGAAACAATGGTAAGATGTCCCAAAGCACCAAGTCCCCATGGATGCTGGCCTGACAAAACTGTGTATAGTGTCATAGTAAGAGGGATTATGACACGTGGGGAGAGGGGGAGCCCAGTAGGAGCACGGAGAATAGAAGGGAGGTTGAGGGACTCCTGTGTTTCCCCTCCAGGCCTCCTGACAAACCGCCCCATGCTGCCTCAGGGCAGGGATTCTTGCCATCAGGGAGATAATGAAACCAGCTCCCAAGCACTCACTGTGCAGTATTAACCACTGCTATTCCTTCCAGCATCCGGCCGCTGATGTTTGTAATCACGTCAGTATTTGTTTCTATCCCATGCCCTAGTTTTATACCTTGTTAAGTATGGAACACAAGTGTCTACATTTTTTCTAAAAGTTGGGTGGAGGCTTGCTTTCTCTGTTGTCCAAGGGGTCAATGCCCTCATAATTGCTGACTGCAGGAGAAATTCTCAGTCCTCTTCTTTGGGCATGTGACGCTGTAAACACCTTTGCTCCTAATTCTCTCCCATTTCCTCTCACTCTTTTTTGGCTGCTCTTTTCTGTGATCTTTCTCTCGGTCTTCTTTTGGTTTGTTTTAATTTTGTTGCTCGATCTTGGGGGTTTTTCTGAGGGCAATTTTAGGTTCACAGCAAAATTAAGCAGAAGGTCACAGAGATTTCCCACATACCCTCCCCCATTATCAGCATCCCCCACCAGAATGATACATTGGTTAAATTCATAAACCTACACTGACGCCTCACGATCACCCAGAGTCCACAGTTTGCATTACGGTTCACTCTTGGTGTTGTATATTCTATGGGTGGGTTTGGACAAATATATGTTGATATGTATTCACCGCTGTAGGGTAGGTAGCTTCACTACCCTACAAAATCCTCTGTATTCCACCTTTCCATCCCTCTGTCTCCCCTAATCCCTGAAAACCACTGATTTTTACTGCCTCCATACTTGTGACTTCTCCAGAATGTCATATAGTCAGAATCATACCAGATGTAGCCATTGGGGATATTGGCTTCTTTCACTCTGTGATCTGCATTTAAGGTTCCTCCAGTTCTTTTCATGGATTCATTTCTTTTTTAGCTCTGAATAGTATTCCACTGTCTGCACGTACTATAGGTTATTTATCCATTCACCTACTGAAGAACATCTTGATTGGTTCCCAGTTTTGACAATTATGGATAAAGCTGTTCCAACCATCCATGAGCAGGTTTTTGTGTGGACATAAGTTTTTCGGCTCCTTTGGATAAATTCCAAGAAGCATAATTACTAGACTGTATAGTGTGATATCGTGATATAATAAGACATATAGATTTGGTCTCCATCCCTGATTCCTGTACAGAGCTCCTAAAATCCTTGTAATTTCCCGAGTGATGGGCTGATAGCAGCATCTTTTGTTATAATATTTGATCTTAGTCCCAGTTTCCTAACACAAAAGCTTCTAAGACCCTTGGGATCTCTGGAACGATGAGTGTCTTTTGAATGCTAATGAGATGTCTAGTGGCTGGGGGCTCCTAGACAGCTTCAGATTGGGGGCTG